>NC_064628.1:918632427-919242635 GCF_023864275.1 Schistocerca cancellata | reverse complement strand
ACTTCAGTTGGAAAGACCACATAGATAACATTGTGGGGAAGGCGAGCCAAAGGTTGCGTTTCATTGGCAGGACACTTAGAAGATGCAACAAGTCCACTAAAGAGACAGCTTACACCACACTCGTTCGTCCTCTGTTAGAATATTGCTGTGCAGTCTAGGATACTTACCCGGTGGGATTGACGGAAGACATAGAAAGGGTGGAAAAAGGGCAGCTCGTTTTGTATTATGACGTAATAGGGGAGAGAGTGTGGCAGATATGATACGCGAGTTGGGATGGAAGTCATTAAAGCAAAGACGTTTTTCGTCGCGGCGAGATCTATTTACGAAATTTCAGTCACCAACTTTCTCTTCCGAATGCGAAAACATTTTGTTGAGCCCAGCCTACATAGGTAGGAATGCTCATCAAAATAAAATAAGAGAAATCAGAGCTCGAACAGAAAGGTTTAGGTGTTCGCTTTTCCCGCGCGCTGTTCGGGAGTGGAATAGTAGAGAGATGGTATGATTGTGGTTCGATGAACCCTCTGCCAAGCACTTAAATGTGAATTGCAGAGTAATCATGTAGATGTAGATGTAGATGTAATTTTAAAAAATTAAAAAATAAAGAAAACAACAAAAAATGAAAAAAAGCTGGAGAGGAGCGGTTCTGAGCCGAGAAGGGGAAGCACCGTAGACATGCCTTAGGTTTCGATCCCTGCACACTCTGTCTCCATTGACTCAAAGCTGATAATTCTATTTCCTGAAAAAAAAAGTGGTTAACAAGAGGGTCGTGGACGAGGCGATGGTTCGAATCCCGCTACAGGGAGTCATTTTCATTCCTATAGTGTAACTGTAAACTCCGTGACATTCAAAAAAATTGCACCTATCCTATTCGTTCTTGCTACGTGAGAAACGTCTCCCCGCTACGCAGGTTAACTGAAAAATGAGGCCTGCCTCTATGTCTGCAGCTCGAAGCGTCGAAGTACAAAGTAGTTCCAGGTACCTTACCACATTGCGTATATAATGGGTTTCGCAAATCATGTGAAGCATACATTTTCAGCTCTTCTGCGTTTCTTCGTTTACTTGCCCATAGTTGTAAATACGTTTCTTCTAATAATTAAATTTAGTTACAATTAACAGGTAATTAAATAGTACAAAGTTGACGAAAAGTTCATGCAAATATATGTCGTTTTTTAATTAAATTACTTCTCGTATGACATATAAATTAAATAAAATGACCAGTGATGTAAAAGTATAGTTTAAAAATAACGTTTGAGTTGGAGTCGAACCGTCGGCTCTCACACGTCCGTCTTCCGTAGCGCCAGCGCTAACCGCTTGCCGACGATGAACACCAACATCCGGCACCACCTAAGCACACTTAGATAAGCCCCAAAATAGGCGCGTAAAACATCTCTTGCGATTTTGTCGCAATTGACAAAGTAATGTACTTAACTACTTGCACGCTATGTTGTTTCCAACGGCCTACTAAAGGTGTACAAACTTGGAAGTTAATCTGTGATCCTAATGCCGTCGGCTCCCTTTGTTTGGTAATCCATTTCAAGTCTGATCTGTGACTGGACCCTTCGACTTCTGTCCCTCTGAGATAGAGTAAGGTCGCAGTCGTCACTAAATACCCTGCCAGCAGTGAAGAATGCACTAGGAAGGATAGCGAATAAAGGAATTTTATTCATTTTGCGTGCACAGTTTCGTAGGAAGAACAGTTGATTAACAGTCGCGGTACAGAGAGAGACTACATCTGACAACACGAACGAAAAGATAGCTGACCTCGAAATAAGTGTCCAAGGAATAGCAAAGCAACTGAAATCACTCAACAGAGGAAATTCCACTGGACCTGACGGGATACCAATTCGATTCGACACAGAGTACACGAAAGAACCTGCCCCCCTTCTAACAGCCGTATACCGCAAGTCTCTAGAGGAACGGAAGGTCCCAAATGAGTGGAAAAGAGCACAGGTAGTCCCAGTTTTTAAGAAGGGTCGTCGAGCAGATGCGCAAAACTATAGACCTATGTCTCTGACATCGATCTGCTAAAGTATTTTAGAACATGTTTTTCGCTCGCGTATCATGTCATTTCTCGAAGCCCAGAATCTACTCAGTACAAATCAACATGGATTCCGGAAACAGCGATCGTGTGAGACCCTACGCGCTTTATTTGTTCATGAGACCCAGAAAATATTAGATACAGGTTCTCAGGTAGATGCCATTTCCATTGACTTCTGGAAGGCTTTCGGTACAGTTCCGCACTGTCGCCTGATAAACAAAGTGAGAGCCTACGGAATATCAGACCAGCTGTGTTTAGCAAACAGAACACAGCACGTTGTTCTCAATGGAGAGACGTCTAAAGACGTTAAAGTAACCTCTGGCGTGCCACAGGGGAGTGTAATGGGACCATTGCTTTTCACAATACATATAAATGACCTAGTAGATGGTGTCAGAAGTCCCATGCGCTTTTGGCGGATGATGCTGTAGTATACAGAGAAGTTCCAGCATTAGAAAACTGCAGCGAAATGCAGGAGGATCTGCAGTGGATAGGCACTTGGTGCCGGGAGTGGCAACAGACCCTTAACATAGACAAATGTAATGTATTGCGAATACATAGAAAGAAGGATCCTTTATTGTATGATTATATGATAGCGGCACAAACACTGGTAGCAGTTACTTCTGTAAAATGTCTGGGAGTATACGTGCGGAACTGCCATGCCAAGGCAATCCTCACAATAATCACCTGTAGACGGTCCGGGGCTCTGTGCTGCAGACATCGTCGCATTGTCCCCATCAATTGTTGCTGCTAAAAAGTACGAGGGTAATCCCAAAAGTAAGGTCCTCTATTTTTTATAAGTACATAGGCCTGCTTATTTCTACAATGGTTTACATCAGTTTACAGCTTGAACATTTAGCTGTTTTTCGACATAATCGCCATTTCTGTCGATGCATTATTGTAGATGCTGTGACAGTTTCTGTATGCCCATGTCATACCAACTCGTCGCCACGCTGTTCAGAAAGTTATGAACCTCTTCTTTCGCCTCATCGTCGGAGCTGAATCGCTTTCTGGCCAAGTGTTCTTTTAACCTAGGGATCAGGTGACTGTCACCGGGCTCCAAGTCAGGACTACAGGGTGGATGGGTGATTATGTTCCACTGAAACTATGGCAGGAGAGCAACGGTTTGCCGAGCGATATGTACGCTCTTGCTCAACATTCCTCTTCTCCGGTTCTGAATTGCCCGTTTGAGTTTTTCCAAAGTCTCACAGTACCAGTCAGCGTTAATTGTGGTCCCAGTGGTTCAGCTCCGACGACTAGGTGAGAAGAAGAGGTTCATAACTTTCTGAACAGCATGGCGGCAATCTGGTACGATATGGGCATACAAAAACTGCCACATCGTCTACAAAAATGCATCGACAGAAATGGTGATTATGTTGAAAAATAGCTAAATGTTCAATCTATAAGCTGATGTAAAACACTGTAGAAATAAACAGGTCTATGTACTTATAAAGAAAATAGGAGACCTTACGTTTTGGGATTACCCTCGTAATTAAGCTATGTGACGAGGCTGAACGATAACCAACAGCCAAGGGAAATGTGTGTCACTTCTCTCTGGCGCTGCTCTAGTGAAGCCACTGAGATCGCTCATGTCAGTAAGAGTAGTGAATCTGATTCCATATTCACATGACATTCCTCAAATCTCGACCAGTAGCAATGGAAATATTGTTGACCGATGATCCCTGCCTTCATAGGGCAGAATTTTTCCGATGCTGAATCGTGACTTTTGCTGGTGGTCGTTTCCGCTTCTTATCCAAGATACAACACGATATCCTACAGTGAAAAAAAAAAAAGGAAGCTGCAACATCCAGAAGGAGTTAAGGAGTTATGCAAGGTAAGCGAAAATTGGTAGCTGTGTGTCCTATATCTGAAAGATGACGTCTATTCTGATTTCATGCCAGTGATGACAGTGTGTTGGTTAGCAGGCCAAGTGAGCACCTGCAAGCCAAGCTGTATGCAGCCTAGACTCACAGGACCTACACATGGAGCTACGCTCAGGTGTGTGATTTCGTACGACAGCAGGAGCGCTCTCGTGGTTATCCCACACACACTACCTGAAAATTTGTACGTAATTCTGATGATTCGATCAGTTGTGCTGCCACTGATGAACAACATTGCACACATACATACTATTGCACACATACATTTATTGTAATCCAACATGTTCTACAGAGTGTCAACATGTTGCCTTGAACAGCTCGATCACCAAATATGCCTCCAATCGAGCATGCACGGGGCATCATCGAACGACACCTGCGGTGTCATCCACAACTATCACTAGCTGTTCCCATGCTGATGAAGTGTAACAGGAGTGGAAAACCGACTTCTGACATCTGTATAACACAATGGTTGCATGTCCGTAAGCATTCATTCAACATTCTGAAGGTTATACCGGTTATTAATATACAAGAATATTGCATTTGCGATGACTTCTCATGGGGCTTACATTAATCCATGATTTGCAAGTTAATAAGTTATATATGTTCAATGTTTTAACTTCGTTGATTGTTCCAGTGGCTGCTTGAATTTTTGGTTGTAGCTAATAATTTTGTGAAGTTTCGTTGGTATTAGTATTACTTGTAGTTTACTAGTATTAATACAAGTAGTTGCTTTCTTAGTAGAGAGAGAGATTTTCGAGACCGATACTGTTAGTTCTAAAAATAGCTCTACTGGTGTAACTGAGCTTGGGTAACGTAGCCATATAGTTTTTTTAGTAACTGTAAAATTTTACCATCAGTGAGAAGCATGGGTTCCGTCGTAGTTTGTGAGTAGTAGGTTATGGTGTGGGATTTGTTCAAAGTATTTTCATGGGGGAAGAATGCAGTGTGGAGACTAGTGGGCATTCAAGAGAGATCCTCTCCTGGGAATACATAATCTGTAGTAGAAATAAGTTGATACAGGAGCAGGAGCATAAGATCTGTGCCCTTCAGATGGAGTTACAGCAATCAAAGCAGGAGCTAGAGAGGTTAAAGAGGATGAAGGGGGATGGGAAATGGGAACTGGCAGTTGGCAAGAACGCACCTAGGAGGAGGAGGTATCAGACAGTTACACTTCGTGTATATGCAATAGATTTACCAACTGTCAGAGCTGAGTGGAGAGGAGCCTGTTGCAGATGTAGGTGTGAGGAACATGTAGCAGACTCCAGCAGTTAGGAGGCTTAAGTCAGTTGCAAAGTCTAACAGGAAGAAGAAGGTTCTGCTGCTAGGTAGTTCGCATGGTAGAGGTGTGGGCCATCAGTTGAAGGATTTTTTGGGGAGTGACTACAAGGTCAACAGTATTGTCAAGCCTAGTGCAGGGTTCGCTCAGATGACTGAAAGCATAGGGCAGTTCTGTACGAATTTTACGAAGGAGGAGCAGGTAGTCATAGTGGGTCTTGGTTGGGACGGGGAATGTGATGTAGGTGGTGACCCAAAAAAGATAGCTACTCAAACTAATGGTACCAATGTGCATTTCGTGCAACTGTTTCAGCTTCATCATCGGCCTCATCTTAATGCAGCTGTTAGACAATTTAACATAGAACTGGAAAAGACGCGGATGTCAGAGAGCATGTTTCACATTTCAGTCTGCCAGTTGAGTCTATCAGTAGATCAGGATTCACTAGGCATGACCTGCACCTCAGTAGGAATGGGAAGAGGTGGCTGGCTAAGCTTATAGGTGACAGTGTAGTGGGTGGTGGTGGTGGTGTCACTCATGGAAAAATTCCTGTAGTAATTGGTGTTAGAGCTGCACTTTTCCTTGATTGAAGTCAGCTGATAGGTATACCTGCTTAAGGGAAGTCCCTATAACTAAGGGCACACCTTCCGAGGATGTAATGTTACCAAGTAGAGAAGGAATTAGTATATTTCATCAAAATATAAGAGGTATTAGAGATAAAGTTAGTGAACTGCTTCTGGATGTTGACTCTGAAATTATAGGTATATCGGAGCACCACTTATGAAATTTGACAATTCAGAGACTTACTTTACCAGAATACAAATTAGCTGGCTGTTTTTCAATGAGTTCCTTGTGGTGTGGGGAAGTGCCCATGTACGTAAAAAACATATATTCCATTCGAGTCCATATACGTATTATGGCACTGCGCTGCACAGATAGTTGATTGTTATGCAGGGCCAGTTGAATTTAGTGAAACCAAACTTCTTATTATTGTTCTTTGTATTACCCCTAACTCTGACTTCAGAGAATTTCTGCTCAGGCTAGAGAGGGTTCTTGATTCGGTTTATAGGAAATGCCACAAATTAGTTACATGTGGTTACTTCAATATAAATTTTGTATATGATGGTGCAAGAAAAAGGATGTTGGTAGAGCTCCTAAATTCATACGATCTGATGCAGACTGTTATTTTTCCAACTTGGGTGAGGGGCAACACTACCACAGCCATAGGAAATATTTTTATTCATTCGTCATTACTACATGGTCATTCTATTAGTAAAAGAGTGCATGGCCTTTCAGACCATACTGCCAAAAATTTAACAGCAAAAGTCTTTTGTACTCAAACAAATGTCACATATAATTACAAACTATGTACGAAAGTTAATCCAATGGCAATAGAGAGTTTTTTAAAACTCGTCAAGGAATAAGAGTGGCAGGATGTTTATAGTGCCGATAACATAGTTGACAAATATAATGCCTTCCTTAGCACATTCTCATGCTCTTTGGGAGTTGCCTTCCGTTATAACGTTCCAAACGGGGTACTATCGGTAACAGGCAGCCCTGGTGGCTGACTAGTAGGATAAGGATATCATGTTGAACAAAGCGGAAATTACATCAAAATATTAGAAGTAGTCACAATCAAGCTACAGTAGCCCATTACAAACAGTATTGTAAGGTGCTTAGTAATGTTATCTGGAAGGCAAAGAGTATGTGGTATGCAAATTGAATGGCTAATTCACAGGAGGAAATGAAACCCATGTGGTCAGTCGTGAATGAAATGTCCGGTCAGCAGCAAAAAGTCGATATAAAGTTAGTTCGTAGTGAAAATATTTCTTTTACTGATAAGTCAGATACATGTATAGTACTTAATAATCATTTTCTGAGGATTGCTGGTGAATTAAATAAAAATTTAGTTTCTGCAGGTAATCATATAGCTCTCTTCGTAAATGCCTTTCTGAGGTTGATGTCTGTCATACAGACAAGAGTCAATAATTAAATCACCGAAGACTAAGGACGCACATGGATATGATGGAGTGCCTAGCAGAATATTAAAGTACTGTGCTGCACATGTTGGCCCTTGTTTTTAGCCATGTTTGTAATTTTTCCTCTAGGAATCGTCGGTTTCCTACATGATTAAATTACTCAGTAGTAAAACCGATTTATAAAAAGGGAGAAAGGGGTAATCTAGACATTTTTAGACCTATATCTATGCCATCAGTGTTTGCTAAAGTTTTCTTATGTGAATGCAAGCTTTCCGGTGTATACTGCTGATGAAATCTTCCATTCGGGAAGCTGTGTCGAAAATCCGCGGATTTTAGGTGCAGCTACCTGGATGGAAGCCTGAGAAGATTTCATCAGTTTGCTAAAGTTATTGAAAAGGCTGTGTATTTAATGATAATTGATCATTTTATATCGCATAATTTGCTATCAAATGTGCAGATCGGCTTTGGAAGTCGTTTAACAACTGAAAATGCTATATTCTCTTTTCTCTATAAGGTACTGGATGAGTTAAACAAAAGGTTTCAAACACTAGGTATATTTTTTGATTTAACTAAGGCATTTGATTGTGTTGATCACAAAATATTGCTCCAGATGTTGAACCATTACGGAATACGAGGAGTACGTCACAATTGGTTTACCTGTTTCATTAGCAACAGACAGCATAAAGGCATTATTCATAGTGTTGAGAATGGCTGTGATATGGGGTCTGAGTGGGGTACAGTCAGGTGTAGGGTGCTCCAGGGAACAGGGCTGGGGTCAGTCTCATTCCTTATTTATATGAATGATATGCCCTCTAGTATTACGTGTAACTCTAAAATTTTTCTGTTTGATGATGACAGTAGCTTGGTAGTAAGGGATGTTGTGTGCAACATTGACTCGGTTTCAAATAGTGCAGTTCATGATATAATCATGGCTTGTAGAAAATAAAATAATGCTAAATTAAAGTAAGACTCAGTTTTTACACTTTCTAACACACGGATCACAAAGCCTTACGTTTTAATTTCGCAGGATGGGCATATGATTAGTGAAACTGAAAAGTACAAATTTCTACCTGTGCAGATAGATAGTAAACTGCCGTGGTAAGCCCACATTCAGGATCTTGTTCAAAGACTTAATGGTGCCATTTTTACGATTCGAACGATATCTGAAATGAGTGATCGTTCGACACGGAATTAGTCTACTTTGCTTATTTTCATTAGCTTAAGTCGTATTATATTTTGTGGTAACTCTTCCCATACTGAAGGATATCTTTGGCCCAGAAATGGGCGATTCGGGCAATAAGTGGTGTAAGTTCGCGAACCTCTTGTAGACCCCTGTTCACGCGTCTGGGTATTTTGACATTTGCCTCTCAATATGTGTATTCCTTAGAGTTATTTCTAGTTAAATGGTTCAAATGGCTCTGAGCACTATGGGACTTAACATCTAAGGTCATCAGTCCCCTATAACTTAGAACTACTTAAACCTAACTAACCTAAGGACATCACACACATCCATGCCCGAGGCAGGATTCGAACCTGCCACCGTATCAGTCGCGCGGCTCCGGACTGCGCGCCTAGAACCGCTAGACCACCGCGGCCGGCTATTTCTAGTTAACGATATTAGCTTATTCCCAAGAATAAGCAACTTTCACTCAGTTAATACACGGCAGAAATCAAACGTGCATATGGATCGAATTTCCTTAACTAGTGTACAGAAAGGTGTGCAGTATACTGCTGCATCCATTTTCAATAAGTTACCACTACAATTCAAAAATTTTAGCAGTAATCCACGCACTTTCAAATCGAAACTGAAGAGTTTCCCCCTGGGTCACTCCTTCTATTCTGTCAAGGATTTCCTCGAAAAATTAAGCTGATTCTCGTTGTATTGTTGATTGCGTTTAATTAAACTTATGGTTTGAGTTTTTTTGGGTGCATAAACATTTTGTTTTTATCTGATATTACTTTCATGTTGTAATTTCATGTACTTTCACGTTCCATGACCTTCGAGATTTGCTCCTCAATTTGGTCCTATGGAACTTGAGGTGTAAATACGCGTAAAAAAATAAAAACGTTACCTATTCAAATTTATTCCTCAAGTTTTATTACTCTACACTGATTATTTCTTGGTGTTGCGCCACTTTGCATCGTAATTCCGCTGGTATTATAGGTACCGCCATCTTCACTCCACTCTCGCGTTCCATTCACGAATGGCGTGATATAAGCTGTCGTCAAAGCTCTGTATGAGCTCAACGTTCCTCACTTTTCTCGTCGGAATCACATCCAGAGACATATCTGAGAGAAAGCATAAAGTTACCCGACCCTTGTTGGGATGTACGCTCTCGAATATTCAACAGTAGACCTCTCCGCTACGCACGACGCCTCTCTTGTACCGTCTGCACTGAAGTATGTTGAGCATCTCCGTAACGCTCTCACGTCGAGTGAACGATTTCATGGCGAAACGCACAGCTCTTCCGTCGATCTTCTCTTTCTTCCATTTTGGCTAGACTTGGTATGTGTCCAGATCGATGAGTGACAAATAATCAACAAATTCGACTTCTGAAGGAAAAACCTAAAAGTCCTTCGTTACCCATAGACTGTATATACCTTGACTCCCAGCCATTTTATGAGTTTGGGCTGAATTGATAATAAATTTTGTACCCAAGTATGTAATATACTTCACACCTGTTTGACGCTGGTGGCGTGCCACCTTCATGGTGGTGCTCGGCAGTGAACATCAACTGATTGTAGCCGTGTGGCTCATTGAAATCAGCAGACGATAGGTGGTCGCTATGTCAATGGTAATCGACGAATCCTTAGCAAGAATAACCAATCACATAGATCGAAATGTCAGTTACAGTCACGTTTAGATTAAAGGGTATCGCTTGTATGTTGCTTGCAGATTGAACAGCAATTCTGTGATTGTTTATCGGTTCCAGAGCTACAGTATGGCTGTGGACAGTTACTCATAATCTACTACTAAAACATTTTGAATGGAGGAGGTCTTGTAAAAACTAGATATATCTGTGATCAGTTTCATGCAACAAACTGTTCATAGAAGAGACCATAAAATTCCGTTCCAACACGGGATGTAAAATGACTGAATGTCACACTACCCCAGTTAGCTAATGAACTAAAGTAATAATGAACTGCCACGATCGTAAACAAAAGCATCCATGAAACTGCATATGAGAATCTTGTCCGAGAAATTACAGTTCAAGACAGTATGTGATTGAAGCAAAGGTTCGTATTTTATGTAGAATATCGAAACTCAGTATCTCCTCAGAATTAAGGACGATTTTTGTTTTAATGTTCGACGAAAGTTTAGTTCAGTAGAGGGTGACCCTCTGTTGGGAATATGTGGGAATAATTGAGATAATGTTTCCATCCCAGAGGAATCATTCAGGCATTCGCCTTAATCGATTTAGGAGATCTGTGGAACCCTACTTTTGGATGGACGGCAGGTATTCGAACAATCTACGACGCAAATATAGTGCCTGGAACATTAAAACGATTCCCTCAGTCAGCTACTTCATAACGCAGCGTGTAACGCTTGGCTAATGAATTCACGGAGGACAGTCTGGCAAGCGCTGGTAAATATTCTGATTAACAGTTCTAATCAAGTCTTATTCGTCAGCGGCGTGGGGTGATTACCTCATCCAGAAAATAGTGAGGCTCTAGAAACTAGTCATAGAGTCAATAAAGTCATATTACAGCTACATCGTGGTCATGCCTTACTACAGACCTCTCGATTTTTGTGAAGCAGGTGCAAAATGGGCATTTCTTTTTGTACATGTCTATTATATATACTCACTCGATCAGCACTGCGTTACAATTTCTGTTACATTCGCCGAAATATGAACCAGCCACCGTCAGTAAAATGATGGGAACCTGACAAAACACGAGTCAGCAATCCTAATAATATCGTGACAAATTATTGGAATCCACAGTTGCAAACTCTAACATCTCAGAAATTACATACCGTTACCGTGTGTGAGCCGTCAATAGGTTTTCTTTATGTAGTCTGTGCAGTGTTGGCAAAGTGAAACTGGGGTGGGCAATATTTCGAGCAACTTAAGATAGCTAATGGGCAAATTATGCCACTTGGATTGCATAACTTAAGGAGCATGAAAAACAGTGCCAGACAAGAAAAGTGAACCTCCTAGAAAACGTGGTAGGAGGTCATATATGCAGGGTGGTCCATTGATAGTGACCGGGCCAAATATCTCACGAAATAAGCATCAAACGGAAAACTACGAAGAACGAAACTCGTGTAGCTTGAAGGGGGAAACCAGATGGCGCTATGGTTGGCCCGCTGGATGGTGCTGCCATAAGTCAAACTGATGTCAACAGCGTTTTTTTTAGTAGGAACCCCGATTTTTTATTACATATTCGTGTAGTAAGTAAGAAAAATGAATGTTTTAGTTGGACCACTTTTTTCGCTTGTGACAGATGGGGCTGTAATAGTCACTAACTTATAAGTACGTGGTATCACGTAACAATCCGCCAGTGCGGACGGTATTTCCTTCGTGATACATTACCCGTGTTAAAATGGACCGTTTACCAATTGCGGAAAATGTCGATATCGTGTTGATGTATGGCTATTGTGACCAAAATGCCCAACGGGCGTGTGCTATGTGCGCTGCACGGTATCCTGGACGGGATCACCTAAGTGTCCGGACGGTTCGCTGGATAGTTAAGTTATTTAAGAAACAGGAAGTGTTCAGCCACATGTGAAACGTCAACCACGACCTGCAACAAATAATGATGCCCAAGTAGGTGTTTTAGCTGCTGTCGCGGCTAATCCGCACATCAGTAGCAGACAAATTGCGTGAGAATTGGGAATCTCAAAAACGTCGGTGCTGAGAATGCTACATCAACATCGATTGCACCCGTACCATATTTCTATGCACCAGGAATTGCATGGCGAAGACTTTGAACATCGTGTACAGCTCTGCCACTGGGCACAAGAGAAATTACGGGACGATGACAGATTTTTGCACGCGTTCTTTTTAGCGACGAAGCGTCATTCAGGAATAGCGGTAACGTAAATCGGCATAATATGCACTACTGGGCAACGGAAAATCCACGATGGCTACGACAAGTGGAACATCAGTGATCTTGGTGGGCTAATGTATGGTGCGGCATTATGGGAGGAAGGATAATTGGCCCCCATTTTATCGATGGCAGTTTAAATGGTGCATTGTATGCTGATTTCCAACGTAATATTCTACCGATGTTACTACAAGATGTTTCACTGCATGACAGAATGGAGATGTACTTCCAACATGATGGATGTCCGGCACATAGCTCGCGTGCGGTTGAAGCGGTATTGAATAGCATATTTCATGACAGGTGGATTGGTCGTCGAAGCACCATACCTTGGCCCGCACGTTCACCTGATCTGACGTCCCCAGATTTCGGTCTGTGGGGAAAGTTGAAGGATATTTGCCATCGTGATCCACCGACAACGCCTGACTACAAGCGTCGGCTCATTGTCCTTGCATGTGCGAACATTAGGGAACGCGAACTACTCGCTGTTGAGAGGAATGTCGCTACACGTATTGCCAAATGCATTGGGGTTCACGGACATAATTTTGAGCATTTATTGCATTAATTTGGTATTTACTGGTCATCACGCTGTAGCAGTATGAGTTCTCAGAAATGATAAGTTCACAAAGGTACATGTATCACATTTGAACAACCGAAATAAAATGTTCAAACGTACCTACGTTCTGTATTTTAATTTTAAAAATGTACCTGTTATCAACTGTTCGTTCAAAATTGTGAGCCATATCTCTGTGACTATTACAGCGGCATATATCACAAAGCGAAAAAAGTGGCCCAACTAAAACATTCATATTTCCTTACGTACTACACGAATATGTAATAAAAAATGGGGGTTCCTATTTAAAGAAACGCAGTTGATATCCGTTTGACTTATGGCAGCGCCATCTAGCGGGCCAACCACAGCGCCATCTGGTTTCCCCCTTCAAGCTAGACAAGTATCATTCTGTGTAGTTTTTTCGTTTGACGCTTATTTCGTGAGAAATTTGGTCCGGTCACGATCAACGGACCACCCTGCATACATACGGTCGGCGTATATGTAAATGATTGGAGCTGCATTTTTGTGTGACTTGTGGAATGGCCAGTGTTTGTCGGGTTTAATGCTGTTACCAGGCCAGGTAGGGTATAAATTGGGCGTGAATTGCACCGGACATTGAGTGAAAATGCCATATCTCCACCCTCCTTACCCTTTCCCAAGGTAGCTTCCGCCAGCTCTCCCTCCCTGATGATGCCCTCCTCCCCTCCATCTACCCCTCCTACCAATTTTGATCCTCCCGCCCTCCTCCTGTGCTTGCTCCTCTGGGCACCCTCCCTCCCTTCTCTCCCTTTTCCCTCTCTCCTCCTTTTCTCCCCCCTCCTCCCCCGGGCTTCCCCTCCCCTGTCCCTCTCCTCCTGCCCCCGTCTCCTCGGCCATTGGCATCCTTTTTCTCCCCTCTCCCCCACCTCACCCCTGTTCCCCTCTTGGTAGGTCCCCGGACTCGCACACGCTAAGTGGACATTCGCGCGCTGGAGATCACCGCCATCAGTGTTTCGTGTGTGCCGTCGTGTTTAGTGCTCAGTGTTCACCGTCACACTCCATCGTTCACCAGTGCCATCGTCATCTTCAGTGTTTGTGTGTCGTCTCATCAGTTAGCAGTGTGGATTATCGACGAGTGTGAACGGCTCCGTGTTTGTCTCTACGTGTCTCCTGTTTTATTGTCCACCGTTCTGTCACTTATGTGTCTTCTCACTGTTTTTGCTCCTTGTATATTCTATGGCTGAAGAGCAGCGTAGTGTGCTGCTGACAGCCTGCCTGTTGTACAGGTTTAAAATAACAATAAAGTAAAAAAAAAAAAACAAGAGTGAAAATGGAAAATGGAAATTCCAACTACTTGTCTCAGAGAACATTATCAGCGCCTGGGAAAGTTCCGGAAGGGTTGTCATTGTGGATCTATATTTGGCTGGCAGGCCAAATCTAGCAAGGTCCCAATTTGTGGGGCATTGGGATGTGACTGGCTTAGTGATGGGCTGCTTAGGATCGTGAAGCGAGGCCCACTCCTCGTCGAACTTGCTGTCTACCACGTCTACGAATACAACGGAGGACAGGTGTATTGTGTGCCACACACATTGTAACAGCTTTACATCTACACCTGCGACTCGAGAACTAGTAACAACCTCCCTACAGTATTCCGTGAAGTCTCACACCACAGGTCCATGACCAGCAGCAACCGGACTAGGGAATTACCGCTGCATCTATAGGCTGCCTTTGACACCGTACCACTACGTACCGAGCTAGGACTGATGCCGTGATCGAGAAGCACTGACTGGTGATTAATGACGTCGCACTGTGTTCGGTAATCCACCACGTTTCGCACCACCCTGGATGGTCGTCGTCATCGAGGATGACGGGAAGGTCCCATTGTTCCAATGTTTTTGAGAGACAAGCAATGCTAATGCCATTGGGTATACTTCAGGTAATGGCTCTTAGTAACTGAGGCAAGTCTGACGGCACACTGATATTTCTCAAACACACTACGCTCTACGTACTCTCCCTCAGATGACAGTATAGTGTTGGCATTTTTCAACAGGTCAGTGCTCCTCTGCACATGGCATGTACGTCTATATACTGCTTGCGTGATACTGAGGTACTTAAGCAAGATCCCCTAATTTGTCCCTGACAGAACATGTGTGGTTCCAACTCGGACGTGAGCTCAGTCCCATTGCTAGTAACTAGGATATCACCGTCCATTTACAACCCTTGTTGGTTGGCTTATTTCAGGAGAGGACACAGTGACTTTATGACACCTTTACCGACCGAATCAGTGCATGCATCGAGGTCTCGGCATGAGAAAGCTCATACTAATATGTGGGGCCTTACTGACAAGCCCGCATCTCGTGGTCGTGCGGTAGCGTTCTCGCTTCCCACGCCCGGGTTCTCGGGTTCGATTCCCGGCGGGGTCAGGGATTTTCTCTGCCTCGTGATGGCTGAGTGTTGTGTGCTGTCTTTAGGTTAGTTAGGTTTAAGTAGTTCTAAGTTCTAGGGGACTGATGACCTTAGATGTTAAGTCCCATAGTGCTCAGAGCCATTTGAACCATTTTTCTTACTGACAATTTCTTTGTAGATATGTCTCGATCCGCTGTAAAAATATCACATACCCCCATCAACCGGTGAAGTTTTGTTTCATATTCTCTCCTTCTTCCGCATACATCACCTTTAACCAACACTGATTTCATCAGGAACCGTTGTGCACAGCGACCGTATATTGTACGGAGGGAGAAGCATACAGCAGTCAGTCGAAATCCCATTAGTTTTTATGATGCTTGAAAATCTATAGTTCGGCTATAAATAGCCATCTTAAGGGCATTTTAGTTACAATTCGACAGACTCGCGGAAGCTCACGCCACCGTACGTTCTTACAGTTGTGTAGCCAGACGGATACTGAGGCGCTTGTCTACAGCAAGTGGGGTTGCGACTGACTGCTAAACCCCCTTGGCTCAACTTTTTTTTTTAAATCATGCATTTCGTTTTCTGGGCTAGTATGAATTAGCCTACCCTGTACAACATTTAGAACCAATCAGTGAAGTCCATAAATCTGCAAATAAATATTTTGTGGGAGCTGAGCTACATAGGGAGAAACGATCATCATAATAGACTAAGAGAAATCAGAGCTCCAACGGAAGGATATGGGGATTCGTTTCTTTCCGCTCGCTCTTCGAGTGTGGAGTAATAGAGAATCATTGTGAAGGTTGGATGAGCCCTCTGCCCCACTTGAGTGTGATTTTGCAGGGTATCCATGTAGATGCAGATGTAGGCGAAAAACTAATGGGCAGCAGAGGGACAGACTGCTCACCTATGACGAGTTTCCAGTCCCCGACTCGGACGGCGGCCGTCTCACTCGCCTCGTCGGCGTTGAGCAGCAGCTCCGTGCGGCGAGACAGCGAGCCGCTGACCAGCGCCTCCCATTGGTCCACGCCGTCGAGGTCACGGGGCAGCGAGGATGCGTCACCGCCTGCTGGCACGATGTCGCTGCACTCAGTAAAACTCGCCCTCGCCTGGCTTTGAGTTCCATATTGCTTTACGATAACTGGTAGTTCACTGTAAAACAGGAGTCCATTTTAATGTGTACAGAAAGTTGAACACAATAGTCACAATGCTGAATGGAACCGAAAAGTGGTGCACATTTGAGTCATTCCATGTCACAACCTCATGTTGGTAATGGCAGTTACATTTAACCTCTTTCTGAAGTGTCGCCGACATGTACGTCTTTTTATAGATGGTGGACAAAAGTCATGGGATTCCTCCTAATATCGTGTTGCACCTCCTTTTGTCTCGACATGGCATGGACTCAACAAGTCCTTGGAAATCGCCTGCAGAAGTATATATATATATATATATATATATATATATATATATATATATATATATATATATATATATATAGTCACCTATAAGTGCGAAAGTGATGCTAGTGCAAGATTTGTGCACGAACTGAACTCTCGGCCATCTCCCATAAATGTTCAATGGGATTCTATACAGGCGACCTGGGTTCCAGACCATTCGCTCGAACTGTCCATAATGTTACTTAAATTAAACGAGAATAATCGTTGCCCAGAGACATGGCACATTGTCATCCAAAAGAATTTAACGCTGTTGTTTTCCAAGTAGCCAAACATAACCATTTCCAGCCAATGATCCCTTCCGTTGGACGATACGATCCAGTCCATTCTGTATATGTGGTGTCACCGCCAGACACCACACTTGCTAGGTGGTAGCCTTTAAATCGGCCGCGGTCCGTTAGTATACGTCGGACCCGCGTGTCGCCACTATCAGTGATTGCAGACCGAGCGCCGCCACACGGCAGGTCTAGAGAGACTTCCTAGCACTCGCCCAGTTGTACAGCCGACTTTGCTAGCGATCGTTCACTGACAAAATACGCTCTCATTTGCCGAGACGATAGTTAGGATAGCCTTCTGCTACGTCATTTGCTACGACCTAGCAAGGCGCCATTACCAGTTGCTATTGATCTTGTGATGCATGTACCGTCAGACTGATGTTCACCATTTATGGATTAAAGTTAAGTATTCCAGCAGCAACGTACGTTTTTTGCTAAAGTCTAATTTCCTTGACCTGTTCCAGACCTCACGCCAGTCTGCGTGAGCTAAAACGCGTGCCTTTCGGCTTCCTCTAGTATACCGGGTTGGCTCTCTTGCCAATCCACAACAGTATAAACAAATCCCACATCATTATGGCGTCACCAACAGCTTGCTTGCTGACAATTTTGGTCTATGACTCCGTGGGATGTGTGCCACACTTGAACACTACCATCAGCTCTCACCAACTGAAATCGTAACTCATCTGACCAGGCCACGGTCTTTCCAGTTTCCTAGGGACCAGCCAGTACTATCATGAGCCCAGGAGAGGCACTGCAGGAGATGTCGTGTTGTTAGAAAAGTTGCTCATGTCGATGGTCTGTTGCCATAGCCCATTAACGCCACTGTCCTAATGGATATGTCCATTGCACTGTATGTCCCACATTGATTTCTGTAGTAATTTGACGTAGTTTTGCTTGTTTGTTAGCACTGACAACTAAACGGAGACGGTGATGCTCTCGGTCATTGAGTGAAGGTTGAGCCGGCCGGTGTGGCCGTGCGGTTCTAGGCGGTTTAGTCTGGAACCGCGTGACAGTTACGGTCGCAGGTTAGAATCCTGCCTCGGGCATGGATGTGTGTGATGTCCTTAGGTTAGTTAGGTTTAAGTAGTTCTAAAAAATGGTTCAAATGGCTCTGAGCACTATGGGACTTAACATCTACGGCCATCAATCCCCTGCTTAAACCTAACTAACCTAAGGACACCACACAACACCCAGTCATCACGAGACAGAGAAAATACCTGACCCCGCCGGGAATCGAACCCGGGAACCCGGGCGTGGGAAGCGAGAACGCTACCGCACGACCACGAGCTGCGGACTAAGTAGTTCTAAGGGGAATGATGACCTCAGAAGGTAAGTCCCATAGTGCTCAGAGCCATTTGACCATGTGAATGAAGTTTGGCAGCCACTGCACTGTCCGTGGTGAGAGGTAATGCCTGAAATTGTGGTGTTTTTGGTATACACTTGACGCTAGGAATCTCGGAATACTGAATCCCCTAACAATTTCCAAAATATATTGCGCCAGGCATCTATTTCCAACTACTACTCCGAGTTCAAGATCTATTAATCCTTGTCGTGCGGCCATAACCACGCCGGAAACCTTTTTCACATGACAGCTCCCCCAATGCATTTACCCTATATACCTTGAGTAAGCGATATTATCGCCATCTGCGTTTGTCCATATAGCTATCCTAAGGCGATCAGGCTCCTCAGTGTCTTTATCTTTAACATTACATGTAACTTTCTGTCCAGAAGCTAAATTAAAAATTTACTAAACAAATGTCGTTTAGCTACCAGTGGGACATTAACCATTACGATAACCATTGTTGTAACTTCGTTCGTTACGAAAATACATACGATCCTGTATCGTTTACTCATTAATACAGTTCAGCCCCTCTAGAACTATTCGAAAACGTATCTCGCTGAAGCATTGAGGTGAACATGACGTTATTAAAAACGAAGACAATACCGACTTCGACTCTGCTGTAGTGGCACACAGTCTACGTACCCATCGCAACGAGGCTCGCTCACTTGTTGCAGTTGACAGTTCTCAAATGTAAACTAGTGGAGAATACACAGAGATCATTCAGTCAACCACCTTCAGTTGAGGCTTTGTGTGATTACAATGAACACGAACGAAGAGAAAGGAGAAGTAATACCCACCTACAAAAAATGTCGATTAACTGAAAGACTGGCTTGCATTTTCCATATATTTCAGTTTATTTGCTGCCATCTGCAGCAAGTGGACAAATTACGATACCTGGGTACCAGCACTGTGTATGATTACTGGCGAGTCAGTCAATTTTGTGTTGCCTTCCTAATACCGTCATGCTTACGTGACTGGTTCACTGTCACAAGTTTTGGAACATTTGTTCAGGAGAGGAAGAGCATTATCGAATAACAAAATATTCGGTACTATTTATGGAAGTGGAACATGAACGATAAACAGTTTATACAAGAATAGAATAGAAGAATTTCAAATGTGCTGCTACAGAAGAATTCTGAAGATTAGAAGAACTCATGAAGAATAACTGCACAGGATGAGACAGAAATGAAATTTGTGACACAACCTGAGTAGAATAAGGGATACGACACATCAAGCGATCACCAGTTTAGTCGAGCGGCCTAAGGCGCTGCAGTCATGGACTGTGCGGCTGGTCCCGGCGGAGGTTCGAGTCCTCCCTCGGGCATGGATGTGTGTGTTTGTCCTTAGGATAATTTAGATTAAATAGTGTGTAAGCTTAGGGACTGATGACCTTAGCAGTTAAGTCCTATAAGATTTTACACACATTTGAACATTTTTGAACCATGTGTGTTGCCTCTACGGGGAAGAAATGGTACAGCAAGTGAAGAAGCTTGATAAGCTTCGGAACAAGAAACAACGACTTCTGAGTGCACTCGTCTTCTCGAAGAGATGCCGTGACGTCCGCATTGTGCCAACCTTTGCCAAGATCGTACACCATATCCAGACACCTGCGGCGAACCGAATTACCAGAAGAGCTAGCCTGGACCTAGTGCGTGAACGTATCAGAGACACACGCCGCCAGCTCGACTCCATAGGGCGCAAACTTTTTGTCCTACATCTAGAATTGTCGTCCCTGCTCTCTCCTGTCACCTGGGAATGGGTTGAATCTTCCTCCTGGGCCGAACCGAGAGGACTCAACGAAATGCAACTACGAAACAGTCATCAAAATTTGTTCGGCTTGCATCCAAACAGCCCAAACAGGAGACTAAACGCACGGTTATGAATCTCACAGGGAAAACCATCGACAACGCTGCGTTGTCCGTCCTAGAAAAAGTCTTAAACTTTGCTCCTACACCAGCAGCAATCCCTGTCGCAGAAACCATCAGCGGAGTGGAACAAGTCGCCTCCAAGCTGCCACCCGACGCGGCGGAGGAGTTACGACGGGAAACGTGCCGCACACTCGCCGGGGCCGCGCCGCCGAAACACGACACCTCCAGACGGGAAAGGGCCTCGCTACGTTCTCTGCGTGACGATCCAGACATTGTCGTCCTCCCAACGGATAAGGGGAACATTACCGTTCTACTAACGGCGGCAGAATACAAAGAGAAAATGTACAAGATCTAGGACGACCCTGCATACAGGAAGATGACGACGGATCCAACCAGTCGGATACAGCGCAAGACGATTGAACTTCTTCGAAGTACCTTTACAGAAGAGACAGCGAAGAAACTTCGGCCGCGTGCTGCTGCACCGCCAAGACACTACGGACTTCCAAAGGTACACAAGATAGGCACTCCTCTGAGACCGATAGTGAGCACTATAGGAGCGCCAACATACCAGCTTTCCAAACACTTGACCGCAGTATTGAGTCCATTGGTTGGCAAATGTGTGCACCACATAAAAAACTCGGCTCAGTTTATGGAACGTTTGGGGAAACTCAAGTTGGCCAGCTCAGATCATATGGTCAGTTTCGATGTTGTATCACTTTTCACGAGAGTTCCACTCAAGGATTCGCTGGATCTTATTGAGAAGAAATTTGGGTCCACATTCACGGAGGTATTTAGCTTTGTGCTCACGTCAACATACTTTCTTTTTGACGGACATTACTACAAACAGACAGACGGCGTACCTATGGGTAGCCCTCTGTCACCTGTGGTGGCCAACATGTACATGGAAGAATTTGAGGAGAAAGCGTTACAATCAGCACCTCTAAAACCAACAGTCTTCTACACATATGTTGACGACACTTTCGTCATTTGGCCTAACGGGGAAGAGATGCTCTAACTGTTCTTACAACATCTGAACTCTATCCACCCCCAAATTCAGTTCACCATGGAGGTGGAGAAAAACGGGCAGCTACCATTCTTGGATGTTCTGGTACGGAAAAAGTCTGATGGAACACTAGGACGCAGCGTCTACCGGAAGACAACCCACACGGATCTGCACCTTCACGCCTCCAGCTGTCATCACCCGTCACAAAGAGAAGGAGTACTAAATACAGTACATTGGTTCACAGAGCCCGTGTGATCTCCGACGAATGAAGCTTAAAACTGGAACTAGATCACCTCAAGGATGTGTTCCAGAAGAACGGCTATAGTGACCGCCAAATTCGACGCGCCTGCAAGCAGAAGACCACACCACAGCCGACACCTGATGATGATCCACCGAAAGCGACAGCCTACATACCATATGCGGGCAACGTATCTGGAAAAATAGCCAGGATTCTAGGACGTCATAACATCAAATGCGTCTACCGCCCGCCGCCAAAGATCAAGTCCCTTGTAGGGACAGTGAAGAACGATTTAGGATTCCGGAAATGTGGAGTTTATTTCATACCGTGCGAGTGTGGGGAAGCATATGTGGGGCAAACCATTCGCACCATCGTGGAAAGGTGTACTGAACACAAGCGCCACATCGATCTCCAACAGCCTACAAAATCTGCCATCGCAGAACATTGCCTCGAGGACACAGAAGTCCTGCACAACACATCCCGCTTTTGGGACTGTGTATACAAGGAAGCAATTGAAATCCGGCTGCGCGAGAACCTTATTAACATGGACAACGGATTTTAACTCAGCCAAGCGTGGAATCCAGCAATAAAAGATCTGCAGGAGCAGCGGAAACGGGGCACCACACCCGCCGAAGGCAGCATGCGTACTGACGCCCATCAGTCATCTCGTCAGCGCAAGCTACCCCCACCACCGCGGCCTGCACATCCCTCGGTCCAGACGCGGAGTCAGTGGAATGGAGAGGCGACAGGTATATATACCACACCACCCGCCGGCCTAGGACGTCAGCTAACAGGAGTAAACTGATGATGATGGCACGTTAACGCCGTCGAAAATTCGTTCAACAACGACCAGTCAACCCGGCTGCATGCCCGAGAGACCTTCAAGCATTTTTGAACCAGTTTAGTTCTGGAGTGAAGTACAGGGGTAAAAGTCGTCGAGGAGTCCAGGGGATGAATATAGTAAGACGAATATGAAGAATAGTCTTCGAAGATGACAGCAACAATAACATCAACATCAACATCTACATCTACATCCATACTCCGCAAGCCACCTGACGGTGTGTGGCGGAGGGTACCTTGAGTACCTCTATCGGTTCTCCCTTCTATTCCAGTCTCGTATTGTTCGTGGAAAGAAGGATTGTCGGTATGCCTCTGTGTGGGCTCTAATCTCTCTGATTTTATCCTCATGGTCTCTTCGCGAGATATACGTAGGAGGGAGCAATATACTGCTTGACTCTTCGGTGAAGGTATGTTCTCGAAACTTTGACAAAAGCCCGTACCGAGCTACTGAGCATCTCTCCTGCAGAGTCTTCCACTGGAGTTTATCTATCATCTCCGTAACGCTTTCACGATTACTAAATGATCCTGTAACGAAGCGCGCTGCTCTCCGTTGGATCTTCTCTATATCTTCTATCAACCCTATCTGGTACGGATCCCACACTGCTGAGCAGTATTAAAGCAGTGGGCGAACAAGCGTATTGTAACCTACTTCCTTTGTTTTCGGATTGCATTTCCTTAGGATTCTTCCAATCAATCTCAGTCTGGCATCTGCTTTACCGACGATCAAGATTATATGATCATTCCATTTTAAATCACTCCTAATGCGTACTCGCAGATAATTTATGGTATTAACTGCTTCCAGTTGCTGACCTGCTATTTTGTAGCTAAATGATAAAGGATCTATCTTTCTGTGTATTCGCAGCACATTACACTTGTCTACATTGAGATTCAATTGCCAATCCCTGCACCACGCGTCAATTCGCTGAAGATCCTCTTGCATTTCAGTACAATTTTCCATTGTTAAAACCTCTTGATACACCACAGCATCATCTGCAAAAAGCCTCAGTGAACTTCCGATGTCATCCACCAGGTCATTTATGTATATTGTGAATAGCAACGGTCCTATGACACTCCCCTGCGGCACACCTGATATCATTCTTACTTCGGAAGACTTCTCTCCATTGAGAATGACATGCTGCGATCTGTTATCTAGGAACTCCTCAATCCAATCACACAATTGGTCTGATAGTCCATATGCTCTTACTTTGTTCATTAAACGACTGTGGGGAAGGAACTGTATCGAACGCCTTGCGGAAGTCAAGAAACACGGCATCTACCTGTGAACCCGTGTCTATGGCCCTCTGAGTCTCGTGGACGAATAGTGCGAGCTGGGTTTCACATGACCGTCTTTTTCGAAACCCATGCTGATTCCTACAGAGTAGATTTCTAGTCTCCAGAAAAGTCATTATACTCGAACACAATACGTGTTCCAAAATTCTACAACTGATCGACGTTAGAGATATAGGTCTATAGTTCTGCACATCTGTTCGACGTCCCTTCTTGAAAACGGGGATGACCTGTGCCCTTTTCCAATCCTTTGGAACGCTACGCTCTTCTAGAGACCTACGGTACACCGCTGCAAGAAGGGGGGGGGGCAAGTTCCTTCGCGTACTCTGTGTAAAATTGAACTGGTATCCCATCAGGTCCAGAGGCCTTTCCTCTTTTGAGCGATTTTAATTGTTTCTCTATATCTCCGTCGTGTATTTCGATATCTACCATTTTGTCATCTGTGCGACAATCTAGAGAAGGAACTACAGTGCAATCTTCCTCTGTGAAACAACTTTGGAGAAAGTCATTTAGTATTTCGGCCTTTAGTCTGTCATCCTCTGTTTCAGTACCATTTTGGTCGTGGCACGAGGTCGCTGCCTGCCCCAAACGATCACGCTGCTGCCAATGAGATGCAAGCGTCCCCTCCCCGGAGCTCCAGTGGTCGGTGCGTTTAAATTCGGACTTCATGCACTGCCCACATTATCTGTGTTTGCCAGTTGAATAACATTTACGGGCTTTCATAGTGGCCAGGCTCCACATCTCTTGAAGGGATATTGGATTCAAGATTGACAAATAATGGTTCTTTTGTATCTGTATACGTTTCCGCATTCAGATCAACTGTTAGCAACTGATGCTGCAACTACTACAACAAAGTTATGTATTATTTTTACTATTTGTTATAAGACGTAGAATAAATGACTATCTGAATTCTCTTTTCACGATCAGTATCTGTTCCTCAACCCTGTATGGATTGAAGAACCACAGAGCGTGCAAAGGAAGACATAACAAAAAGGCCAGTAATGCTGATTAATGCATCCCCTCGTAGCTAAACAACATTTTCTTAATAACATTTTATTTTGCTATTACATAAAAAATATTTCATGTGGCCTAGAAAATAGACACCCTGTATATACGAAATTTCGGGCTGTTTCTCAAATGAAAACTCTACTTAAATATCTGGAAATCATAGTTTGCACTCAACTATATTTTCTCTTTATTCAGAACCAGTTTTGATCAGAAACGGACTACCATCATATATCATCTACATCTACATCTACATTTATACTCCGCAAGCCACCTGTGGTGTGTGGCACAGGGCACTTTACGTGCCACTGTCATTTCCTGTTCTAGACGCGTACGGTTCGCGGGAAGAACGACTGCTGGAAAGCATCCACGCGCTTGAATCTCTCTAATTTTACATTCGTGGTCTCCTCTGGAGGTATAAGTAGTGGGAAACAATATCTTCGATACCTCATCCAGAAACGTACCCTCTCGAAACCTGGACAGCAAGCTACACCGCGATGCAGAGCGCCTCTCTTACAGAGTCTGCCACTTGGGTTTGCTGAACATCTCCGCAACGCTATCATGTTTACCAAATAACACTGTGACGAAACTCGCCGCTCTTCCTTGGATCTTCTCTATATCCTCTGTCAACCCGATCTGGTACGGATCCCATACTGATGAGAAATACTTAAGTATAGGTCGAACGAGTGTTTTGTAAGCCACCTCCTTTGTTGATGTACTACATTTTCTAAGGACTCTCCCAATGAATCACAACATCGCACCCGCCTTACCAACAATTAATTTTATATAATCATTCCACTTCAAATCATTTCGTACGCATACTCCCAGGTATTTTACAGAGGTAACTACTACCAGTGTTTTTTCCGCTATCATATAATGATACAATAAAGGATCCTTCTTTCTATGTATTCGCAGTACATTACATTTGCCTATGTTAAGGTTCAGTTGCCACTCCCTGCACCAAGTGCCTATCCGCTGCAGATCTTCCTGTATTTCGCTGCAATTTTCTAACGCTGCATCTTGTTTGTATACTGCAGCATCATCCGCGAAAAGCCGCATGGAACTTCCGACACTATCTACCAGGTCATTTATATAAATTGTGAAAAGCAATGGTCCCTTTACACTCCCTTGTGGCACGCCAGAGGTTACTTTAACGACTGTAGACGTCACTCCATTGAGAACAACATGTTGTGTTCTGTTTGCTAAAAACTCTTCAATCCAGCCACACAGCTAGTCTGAAATTCCGTAGGCTCTTACTTTGTTTATCAGGCGACAGTGCGGAACTGTATCGAACGCCTTCCGGAAGTCAACGGGAATGGCATTTGCCTGAGAGCCTGTATCTAATATTTTTTGGGTCTCATGAACAAATAAAGCGAGTTGGGTCTCACACGATCGCTGTTTCCGGAATCCATGTTGATTCCTACTGAGTAGATTCTGGGCTTCCAGAAATGACATGATACGCGAGCAAAGAACATGTTCTAAAATTCTACAACAGATCGATGTCAGAGATATAGGTTTATAGTTTTGCGCATCTGCTCGACGACCCTTCTTGAAAACTGGAACTACCTCTGCTCTTTTCCAATCATTTGGAACCTTCTGTTCCTCTAGAGACTTGCGGTACACGGCTGTTAGAAGGGGGGCAAGTTCTTTCGCATACTCTGTGTAGAATCGTATTGGTATCCCGTCAGATCCAGTGGAATTTCCTGTGTTGAGTAATTTCAGTTGATTTTCTATTCCTTGGACATTTATTTCGATGTCAGCCATTTTTTTGTTCGTGTGAGGATTTAGAGAAGGAACTGCAGTGCGGTCTTCCTCTGTGAAACAGCTTAGGAAAAAGGTGTTTAGTATTTCAGCTCTACGCGTGTCATACTTTGTTTCAATGCCTTCATCATCCCGGAGTGTCTGGATATGCTGTTTCGAGCCACTTACTGATTTAACGTAAGACCAGAACTTCCTAGGATTGTCTGTCAAGTGGGTACATAGAAGTTTTCTTTCTAATTCACTGAACGCTTCACGCATAGCCCTCCTTACGATAACTTTGACGTCGCTTAGCTTCTATTTGTCTGAGAGGTTTCGGCTGCGTTTAAATTTGCAGTGAAGCTCTCTTTCCTATTGCAGTAGTTTCCTAACTTTGTTGTTGAACCACAGTGGGTTTTTCCCGTCCCTCACATTTTTACTCGGCACGTACCTGTCTGAAACACATTTTATGATTGCCTTGAACTTTTTCTATAAACACTCAACATTGTCAGTGTCAGAACAGAAATTTTCGTTTTGATCTGTTAGGTAGTCTGAAATCTGTCTTCTATTACTCTTGCTAAATAGATAAACCTTCCTCCCTTTTTTTTATATTCCTATTTACTTACATATTCAGGGATGCTGCAACGATCACTGATTCCCTGTTCTGCGCTTACAGAGTCGAAAAGTTCGTGTCTGTTCGTTATCAATAGGTCCAAGATGTTATCTCCACGAGTCGGTTCTCTGTTTGATTGGTCGAGGTAATTTTCCGATAGTGCCCTCAGTATTATGTCACTCGATTCTCTGTTCCTACCACCCGTCCTTAACATCTGAGTGTCGCAGTCTATATCTGGTAAATTGAAATCTCCACGTAAGACTGTAACACGCTGAGGAAATTTATGTGAGATGTATTCCAGATTTTCTCTCAGTTGTTCTGCCACTAATGCTGCTGAGTCAGGAGCCGGCCGGAGTAGCCGAGCGGTTCTAGGCGATACAGTCTGGAACCGGGCGGCCGCTACGGTCACAGGTTCGAATCCTGCCTCGGGCATGGATGTGTGTGATGACCTTAGGTTAGTTAGGTTTAAGTAGTTCTAAGTTCTAGGGGAATGATGACCTTAGAAGTTAAGTCCCTTAGTGCTCAGAGCCATTTGAACCATTTTGCTGACTCAGGAGGTCGGTAAAAGGAGCGAATTATTAACCTAGCTCGGTTGTTGAGTATTGCCTCTACCTATAATGACTCACAGGAACCATCCACTTCTATCTCACTACAGGATAAACTACTAATAATAGCGACAAACACGCCACCACCGGCTGCATGCAATCTATCCTTTCTAAACACCGTCGGTCCTTTGTAAAAATTTCAGCAGAATTTATCTCTGGCTTCAGCCAGCTTTCCATACCTATAACGATTTCAGCTTCGGTGCTTTCCATCAGCGCTTGAAGTTCCGGTACTTTATCAACGCAGCTTCGACAGTTTACAATTACAATACCGATTGCTGCTTGGTCCCGGCATGTCCTGACTTTGCCCCACACCCATGTGGCATCATTAATTAGATGCATGAAAAATTATAACTATTAACAAGTATCACGCCATTAACAACTCTGTTAAATACAACTAGAGTACTGGAGTATGTACAGCAGAGAATTGGTAATCTGACTATCGTTCCATCGCCATTCTTAGATAAGCAATTACATATCTCCATAGAAACACTCCTGTCATCATGACTGTGCCACTATCGAATTCCTTGGCAAATTGCAAGTGTTTCTGAGGAAAATTGCTATGTAAATGTACTGGTACAGTTAGAACGGTTACATACAAATAACACAACAATTTTTAACGCAATGTAGCCATATCCTTCGACACAAGTGAAAACTGATGATGGTATTCATTTGTTAGGAACCTTTAATCAACAGTGTTGGATTATTAGTGGAAAGTGCTCCGTTTTAGGCGGGAAAACACACTCCAATACAAAATAGAAAAAAAAAACACATCGAAGCAGTAATATGAATGTGACGGGAATCCGTAGGTGCGCTGTACACGTACAAACAAATTATTACAATTTCATAAAAACTTGGTAATTTATTCGAGAGAAATCACATGCCTCTCCATATGCGCATCCAGTGACGCCTGTGGGCTGAGGGTGACACGGTGGCTGGTCGGTACGGCTGAGCCTTCATGGCACCTTGGGGCAGAGTTTAGTTTAATTCAAAAGAAGGAGTCGCATAAATTGAGTAAGTCAGTAACAGATTGGTCCACGTCTGGCCCTTTTTCAAGCAATTATTCGGATCGCCATTCATTGATGGAGTTGTTGGTTGCCCTGCAGAGAGACATCGCGCCAGATTCGGTCCGACTGGCGTCTTATACCATCGAGATCCTGAATTGGTTGGAGAGCCCTGCGCATAGTGCTCCAGATGTCGTGAGCTGGGGAAGGTCAACCAGTAGAACCTCTCGCCTTGTGCGTGTGGGCAACATGTTACTCAAGTGGAAGCCCAGGGTGGCTCCTCGCGAAGGGCAACGAAACGGGGTGTACGATAACTTTGACGTATGGCTGTGCTGTGTGATTCCGCGGAAGAAAGCCAAAGTGGTTTCGCTGTGAAACGAAATAGCGTGACTTCTGGTTGTCGGACCGTGTGGCGTAAGTGTACAAGATTTTATTATTCTATCCTTTATAGATTATGAGAGAACCGTACGTAACGTTTAAAAAGACAATTTTCAGGAAACGCAATTTCAAGTTCAGTCTGACGTTTTTTCGTATGTCGCCTCTTCAGAAGGACCGAGATTTGTACTCATGGTTTTCCTTCTCTTCAAGCCTTCTCTTCTGGTTTCTTGTTTTCTGCCTTCTTTCCTTTGCCAGGTCTAACTTCATCTTGAGTAAAATTCACTAACTAAAAGCCCATTCTGTCTAATACCTTCATATTCCCTACGTTCCCATCATTAAACACAAAAACTGCACCATAAGTTGCAATTCTGACAATTGTAACAGATGAAACTATGGTTTTAGGGCATCGTTCCCATATGAGTGAATTTAGAGACTCATTTGTATCTTGATTTTTGCCATGAACACACTTTTAAGAAGTTCAGGACCGGCCAGAAACCTGTAAGTGGGCTTGATGACATCCAGTATACAATTTGGAAGGTATGCAATTTGTGAAGGTAGGCGTTGTTATAATTCTGAGTCTGTAGGTATTAATACCAGCTAATGTGAACACATGATAAATGGGATGTCCATCTATTGACACAATTTGGAAATATGCAGCCCATACTGCTCTTTTCATGTCACTGGATATGTTCCGGCTGATAGCCTTGTCATTAGAAACTTGAACAGTGGCTCTAAGTTTTTCTAAGTCCATTGCTTCTTTATTAACAAAGCAGATTGTTTGTTATCGTTTCTAAGATACGGTTAAGAGTCACAGATGATATATAAAACCAAACAGTATATATCACAACCTTCTCGATCTATCCCGTGCAAGTTTTCCTGTTCACCGATAGTACTGAAGTGGTGTTTCAAAATGTGGGAGCGTAGAATGCTAGCGTTACACTTTTAATTATTTTTCAGGCACTTCGGGTGCGATTCCTTCACTGAAACTTTGTGAAGTTATTGTCCATGAGCTCTACTAAATAAACTGAAAGTTTATATCTCAGATCAGTTTCATGATCGTGTGGCGCAGCCCCCCCCCCCCACCCCCCCTCCCCCATCCCTGCTTTATATTCATGTAATCTACGCGTGATGGTAGTAATTGGATTTGTAATTCCGTCAGCTCTCAGTTTTTCTCAATTTAGCTGTACTAATTTATGACATGCTCATCTTATGAACGTAATGCGTGAGTTGGCATCGCCAATGTGAGTGAGAAATGGTCTGGATAAGTTTATGACAAGCAGTTGACAGGTGGTTGTTGTTGACAGAGTTAGGTATTCGGGGTCAACATCTAGCGTCTATGGTCCCTGCAACTGCTTTGTGAAAGTCGTGTAGCTCCCGCTTTCGTGGGAGCAACAAGGTAGGTCCACCGTCCCACGCCTGAATGGCCGGGCTGCACACTTTGATTACCTGATAGCTCCTCACTCGCTCGCTGCAGAATCACGCGCATAACCATGAGACGAAAGAGACTCTTAAAGCGAACCATAATTCGAAAGAATTTCTCCTGAGTGTGAAAGACAGAGGTCGTAGCAGGGTTTTGGACAGATTTTGATTAGTGACCGATAAGGATGGAAATCACCAGGGCTACATGTACCATGGAAGGTTGTCCGCTCTCCCGTCTTACATATCCAAAACCATACTTTGGAAGGCACTTACCTGCAGCATACCACATAATGTACGTTTTGATGATCTACAAGTTTCAGTGAAAGCTACGGTAACTGATAAAAGCGCAAAAATGTGTGCCAAAGCACTTTCTCCATTTACATCAGTATCATACGCTGGATTTGGCGCTTTACATCAGGAGATTGTAAACGTCTCCAACACTTCCATCATCTTATAACAGTAGCACCAAACAATGAAATGCAATCCAATGAAGTGTGGGCGCCTATGACGCCCTGCATTATCTACGTCGTACGCGTAAAACAATATGCTTGTACGGCAGACATCTGGACCAATATATATCGGAAAGGGTGTTATCTGACTATTACTCCGCAATCTGCTTATCAAGAATAGGTACTGCGAAATGTGGTACTGGTGACAGCTCATTACGTGGTTTAAATGGCTCTGAGCACTATGGGTCTTAAATTCTGAGGTCATCAGTCCCCTAGAACTTAGAACTACTTGAACCTAACTAACCTAAGGACATCACACACATCCATGCCCGAGCCAGGATTCGAACCTCCCACCGTAGCGGTCGCGCGGTTCCAGACTGTAGCGCCTAGACCCACTCGGCCACAATACAAAGAAAAAAAATCTTTAACTAAGGGGTAAACCCCAGACATCTCAACAAATTATCTTTCGCCACTGATCGAGGTGCTAATATATGCAAGACTTTGCAGTCCTTTGAGCATTATGCATGAATAATACGCGTTTTGAACGCAAAGCGCCGGCCGTGGTGGCCGTGCGGTTCTGGCGCTGCAGTCCGGAACCGTGGGACTGCTACGGTCGCAAGTTCGAATCCTGCCTCGGGCATGGGTGTGTGTGATGTTCTTAGGTTAGTTAGGTTTAAGTAGTTCTAAGTTCTAGGGGACTTATGACCTAAGATGTTGAGTCCCATAGTGCTCAGAGCCATTTGAACCATTTTTGAACGCAAAGCTGAAACATTTTTTCGCTGAATATTTGTTGAAAAATGGGGTCGGAGTTGTTTCATACCACGACTTATCCTGCCAAAGAAATTATCCGTTTCGTGTAGAAAATTAGCTCTTAATTTCGGTACAGACAAGCTAAGAACCACGAAGACGGCTAGGTGGAACAGCTTCTTTAGAATGTTTCGATCTGTAGTCAGCACAATAAAATCATGGAAATGCTTGCAAAGAAGGGCGTCTCTGAAAATTTGTTACGACAACAGCACTGAAAAAGAACTCGCTATATTTTTAGGGCCATTTAAAGAGGCAAAAGAAATGATTAAAGGCGTGAAGTTCATTTCGTTATGAGTGCATAAACTGAAAAGTCGTTGTAACACAGGAACCTGAAGATAAAGAGGTATTTCTACATTACTGATGACCGACTTTTTTCGATTAATACACGCTCCGTGTGCAGCACATGAAATCGGTAGTCAACTGCAAAACGCCAGGCTCAATATCGTTGGTATTTCGACAGTTCAGAGCAATTGTGCTATTATCAGCTGGTATCTGACGAAACTATGAGCGCTGAAAGAGGAGAAGTAGAGGAGAAACGGAGGAGAATGTCGAGATCCGGACGTTGCACAGAATAGCAACATTTCTCTTGCCTCCGATTTGATTATTAAAAATAAAACTCGTTTCTAATGGAAATGAGACTTTAAACTATGTGAATCAAGTTTGCGATGAAATATCAGTTCCAGATAATCTGGAACAAATTACCGAGGTGACAGTTATATCTTACTCTATTTTTGTGATATCTGCAAATATCTATTTAGGGCTGCCTACGAAATATTGGCCTCGCTCGTCAGTCAAAAAATATTTTTTTTAGTATCGCTAGACTGTGGGTCACGTAATGCTTAGCCGACCGATTACGTTGACTTGGAGACGACGATGATCCGAAGGAGAGATGAAAGCTGAATGATAGTTTTTCTCCCAAGATATGTAATTTAACTTGAAGGATGTGCAGTGTTCCGGTCTCAAATACTGCTATTGAAAGACATTTCTGTAGACTGGAAATCTTTTCTCGTGCAAATTAGGCAGGCTCGATCCGAAACCAATCGATGATTTCCTCTTATATTATCCCCTTTATTATCTCCTTTTGTGACGAATCTCTGGTATTATAAAGGATACACGGATATCATATTGCTTTTTTCTGGATAGTTGTCAGTTTGAATCGATTTCTGTCTGTAAATATATTGATTTCTCTATTAATAAGCCATACCTTTGGCGCGAGGCCGTAAGTTCAGTCTTTATTGCCGGCCGAGGTGGCCGAGCGGTTCTAGGCGCTACAGTCTGGAATCGCGTGACCGCTACGGTCGCAGGTTCGAATCCTGCCTCGGGCATGGACGTGTGTGATGTCCTTACGTTAGTTAGGTTTAAGTAGTTCTAAGTTCTAGGGGACTGATGACCTCAGAAGTTAAGTCCCATAGTGCTCAGAGCCACTTAAATATTTTTCAGTCTTTATTAGCTGCTAATGACTCATCGCGTGCATCAGCATGGCCACAGAAAATAACTGACCTGCAGGTGCAGAGATCAACTTCCTAAACGATTTATATGTTACTCGTCGACAGTCAAGAAATGTTGAAAACAAACCATAAAGTTGCACCATGAGCACCGAATGAAAAATGGTGCGTCACAGTAATCACAAAGGTTCGAAACATCAAGATCGAAGGCGAACTGCTTGGGAGTTACAAACCGTGCACAACGTCGAACTTTGTATCCACTCCTAAATAATGCATGTGGAGTCATATTGGTGTGACTGGGCAATGAGAACTGATCGAATGTGATGACATGCAACCGAATACGGATGAGTCTGTTGTTGAGATTATGGTGAAACTGTCTATCCTTTAAGGCGTAGCCGCAGACAATTGCCGACAGGCACGGAAGAAGCAAATATCTAGAGGCTGAAGCTCGCCAGTGGTTCCATGTGATACGTAGTGCAAAGTCACAGACATTTCAGGAGGCATGTTTAGCTGTAAATGTGTGTGATATTTGTACACAGACCAGGAATCAAGTAAAAGTAAATTAGTTTGACCAGCTATTGGCCAAACGCAGCACTCATACCCTGGGTTGTTGGAACGCAAAATAGTCCCTACTGCGCTTAGATCACTCACACGAGGAAGAATCGTAGGGACAGAGCATCCCCACCTTCTCACAGTGCAATAAATAACTTTCCAGCCAATTTACCATCCAGATTAACAGTCGGCATCACTGCATGCGAATGCGTTAAGGCATTTATGTTAGTTTAGATTCATACAAATCTCTTGGGATCTCCAATATACTGGGTTCTGGGAAATTCCTTGGGTTCCTTTCTGACGAAATGTCAACTTCGGATACTATTGTTGTCGATTTGATTCAATATTTGCCATGTTTATCGTTGTCTTTGCTCTACTTTGTATCAGCACCACTAATACTGTAGCATGGTTGTGAGTTACTCGTAGACTAAGCAGTTCAATTACGGTCCGTAGCCTCATGCTGGACTCACCATTGGATACCTTCAGTCCTGCCCCCTGTTGCCACTAGCAACCAATATTACTGTTGAATAGTAGACTATATGTGGGGCTTCGAATGCCGCAAACATCAGTGACATTTTGGTTCGCACTCAAGGGGTTACTTGTAAGATGTACGTAAAACTGTGGAAAAATTGTAAGCCAATGAAGAAACAAGCCAATGAAGAATTAGGTCGGTGTTCGATTCAAGAATCGAATGACCAGTAATTTGTGCTCTGATGGCGAGGAAAAATTTCATATCTGCCCTTACTCATTTCATTAATTAGTAATAAAGCTTGCAGATCGGTCAAAACCGTACTTGTCCACACAGCTACGATAATGGTGATTTCCATATCGTGACACACACTGCACTGTGTGTCCACCAGCCGAATAATCTGTTTCTATTTCAGGAACATCGCGAAAAGCCACATTTTTTTTACTTAGTGTAGGTAGGATATTTTACTCATAATTCATTGCAATTACAGCGCTAACAGGATAAAATTGCAGACAATTTTTTTCCTACTACAGGTTTTGTTCACATTCACAACTGTGAATCAATAAATCAGTGTTATAAGGAATAGGAATGTGATTATTCATTCTGAGACCAATCGTCAATCTCGAATTGTCATGATTGTATATAGGAAGCTGTTTTCTGCGAGGCATCAAGGGTTCAAATGGCTCTGAGCACTGTGGGACTTAACTTCTGAGGTCATCAGTTCCCTAGAACTTAGAACTACTTGAACCTAACTAACCTAAGGCCATCACACACATCCATGCCGGAGGCAGGATTCGAACCTGCGACCGTGGCGGTCGCGCGGTTCCAGACTGTAGCGCCTAGAACCGCTTGTCCACAACGGCCGGCACGAGGCAGCAGTATGATGTAACTACGAGGGCAGTTCAATAAGTAATGCAACACATTTTTTTCGGCCAATTTTGGTTGAAAAAACCGGAAATTTCTTCTGGAATATTTTCAAACATTCCCGCTTCGTCTCGTATAGTTTCATTGACTTCCGACAGGTGGCAGCGCTGTACGGAGCTGTTAAAATGGCGTCTGTAACGGATGTGCGTTGCAAACAACGGGCAGTGATCGAGTTTCTTTTGGCGGAAAACCAGGGCATCTCAGATATTCATAGGCGCTTGCAGAATGTCTACGGTGATCTGGCAGTGGACAAAAGCACGGTGAGTCGTTGGGCAGAGCGTGTGTCATCATCGCCGCAAGGTCAAGCAAGACTGTCTGATCTCCCGCGTACGGGCCGGCCGTGCACAGCTGTGACTCCTGCAATGGCGGAGCGTGCGAACACACTCGTTCGAGATGATCGACGGATCACCATCAAACAACTCAGTGCTCAACTTGACATCTCTGTTGGTAGTGCTGTCACAATTGTCCACCAGTTGGGATATTCAAAGGTTTGTTCCCGCTGGGTCCCTCGTTGTCTAACCGAACACCATAAAGAGCAAAGGAGAACCATCTGTGCGGAATTGCTTGCTCGTCATGTGGCTGAGGGTGACAATTTCTTGTCAAAGATTGTTACAGGCGATGAGACATGGGTTCATCACTTCGAACCTGAAACAAAACGGCAATCAATGGAGTAGCGCCACATCTACTCCCCTACCAAGAAAAAGTTTAAAGCCATACCCTCAGCCGGTAAAGTCATGGTTACAGTCTTCTGGGACGCTGAAGGGGTTATTCTGTTCGATGTCCTTCCCCATGGTCAAACGATCAACTCTGAAGTGTATTGTGCTACTCTTCAGAAATTGAAGAAACGACTTCAGCGTGTTCGTAGGCACAAAAATCTGAACGAACTTCTCCTTCTTCATGACAACGCAAGACCTCACACAAGTCTTCGCACCCGAGAGGAGCTCACAAAACTTCAGTGGACTGTTATTCCTCATGCACCCTACAGCCCCGATCTCGCACCGTCGGATTTCCATATGTTTGGCCCAATGAAGGACGCAATCCGTGGGAGGCACTACGCGGATGATGAAGAAGTTATTGATGCAGTACGACGTTGGCTCCGACATCGACCAGTGGAATGGTACCGTGCAGGCATACAGGCCCTCATTTCAAGGTGGCGTAACGCCGTAGCATTGAATGGAGATTACGTTGAAAAATAGTGTTATGTAGCTAAAAGATTGGGGAATAACCTGGTGTATTTCAATGCTGAATAAAACAACCCCTGTTTCAGAAAAAAAGTGTTGCATTACTTATTGAACTGCTCTCGTATTAGACACTACCGTCCAGAAATATACGTATAGAGCACAGCTAAGCAGACGCGAGTGCAGTACCATCAGCCGGTGGGAGTATTTCAAAAGCGACACCAGCCCACAGACACACAGAGCTGCTACTACTGCTACCGTCACAACACCAACGCGGAGAGCGTGCCAGACCCAGCCGATTCTGCCCTCCCATCCTCTCTCCGATGCCTCGTTCAAGCGCAACCCGTCCGATCCGAGCATTCGTACTGCAGCAAGCCTTGCCCTATCGCGGTTCGCTCGAGCGAGTACGATCGAGCGAAAAGCGCCCACTTTGCAGACCTCTATTGCTCTATTACCTCTCATCTGTAAGGTCAATCAAAGGGCTGTGTGTATAAACACCCGCTTGTGATGGACTTCTTTGGTAGGCTTGGTGAGATTAATAGCTGACGTCAGACGTTTCCCAGCCAAGTTAACGAACAGCTGGAATTTTGCGAGGGCACATACACTTGTTTCCGCGATACCACTTGGAGTAGAATGATTGCTACTGCTGTGCTGGGTGCACTCTGAGCGATGAGTGTGTTAAGGGGCTCCGGAACGCCCTATACTTGCAATGTTAAAATAACGCTTATAAATTACATCTTTCCTCCCAAAGTATTTGAGGTAGGAAGTTGAACTTTTTACAGATTATTTATTGGAATATGGGCTACAACATAACACAGGGATTTTACAAAATTTTAGTTCAATTATTAAAGATTATATTTTTTCAATTGTAATGAAAATTCACAACATATTTTTGCAATTTTTTATTTATATATTCAAAAATATACAGTTCTTTGGAAAAGGGCTGTGTTAAATTATGCAGAAGGTACTGTGTAACATTTGTTGAAAGTTTGAAACAAATATGTTTGGAAGATCCTTAGAAAAAATGTAATTAGTAGGAGAAAATAAAAGTTTTGGGAATCGAGCGACAAAGATTGGATTAACTTTTTAGTGCATTCCAGGTCCATAGGATGGATTATCTTCATCCTCTGCAAACTCCTCCTCCAGCTTCCTCTTGTTCCTCCTCCTGTTTACTCTTGCTTGTATTTCTAAACTCTTTACTGCCCTGTCTGCAACCCGAAGGCGTTCCTTGTCTAAAGCAAGCATCGCTCGTACCATGTTAGAACCTATCTTCATTCCCATATTTCTAAATACCTTGCACCTTACAATGTTGCCATCATTGAAAGTCGCAACAGCATCACACACACCAAACTGAAGTGTTTCTATTCCAACAAATCAAGTCTTGGGGATTCTCGACCATATAACACTATTTACACTTTCATTGGTGTTTTGAGTTTTTCCGTGAATACACTTTTTCAACAGTTCAGGTGCTGCTAAGTCTCTGAAAATAGGTCTTATCACCTCCATTATTGCATGAGGCAGACCTGATGAACACGGACGTTAATAATAACACCATTTGACAGCAGTTTAACAGCGCCACAGTGAGTCACGCCCATGTAGAACACATTTCAAAAAAAATTTAAAAATAGTTGTAGTCTTCGGAATTGAATAAATTATATATCTATTAAAAGGTACTAGTCTGCAGATTCAGAAAACGCAAAAAAGTAAAAATTGAATTTTTCATGATTTTGAGCCTTTCCGGAGCCCCTTAAGGTGTGTTGAGGTTTCTGCGGACGGCACAATCTCTAATACACCATTTTTATATAAAAAAAGTGACGCACAAGAAAGCAATAATCTGAATGGAACGGAAATTGGTAGATCTGGTATACATACAGAGACAAAGATATGACTACAGATTTAGAAAAATTGGATTGTATATCCAAGAGAAAGAGCTTTCCGAATTGAGCAAGTTAATAATACATTTGTCCACCTCCGCCAATTATGTGAGCAGTTATTCGGCTTGGCACTGATAGAGCTATTGGACGTCCTCTTTAGGAATATAGCGCCAAATTCTGTCCTCCTGGAGCACTAGCTCGTCAAAATCTCAAGACGGTTGGAGGGCCTTGCCTGAAAGATTCCAGACATTCTCAATTAGTGACAGATCCAGAGACAAGCAGTAGAATCACTCGCAGTGTGTGGGCGGACACCACATTCCTGAAATTTAAGCCGAGGACGGCTTGCCGTGAAGGGAAACCAAACGGAGCATGCAATATCGTCGACGCACCGCTCTGCTGTGGGGATACCGCGGAAGACAACGAAAGCTGTTCTGACCAAAGATATTCCGTTATGAGAAGAATTGGCGCCCCAGGTGTTCACTACCGTTTGTCGGGCCGTATGCCGGGCGTCAGTCAGACTGGTATCCCACCACTTCCTGGGACGTCTCCAGACACGCCTTCGATGGACATTATGGCTCATTTCGAAGCATGTCTTAGCATTGAAGACAGTTCTACTCCAGCGAATGAGATTCGAGATCAAAGACGTGACTCGAGGCGCACCGAACAGCTGTGGGATACCAACCTGACCGTCACCTAGGATATGGCTAGACAACGAAGAGCTCTTGGGTGCCACTTATGTTCATAGCAGGCCACCAATGGTTCTCATCTGCCTCAGAATTACAGAACAGCGGTACACCGACAATATTCTACTCCCCGTTTTGTTGTCCTTCATGGCAACCCATTGTGGGGTTACATTCCAACAACGTAATGCCCGCTCCCAGGGCAGGAGATTTTCTACTGTACGTCTTCGATCTTGCCAAACCCTACATGGTTGTCGACCTCTCTACAATTGAGAATATTTGGAGTATTATGAGCAGGGACCACCAGCCAGCTCGGACGTTTGACGATCTAATGTGTCAGTTCGACAATGGGCAAGATAACAAAATTGTTTGTGTGGCCATTCTCCGCAGCAAGCATATCAATACTTGTTTCGTAAATAAAGCTGCCTTTTGCTGCTGCTAGTTACCTTATTTATCGCATACGGTTTTACCTTTTCCTTTTCTAGGCCATCATCAGTGGGATCTACAACGATACAGTTTTGTTAGCTTTAGATTATTAAAGAGTTCACGTCCCGGTTTATGCGATTTGCTGATCTGAGTTCTCTCACATTTGCTCTGGATATCGCACTATCACTCTTATTACTACCCTATAATCACAGCTTTGTGTTCTGGCCTTCCTGGCACTGTTCTCTTTTTTGTGGAATAGTATTGTTCTTTTGTCACTCAATACAACAATTTCGCCAGACACTGATTTTCACAACATAAATATTGTGACTCCATCGTGTGTTTCCTCCTCTTTACCTAATTGTTGCCAACCTAACGAAGTATATGTTGGATGCCAACTTCTATTGCTGATGTTTACACCGTGTGTATCAGCGCGCTTGAGAGAGAGGACAGAGCCGGCGAGTCATTTTTTGAAAATGGTGACACCTGATTTGACTTTTCGTTTCAATATTCTGTGGTGGGGTTCATGACTGAGTGATTGTAAGGATGTTGGGTGCTATTATTATTATATTGGACAGTATTATCATATTAATCCTTTTTTGGGAGCATTATTCTATTACTTTATCTATTAGTGTGAATAATGAATTGCTTGGCATGTGTACGTGGCCATTCAACAGGACTTGGTCACATAGTTGTGATTATATGGTAGTTGTATAAGTGATAGTGCGATCTCCAGACCAGATGTGAGGTAATGTAGATCAGCAAATCGTGAGTAATTACATTTTTACAAAAAAAAAACGCGACGTGAACTGTTTAATATTCTAAAACTAAAAAACCTGTATCGTTGTAGACCCCACAGATGATGCCACAGAAAAGGAAAATGCGAAACGCGTAAGGGATAAAGAAAGTAAATAGCAGCAGGAAAAGGCAGTTTTATTTAGAAATTAAGTATGGGCAAGATATCTGTGACGAGGACATCCAACAACTCTATCAATCAATGACATGCCAAATAATTACTTGGATAAGGGCCAAAAGAGGAATAACGCGTTGCTGACTTGCTCAGTTTGGGTGAAGCCCTTCCTTTTGAATAACTCAGGTAATTTTAATAAAATTGTACCTTTTGCCTGCACATATACATCTCATCCATCGATTTCCGTCCAATTCTGGTAACTCCTTCGTGGTGCCCCCTTTTTTTTTTTTTTTTTTTTTTTTTTTTGTCTTCCACCGTATTCAGTAACAGCGTTAGGACAGAACAATAATGTTCCAAGTCACTGTTTTCGCATAATGTTGATTCAGTCATCGGTTTGGAAGCTGCTTCAGGATAGCTACCTGGACCTTAGCATTAACTTGGACAAATTTATTTTAGCGAGTAGGTCCATCTAATAAGCGAGCTTATGTTGACAATTATTTCGTCGTGTCAGACTTTCATTCTAAACACCTGCTGACAAGAGTTGGTGTGTTCAAGTGGTGGCCACGTGCTACGGACTTCAAGTAACGTACGTTACCGGATGGCAGTTGTCGAAATGCACGTGTTCAGGAAGTTGTGGTTTCATAATATGCAGCTGAGCCTAAATATTTTTCGCGAATAGATATGTCGACGAATATGTCTGATGTTGAATTTTTCACTCTGCAGCGGACTGTGCTCTATTATAAAACTTCCTGCCAGATTAAAACTGTATGAGGGATCCAGAATCGAAATTGGGGCCTTCGTCTTTCGCAGGCAACTGCTGTACCAACTCAACTACCCAAGCACGCCTCACGAACCTTCCTGACAGCTCTACCTCCACCACTAACTCATCTCCGACTTTATAAAATTCAATGAAGTTCTTCAGCGAATGGAAAAGTTCCCGAGATCGAGACTAGGTCCGGCCGGGATGTTTCACGATTGTGTTATTTTAGCAAGTTTTCTGTATTACTTGTTACCCTTCACGGGATGGTGGTCGACGCATTTGTCTAAAGAAACATGTACTTTAAATTTAAAGTGTACATGGAGAAATTTAACAAAGCATTTTTAGTATGAAAGTGATACTGAAGTAAGGTTTTGATCGATAGTAACCTACGAATCCACATTTCCTGCCCTCACGATCAGATCACCTTGCACCAATAAGATCAACAGCACTGCACAACAGCATAATATATATCAGGTGCAGAAGCAGACGATTTTGTTTCATGTAAGCAACTACTGTAGAGCGGAGCAGATTTTCCGTGGCGCTGTAAGGTACTCCTTGTCTTCGTATTATGCACTACTGGCCAGTAAATTTGCTAACCCATGAAGATGAGGTGCTACAGACGCGAAATTTAACCGACAGGAAGAAGATGCTGTGACACGCAAATGATTACCTGTTCAGAGCATTCACACAAAGTTGGCGCTGGTGGCGACACCTACAACGTGCTGACATGAGGAAAGTTTCCAACCGATTTCTCATACACAAACAGCAGTTGACCGGCGTTGCCTGGTGACACGTTGTTGTGATGCCTCGTGTAAGGCCGGATTGTAGCCTGTCGCAATTGCGGTTTATCGTATCGCGACATTGCTGCTCGCGTTGTTCGAAATCCAATGACTGTTAGCAGAATATGGAATCGGTGGGTTCATGAGGGTAATAGGTAACGCCGTGCTGGATCCCAGCGGTCTCGTATCACTAGCAGTCGAGATGACAGACATCTTACCCGCATGGCTGTAATGCATCGTGCATCCACGTCTCGATCCCTGAGCCAACTGATGGGGACGTTTGCAAGACAACAACCATCTGCACGAACAGTTCGACGACGTTTGGAGCAGCATGGACTATCAGCTAGGAGACCGTGGCTGCGGTTACCCTTGACGCTGCATCACAGACAGGAACGCCTGCAATGGTGTACTCAACGACGAACCTGGGTGCACGAATGGCAAAACGTCATTTTTTCGGATGAATCCAGGTTCTGTTCACAGCATCATGATGGTCGCATCCGTGTTTGGCGACAATGCGGTGAACGCACATTGGAAGCGTGTGTTCGTCATCGCCACACTGGCGTATCACCCGGTGATATAGTATGGGGTGCCAATGGTTACGCGTCTCTGTCACCTCTTGTTCGCATTTACGACATTTTGAACAGTCGACGTTATATTTCATATGGGTTACAACCCGTGGCTCTACCCATCATTCGATCCCTGCGAAACCCTACATTCCAGCAGGATAATTCACGATCGCATGTTGCAGGTCCTGTACGGGCCTTTCTGCATACAGAAAATGTTCGACGGCTTCCCTGGCCAGCACATTCTCCATATCTCTCACCAATCGGAAACGTCTGATCAATGGTGGCCGAGCAACTGGCTCGTCACAATACGCCAGTCACTACTCTTGATTAACTGTGGTATCGTGTTGAAGCCGCATGGGCAACTGTACCTGTACACGCCAATCAAACTCTGTTTGACTCAATACCCAGGCGTATCAAGGCCGTTATTACGGCCAGTGGTGGTTGTTCTGGGTACTGATTTCTCAGGATCTATGCACCCAAACTGCGTGAAAATGTAATCACATGTCAGTTCTAGTATAATATATTTGTCGAATAATTACCAGTTTATCATCTGCATTTCTTCTTGGTGTAGCAATTGTAATGGCCAGTAGTGTATTTTATTCCATTAATTTCCATATTTACATTTTATATCGTGATTTGCAGGTATCAGTATCATTCGATAAGCTCTGGCAGCACGCTGTCTGAAGTAAGAGGTGGAACATCTGGCGTTGCCCGCTGCATGATGGGGGTGAGGTGCTGTGGCTAGCTGTGATATGGACGGTTACTCCAGCGCACGGTTACCACGGCCATTCTGGCACGAAGCAAGTAATTTTGTTTAATAAATATTTACCTATAAAAGGCACTCTTTCCGCTACAAGATCAAGATAATCCTACTGGTCGTAAAGATTTTCTTACGCAGTCATTTCAATAAACAAGAGGATAAAGTTAAAGGTAACAAAATTTTGTGAATTGGTACGATGTTGTGCGATTTTATGTACAATCTCCAGACTGCACACCATTGTCGCCAATCGACGATAGGGTGCCTTTTGGCCTCGTTCCTTCGTAAGGCCATGCTCTCAACAAACTGCTTGTTTTGAGTTAACACGCAACACATTGTTTCAATTATAATGAGATTGCCGTGTCTGCGTAAATAAACACACCTTCAGGGCATTTACGAAAATTACTTCACGTAATATAGCTTCCCGCTTCACCACTTAGAAATTCCAGGATGTAGTAGAGCTGCACTTGCCAGAGGATCCGATGGCGCTGATGGTGCATTTGCGAGGGATGTCAGCTACGAGAGCTCTACAGCAAAACAAGTAGGAAGAAATCCTAAGCGATGGCTCGCTACGGTGATGCAAGGACGGGTTGTCTTAATCTCTGTATTTATCGGATGTAAACAGACGGCCAGTGATTCGGTACGCCTCTTATACCGTCCTCTACGGATATATTTCTGGAGGTGTAGCAAGAAGTGTAACATTTGTCATTTGAAGGCTACTAGGAGCGGTGTTTTTGAGAAGGAGGAGGGGGGGGGGGCGTGACAGAAAATGCATTCATTACCACGTGAATTGCAAGGTGGTCGCTAGCTGTCGAGAGCTAGGATTCAACACCGTAGTTCCACGGTACAGAAGAGCTGCTACAAGCAAAGCCGTGATGCGCAGCGGGCAGCGTACTCACAGGCGGCAGAGTAGAGCGTGGGCAGCCAGTCGGTGACGTGCATCAGCTGGTGGGACACCCTGGGTGTGTTCTGCAGCAGCGGGCTCCACACCAGGGAGGCGACACGAACCCCGCCCTCCCACAGCGTCTCCTTGAGCTGTGAACAGGCCGCACAGCAGGCGTCAAAACTAGAACGTCGCAAAGTACTTTACTCCGTGCCAATGAGGAAGTTATCTCGCAGCATGGGATGAAACAGGCTGTAGTCTCTCAGTGGCTCTTGAGCATTGGAGAAGGCAACCACAGTCCGAATGATCCATCTCACTTAGTTACCTTAGAACTGCTTAAACCTAACCTAAGGACATCACACACTTGCATGCCCGAGGCAGGATTCGAACCTGCGACCGTAGCGGTCGCGCTGTTCCATACTGTAGCGCTTAGAACCACTCGGCCACCTCGGCTGGCTATACATGAATAATGTTAATATTGATGAACACACTACATTTAATTTTTTTCTCTGGCTACGAGACATTAAACAGAAATTCGCCAATGGAATAGAACACTAGTTAAGGAGAAATTAATTTAAATCAGATTTAAAACTTGCTTCGCTACCTGCCTGACATTTTGTGTTTTTGGTTAAGTGATCAAACATTCTTGTTGCTGCATTTTTAACTCTTTTCCAGAGCCATTAACACCTTTAAAAATGGTTAATAAAGTCATTATTCCCTCTAGTGCTGTAAGAATGAACATCACCATTCTTCTCGAATTGTGATGGGATATTTACGAACAATTTCATTATCGAATATATGTATGTGTATATCCTTGAAGGGATACTTACATGAGGTCCATTGGTGAACACCACATATTATACTTACTGCTCGCTTTTGTACAATCAATTCTTTCTTTCTAAGTGATGAGCTACCTCAGAAAAGTTTTGCGCAAGTAAGTGGAAATATGCAAAATATATTAGAGGTTGATAAGTTTGTTTTCAAGAATAGAAATTATATTAAGAGTAAAAGTAGCTGAAATCTCAGTAAGGTAATTTTTTCAGTTGAAGTTTTCATCAGTATGTTAACCTAATACTTTTTAGCATTCTATCCTATATACTGACTAACCCTCAAGTGCTACTGCAGTTGTTGGTATGAGTGTATTTGCTGTACACAACTGAATGTAAATTCAGGGGGAGCCCATTTACAGATAACCACTGAACAGTTCTTTGGAAAATATTTTTCACCAACTCTTCTGTTCCTTTCTCTCCAATGCGTTTTATTGTGACACTAGTATCGGCAAAAAGTACCAATTTTGCTTGTTGAGTGTTGAATGGTAGTCCATTCCACTAAATAAGGAATAGATGTGGACCCTAAACTGGAAACCTTTGTCATCTATAGATGACTGTTCATGAACAGAATGCGAGATTTTTTAACAGGTATTTAACATCTGGGAGAAACATTTACATCTTCCTTCAGCTAAAAAGAACATGGTTTTTTACGCTCTGACTTATAACTATGGCAAGTGACTGTTAAGAGTTAGATCTTGACTAAATGTACTCAACGCTAGTAATACGAAAGTACATTTCAAACACCGATATGGAATGTGCATTGTGTGGAAGACTTTAGTTTTAATGGAACACTAGTTACTTATGGCAGGGAGTACTTTACACAGCATCGCTGTACTTGAATAGCACCAACAGATATCTGGAAACTATGTTACACACATCTGGTTCCATGGTTCTGCTGGATGACCGAGTATTTTCTTCATAAGATAATTCCATTTCGAAATCAGGAGCGAGTGTGTATGCACATATATGCCATGGAAGACAGCAATTCTAGAGGAACATTTGTTTGCAGTGGGTGGGAGTACCAAACAGCATCACTTTACAGAAATAACACCGACAGACATTTGGAAACGATGTTACATATATGTATGATTGCATTGCTGTGCTGGATGACTGAGTATTTCTTTGTAAACCAATACATTTCGATGTCAGGGGGCAGTGTATATGTTCGGGTATGGCATAGAAGACTGTAGTTTTAATGGAGTAATGGTTAAGGATGAGAAGCAGTACCACACACACGGATACTCGCATACTGTACTTAAGTAAGAGTGACAGACATTTGGAAACTATGCGACACAATTTCACAAGTAATTGTTTTTTGTATGCTTTGAGTCCTTGACTTATTGCATCCAAAAGCTGTTGTAGTTGGTACATCATCTTGTATTGAACATTTGTAGATCTTACAATGATTGAGAGATCGGAATCACGAACAGCACATCTCCAACTCAATGCTTCCGCTATCTTAGGGTAGAGAGTACCACAGATCCACTATGGCTCCACTGCAGCACATACTGCTTCCTGCATACACCACGGCTGTCTGATGGCTGGCCGCTGCGACCGAGGGGTTCTAGGCTCTTCAGTCTAGAACCGCGCTGCTGCTACGGTCGCAGGTTCGAATCCTGCCTCGGGCATTTATGTGTGTGATGTCTTTAGGTTAGTTAGGTTTAAGTAGTTGTAAGTCTAGGGGACTGATGACCTCAGATGTTAAGTCCCATAGTGCTTAGAGCCATTTGAACCATTTGACTCTCTGATGCCTTTGAAACACGTCCTGCGGTGACTCATTAGTTGTTAATTTTAGTGCCGGCCGCAGTGGCCGTGCGGTTAAAGGCGCTGCAGTCTGGAACCGCAAGACCGCTACGGTCGCAGGTTCGAATCCTGCCTCGGGCATGGATGTTTGTGATGTCCTTAGGTTAGTTAGGTTTAACTAGTTCTAAGTTCTAGGGGACTAATGACCTCAGCAGTTGAGTCCCATAGTGCTCAGAGCCATTTGAACCATTTTTGTTAATTTTAACGTAGCAACACCAAAAACTGTAAGGACTGATTCACTGACGCTGTTCCTGTTGAAGACACGAATGACGACAGAGAATGTTCCGTACTTTGCTGTTAACTGCCCATTGATATATATCAGTTAGCTGCCCAGCTTGTCCCACACTAATTGAACGTACCTCACTATACATTCTCAATTTCAACTACAACTTCGAGGCCCTCGTCACCTAATATCCAGACATAAGAGGCATAGACGAACTCGTGGTTAAATGACATGTGCTGGTGAACAGTGACACCAATTCAACAGCACAGTACTACGTAATCGCTGTCTAACAGTCATGTGAGTCCACGTCTTGTCGTGTTAAATGGCTGATCTGTAAGTCAAACGCATCATGTGGATGCTGCAAGGGTCGTATATATTGGCATACACCATTCGAATATGTAACAGGAAAAAAATCTCTGGGAAAGACGACGTATTTCCCCCACAACATAAAGGTGGATTATTGTAAGTATGAAGGTATACAGACAATCACTTTTCACTCGATCAGTGCGTGAGAGTGGGATGCAAGGGTAATCGATATCAATGGTGTGATATACCTTCCATCATGCACTTTACAGCTGCTTGCAGCATACTTATTTTGGATGTAGGATGTTCGCAGGTGGTAAAGTTGTGTACAAGCAAGCCGGAAGTGCTGTGGTGATTCTGGTTTTTGACATGAACTTAAATACATCTATTGCCCACTAATAGGTTTAGAAATCCATTACACTGTCCGCAGAAGTATTAATTGCAGTAAAATGTCTAACAGGAAGCATGTATAACGAGTAGAAGTGTAATACATATGTTGGGCATAGATACATCTGCAGGAATCGCAAGGGAAGTGATCCAAATGCTGGGAACTGGCACATCGACTGATGCGTAGCAGGTAAACAGCCACAAATCCTGTCGAATGTAAAGACAGAGTATGTTTCGTGGTATGATAGGGACTACTGCGCAGAGTACGGTAAGTTATTGTTTTACGTGTTTCTAATGGAGCACTGCACGTACGGTATTTGCATAAACACAGATGTTGTAACGATATGCGTACTATGGTAGCATTTATCTCCAGGAAATACCAAAATGCGAAGCAGCTGTGACGGTTGCAAACTGGAAGTGACGAGTAGAAGCAGAAACCTAAAGGTCCGCTGATCTAGTTCGGGATTCACGGGTAGAACATTTACTTTTCTCTACGGCTTCCTACCAGCTGCTATTTTTTAGAAATCCGGTATAATCATATGTAGTAATGTGAATAAAAGAATCTACTTAGTAGTCCATAGGGCCTAAATGTAGCGCCGACTACTTGTGAAGTGAATAATTAGAAGATAAGTGTAGGTAGATGTACCCTGCTCAGTCGGAAAATTAAAGTAGATTCTATTTTGCTTGATACAATCCAAGACCAAGATACATCTTCTTTCTCACTGTGAGTCAGCTTTCGCCTCTTGGCGACAAACTGCAGCGATTCTGAGTCTGCCCCCTACCCCTACCCTCTCTACCCATTGCGCTCATAACAAACGTTAGTGGCTCGCAAAGCATCGTTAGGATCAGGTCGTGCTTTTTTAAGAGCCAATTATCGACATGCCTTCTAGTGAAAATGAAGATACCGAAAAGACCACAGTTATCAAAGCACTATTCTTCAGTTTGGCAACGAAGGTAGGCTGAGAGAAGAATAATGTATGGAATACTAATGCACAGGAATACTTCCACGGAACTGACAAACAATACATTGCTGCGTAGTTTAATAAGATGCTCACTAATTCGAAGAGTCAAATAGAAAACTGATCTGAAGGCAACAGGAAATAAACAGATTAAAATTAAAGATTGTGAAAAAGATTTACGTGTATTTTTCTCCCAGAAAGGAAATTCTGTTGTCAGATAGATTCCAGGAGCTATTTCGGGTGATGCCAATCACTTATCAAGCGCTGCTAAAGACTGTGATAGAGATCAGAGAGAAATATTTTATGCAGATACATACCCAGCTGTTGCTACGGCGACAAGAAAACCGACAATCTCAGCACACATTCGACCTGCACTGGGAACCGTTGTGGCATATGAAACTGAAAGCATACATGCCCTGTCTTTACCGCAGCTTCAGAGACCTTGTATTGTCAAAACAATTAGAGTTACAGAACCGTCTGCAAGACTACCCTCGTCTTGCAGTTCGATTTGGAAGACTACAAGTCAAGCACAAAGACTGTAAGTTCACACCCTGACAGCAATCAATTTAACTTGTAAGCCTCCCACTTGTGTACTTGGGTACGTATCTTCTAAACTAATCCTGCCCTCTGACAGTGGTTGCTGTTGCTAGCCTGAAGTGGAGGTTATCACTTTTCCCTGTATCTGATATAATTTAATGAAATGGTAGCCATGTCATTATTACAGCCAATATTGTTAATAAATATAATATAATGTAATGTAATAATAATATAATATAATAATAATAATTAATTAATTTATCAGCACAACATTAATCCTTTATAAATTAATAGCAAGAGTTTATGGATCACAAGTTAAGCGAGATGGCAAATGAATCATGAACTGTGGGCAACACAAATAGAAACAACAATTGATTAGCACGCCACAGGGTGGCATTTGGTTGGCAAAGACTAAGGTGTATCTGAAACTTTCTGGAAGATTAAAACTGTGTGCCGGACCGAGACTCGAACGCGGGACCTTTGCCTTTACCCAAGCTGTTTGAGTAGCTCAGTTGGTAGAGCACTGGTCCGCGAAAGGCTAAGGTCTCGAGTTCGAGTCTCGGTCCGGCACACAGTTTTAATCTCCCAGAAAGTTTCATATCAGCGCACACTCCGCTGTAAAGCGAAAATCTCGTTCTGTTAAGGTATATCTGTTTAATCTATTTACGATGGCTCAAGATATGGATAACACAATCTGTAATTATTTTATGCCGAATATACTTTGATGGATTTATTTCTACACACAAGTTACACTGAGAACAAGTGGTGAGACCGTGATCGGGTTTGCTATAACAAGCCGAAGCAGCAATACGATGCGTAGCGCTGTACCAAATGACGGCCGTGGTGCAACCATCCGTAGAGTAGCGATGTGCGTCGCCTGTAATTCACTATCGTGGGCACGAAGTATGCAAATTCGCGCGCAGGCGATCTGTTAGAAGGATCGTAATTGCCCTCTGATGGAACCCTGAAATATCGGCAGATTCCAGCGTGTGACACTACTGTTCGCCGTTCGCACCGTGGACCAATTTCAAATGGCTCTGAGCACTATGCGACTTAACATCTGCGGTCATCAGTCCCCTAGACATAGAACTAATTAAACCTAACTAACCTAAGGACACCACACACATCCATGCCGGAGGCAGGATTCGAACCTGCGAGCGTAGCGGTCGCGTGGTTCCAGACTGGAGAGCCTAGAACCGCTCTGCCACGGACTAATTTCACTCGCTTATACAGCAGTGCGCGCAGGGACATCAAACATCAAGACGGCAGACCTGAAACGAAAGTCCCTGCCGCAGCGAGTTGTCTCAGATACCTGAGGTCTGGTCATTTTAGGCAGCGTGTCTTGAGTTGTCATTGAGCCCTAAAGTGGACAACATGTTTATCACAGAGATCATTATCTTGACGGCCAAATATTACAGTATGTTAGACCAGGGAGCTTCGCTAATCTAAGACAAGTACTTTTGTGTCCCAACATAGACAATTTCAGAGCCACCATAAATGTTACATTCGGTCCGAAAATTCTTCCGAATACTTTAGGCTTCCCAAAAAGTTGGCAGACAGAGGGACAACACCACCTGACAGCCCCATCGATAGCGTCCCGTTCAAGGGAAACATGGAAACTCACAGATTTTTATGGACTTTTTACACAGTAGGCGTTTGCAAAATTGTCAGAACGCCCTGGCTGGTTGGATCACGACTCTATTGTGGCCTTGTCCCTGCCATGACCAGAAACGCCTAACACCTACATCAAGGTAAGCAGTTTTTTGCCTGTTTGGCTGAAAGCATTGTCTGCACACTGGTGTGAGAAATTCGTGGGACCAACATTCTATCCCTGGTAAGTGATTTGAGATGTTCCTCTCCATAACTGCTCCAAATGTGCACTGCTAGATCTACTGTTAAATAAGCAACCTGTCTGCTCGTTCTCAACTCCAGAAAGTATCATTTGAAGGAGAGCTACACTAAAGATCCCTCATGCATTAACAATGTACATGTTCCTATCCGAGCCTGTTCATGTTGATAGCTTCCTGTCTTCTCACAAAAATAACGTCTAGGGCGTACTACAAGGGTGAGTCAAATGAAAACCTTAAATATTTTTTAAAATATTATTTATTGTGCAGAAGTAGTACAAAGCTGTATCACTTTTCAACATAATCACCCCCATCTACATCTACATCTACATCCATACTCCGCAAGCCACCTGACGGTGTGTGGCGGAGGGTACCTTCAGTAACTCTATCGGTTCTCCCTTCTATTCCAGTCTCGTATTGTTCGTGGAAAGAAGGATTGTCGGTATGCCTCTGTGTGGGCTCTAATCTCTCTGATTTTATCCTCATGCAAGTCCTCCAGCGCTTACAAAGTGCATAAATTCCTTTAGAAATAAATTCTTTTGGTAGTCCGCACAACCACTCATGAACCGCGTGGTGTACCTCTTCATCAGAACGGAACTTCTTCCCCCCCCCCCCCCCCCTTGCGTCTTTGAGTGGTCCAAACATTTGGAAATCACTTGGGGCAAGGTCTGGTGAGTATGGTGGATGAGGAAGACACTCAAAATGCAGGTCTGTGATTGTTGCAACTGTTGTACGGGCAGTGTGGGGCCTTGCATTGCCCCTGCTGACAGCAATCCACGTCGCTTTGATATGATTACAGGCCGCAGATGATTTTTTAGGAAATCTGTGTATGATGCACTGGTGACAGTGGTCCCTGTAGGCATTTAATGCTCCAAAATGACGCCTTTTTGTCCCAAAAGAGAGTCAGCACAACCTTTCCTGTTGATGGTGCTGTTCGAAACTTCTTTGGGTTTGGTGATGAGGAATGGCGCCATTTCTAGCTCGCTCCCTTCGTTTCCGGTTGGTGGAAGTAAACCCAGGCTTTGTCACCAGTAACGATTATTGCAAGGAAGTCATCACCTTCTCGTTCAAAGCGCCGAAGACGTTCTTCACAAGCATCAACATCTCGTTCTCTCATATCTGGAGTCAGCTGCCGTGGCATCCATCTTGCAGACACTTTGTGAACGTGGAGCACATCATGCACAATGTGGTGTGCTGACCCGTGACTAATCTGCAAGCATGCTGCAGTGTTATTCAGTGTCACTCAGTGGTATTCCTCCACTATGCCTTCAACCGCTGCAATGTTCTGTGGAGTCACAACTCGTTGTACCTGATCTTCCACTGAAGTCACACCATTTGTGAACTTCCTACTCCATTCGTACACTTTCTGCTGTGACAAACATGCATCACCGTACTGAATCTTCATTCGTCGATGAATTTCAATAGTTTTCACACCTCCACTACGCAAAAACCGAATAACAGAACGCTATTCTTCCCTGGTGCAAGTCGCAAGTGAGGCGGCCTCCTTTATAGTGATACTGTGACGGTATGTGTGCATCTGCACTATGCTGCCACGTACAGGCCATTCTGCACGCTGTTTGTAGCACGCTTACCAACTTACAGGACAACGGCGAGAAATTTCGATTTGTTATTACAAATGTAAGGTTTTCATTTGACTCACCCCCGTAAGAACATTAGAGAATAGTCTCGAGTATAGAATAAGTGAGCGACTTGTCCTCTCTCACTTCAAATAGAAGAGTAAAAGAGAAAGCTAGAAAAAATTGTAGTAGACATTTCTACTCAAATGGATTACTAGTGTGGAACATATATATCATACTGGTAAATTTTTCGTATTACCATTTCCATTACTTTCTATTCTTTATTGTTTAAAGCAAATAATGAAAATACAATTTGTACATTTATCTTGCTCTCTTGTAACTTTCAGTTACGGTTATATTGATTATAGGCAGCGCACTACATTTGAATACTACGCAATTAAACCACGAAAAAAACCTAAATACAGGGCTATTACAAATGATTGGAGCGATTTCATGAATTCACTGTAGCTCCATTCATTGACATATGATCACGACACACTACAGATACGTAGAAAAACACATAAAGTTTTGTTCGGCTGAAGCCGCACTTCAGGTTTCTGCCGTCAGAGCGCTCGGGAGCGCAGTGAGACAAAATGGCCACAGGAGCCGAGAAAGCGTATGTCGTGCTTGAAATGCACTTACATCAGTCAGTCATCACAGTGAAATGTCACTTCAGGTCAAAGTTCAACAAAGATCCACCAACTGCTAACTCCATTCGGCAATGGTATGTGCAGTTTAAAGCTTCTGGATGCCTCTGCAAGGGGAAATCAACGGGTCGGCCGGCAGTGAGCGAATAAAACGGTTGAACGCGTGCGGGCAAGTTTCACGCGTAGCCCGCGGAAGTCGACGAATAAAGCAAGCAGGGAGCTAAATGTACCACAGCCGACGGTTTGGAAAATCTTACAGAAAAGGCTAAAGCAGAAGCCTTACCATTTACAATTGCTACAAGCCCTGACACCCGATGACAAAGTGAAACGCTTTGAATTTTCGGCGCGGTTGCAACAGCTCATGGAAGAGGATGCGTTCAGTGCGAAACTTGTTTTCAGTGATGAAGCAACATTTTTTCTTAATGGTGAAGTGAACAGACACAATGTGCGAATCTGGGCGGTAGAGAATCCTCACGCATTCGTGCAGGAAATTCGTAATTCACCTAAAGTTAACGTGTTTTGTGCAATCTCATGGTTGAAAGTTTACGGCACCGTTTTCTTCTGCGAAAAAAAACGTTACAGGACACGTGTATCTGGACATGCTGGAAAATTGGCTCATGCCACAACTGGAGACCGACAGCGCCGACTTCATCTTTCAACAGGATGGTGCTCCACCGCACTTCCATCATGATGTTCGGCATTTCTTAAACAGGAGATTGGAAAACCGATGGATTGGTTGTGGTGGAGATCATGATCAGCAATTCATGTCATGGCCTCCACGCTCTCCCGACTTAACCCCATGGGATTTCTTTCTGTGGGGTTATGTGAAAGATGCAGTGTTTAAACCTCCTCTACCAAGAAACGTGCCAGAACTGCGAGCTCGCATCAACGATGCGTTCGAACTCATTGATGGGGACATGCTGCGCCGAGTGTGGGAGGAACTTGATTATCGGCTTGATGTCTGCCAAATCACTAAAGGGGCACATATCGGACATTTGTGAATGCCTAAAAAAAGTTTTTGAGCTTTTGTATGTGTGCGAAAAGCATTGTGAAAATATCTCAAATAATAAAGTTATTGTAGAGCTGTGAAATCGCTTCAATCATCTGTAATAACCCTGTACATCCGAGCATTTACTGCCATACCTAATTACCAGGAATCTCGCTCCCACTGCTTCCCAGCTGTCTGTCGGCAGATTATTCGTCATCAGGACTCTCACTTTCTCCGTCGTCTTCTCCTTCTGTATTTTCCTGTTCTCCAAATGGTATTGAAAGTGATCTTTCATGTGCTTAGAGATGTTATGTTGATGTTTTGCAGTACAGCACACGTAATATTTATCTGGGTACTCTCTCTAAAGAAAGTCTTACGCTGTTACCAACGATCTCAAACAGTTGCTTCAATTGGCCAAAGACTCTCTCCACGATCCCTCATCCTCTGACATGTACCAAACTGATTCGTCTCTCACAATCATTTCTTCCTGGATGGAATGGATGACTAACCATGGCGATATTCCATAACCTGAATCACCAAGTAACCGAGCATTATTGTAGCACCATGTGGATGCTACCAGTCCATTTTACAATTTTGCTAGTAAATATTTTTACCAGCACCTTCGGTGGCCTGCGCGTTAATAGAGGCACAGCCTTTGAGAATGCAGTATTCAGCACTATATAATTCTCGTTTTCTAATTTTTATTTGGATGCAATCGAAAGCAATGGCAGTGTAAATATTTTTTGCCATTCTGGATTAACCGTTTAATTTTCTGCATTTTGGATGACAATCTAATCCAGTCGTCAAATGTTAAAACTATATGATCCATAAGATCGTTCACATTTCTACTTATTGTTATCCGATTAACTCGAAAGGCCTCGGCCACACTGGTCTTGAACCCAGGATCGCCCACACGGCGAAGTGCCTCCATCCGTTTTCGGGCAGTCAAAGCTCCTGTATGTTTTTTATCACGTAGCGGCATAAATTCAGCAGTTAAAAAGTCACTCCGCGTCTGATAACGTTCCTCATGTCTGGTCTGCAGGAACGTCACCTTGGCACAGACCCATGGACATCGCTTTAGAGACAGCATTCCCCACCACCTTCTTACGAATAACCTAGATGTATCTCAATTTGGAAACTACATTCTACTCTTTATTCAGAGCTTAAATCTAGCCTGTCCAAAATAGCCAAGATCCAAGATACACCTTGGCGTATTACAGTCTACAACGTTTACTCATATACAACTTAAATAAACCTTAAAGTCGATTTAACTACATATCGTTTCTATTCATATCATCCATGGTGTTACCAGAGCTGACAGCTACGTTAGGGCAGGGGGATGAGTTCGTTTGAAGCGAAACTTAGGCCTGCTGCGAAGTTCTTGTTATCGGGTCTTCCTAGGGGGGGAAAAAACTGTCCATTGGCGGAGAAAATTGACTGCATTTTAACTAGTTTACTAAAAACTGTAAACAGTCATATGTTGTGGTGATACGTATTAAACATCTGAAGCCACGTATTTTACTTGTGGTTCCTGAAAATCAGTAAAATAGTGGTGAAAACATATTTATATACCTCGTCTTAAAAAATCACGGGAATTAGTTACGAAACTTGTACCTACATGTAACATCTTAAGAAGAGGGGAAATCGGTAAAATAACAATGAAATGCCCATCTTCTTAAAAAAAAATCGGCAAAAATTAACCACTAAGCCGTAAATAGCCTCATATGTTTCAGAAACGGGAGCCGAAAATTCGCTAAAACTGGACGCATACCAATGGGTGCTATACTACGATGGAAATTTGCAGTATCACGTCAAAAGACTGATGACGCTGTTGCTACAGCGATATCCAGATTAAAAATGTCAGTCGAAGGATGCTGCGAGGAAAATAAGAAGCGGTGGGGCAGTGGTAGCGGCGGAAAGGTCAATAGCAGCACAGGAGTAGTGGGGCATGCAGACCCCACTTTTTGGAGCATAAGGAACCAACATCAAAATGGCAGTTACCACTTGACGCTAAAAGTATTTAACACCTGGGTAAACAAATACCCAAGAGCCTCATTAGGCCGACTTCCCGACTGTAAAGTACGTTTTTTTTTATAATGACAGTTATTGCCCATTAATTACATGATAAATGAACAAAAGATATACCCACCTGGTCAGTTTGTTTACATAAGGAGAGGGCTGGCTTGCTTACTGAAGAAAACAATGGGCTCAGTGTAGCGGAACCCGCATACATCCCCTACCGTGTCGATTTTGTGTGGTCTCCACCGGCCAGATTAAAGAAAAACGTCGAAACAATTGATAGTGCTGCTACATTTGTTACCAGTAGGTTCCATCAGCACGCTGTTGCCGGCCGCTGTGACCGAGTGGTTGTAGGCGCTTCAGTCCAGAACCGCGCTGCTGCTGCGGTCGCAGGTTCGAATCCTGCCTCGGGCATGGATGTGTATGATGTCCTCAGGTTACTTAGGTTCAAGTAGTTCTAAGTCTAGAGGACTGAGAACCTCAGATGTTAAGTCCCATAGTGCTTAGAGTTTTCTTTTTCTTTCTTTTTTTTTTTTTTTTTTTTTTTTAGCACGCTGTTACAGAACTGCTTCGCGAATACAAATGGGAATCGCTGAAGAGTAAAAGACGTTATTTTGGTGAAATAATGTTGAGAAAGTTTAATGAACCAGCACTGGCGACAGACTTCAGAACGATCCTACTGCCAGTAACACACAGCTCGCGTAAGGACCACAAACACTAGATAAGAGAGATCAGTATTCCTACAAAAGGATGTAAACAGTCGCTTTGATCTCGCTCTGTTTGCGAAACGACATGTAGATGGAATGACTAGCATAGGTACAAAGTAACCGTATTATTCTCTATTTGAAATTAAAATTCATTACTTTTGATCACATTTCGTCTTCAAAATATAACTGATTTCATAATCGTCTTTTAAGATTGATGGAAGAAATCTTAACTAAACTCCTCCCGAACAGGCCATGAAAGCCCAACGGTATCGACCGTCCGCCGTGTCATCCTTAGTCCACAGGCATCACTGGATGCGGATATTGAGGGGCATGTGGTCAGCACACCGTTCTCCCGGCTATATCTCAGTTTCTTAGACCGGAGCCGCTACTTCTCAATCAAGTAGCTCCTCAGTTTGCCGCTTGCCAACAGCGCTCGGCGGACCGGATGGTCACCCATCCAAGTGCTACCTCTGTCCGACAGCGCTTAACTCAGGTGATCGGACGGGAAGCGGAGTTACCACTGCGGCAAGACCGTTGGCTGGAAGAATTGTTAGTGAAGTCCATTTCATAGTCCAATGTATTTGAAAACATCTTTCGTTTCAATGTTTTCTTCCGAGAAAAGTGTTCGTAAGAATTACTTCCCCCACCACATAATGAAATAACTAAATAACTAATAATTGAAGATATACTTGGTGTGACATCATAAGTGAGTGACTGCGTGTGAGATCGCTCTTTAAGTTTTCATATATTATTAGGTTTCAGATACATATTTTAACGGTTTTTGTGATAATATTTACTATATAAGTGACGTATTAGTGGTTTCTTCATTCACCTCTGCCTTTCTTGTGTTGTGACCTGATATTTGTGAGTGTTTCGTATCGAGCAACTTAACCTCTTGCCTGTGTTTACATTCCGCGCTGACCAGTTGCAGCTGTAGCGGCGCATCGAAAGCTAAGTACTAATTAATTGTTTGTTTATAGTGGTATATTTAGGAACTTTAGTAGTCTTCAACCGGTGTTCTTGGTGTTTTATGGTGAAATAATTTCAGAAGAACCTTTTGGGAACTGTTTACAGCTTCGTTACTGTGTCATTAGACGTTTGATTCTCTTTCTGTATTAGTCTTTTGTTATATTCACATTTGTTGTTTATTAGTTACTTCCCTTGTAGAGTAAGTTTGTGATTATTGTAGTCAGGTTTTTAACATCTTCTTATTGTAGTAGCGGAACTTAGAAAAAGTAAAATTTTACCATGAGTGAGAAGTGTGGGCTTTGCCGTAGGTTCGTGAGTAGTGGATTGCGGTGTGAGACTTGTTCGAAGTATTTTCACTGGGGGGAATGCAGTGGGGAAGCCAGTGGGCATTCTGGTGAGATCCTCTCCTGGAACTGCAGGTTATGTAGTAAGAGTAAATTGATAGAGGAGCAGGAGCGTAAGATCTGTGTCCTTCAGGTGCAGTTGAAAAACGCACAGGAGGAGCTAGATAGGATGAGGAGGGAGAAGGGAGTTGGGGAATGGGAGCTGGCTGTTAGAAAGAGATCTGCTAGGAGAAGAAGATTTTCAGATAGTTTTACTATTGGTGTTTACAATAGATATGACCAACTGTCAGAGTCTAGTGGAGAGGAATCTCTAGTAGCTGTAGATATAGGAAGTATGCAGCAGACCTCAGTAGTTACTGTGCCTAGAACAGTTGCTAAGTCGAAGAGGAAGAAGAAGGTTCTGCTGTTAGGTAGTTCTCATGGCAGAGGTGTAGGCCAGCAGTTGCAGGAAGTGCTGGGGAGTGAGTACCAGGTCACCAGCATTGTGAAGCCTAATGCAGGGTTGGCTCAGGTGACTGTTAACATAGGGGGGTTATGTAGGGATTTTACTAAAGAGGATCAGATAGTGATTGTGGGTGGGGCTGGTAATAGTATTGATAGGGATGGGGAGTATAACATAGATGGTGACCTGGAAAAGATAGCCACTCAGACTGGCAACACGAATGTGCATTTCGTAGAGCTGTTTCAGCGTCACGATCGGCCTCATCTTAATACAGCCGTCAGGTGTAATAACATGAGACTTGGGGGTGCGCTGATGACAGAAAGCATGGGTCACGTTTCAGTGGTGTCGGTGGAGTCTTTCAGCAGGACGGGGTTCACTAGACACGGCCTGCACCTCAACAGGTATGGGAAGGGGAGGTTGGCAAAGCTTATAGGTGACAGCATAGGTGGGGTTGGTGGGATCACTCATGGGAAAATTCCTGCAGTAGTGGGTGTTAGAGCTGCACCTTTTTTAGATTGAAGTCAGCTGATAGGTATTCCTGCTTAAGGGAGGTCTCTCTAACAAGGGAATCACTTTTGACAAAGCTTAGGTATCCGAGTAATGAGGAAATTAGTATATTTCATCAAAATATACAAGGTATTACAGATAAAGTTAGTGAACTGCTTATAGATGTTGACTCTGAAATTATTGGTATATCTGAACACTTCTTAAATAAGGAGATAATTCAGAGGCTTCCTTTACCAGGATACAGGTTGGCTGGCTGCTTTTCGAGGAGCTCTTTGCGGTGTGGGGGAGTAGCCATGTAGGTGAAAAACGGCATCGCATTTGAGTCAACTGATGTTTCAAAATACTGCACTGAAAAGGTGTTTGAATGTTGTGCAGGTGTGGTTAAATTTAAAGGAGCTAAACTTGCAACTGTTGTTATTTATAGATCCCCAGACTCCGATTTCACAACATTTTTGCTAAAGCTAGAGGAGGTTCTTGGTTCACTTTATAGGAAATACAAGAAGTTAGTTATATGTGGTGACTTCAATATTAATTGTATAAGTGATTGTGCAAGGAAGAGGATGCTGGTAGACCTCTTTAATTCATATAATCTTATGCAAACCGAGAGTCCAAGGGAACAGTAGAACAACCATAGACAACATTATTGTTCATTCCTCATTACTAGAAGGGCATTCTGTTAGCAAAAAGGTGAATGGCCTTTCAGATCATGATGCGCAAATGTTAGCTTTAAAAGATTTTTATGCTGCGACACGTGTTAAATATAGTCATCAGCTGTTCAGGAAAGCTGATCCAGTTGCTGTAAAGACGTTTGTCAACCTTATAAAGGAACAAGGGTGGCAAGATGTTTATAGCGCCGATACCGTAGACGATAAATATAATGCTTTTCTCAAGACTTTTCTCATGCTCTTTGAAAGTTGCTTTCCGTTAGAACGTTTAAAACAGGGTACTAGCACAAACAGGCAGCCTGATTGGCTGACTAGAGGGATAAGAATATCTTGTAGAACAAAGTGGCAATTATATCAAAACGTTAGAAACAGTCAAAATCTAAATGCAGCAGCCCATTACAAACAGTATTGTAAGGTGCTTAAAAATGTTATTAGGAAGGCAAAAAGTATGTGGTATGCAGATAGAATAGCTAAGTCTCAGGATAAAATTAAAACCATATGGTCAGTCGTAAAGGAAGTTGCCGGTCTGCAGAGACAGGTCGAGGATATAGAATCAGTGCGTAGTGGGAATGTCTGTGTTACTGATAAGTCACATATATGTACAGTATTTAATAATCACTTTCTGAATATAGCAGGTGAACTAATTATAAACCTAGTCCCAACAGGGAATCATATAGCGCTCTTAGAAAAAAGTTTTCCGAGACTGTTACCTGAAATGCTCCTCCATGATACTGACAAGAGGGAGATTGAGTTAATAATTAAATCACTAAAGACCAAGAACTCTCACGGATATGACGGGGTATCTAGCAGAATACTGAAGTATTGTTCTATGTATGTTAGCCCAGTTCTCAGCCATATCTGTAACTTTTCCTTTAGGAGTGATCGGTTTCCTGACCGATTAAAGTACTCGGTAGTGAAGCCACTTTATAAAAAGGGAGACACTGATAATGTTGACAATTTTAGACCTATTTCTGTGCCATCGGTGTTTGCTAAAGTTATCGAGAAGGTTGTATGTACAAGGTTACTGGAGCATTTAAATTCACATAATTTGCTGTCAAATGTTCAGTTTGGTTTTAGAAATGGTTTAACAACTGAAAATGCTATATTCTCTTTTCTCTGTGAGGTTTTGGACGGATTAAATAAAAGGTTGCGAACGCTATGTGTTTTCTTTGATTTAACGAAGGCTTTTGACTGTGTTGACCACAAAATACTACTGCAGAAGTTGGACCATTATGGAGTAAGTGGAGTAGCTTACAATTGGTTCGCCTCTTACTTTAAGAACAGAAAGCAGAGGGTAATTCTCCGCAATATTGAGAGTGGTAGTGATGTTCAGTCCCGATGGGGCACTGTTAAGTGGGGCGTTCCCCAAGGGTCGGTGCTGGGACCACTGATGTTTCTTATTTATATAAATGATATGCCTTCTAGTATTACAGGTGATTTAAAAATAATCCTGTTTGCTGATGACACCAGCTTGATAGTGAAGGATCTTGTGTGTAATATTGAAACAGTAACAAATAATGTAGTTCATGAAATAAGTTCGTGGCTTGTGGAAAATAATTTGACGCTAAATCACAGTAAGACTCAGTTTTTACAGTTTCTAACTCACAATTCAACAAGAACCGATATTTTGATCAGACAGAATGGGCATATTATAAGCGAGACGAAACAGTTCAAATTCCTAGGCGTTCGGATAGATAGTAAGCTGTTGTGGAAAGCCCATGTCCAGGATCTTGTTCAGAAGCTAAATGCTGCTTTATTTACCATTAGAACAGTATCTGAAATAAGTGACACTTCAACACGAAAAGTAGTCTACTTCGCATATTTTCATACGCTTATGTCGTATGGTATTATTTTTTGGGGGAATTCTTCTGATTCAAAAAGGGTATTTTTGGCTCAAAAACGGGCTGTTCGAGCTATATGTGGTGTAAGTTCGAGAACCTCTTGTCGACCCCTATTCAAAAACCTGGTAATTCTGACATTGCCCTCACAGTATGTATTTTCTTTAATGTCGTTTGTTGTTAGCAATATTAGCCTATTCCCAAGAGTTAGCAGCTTTCACTCAGTTAATACTAGGCAGAAATCAAATCTGCATGTAGAATGCACTTCCTTGACTCTTGTGCAGAAAGGAGTGCAGTATTCTGCTGCATCCATTTTCAATAAGCTACCACAAGAACTCAAAAATCTTAGCAGTAGCCCAAACTCTTTTAAGTCTAAACTGAAGAGTTTCCACATGGCTCACTCCTATTCTGTCGAGGAGCTCCTGGAAGAGCTAAAAAATTAAGCAAATTCCAGTGTTACATTGTTGATTGTCTTCATTTAAACTTACGACTTGTCACCTGAATATTTTTTTTTTTATATTTCATTTTATCTGTTTCTAATATCGTGTTATAATTTCATGTATTGACTCGTTCCATGACCATGGAGACTTCTCCTTAATTTGGTCCCACGGAACAATAAATAAATAAATAAATAAAAATAAATGTGAGCCTTTTACCGAATCCCGTGCCAAGAGAAAGCAGTAAACAAGCTTAAATGGACAAACATCTCGGAATCAAGCACTTTTATGGGAACGATCTACAGATGGTCTTGTTGAGGTCTGCTACTGGACAGAACAGTTCCTGTGCTCAGATAAGGCACTCGAATACTCGAAGTCACTTCTCGAGAACACGAAAGAAAGCGTTGTAATCGAGAACGTCCAGTTGATTACTTGACAACAGTCTACAGCACAATGCCATCTCGCATGGGTAAGTACTGCGTAATAAGTATGAAGTACGCAGAAACTGTAATACATTGGCGGAACGATAGAGGTAATAGAGATTAATTTCTGAATCCATGCTTAAAGACCTATTAGACGTCAGCGATGAAGAAACGCAAGTGCCTGTGAGCCACCGAAACATGCTTTCCGGCGACTCAGAGTTATGAAAAATGGAATGTACAGCACTGCACTGGCGTACTTACTCCTCTGAATGGGTAATTGGAGCCCCAGTTGGGGTACTCGCCAATAGTGGGCGCTCCGTTGTCTGAGGAGAAGACGATGACGGAGTTCTCCAGCATGCCACGCCGCTCCAGCGCAGTCACCACTCGCCCCACGGACTCGTCCAGCTTGGCCATCGCCCCTGCCGACAGAAGCAGCGATCAGAGGCGGAAGATCATCCACGTTCAGGAAGTGGTCCACCTCTCACATTGTAGCATTCAACAGTCGGCTTACCAACTCTTGACCTTGAAAAGACTGAGCTTTCTTATTACATGACTATAAAATTCTTTTCTATGTGTGAACGCACTTCCTTATGTTTTGGATGTTGTTGCAGGGAAACTTCATCGGGGTTACCACTCGTGGTTTTTGGTTACCGTTTTATATGCTTGGTGAAGAGAAATTCACGCACTCTGACGCCACAGCGGGATTATTTGCATAATAACATTATGAAAATCGACGTCAAAGAAAGGCAATTTTCTGACATTGTTATCACATGTGTTGTTTGATAATTATCTTCATTCACTAAAGCTCAGCCGTGCTGCTCTAGTAGAACAATGAAATACAAATCCTAATTTAGATCTGCCCAATAAAACTGTAGTATACCTATGTCTCAAAGGCTACATGTCCTCTAACTACAGTATTTTGAACACTGAATATAATAATTTATTGATCACACATGTGAGAAATATTCATGAACAGTAACAATCAGTAAAAACTAATTGCCTGTCATCTGTCAGAAAGCACTGTAAAACTTGTCAGTGTGGAGACTGAGAAACTGGCTCACATGTAGTTGATAGCGTGAAACCGTGTACGTAAACTAAGTGATCTGCGTAGCTGCAGGGGAATTAACGAGGATGAAAAGTGTAAAGATACAAAAGGAGAGGCCTATAGTCAGTATTTATTAGTGCTTTTGCGGACTAGGTACAGCAGAACGGTAACAGTCTTCATATTGCACGTGAAAGCATGAACATGTGCAGTGCATAGAGGACAATTTATTAAACATTTAAGGAAAAATACTCCTTTAAGAGTGGAATAATAGTAAAGAATTGTACTTTTGTCTGCGTTAGTATTAATCATAGTGAACGAGTTATTTGTAAGACGTGCGGTTAACGTCGTATAACGAATAGGCACATATATATATATTACGTTGTCTAGAGAAATGATTACACCAACACCCAGAATCAAAATCCTGAACTCGAGCAATGAGATGCAGAAATATATCATATGCAGTTTTCGTCCGTATCATACGGACTAGAAAATTAATAAAAGTATACAGTTCTACTCGAAATCACAATGACGAACTCGACTAATCCGACGTAGAAATCCACCCGATGAAGAAGACGGCTGTATCAAGCAATCTAGAAAATAAAGAAAAAAATGTATGCTCACACACGGAATCGAAAATTTGAACTCGAGAATTCTGACGCAGAAATCGATGATATAATGCAGTATAAAAATGTGGAATTACGAACACCTTCATCTGGAATATAGCTCGACCGTTCACCCGCGAGAAATTTACTCCACAATCCAATCGCTATTATCATGTAGTCTAGAAACTAAATAAAAAATTTTGCTTATACCTGGAATTGAATTCTCGAACTCGAACATAACGATCGAGAAATCTATCCCACGTAGTAATGTTAATACTATGCACTAAGGAACATTATGAAAAGTATGCACCTACACCCGCAAAAGAAACCTCAAACTCGGCGAATTCAGACGCAGAAATCTACCCCTCACTCTAAATACCCATATGATAAAGCTTAGAAAATAAAGAAAACAGTACTCTTACAACAAGAATCATAATCCCGAACTTGAATAATCTGACACAAATCGCACATAACTATCCGACACACTAATCGGCTGTATTATATCATCTAGAAAGAAGGAAAAACTACAGCTGCACGCAGAATCGAATTCTCCAAATTCAACGTTCTGATGCAGTAAGTTACCCTACGGCATGCACGAACAGGCCATATCATGCAGTAAAGGACACTACGGAAAACATACACCTATACCCACAAAAGAAACGTCGAACTCGACAGTTCAGAAGCGAAGATCTACCCAGGCACTAATCGAGCATCTCACGCAGCTTAGAAAATAAAGAAAATGAAGAAAATGTCCACCCGGACACGAAATCTCTAAATAGAGTATTCAGAAACAGAAATGTACCCCATGCAGTAACCGCAGTCAAGAATATCAGTAAAAAATAAAATCTACAACCGGAATCGAAATCTCAAACTCGTGCATTTGGACGCACAAATCCACGTCATCCACTCATCGGCTATATCACGCAGTTCAGAAAACTAAGTACGGAATACAGCTCTTCATGGAATCGGAATCTTAAACTAGAGTATTCAGACGGGTCAGTTGACTCCATGCATTAATTGCCCATATCGTGGAATCTATAAACTAAAAGGCCTACACCCTCAATGGAAATCCCAGACGTGAACATTCAGACGCAGAACCTATCTGACACTAGAATAGACTGTACCATGTGATCTAGAAAATAAATGAACACTTTACCTGCAGCAAGAATTAAATTCTTGACCTCCAGAAATCTGACGTGGAAATTTAACCCACTATCTAATCGGCCATATGACACAGTCGGGAAAAGAGAGAATATATAACACCTACGTCCGGACGAAATATCTCGAACTAGAGCACACAGACGCAGAAATCTACGCAACATTGGACTTATTCCGTACTCTAAAAATTAAAGAAAATATTCGCCTACTTCGGGAACCGAAATTCGAACCCGAACGTTCTGATTCAGAAATCTATGCAGTGCGCTAACTGGCCACACTACAAAGTCTGGAAAACAAACAAAAATATACCCCCGTCCCCGCAATGAAATTCTCTAACTCAAGCATTCCGACTCCGAAATCTACTCACCTCACTAATCGGCTATATCAGGTCATCCAGAAAATAAAGAAAAAGTGCATATAATCCGCAAACGGAATTTCAAACTCGATCACTCTGCCAGAGAAATTTACGCCAGGCACTAATTAGTAATGTTGTCCAGTTTAAAAACCAAAAACCCTATATATAATTGGTACCTGTCCAACCAGTTGAATATGGCTCGGTGTCCTGTTATAACTGTTTGTTGATTGGATGACAGGAATGAGGAGAAGGGACATCCGAAGCTTATTGCCAGGAATAGGTGTTGTGACGGTGCGTCACATAAATGGACATTTGGAGAAAAGGAAAAAAATGGTTTTTGCTTGTGTCACGTGTAAATTATAAATTATTTCAAGACACTGTACGTGTGGGCGATGTATAAGAAACATTAAAAAAGTTAAATAATACCAACGAAATTCACAAACAGCGATGTGATATAAAAAAAGGACATTCTTTTTATCAGTGCTATTGCTTTATTGAAAGCTCTCCTGTTATTGTTTCGTCTAGAGGTAGGCCGCCATTGTAGCGCTGGGTAATATTTAATGTAAATTTCGTTTTAATTTAGAAAAATATACTTATAATTGTTATTAGAAAGTGTGTATTATTGACTTAGTTGTCACCTCTCATGATCGCAACCATTAATTCTCATTATCCAAGTTTTTACAGAACTTCCTAGTGTAGGGTGCTCATCTCCCCTAGCAGGATTTAGTCGGCCATTACACTGACTGTATTATTTAATTAAAATTTCATCTGATAATATTAAATGTAAATGCGAGAGACTTCTCAATTTTGATCTTTCATTAATTTCAAAGTTAAAAAGAGTAGGGATAGATTTCATTTACTAAAATTCACAGCAATGGATGAGTTCAGTATGTTTCATTTTGGCCGCTTAACGGCAGACGAGATACTCTCCAGTTTTTCCTTGCAAATAATGAACAAGAAATATTGAAAATAATTCCATTCAATAAGCTCAGCAATATCTCAGCTAATCTTTGTGTAGTTGGGTACATAAATAACCAGTAGCCCCTGAGACCCATATTAATCATTACAGTTTCCGAAAGAATACGCGTATTTTCTTTTCTAAATATCAGCACTTGCGCAAACTATTTTTAGAAGGCAGTGAGTCGCGCGATGCGTTTAAAAAATATTATATTGTACGTACTTCGAGGAAGCCGATGTTCGTACGAGAGTTGTAGCGGTATAAGTTAATTAAAAGTCTCATGCTAGCCCACAATATTTAAAGACACCCCAACCAAAATTATAAAATATATAATTATAAAAATAAAAATATATAACTATCCTGTGATAAACACACACATGCATGTATACTTGTACCCTGATAGTGTTCATAACACATGGTAAGGCAACTCCGCTAGTACGGCGTGCAATAACTTGGAAACCCAGTAGGTAACAGCCCCTGACCCTCCTCGAGTTTCATGTTGGACGGTTACTCTGGTGCCTCGACGCATTCTCTGCTTTTTTCTTTTGGAGAAAGTGGCTGCGTAGCTAATATTATGGCCTGCTTAACTTATATGCTCTCAACACATACGCTCTAAGACAAAAAAGACGTACCACAAAGAAATAATCAGAATGGAACGAAAATCGGTAAATATGATGTACATGTACAGACAATCAAACGTTTATAATTTCAGAAAAATTGGATGATTAATTTAAGAGGATGAGCTTCACACATTGAGCAATTCAGTAACACGGTGGCTCTTGAGGCCCATTTGCAAGCAGTTATTTGGCTTGGCCTTCATTGAAAGAGTTGTTCGATGTCCTCCTGACGGGTATCATGCCAAACTCTGTCCAGTTGGAGCGTTAGATCGTCAGATTACGGAGATGATTAGAGGGCCCTGGCCACAATCCTCCAAACGTTCTCAGTTGCGGAGAGATCTGACGACCTTACTAGTCAAGACAGTGTTTCGCAAGCACAAAGGCAAGCGGTATAAACTGTTTGCAGCGCCGTAAGGTAGGCGATAGTGAGGCTGGTGTCCCACCGCCGTCTCCGGCATCTCCAAACATGTCTTCGGCCTGCAGTCTCATTGACTGGAGTAGAACTGTTTTCGGGGATGAGTCACGCTTCGGACTGACCACTGATGACCAGGGATGACGTGTCTAGAGACGCTGGATGTTGCCCGCCGTGCGGCCCGATAACCAGGAGTGATAATTTGGGGTGCCATTCCATTTCGTAGTTGGGCCCCTTTGGTAGTTATCCGCTTCACCCTTACAGCACAGTGATACGCCGAAGATATGTTACACCCCGTTTTGTTGCTCTTCATGGTAAGCAGTACTGGACTTGTATTTCATCAAGGTAGTGCCAGCCTGCACACGACGAGAATCCGTTATGATTGTCTTCAGGCTGCCAAACCCTATCCAGCCCAGCAAGGTCACCTTAACTCTTCACAATCGAGAACAATTGGAGGATTATGGGTAGGGCCATCCGACCATCTTGAGATTTTGACGATCTAACGCACCAATTGGAGAGAAATTGGCACGATACCCCCCTAGAGGACATCCATCTACACCATCAACGCAATGACGAGACGAATAATTGCTTGCTTACGGACCAGAGGTGGATCAATGTGTTACTGACTTGCTCAAATTGTGAAGCTCTTTCTCTTACATAAATCATCCATCATTCTGCAACCGTAATAATTAGTTTGTCCGCACATGTACATCATACGTACCAGTTTCGGTCCAATTCTGACAATTATTTCGTCGCGCGTCTTTTTTCTTCTGGTGTACGTATGCTCTCATGATCTGTCGCCACTATTTTAATGTGTTGACAGAGCAGTGCACGTGTAACGCTTATACTCCACAATACACACACACGGAGTCGCAGGCGGAAGATTAAATATTTTAGCAAGGTGTAGTATATACCAATTCTAATGCAACACTCTGCATATCGTATGTACACTTTTTGTTTGTTTCAGAGGTAGAGCTCGTTAGACAGAGAAGTATTCATTTTGTGTGTTAGTACCTCGAATTTGCTTGTCTCGCTTCAATTTTGTTTGGAAGTTCAAATGCTGAAGTCGAGCATTGGGTTGACATAATTGAAATCTGAGATTACGATTTACTTAGCCAGTTCTCCTGTATCATACAAGTATTTCGCGTGTATTTACAATTTCTAAATGTGCCGACATATTTTTTGTGTCCAAGTTTTTTTATTAGAAACGTTGTTACTGTTTGAGAGATTACTATAGACGATGACCTAACCGCAAAGTAGCAGTTTCCAGGCTCTTTAACCCTAGAACAGTAAGCCCACTTTTTTTAAGTCATCTGCCTTCTCATTGGTTTGGTGCGGCCTGCCACGAATTCCTCTCCTGTGCCAACCTCTTCGTTCAGAGCACTTGAAACGTACCTTCTTAGTTACTTGCTGGATTTATTCCAGTCTCTGTCATCCTCTACAACTTCTGCCTTCTACAGCTCCCTCCAGTATCATGGAAATTATTACCTGATGTCTTAACAGATTTCCTATCTTCCTATCTCTTCTTCTTTCAGTGTTTCTTCTTCTTCTTCTTTATCGTCGCCTTGTCCCACGTTACGTAGGGTCGCCGTTGCTCTTCTGGATCCTTCTCCTCCATAGTACTCTATCCATTGCCTCTTCCATCTTCCATCCTTTCTCCCTTAGTTTCCCGGATATCTTATCCTTCCGCCTCATCTTCGGTCTTCCTCTCCTTCTCGCTCCTTCAATCTTCAACTCTGTTTCCGATATACTCTTCCCCTTTTCTCTGTAAATGTCCGTACAACCTTAGTCTGCTCTCTTGTATCTTTTTCCCCATGGGTCCCTTCTCTTCTTCTTTCAGTGTTTTGCATATATTCCTCTCTTCACATACTCTGCGGAGAACCTTCTCACCCCTTACTTTACCAGTCCACCAGATTTTCAACACTCTTATGGAACACCAAATCTCAAATGCTTCTGGTTTCTTCGGTTCCGGTTTCCCCATAGTCCATATCTCACTAGCATACAATGCTGGGCTTCAGACTTACATTCTCAGAAATTTCTTCCTCAAATTAAGGTCTACGTTTGATACTACCCCACACTTCTTTTGGCCAGGAAAGTCGTTCTTCTAGTGCTAGTGTGCTTTTTATATCCTTATGGGTTAGTTTGCTGCCTAGGTAGCAGAATTCCCTAATTTCAACTCTTTCGTGACTAACAATCCAGTTTCTTCCTGTTCTCGTCTCTGCTACTTCTCATTGCTGTCTCTATTCGATACTCTCAGCCCATATTTTGCACTCATTGGACTGTTCATTCGATTTAGCAGATCCTTTAATTATCCTGCCATTCCACTATGGATAATAATGTCATTAACGAACCTTATAATTCATATCCTTTCACTTTGAATTTTGCTTCCACTCTTGAATCATTATTTTATTTCCAACATTGCTTCTTCAATGTGTATCAGCAACTGCAATGGGCGAAAAACTATCCCTGTCTGACACCCTTTTCAGTACGAATATTTCGTTCTCGGCCTTCCCCTGTTATTGTTCTCTTTTGGTTCTTATACATATTGTATATTACCCCTATCTCCCTATAGGTTACCCATATTTTCTCAGAATTTCGAACATCATGCGCCACTGTACATTGTCGAACGCCTCTTCCAGGTCCACAAATACTGTGAACGTGTCTTAAATTTTCTTTAGTCTTGCTTTCATTATCAACCGCAACGTCTGAAGTGCCTTTCTGGTGCCTTTACCTTTCCTAAAACCAAGCTGATCGTTTTCTAACACATACTCAATGTCCTTTTCCATTCTTCTTTATATTATTCTTGTCAGCACGTTGGATTCATGAACTGTTTAGATGATTTGCACTTGTGGGCTCTTGCTATCTTTAGAATTGTGTGGATGAAATTTTCGGGAAGTTAGATGATACATCGCCAGATTTATACATTCTATACATCAACGTGAATAGTCGTTTTGTTGACACTGCTCCAAAGATTTTAGAAATTCCAATGGAATATTATCTATCCCGTCTGCCTTATTTCATTTTTATTCTTCAAAACCTGTTTTAAATTCTGATTGAAATATTGGAACCGCTATCTCTTACCTATGGACACCTGTTCCTCCTTGAGTCAATTCCTCAAATAAGTCCTGGCCATCATAGAGACCCTCAACGCACTCTTTCACCTATTCGTTCTCTACTTGACATTTAACAGTCGAATTCCAATTGCACTCTTAATGTTACCTCCCTTGCCTTTAAATTCACCGAAGATTGTTTTCACTTTTCTGTACTTTGAGACTGTCTTCCCGACAACCATTTCCCTTTCGATTTCTGCACATTTCCATGCAGCCATTTCGCCATAGCTTCCCTGCACTTCCTGTCTATTTCATTCCGAAGTGACTTATATATCTGCATTCCTCAATTTCCCTGAACGTTTCTGAAATTCCTTCTTTCAACAATCAACTGAAGAATTTCTTTTGTTATCTACGGCTCCTTCGCACTTACCTCCCATGTATCTATGGCTTTCTTTCCATCTTCTATGAATGTCCTTCATAGAGACGTCCATTCCTCTTCAAATGAACTGCATACTGAGCTATTCCTTATCGCAGTGTCTGTAGCCTCAGATAACTTCCACCTCACCTCTTTGTTCCTTAGTACTTCCGTAATATGCTTCTTGGGGCAGTATTTCTTCCTGACTAGTATCTTAAACCGCAGCCTCTTCTTCAGCACTACTAAATTATGATCTGAGTCTACATGTGCTCCTGGATACTCCTTACAATCTGGTGCCTGATTTCGGAATGTCTGCCTGATCATGATGTAATTTAACAGAGATCTTCCCGTATCATCGAGCCTTTTGCAAGTATAACTCCCCCTTTTGTGATTCTTGAACAGAGTTCTCGTTATTACTAGCTAAAGTGTACATTTAGATCTTCGAATATGTTATATTCACGACACATTATAATTAAAACTTTATTATTGGTTTGAAGCCTTTAATACATGCATGAGTATTGTACAACACCGGTTTTCAAACAATTCAGAAGAGTGTTACAAATGTTTACATTGTCATTTGAAAATGAGGACCATATTTTGTGCAAATTGTCATTTAGATATAACATAACTTAGTAATGGAAACAGCAGTTTGTGCATATAAAGAAGCGGCAATCAACGCACACGTTTTGTAATGTTCGCCACATATTGGCTTATTAAAAACAGCGCAGTACACTGCTGTCACACATTTCTTAGACTAGTGACAGTAAGAACAGAACATCCTTTGGCCATGTTGCGAAAGAGGTCCTTGCTGTTCCTGCACGTTTGTCTGTAATAATCTTTTTGTTACAGTCTTTGATACAGTCTTTAGCTCCTTGCGCAGGTCTGACATACTGTCTCGTTTGATGAGGCAGGGCCGTGTAGGTTGTTGATACAATTTTAAACTCTAAAACACCCAAGCAGGTTATACAATCTCACACACTCGTTGATACTAATGATGCACTTTCTTCATGAAGGTAGATTTTCTACAGACAGTGACCATCAGTACATTTGGCGTTATGAACTGGCCTGTGGACTCCGTTGCTGCCACTCCAACGGTTAGCAACGTCCGTTCCCACTTCCTTACAGCATTCGTGAAGCACCTAGTGGGACCCGGACATACAGTGCGGAGGCTATGGAACTATTACTTGTAACGTACCACTACATGTACATATTACGTATCGTTAGCTTTCTAGGATTAATAATGTTTTCACTTAACTGATTGAGATTTGCGCATTTCTAATAGTTAACGATTGTCGATTTCTTCCACTTGTTTCCTCTCCTCTGAACTTTCATGTGAAACGTAAGTTTGTGCCTTACCAGATCTCAAAATTTAAAAAAAGTGATACAATGAATACATGTCATCTTCAAGTAGTCCGTCAGCAATGGCTGTCTGTATGCAGTACTTTGGAAATATTTTCCATAAATATCAGCAAACCACCGTAAATGTTAACTTTATAATTACCACTGATAAAGACAGTCTTTGTAATTATGTGTTTGACGAATTTATCTCTTTCTTTTAAGTGGACCACACCGTAATTCAGGTCAAAAACAACCGATTCTTGGTTTTCATCATATTTCGATAGATTAAGGTTTTATTTAAGTTCTCTGAAAAGGAATTTTCTGAAAATTTTTTTTCGAGCATTTTAAGGGCATTTTCCTACCACGTGTGTTTATGTGCCACGCCCACTTTTCTGTCACCCACGTTTCTGCATATATTTTAGATCTTAATATCCCCTACATTGCACGTTAGGGATTTTTTTTTATTGCCGAGTGTGTTGGCTATCCTTGGAATGCAACGGTCGGTATTCTTTTACTTCTGCTGTTTGTAAACAACACGCTTTCAAACACGCGGTTAGTTTTGTTCAAGTGTGATTGCGAGTAATTGTTATACTTACGTTTGCAGTGCTTGTTTACGTGTGTTTTGTTGTGTTTATTGAAGATGACGAAATGTAAAGGCAGTTTCAAGGAACGACAATTTAGTGGAAACTAGTTCAGAAAGCTTTGTGTACAAGAGATTATGTCGCCTGGCAATTATGTTTCTAATTGTAATTCTTCATACAAGAATGTGGTGAACTCCAAGCCATATGGAGATGCCATTATTACCAAAATAGAATGTGTAGGCCATGTTTGGGAACAAGGCTGAGAAAAGTAATTGTTTATATGAGAGGACAAAAGTTAGAAGATAGAAAATTGTTGATTGGACAGGTCGGTTAACTAAAACTGAAAAAGAAAACTTGCAGGAATACTATGGGCAGGCAATTAGGAGACATAAAGAAAAAATCTGGAGGCAATGAAGGGAGATGTTTGGGCCAAAATATTCGATAAGTCCTCTACTGATAATAAGCCATGTCATGGATTGCGTCCATCAGCAGAAAATTCGTGGTGCAAATACAATAGGGCAGAGGCAACTGGAGAATCTTATTCTCATCAGCATTATCTTCCTGCTGCTGTTATTACAGCAGCTAAACCTATATTCAGAGACTTGGCTCATCCTGACCTCCTAAGGAAGTGTCTGCATGGGCAGACACAGAACCCAAATGAATGCTTCATCAGCATAATTTGGAACCGCCTTCCCAAAACTGTATTTGTACACTGAAACTAGGGGTTCATGATGCTGTTATTACATAGAGTTGTGGTAATATGGGAAAGTTTTGGGTACTCAAAAAGCTGGCAATTAATCGTGGTGAAAATATGATCACTGGGCTGCTATATTGCGATAAAATAACGATAGCCGATGCAGACAGGTCTGCATTTAATATGGCCAAGAAAGCAAGGCAATCATCCAAGAAGGTGAAAGAGAAGCTGGAACACCTGCTACAGGCCAAACAAGGGCCATCATATGCAGCAGGAGAGTTTAAACCAACTGTAAGTAACAAACTTCAAAAGTTTTTCCTTTACAGTCAATTTCCCGCAAACTAAAATTTTCTGTACAAATGCCTCACTATATCAGAAACTATCATAGATAAATGAATGAAATTTTCAGAGACTGTGCATAAGATAAAAGGCATCAGATAGATGCCGTGTTTCTTGACTTCCGCAAGGCGTTCGATACAGTTCCCCACAGTCGTTTAATGAACAAAGTAAGAACATATGGACTATCAGACCAATTGTGTGATTGCATTGAGGAGATCCTAGATAACAGAACACAGCATGTGATTCTCAATGGAGAGAAGTCTTCCGAAGTAAGAGTGATTTCAGGTGTGCCGCAGGGAAATGTCGTAGGACCGTTGCTATTCAGAATATACGTAAATGACCTTGTGGATGACATCGGAAGTTCACTGAGGCTTTTTACGGAGGTTGTATCAATGGAACATTGCACTGAAATGCAGGAAGATCTGCAGCGAATTGACGCATGGTGCAGGCAATGGCAATTGAATCTCAATGTAGACAAGTGTAATGTGCTGCGAATACATAGAAAGAAAGACGCCTTATCATTTAGCTACAATATAGCAAGTCAGCAACTGGAAGCAGTTGATTCCGTGAATTATCTGGGAGTACGCATTAGGAGTGATTTAAAATGGAATGATCTTATAAAGTTGATCGTCGGTAGAGCAGATGCCAGACTTAGATTCATTGGAAGAATTCTAAGGAAATGCAATCCGAAAACAAAAGAAGTAGGTTACAGTACGCTTGTTCGCCCACTGCTTGAATACTGTTAAGCAGTGTGGGATCCGTACCAGATAGGGTTGATAGAAGAGATAGAGAAGATCCAACGGAGAACAGCGCGCCTCGTTACAGGATCATTTAGTAATCGCGAAAGCGTTACGGGGATGATAGATAAACTCCAGTGGAAGACTCTGCAGGAGAGACGCTCAGTAGCTCAGTACGGGCTTTTGTTGAAGTTTCGAGAACATACCTTCACGGAGGAGTCAAGCAGTATTCTGCTCCCTACTACCTATATCTCGCGAAGAGACGATGAGGATAAAATCAGAGAGATTAGAGCCCACACAGAGGCATACCGACAATCCTTCTCTCCACGAACAATACGAGACTGGAATAGAAGGGAGAACCGATAGAGGTACTCAAGGTACCCTCCGCCACACACCGTCAGGTGGCTTGCGGAGTATGGATGTAGATGTAGGTGTAGACATTCATTAATATTCCCCCATTAGGGAGTTCACAAAAAAAATATTTTTTGCAGAAAAAACTTAATATGTTTTGTTAACAAATTTAAAAAAGGTATTTCTTAAAAACTATAAAATGGATAAAGTAGATATTAGTACAGTTGACTCTATTAGCATCGTGTAACATACAGTAAAAATATTAAGGTCCTGCATCAAATAGATTTTTTCAGAAATGGGTCAAATACTCGCCTAAATTAAAATGGGTTAGATAGGCAGGATGCGGTCCCCTTAAAATGGTGTCCAACTCTGCCGCTGAGCGATCGACCAGTGTAACTTCCCTGCAGAAGGCCTGGGTCCAATGTAACTTCCCTGCAAAAAGCCTGGGAACAATCCTCGGTGCTATCAAAAATTTTCCCCTGGAGACCGCATAGTGAGGCCAGCTAAGGACCTGGGAGGGCTGTGCACTCACCCCACAATGCGCCGTTTGTTAGAGGACGTCAGAGCTGCCAGTCGGCGTCGCGTGCTCCTCAACACCGAATTGCGGAGTTCATCTCGACGCTGTATGTTCGCTCGTATGGTCGCTGGAAAATGAGGCGTGGAAGGAAAATTTGGAAGGCGGCACTGTTGGTCAAGACCGAGCTCACCTGCATATACCCGGCGGTTCGGGTCTGAGATGTAGCCGAAGCGACTGATGTACTCCTGCGGCGCTTCCAGCAGCCTCGCTGGATTCCCGGCGTGCATTGCGAGGTGCGCCAGGTAGAGGAAGAGCGGCTTACTGGTGTCGTGGTCCCCGATCAGCCGTTCCGCCTCCTCTGTGAAGACGTCGGTGGCGTAGCGCCCAGAGAGGTCCCACGCGGTGCTCATGTTGCGCCGTAGGTCGTACCCGTTGAGGTTCTACCGACAGGTGCACGGAGATGTATGAATACACTGTCGCGTGACTATACTGAGATAGCTGGCGTCGGTCTTCAAGCGACTGCCAGTTCAGTTTCCTTAGAATATCCTTGACATTCTCCAATGAGCATACAAATCTGTGACCATTGGTGCTGCCCTTTTTTGTATATGTTCAGTATTCCCAGATATTTCCAGAATGAGAGTTTCACTCTGCAGCGGAGTGTGCGCTGATATGGACCTTCCTGGCAGATTGTTGGTAGAGCACTTGCCCGCGAAAGGCAAAGGTCCCGAGTTAGAGTCTAGGTCCGGCACTCAGTTTTAATCTGCCAGGAAGTTCCATATCAGCGCACACTCTGTTGCAGAGTGAAAATCTCATCGTAGGAACATCCCCCAGGCTGTGACTATGCCATGTCTCCGCAATATCCTTTCTTTCAGGTGTGCTAGTTCTGCAAGGTTCGCAGGAGAGCTTTTGTAAAGTTTGGAAGGTAGGACACGAGATACTGTCAGAAGTAAAGCTGTGAGGGCGGGGCGTGAGTCGTGCTTGGGTAGATCTGTTGGTAGAGCACTTCCCCCGCGAAAGGCAAAGGTCCCGAGTTCGAGTCTCGGTCCGGCACACAGTTTTAATCTGCCAGGAAGTTCCTATTCCCAGATAGTTCGATTTGTTATGGTTCCCAGTCACATGAATTATATTGTAGAATATTTTTATTTATTTATGTAACTGATCTGATTCGGGCCATCAGGCCCTCTCTGTTATTGGACCAGGGTTTCACACATACAGTACCTATTACTGTATAGTTACCTAAGAAATAACAATTTTAATATGACAACTAGTATTAAAAGGATATGAATGTCTGAAGTGGTAGTATGCATAAATTATACAGAATATGAACCAACAAAGTTAATAGTGGCATTACATGTATTATTGCATATGCTGCCACTAACAGTGTCATTAATAATAATAATAATAATAATAATAACAATGGCAATAGTTGTGACATTAATAACGACAAAGTTAATAGTGGCATTACATGTATTATTGCGTATGCTGCCACTAACAGTGTCATTAATAATAATAATAATAATAATAACAATGGCAATAGTTGTGACATTAATAACGATAAGGATATCTGATGTTGTTGTTGTGGTGGTCTTCAGTCCTGAGACTGGTTTCATACGGCACTCCATGCTACTCTGTCTTGTGCAAGCTTCTTCATCTCCTAGTACCTACTGCAACCTACATTCCTCTGAATCTGCATAGCGTATTCATCTCTTGGTCTCCCTCTACGATTTTTACCCTCCACGATGTCCTCCAATACTAAACTGGTGATGCCTTGATGCCTCAAAACATGTCCTACCAACCGATTCCTTCTTCCAGTCAAGTTGTGCCACATATTCCTCTTCTCCTCAACCCTATTCAGTACCTCCTCATTAGTTATGTGATCTACCCATCTAATCTTCGGCATTCTTCTGTAGCACCAGATTTCGAAAGATTCTATTCTCTTCTTGTCAAAACTATTCATCGTCCATGTTTCACTTCCATACATGGCTACACTCCATACTAATACTTTCAGAAACGACTTCCTGACACTTAAATCTATACTCGATGTTTACAAATTTCTCTTCTTCAGAAACGCTTTCCCTGCCATTGCCAGTCTACATTTTATATCCTCTCTACTTCGACCATTATCAGTTACTTTGCTCCCCAAATAAAAAACCTCATCTACTACTTTAAGCGTCTCTTTTCCTAATCTAATTCCCTCAGCATCACCCGACTTAATTCCACTACATACAATTATCCTCGTTTTGCTTTTGTTAATGTTCATTTTATAAACTCCTTTCAAGACACTGTCCATTCCGTTCACCTGCTCTTCCACGTCCTTTACTGTCTCTGACAGAATTACAGTGTCATCGGCGAACCTCAAAGTTTTTATTTCTTCTACATGGATTTTAACACCTACTCCGAATTTTTCCTTTGTTTCCTTTACTGCTAGCACAATATACAGATTGAATAACATCGGGGATAGGCACAACCCTGTCTCACTTCCTTCCCAACCACTGCTTCCCTTTCATGTCCCTCGACTCTTATAACTGCCATCTAGTTTCTATACAAATTGTAAATAGCCTTTCGCTCCCTGTATTTTACCCATGCCACGTTCAGAATTTGAAAGAGAGTATTCCAGTCAACATTGTCAAAAGCTTTCTCTAAGTCTACAAGTGCTAGAAATGTAGTTTTGCCTTTCCTTAATCTAGCTTCTAAGATAAGTCGTAGGGTCAGTATTGCCTCATCTGTTCCAATATTTCCACGGAATCCAAACTGATCTTCCCAGAGGTCGGCTTCTACCAGTTTTTCTATTCGCCTGTAAAGAATTCGCCTTAGTATTTTGCACTCGTGACTTATTAAACTGACAGTTCGGTAATTTTGACGTCAGTCAACACTTGCTTTCTTTGGTACTGGAATTATTACATTCTTCTTGAAGTCAGACTTCTCTTTCCCAGGAAAGACCTTTTGCTAGTGCTTGTCTGCTTGTTATATCCTTATGGGTTAGTTTGTTGCATACGTAGCAGAATTCCTTAATTTCATCTCCTTCGTGACTAACAGTCCTGATATTAGGTTTCTGGCTGTTCTCGTCTCTGCTACTGATCAGTACTTTCAACTTTCTTCGACTTACTGTCTGTCCATATTTTGCAATCATTAAACTGTTCATTCCATTTAGCAGATCCTTTAATTATCTTGACATTAACTTAGGATAATAATGTCATCAGCGAATCTTATCATTCATATTCTTTCACTTTGAATTTTGCTTCCACTCTTGAATCTTTACTGTATTTCCTACATTGCTTCTTCAATGTGTAGCAGCAGCAGTAAGGGCGAAAGACTACATCCCTGTCTGACACACTTTTTAGTACGGACATTTCGTTCTAGGTCTTCTACTGTTATTGTTCCCTTTTGGATCTTGTTTATATTAAACATTATCCCTCTCTCCCTATAGCTTACCCCTATTTTTCTCAGAATTTCGAACATCATGCACTACTGTACATCGTCGAAAGCTTCTTCCAGGTCCACAAATACTGTGAACGTGTCTTATTTTTTCTTTAGTCTTGCTTTCACTATCAACCGCAATGTCTGAAGTGCCTCTCTGATGCCTTTACCTTTTCCTAAAACCAAACTAATCGTTTCCTAACACATATTCAATGTTCTTTTCCACTCTTCCTCATATTATTCTAGTCAGCAACTTGGATGCATGAACTGTTTAGCTGAATGTGCAATAATTCTTGCACTTGTGGACTCTTGCGGTCTTTGGAATTGTGTGGATGATATTTTTGGTTCAAATGGCTGTGAGCACTATGGGACTTAACTTCTGAAGTCATCAGTCCCCTAGAACTTAGAACAACTTAAAGCTAACTAACCAAGGACATCACACCCATCCATGCCCGAGGCAGGATTAGAACCAGCGAGCGTAGCTGTCCCCCTGTTCCAGACTGTTGCGCCTAGGACCGCTCGGCCACCCTGGCTGGCGCAAACTGTTGGTGGCTCCATAAGAGTGAGGGTTGTGTTTATAGTAATGGACTAGGTCCTGGCTACTTGGAGATCATTTGCAGCCATTCGTGGACTTCACGATCCATAAAAACGACGGAATTTTTATGGATGACTGTGCGCCATGTCACCTGGCCACAATTGTTGGAAATTGATTTGAAGAACATTCTGAACAGTTCGAGCGAATTATTTGGCTACCCAGGTTGCCCGAGACGAGTACAGTATAGCGTTTATGGGACGTAATCGGGAGGATATTTCGTGCACAAAATCCTGCAGTTATGGACGGTTATAGAGGCAGCGCGGCTCAGTTTTAGTCAGGGCACGATTTGTTGAGTCCCTGCCTCGTCCATTTGCTGCACTACGCCGGACAAAAGGAGGTCCGACACGATATTAGGAGGTACTTCATGGCTTTTGCCACCTCAGTGTATTTGGAAATGGCGCTGAAGGTTTTGTAGTTTAGTTAACGTTTCAAATACAATGACATTTTGCTGGTGAATGTTCCGCGATGCCTTGGCTTTCGGCAACAGCTGTGTTCCTTGCTGGAGGTCCAAATACTTACGGATGTCGTATCTATTCGGAAGAGTAAGTAAGATACAAAAAAGAGACTAGCGCAGGGAAAGTGGGAATTCCTGACCAAGAGAAATGTACTAGTATCAAACAAAGGCCCTAATTTCATACCTACATTTTCTGAGGATGTGCATTTGGAGCTCACCATTGTATGAGCCTGGCTCATGGACTGTGGGCAAACCGGAACAAAAGAGAATAGAAGTGTCTGAAATTTGGTGCTACAGAAGAATGTGGAAAATCAGGTCGACTGATAAAGAAAGGAATGAAGCGTATCTTAGGAGAATCGGCGAAGAAAGAAACACACGAAAAAGACTGACAAGAGCAAGGGACAGGGTGATAGGATATGTGTGAAGAGAACAGGGGTAACCCCCAGAGTACTAAAGGAAGCTGTAGGGTGTAAAAACTATAGGGAAAGACAGACATTAGAATGCATCCAACAAATAATACGGTGAAAGTGCTACTCCAAGAGGAAGAGGTTACAACAGGAGAGGAATTCGTGAGAAAGAAAGGTCGGTCATAAATGCGATTACAATGAGGTCACAAAAGTCATGGGATAGCGAGATGCAGATTTGCAGATTGCGGTAAGATCCCGTACGGAAGTTATAAGACGGCAGTAGATTAGCGGAGCTAAACTGAAGTGTTTCATGTGAAAAGTTTTCCGTCATGATTATGGCCGCATGGCGGGATGTAACAGACTCTGAACGCGGAATGCAGTTGGGTAGTTGGAGCATGGGATATTCCATTTGGGAAATCTTTAGGTAATTCAATATTCCGAGATCCACAGTGTTAAGACTGTGCCGAGAATGCCAGATTTCAGGAATTACTTCTCAACAATTGTTTCCGTAGTGTTGTCAGTGATAGAAGACAGACAAGCAGTAGTGCGTGAAATAACCGCAGTGCGACGTACGATGAACGTATCTATTACAACAATGCTGAGAAATTTGGCATTAATGGGCTGTGGCATCAGACTACCCAAGTTGCCAACAAGGCACCGTGCAAACTGGTATTGGCTCCATAATGGTGTGGGCTGTTTCATCCATGTAGATCAGATTTAAAATATAGTAGCTGCTGCCTTTTGTGGTAAATCCGTGTCGAACTGAACTGAGTAGCGATAAAAGCGGTTTGAGAGCTGAAAAGAATCATAGGGGTGTTAAGCGGTCCACGTGAAATAGGCCACTCTCGATTAATTGGTTCTGCTGTTGTTTTTAAGGAGTAGATACGTCTTCCAGCACGTCAATGGGGATGAAAGTAGATTGTTGATTCTACTGTTTGTGTCATAAATCGGCAGAACTTCAATGAACTATATACGTAGAACGGAATCTAATGCTTATTTGGAATCTACGTGTTACATTTTCATATGCTCATTGGTGTGCGATCACAGTTTCTCACCCAAACGGGTTGGTCTACGGATACCTAGTTAAATATTACCGGACTGAAAGGCCAAATCTTTCAAAATGAAATATAAAATAAATAAATAAACAATTATTAAATCCGAAATCCAGACTAAAATCATCTTCTCCGCAGAAACTGTGGGGTGGGTAAAATGAAATTTGATAAGAAAATATTTCACACATCATAAGGTAGGTATCCAAACTTACATCATCCATACGAAGGAAAGATGGTACATGGACCCTTGCTTGTCTGAAAGTGTATAAAATATTTTCTGTACCAGTTTTGTTTTATAAAAATTGCACAAGGGTGCTAGATGTTGTGGGTTGGCAGGAGAGCCAACACCGGTTCACTAGAGGAAGCCGAAAGGCACGCGTTTTAGCTCACGCAGGCTGCCGTGAGGTCTCGAACAGGACAAGGAAATTAAACTTTAGAAAAACGGACGTAGCTGGTGGAATACTTAACTTTAATCCATAAATGGTGAACGTCGCTCTTGACGGTACATTATTCATAATATCAATAGTAACTGGTAATGGCGCCTTGCTAGGTCGTAGCAAATGACGTAGCTGAAGACTATGCTAACTATCGTCTCGGAAAATGAGAGCGTATTTTGTCAGTGAACCATCGCTAGCAAAGTCGATTGTACAACTGGGGCGAGTGCTAGGAAGTCTCTCTAGACCGGCCGTGTGGCGGCGCTCGGTCTGCAATTACTGATAGTGGCGACACGCGGGTCCGACGTATACTAACGGACCGCGGCCGATTTAAAGGCTACCACCTAGCAAGTGTGGTGTCTGGCGGTGACACCACACTAGACACTATTACATATCATGCTTTTCTTTATTTTACGCACCCAGATAACAGTGCATGTAAAAGTCTCGTTTCTGGAACCATGATGTGCGCCAAATCGTCCCGGCAAATTAACCACGGTAGTCAGTGTCCGTCCCAGCCTGGATAAGTTCGTAAGCGGTTTCCCACATCCTACTACGTAAACATTTGTCTGTTACCCAAGTAATGTCTCAATTACACGATTCACAAACAGTTCGTAAGCTGAAACTTCCTGGCAGATTAAAACTGTGTGTCCGACCGAGACTCGAACTCGGGACCTTTGCCTTTCGCGGGCAAGTGCTCTACCAACGGTAGCTCAGTTGGTAGAGCACTTGCCCGCGAAAGGCAAAGGTCCCGAGTTCGAGTCTCGGTCGGGCACACAGTTTTAATCTGCCAGGAAGTTTCATATCAGCGCACACTCCGCTGCAGAGTGAAAAATCTCATTCTGGAGTTCGTAAGCTTTCACTCAATTTCACACATGAATAACACCACACGCAGACAGCTGGGATCTACGCAATCCGTTCTGAGCGTGGGGTGTGTGTATGTGGGGGGGGGGGGGGGGGGGGGCAGTGTAATGTGTTGGTGACAGAAAGGGCATCCATCTATCTCTTAAACTAATCATGACAAATCCATCAACAACATGCCAACAGTGCGCCCATGCTACAGACGAAGGCACAAGGCAAGAAGGACATGTGTTTCCTTACCCCGGCCTGCAGGATGTAATCGTAGTAACCGACGAAGCCGTTCCAGTAGCCCAGGTGGGAGTCGAAGCCGCGATAGGTGGGCGTCAGGTCGGCCCTGTGGTAACCCAGGTGCCACTTGCCCACGGCCCTCGTGACGTAGCCCAGCTCCTTCAGGTACTGCGGAAGGATCTTGCCTTCGGGAAGGCCGCGCGGTTCGGCTGCATATATTGGCACACCCTGCATACCTGCAAATACACAATTTTTACTCCAGTCTCTAAGCGCCGCACAAAGTACTGATGTTTAAAATTTAGCAGTTATAGAATTGAATGAACTACTAGAGCTGGCTGTTGCTAAGGCCAGTTTCCAACTTGGTTTGGCCAAGGGAAACTAGCATTAAATATTTCGACGCGTCAAATCGAAAGACTTGCACCCGGCGACCGATATGCCCGACGAGAGGTCCTAGTCACACGACATTTATTTATTTATAATATATTGATCCAATTTTTCGATTCGATCCGTTAGAAAAGACCAGTGAAAGTCTGCAACAGTAAAAAATGGGTTTATTTCTTGATAACTTTACTGCCTCTTTCAAATCCTGAAGGTGGCAGGGTCCAATACAGGGAGCGAAAGGCTATTTACAATTTGTACAGAAATCAGATGGCAGTTATAAAAGTCGTGGGGCATGAAAGGGAATCAGCGGTTGGGAAGGGACTTCAAATGGCTTAGCACTATGGGACTTAACATCAGAGGTCACAGTGCCCTAGAACTTAGAACTGCTTAAAGGTAACTAGCCTAAGGACATCACACACATCCATGTCCGAGGTAGGATTCGAACCTGCGACCGTATCAGTCGCGCGGTTCCAAACTGTAGCGCCTAGAACCGTTCGGTCACCCCGGCCGGCGAGAAGGGAGTTAGACAGAGTTGTAGCCTATCCACGATGTTATTCAGACTGTACATTGAGCAAGCAGTAAAGGAAACAAAAGAAAAATTCGGAGTAGGAATTAAAATCCATGGAGAAGAATTAAAAGTTTGAAGTTCGCCGATGACATTGTAATTCTGTCAGTGACAGCTATGGACCTGTAAGAGCACCGGAACGGAATGGACAGTGTCTTGAAAGGATATTAGATAAACATCAACAAGGCAAAACGATGATAACGGAATGTAGTGGAACTAAATTGTGTGATACTGCGGGAATTAGATTAGGTAATGAGACGTTTAAAGTACTAAATGAGTTTTGCAATTTGGGGAGCAAAATAACTGATGACGGTCGAAGTTGAGAGGATATACACTCCTGGAAATTGAAATAAGAACACCGCGTATTCATTGTCCCAGGAAGGGGAAACTTTATTGACACATTCCTGGGGTCAGATACATCAAATGATCACACTGACAGAACCACAGGCACATAGACACAGGCAACAGAGCATGCACAATGTCGACACTAGTACAGTGTATATCCACCTTTCGCAGCAATGCAGGCTGCTATTCTCCCATGGAGACGATCGTAGAGATGCTGGATGTAGTCCTGTGGCACGGCTTGCCATGCCATTTCCACCTGGCGCCTCAGTTGGACCAGCGTTCGTGCTGGACGTGAAGACCGCGTGAGACGACGCTTCATCCAGTCCCAAATATGCTCAATGGGGGACAGATCCGGAGATCTTGCTGGCCAGGGTAGTTGACTTACACCTTCTAGAGCACGTTGGGTGGCACGGGATACATGCGGACGTGCATTGTCCTGTTGGAACAGCAAGTTCCCTTGCCGGTCTAGGAATGGTAGAACGATGGGTTCGATGACGGTTTGGATGTACCGTGCACTATTCAGTGTCCCCTCGACGATCACCAGTGGTGTACGGCCAGTGTAGGAGATCGCTCCCCACACCATGATGCCGGGTGTTGGCCCTGTGTGCCTCGGTCGTATGCAGCCCTGATTGTGGCGCTCACCTGCACGGCGCCAAACACGCATACGACCATCATTGGCACCAAGGCAGAAGCGACTCTCATCGCTGAAGACGACACGTCTCCATTCGTCCCTCCATTCACGCCTGTCGCGACACCACTGGAGGCGGGCTGCACGATGTTGGGGCGTGAGCGGAAGACGGCCTAACGGTGTGCGGGACCGTAGCCCAGCTTCATGGAGACGGTTGCGAATGGTCCTCGCCGAAACCCCAGGAGCAACAGTGTCCCTAATTTTCTGGGAAGTGGCGGTGCGGTCCCCTACGGCACTGCGTAGGATCCTACGGTCTTGGCGTGCATCCGTGCGTCGCTGCGGTCCGGTCCCAGGTCGACGGGCACGTGCACCTTCCGCCGACCACTGGCGACAACATCGATGTACTGTGGAGACCTCACGCCCCACGTGTTGAGCAATTCGGCGGTACGTCCACCCGGCCTCCCGCATGCCCACTATACGCCCTCGCTCAAAGTCCGTCAACTGCACATACGGTTCACGTCCACGCTGTCGCGGCATGCTACCAGTGTTAAAGACTGCGATGGAGCTCCGTATGCCACGGCAAACTGGCTGACACTGACGGCGGCGGTGCACAAATGCTGCGCAGCTAACGCCATTCGACGGCCAACACCGCGATTCCTGGTGTGTCCGCTGTGCCGTGCGTGTGATCATTGCTTGTACAGCCCTCTCGCAGTGTCCGGAGCAAGTATGGTGGGTCTGACACACCGGTGTCAATGTGTTCTTTTTTCCATTTCCTGGAGTGTAAAATGTAGACTGGCAATGGCAAGGAAAGCGTTTCTGAAGAAGAGAAATTTGTTAACACCGAGTATATGTGTAAGTGTAAGGAAGTCTTTTCTGAAAGTATTTGTATAGAGTGTAGGCATGCACAGGATAGAGTAGCATGGAGAGCTGCATCAAACCAGTCTCTGGACAACAGCAACTTTACTGCTACCAGTTACGATTTTCTTTCCATTGATTGTGTCGGTTCTGGACAGCAGGATGAAATGAGAGATTTAATTGGTTGAATTGAGTTACCAGTAACAAACTTTAGACGATTATTAAATTACAATTTACCTTTACAACGAAACTTCGTTGTTTCCTATTTGGTTCCTGGGCAGTACTACTCAAAACCTGGTTCCTACCAATATTAATCCGGTTTCATTACAATGTGAACTAGTAAACAATCAGCCCTCATCCGCATACGTACTTTAGATCATAATTAACCACCGAAGGCCTCACCTCAAACAATGCAGCGTTATCCACATGGCACAGTATGCAACAACTTCAGTTTACATAGATTTTAATAACGACTGATTCTCAAAAGTTTAGCCGCATTAAACGTTCAAGTTAGCCTCCGGCATGTTGGCTGGCCAGTACGTCAAAATACTTTACACCAATTTCTATGGAACCAGAGGAATCAGACTGATGGAAAGATCGTAGCACTTTTCCATGACTCTAATAAACGTAATATATACAGGTCTCGGAGAATTTAGTCATCAATAATGTATTCCCCTGCACTATTCGCAAAGTCTGCCAGCGCTGGGGTAACGTCTCGATTACGCTACTGCAGAAATCACATGGGTTTGAGGCGAAGAGCTGGTCGAGACATGTTCGGAGCGCATTATTATCGAGAAACGAAGTTCATCGAAGGTTGTTCGATAGAGAGCGGAAGAGATAAAAATCCGAAGTCACAGGATCAGGTGAACAAGGTGGTTGCAGAATGACCTCCCAACCCAGCTACTTATAGATTTTTTCGTCGGTCTTACAGAACTGGGGCTGGGAATACCGTGGAGTATCATAACTTCACGCAGTCTTCCTGGTCGTTTTTCTTGGGCTGCGTTTGCAAGACGTCTCAGTTGTTGGCATTAAATGTCAGGAGTGATGGTTACACATCGGGGAAGAAAGTCGTAGTACAGTACACCATACTTCCTATGGCTCTGAACACTATGGAACTTAACATCTGAGGTCATCAGTCCCCTAGAACTTACAACTACTTAAACCTAACTAACCTAAGGACATCACACACATCCGTGCCCAAGGCAGGATTCAAACCTGCGATCGTAGCAGCCGCGCGGTTCCGGACTGAAGCGCCTAGAACCGCTCGGCCACCGCGGCCGCCTACACCGTACTGTTTCAGCAGATACATAACACTATCTGATGTGGATGCGGACAGGTCTTTGTACAGGCAGTTGCTGCATTGTTTGTGCTCAACCATTCCTATCTTTTTCGTAAGTTAGCGTAAAGTCACCATTCTAGTTACCAGTAACAATAGAGGATTGATGTCGAACAAGAAGAAACTCTCAAATGACCACCCGCTGATTTTAGTGATTTTGGCTAAGAGCATGTGGTACCAATACACCCGAATTTTGAAGCTTCCCCATTGCTTGTAAACGTCGCACAGTGGTGGAATTGTCACAGTTCATCACAATTGCTACTTATCGAGTACGCTGACGTGGATCATTGTGGATTAATGAGTGTAAATGAATCTCATCAAACCCAGAAGTTCTTCCTGATCGTGGAGATTCGCTAACGTGAAAACTATTCTCCTTACAACGAGAAAACCATTTTCTTGCCGTACTCTGTCTAATTGTATTACCCCTAGACAGGGCACAAATGTTTGTGGCTCCCTCCGCTGCTATGACCTGTGAGGGCAACGTTACTGCCACATCATTTTATGGTACCCGCTCGAAGCAGTACACCTATGGGCAAATATCAAACACATTTATGTGCGTTGCTCACAGTTAGGTAGCCCGTCCAGTAAGTGTCAACTGCGCACACTATACTGGAGGATCACATATTCCACTTCGACCTTTAAGACACCGAGCTGCATCCACAGCTGACGCTCGCGCTCTGCAAATGTTTGTGGCTGCCTCCGCTGCTATGACCTGTGAGGGCAACGTTACTGCAACATCATTTTATGGTACCCGCTCGAAGCAGTACACCTATGGGCAAATATCAAACACATTTATGTGCGTTGCTCACAGTTAGGTAGCTCGTCCAGTAAGTGTCAACTGCGCACACTACACTGGCGGATCACATATTCCACTTCGATCTTTAAGACACCGAGCTGCATCCACAGCTGACGCTCGCGCTCTGCAAATGTTTGTGGCTGCCTCCGCTGCTATGACCTGTGAGGGCAACGTTACTGTAACATCATTTTATGGTACCCGCTCGAAGCAGTAGACCTATGGGCAAATGTCGAACACATTTATGTGCGGTGCTCACAGTTAGGTAGCTCGTCCAGTAAGTGTCAACTGCGCACACTACACTGGCGGATCACATATTCCACTTCGACCTTTAAGACACCGAGCTGCATCCACAGCTGACGCTCGCGCTCTGCAAATGTTTGTGGCTGCCTCCGCTGCTATGACCTGTGAGGGCAACGTTACTGCAACATCATTTTATGGTACCCGCTCGAAGCAGTAGACCTATGGGCAAATATCAAACACATTTATGTGCGTTGCTCACAGTTAGGTAGCTCGTCCAGTAAGTGTCAACTGCGCACACTACACTGGCGGATCACATATTCCACTTCGACCTTTAAGACACCGAGCTGCATCCACAGCTGACGCTCGCGCTCTGCAAATGTTTGTGGCTGCCTCCGCTGCTATGACCTGTGAGGGCAACGTTACTGCAACATCATTTTATGGTACCCGCTCCATGCAGTACACCTATGGGCAAATATCAAACACATTTATGTGCGGTGCTCACAGTTAGGTAGCTCGTCCAGTAAGTGTCAACTGCGCACACTACACTGGCGGATCACATATTCCACTTCGACCTTTAAGACACCGAGCTGCATCCACAGCTGACGCTCGCGCTCTGCAAATGTTTGTGGCTGCCTCCGCTGCTATGACCTGTGAGGGCAACGTTACTGCAACATCATTTTATGGTACCCGCTCGAAGCAGTAGACCTATGGGCAAATATCAAACACATTTATGTGCGTTGCTCACAGTTAGGTAGCTCGTCCAGTAAGTGTCAACTGCGCACACTACACTGGCGGATCACATATTCCACTTCGACCTTTAAGACACCGAGCTGCTTCCACAGCTGACGCTCGCGCTCTGCAAATGTTTGTGGCTGCCTCCGCTGCTATGACCTGTGAGGGCAACGTTACTGCAACATCATTTTATGGTACCCGCTCGAAGCAGTAGACCTATGGGCAAATATCAAACACATTTATGTGCGGTGCTCACAGTTAGGTAGCTCGTCCAGTAAGTGTCAACTGCGCACACTACACTGGCGGATCACATATTCCACTTCGACCTTTAAGACACCGAGCTGCATCCACAGCTGACGCTCGCGCTCTGCAAATGTTTGTGGCTGCCTCCGCTGCTATGACCTGTGAGGGCAACGTTACTGCAACATCATTTTATGGTACCCGCTCGAAGCAGTAGACCTATGGGCAAATATCAAACACATTTATGTGCGTTGCTCACAGTTAGGTAGCTCGTCCAGTAAGTGTCAACTGCGCACACTACACTGGCGGATCACATATTCCACTTCGACCTTTAAGACACCGAGCTGCATCCACAGCTGACGCTCGCGCTCTGCAAATGTTTGTGGCTGCCTCCGCTGCTATGACCTGTGAGGGCAACGTTACTGCAACATCATTTTATGGTACCCGCTCCATGCAGTACACCTATGGGCAAATATCAAACACATTTATGTGCGGTGCTCACAGTTAGGTAGCTCGTCCAGTAAGTGTCAACTGCGCACACTACACTGGCGGATCACATATTCCACTTCGACCTTTAAGACACCGAGCTGCATCCACAGCTGACGCTCGCGCTCTGCAAATGTTTGTGGCTGCCTCCGCTGCTATGACCTGTGAGGGCAACGTTACTGCAACATCATTTTATGGTACCCGCTCGAAGCAGTAGACCTATGGGCAAATATCAAACACATTTATGTGCGTTGCTCACAGTTAGGTAGCTCGTCCAGTAAGTGTCAACTGCGCACACTACACTGGCGGATCACATATTCCACTTCGATCTTTAAGACACCGAGCTGCATCCACAGCTGACGCTCGCGCTCTGCAAATGTTTGTGGCTGCCTCCGCTGCTATGACCTGTGAGGGCAACGTTACTGTAACATCATTTTATGGTACCCGCTCGAAGCAGTAGACCTATGGGCAAATGTCGAACACATTTATGTGCGGTGCTCACAGTTAGGTAGCTCGTCCAGTAAGTGTCAACTGCGCACACTACACTGGCGGATCACATATTCCACTTCGACCTTTAAGACACCGAGCTGCTTCCACAGCTGACGCTCGCGCTCTGCAAATGTTTGTGGCTGCCTCCGCTGCTATGACCTGTGAGGGCAACGTTACTGCAACATCATTTTATGGTACCCGCTCCATGCAGTACACCTATGGGCAAATATCAAACACATTTATGTGCGGTGCTCACAGTTAGGTAGCTCGTCCAGTAAGTGTCAACTGCGCACACTACACTGGCGGATCACATATTCCACTTCGACCTTTAAGACACCGAGCTGCATCCACAGCTGACGCTCGCGCTCTGCAAATGTTTGTGGCTGCCTCCGCTGCTATGACCTGTGAGGGCAACGTTACTGCAACATCATTTTATGGTACCCGCTCGAAGCAGTAGACCTATGGGCAAATATCAAACACATTTATGTGCGTTGCTCACAGTTAGGTAGCTCGTCCAGTAAGTGTCAACTGCGCACACTACACTGGCGGATCACATATTCCACTTCGACCTTTAAGACACCGAGCTGCATCCACAGCTGACGCTCGCGCTCTGCAAATGTTTGTGGCTGCCTCCGCTGCTATGACCTGTGAGGGCAACGTTACTGCAACATCATTTTATGGTACCCGCTCCATGCAGTACACCTATGGGCAAATATCAAACACATTTATGTGCGGTGCTCACAGTTAGGTAGCTCGTCCAGTAAGTGTCAACTGCGCACACTACACTGGCGGATCACATATTCCACTTCGACCTTTAAGACACCGAGCTGCATCCACAGCTGACGCTCGCGCTCTGCAAATGTTTGTGGCTGCCTCCGCTGCTATGACCTGTGAGGGCAACGTTACTGCAACATCATTTTATGGTACCCGCTCGAAGCAGTAGACCTATGGGCAAATATCAAACACATTTATGTGCGTTGCTCACAGTTAGGTAGCTCGTCCAGTAAGTGTCAACTGCGCACACTACACTGGCGGATCACATATTCCACTTCGATCTTTAAGACACCGAGCTGCATCCACAGCTGACGCTCGCGCTCTGCAAATGTTTGTGGCTGCCTCCGCTGCTATGACCTGTGAGGGCAACGTTACTGTAACATCATTTTATGGTACCCGCTCGAAGCAGTAGACCTATGGGCAAATGTCGAACACATTTATGTGCGGTGCTCACAGTTAGGTAGCTCGTCCAGTAAGTGTCAACTGCGCACACTACACTGGCGGATCACATATTCCACTTCGACCTTTAAGACACCGAGCTGCATCCACAGCTGACGTTCGCGCTGTGCAAATGTTTGTGGCTGCCTCCGCTGCTATGACCTGTGAGGGCAACGTTACTGTAACATCATTTTATGGTACCCGCTCGAAGCAGTAGACCTATGGGCAAATGTCGAACACATTTATGTGCGTTGCTCACAGTTAGGTAGCTCGTCCAGTAAGTGTCAACTGCGCACACTACACTGGCGGATCACATATTCCACTTCGATCTTTAAGACACCGAGCTGCATCCACAGCTGACGCTCGCGCTCTGCAAATGTTTGTGGCTGCCTCCGCTGCTATGACCTGTGAGGGCAACGTTACTGTAACATCATTTTATGGTACCCGCTCGAAGCAGTAGACCTATGGGCAAATGTCGAACACATTTATGTGCGTTGCTCACAGTTAGGTAGCTCGTCCAGTAAGTGTCAACTGCGCACACTACACTGGCGGATCACATATTCCACTTCGATCTTTAAGACACCGAGCTGCATCCACAGCTGACGCTCGCGCTCTGCAAATGTTTGTGGCTGCCTCCGCTGCTATGACCTGTGAGGGCAACGTTACTGTAACATCATTTTATGGTACCCGCTCGAAGCAGTAGACCTATGGGCAAATGTCGAACACATTTATGTGCGTTGCTCACAGTTAGGTAGCTCGTCCAGTAAGTGTCAACTGCGCACACTACACTGGCGGATCACATATTCCACTTCGATCTTTAAGACACCGAGCTGCATCCACAGCTGACGCTCGCGCTCTGCAAATGTTTGTGGCTGCCTCCGCTGCTATGACCTGTGAGGGCAACGTTACTGCAACATCATTTTATGGTACCCGCTCCATGCAGTACACCTATGGGCAAATATCAAACACATTTATGTGCGGTGCTCACAGTTAGGTAGCTCGTCCAGTAAGTGTCAACTGCGCACACTACACTGGCGGATCACATATTCCACTTCGACCTTTAAGACACCGAGCTGCATCCACAGCTGACGCTCGCGCTCTGCAAATGTTTGTGGCTGCCTCCGCTGCTATGACCTGTGAGGGCAACGTTACTGCAACATCATTTTATGGTACCCGCACGAAGCAGTAGACCTATGGGCAAATATCAAACACATTTATGTGCGTTGCTCACAGTTAGGTAGCTCGTCCAGTAAGTGTCAACTGCGCACACTACACTGGCGGATCACAGATTCCACTTCGACCTTTAAGACACCGAGCTGCTTCCACAGCTGACGCTCGCGCTCTGCAAATGTTTGTGGCTGCCTCCGCTGCTATGACCTGTGAGGGCAACGTTACTGCAACATCATTTTATGGTACCCGCTCCATGCAGTACACCTATGGGCAAATATCAAACACATTTATGTGCGGTGCTCACAGTTAGGTAGCTCGTCCAGTAAGTGTCAACTGCGCACACTACACTGGCGGATCACATATTCCACTTCGACCTTTAAGACACCGAGCTGCATCCACAGCTGACGCTCGCGCTCTGCAAATGTTTGTGGCTGCCTCCGCTGCTATGACCTGTGAGGGCAACGTTACTGCAACATCATTTTATGGTACCCGCTCGAAGCAGTAGACCTATGGGCAAATATCAAACACATTTATGTGCGTTGCTCACAGTTAGGTAGCTCGTCCAGTAAGTGTCAACTGCGCACACTACACTGGCGGATCACATATTCCACTTCGATCTTTAAGACACCGAGCTGCATCCACAGCTGACGCTCGCGCTCTGCAAATGTTTGTGGCTGCCTCCGCTGCTATGACCTGTGAGGGCAACGTTACTGTAACATCATTTTATGGTACCCGCTCGAAGCAGTAGACCTATGGGCAAATGTCGAACACATTTATGTGTGGTGCTCACAGTTAGGTAGCTCGTCCAGTAAGTGTCAACTGCGCACACTACACTGGCGGATCACATATTCCACTTCGACCTTTAAGACACCGAGCTGCATCCACAGCTGACGTTCGCGCTGTGCAAATGTTTGTGGCTGCCTCCGCTGCTATGACCTGTGAGGGCAACGTTACTGTAACATCATTTTATGGTACCCGCTCGAAGCAGTAGACCTATGGGCAAATGTCGAACACATTTATGTGCGGTGCTCACAGTTAGGTAGCTCGTCCAGTAAGTGTCAACTGCGCACACTACACTGGCGGATCACATATTCCACTTCGACCTTTAAGACACCGAGCTGCTTCCACAGCTGACGCTCGCGCTCTGCAGTCAACAACATACTCGGAACACCGCGAAGGTCCTGTGTCCACCGCCTGGAGCCCGGACATATCGCCGTTTGCTCCGAACACCGTCTCCGCCCAGTTACTCAAAGAATCGGCGCGGTGTCAGCCTTGCAACTAAAAACGAAATCGTGCTTGTCTGGGCAATTTTTTTTTTTTCGAATACGAATTTCGGGAAATGATTCCCATTTTCCAATCCGTTTTCAGTATTCTATGCTATTTACTTGTGATGTATTCTGTGTAAGAGGTTCATTATCGTTCCTTTGTTCTTTATCGGAATATAAATATTTTGTAATTCTATAACTGTTCATCGGACTTTATACAGATTTGGCGGTAAATCTGGAATAAAATCTTTTGCTTATAATCTGCTTGATACCGATTTCTGTAGAAGTTTAGACGTATTAAACATCACACAAAATTTTCTACACACAGCACATATTGAACATAGGACATACACATAAATAGTTACAAAGATGTTTTCGCATGTACATCTACATCTACATCTACATCTACATCCATACTCCGCAAGCCACCTGATGGTGTGTGGCGGAGGGTACCTTCAGTACCTCTATCGGTTCTCCCTTCTATTCCAGTCTCGTATTGTTCGTGGAAAGAAGGATTGTCGGTATGCCTCTGTGTGGGCTCTAATCTCTCTGATTTTATCCTCATGGTCTCTTCGCGAGATATACGTAGGAGGGAGCAATATACTGCTTGACTCTTCGGTGAAGGTATGTTCTCGAAACTTTGACAAAAGCCCGTACCGAGCTACTGAGCGTCTCTCCTGCAGAGTCTTCCACTGGAGTTTATCTATCATCTCCGTAACGCTTTCGCGATTACTAAATGATCCTGTAACGAAGCGCGCTGCTCTCCGTTGGATCTTCTCTATGTGTTGTATCAACCCTATCTGGTACGGATCCCATACTGCTGAGCAGTATTCAAGCAGTGGGCGAACAAGCGTACTGTAACGTACTTCCTTTGTTTTCGGATTGCATTTCCTTAGGATTCTTCCAATGAATCTCAGTCTGGCATCTGCTTTACCGACAATCAACATTATATGATCATTCCATTTTAAATCACTCCTAATGCGTACTTCCAGATAATTTATGGTATTAACTGCTTCCAGTTGCTGACCTGCTATTTTGTAGCTAAATGATAAAGGATCTATCTTTCTGTGTATCCGCAGCACATTACACTTGTCTACATTGAGATTCAGTTGCCATTCCCTGCACCATGCGTCAATTCGCTGCAGATCCTCCTGCATTTCAGTACAATTTTCCATTGTTACAACCTCTCGATACACCACAGCATCATCTGCAAAAAGCCTCAGTGAACTTCCGATGTCATCCACCAGGTCATTTATGTATATTGTGAACAGCAACGGTCCTATGACACTCCCCTGCGGCACACCTGAAATTACTCTTACTTCGGAAGACTTCTCTCCATTGAGAATAACATGCTGCGTCCTGTTATCTAGGAACTCCTCAATCCAATCACACAATTGGTCTGATAGTCCATATGCTCTTACTTTGTTCAATAAACGACTGTGGGGAACTGTATCGAACGCCTTGCGGAAGTCAAGAAACACGGCATCTACCTCTGAACCCGTGTCTATGGCCCTCTGAGTCTCGTGGACGAATAGCGCGAGCTGGGTTTCACATGACCGTCTTTTTCGAAACCCATGCTGATTCCTACAGAGTAGATTTCTAGTCTCCAGAAAAGTCATTATACTCGAACACAATACGTGTTCCAAAATTCTACAACTGATCGACGTTAGAGATATAGGTCTATAGTTCTGCACATCTGTTCGACGTCCCTTCTTGAAAACGGGGATGACCTGTGCCCTTTTCCAATCCTTTGGAACGCTACGCTCTTCTAGAGACCTACGGTACACCGCTGCAAGAAGGGGGGCAAGTTCCTTCGCGTACTCTGTGTAAAATTGAACTGGTATCCCATCAGGTCCAGAGGCCTTTCCTCTTTTGAGCGATTTTAATTGCTTCTCTATCCCTCTGTCGTCTATTTCGATATCTACCATTTTGTCATCTGTGCGACAATCTAGAGAAGGAACTACAGTGCAATCTTCCTCTGTAGTTAGCAGAGATAACAGTGTAGGTTGTTGACAGACTGTAATATGCTTTCATACAGTGGAAATAAATGTTAATAATATGCAGCATTATTTGCCTGTATATTCGACGGCACTTGTTTCTGCGTGTCACTGTTTTTATTTAAGTATACCTTCACTGCATCTAAGGACTTTACTGATTCACTTTCGACTTTTTCATTTATTTTCCTTTTTATATTTTAGATTTTATTGAAGTGTGAATATATCTCCAGTTCCTCTTATAGCTCCATTTCTAGTCGTTAATTAGTCGGTGGAGTACTTTGATATTTTTCCCTACTTTCCGAAACGTGTCTCTTGCATTGTGTAAGTGTGTGTCTGTTGCTAATGTGTGTCTCTTGCGTGTGTAGATTTTAATGTGTTCTGTATACCTGTTGTTGAAATCTCAACGTGTTTGCCCTAGTTAGAACATGCAGCTCTTCTGCCGTGTTATTTCTTATCTGTCATAATTATACTTAATGTTACGTGTTAGTTTTTGTTCTACTTCATTACATGTAGATAACACTATTTTTACTTTGTGGTTTTCTAAAATATTTGCAATCTTCTGTGATATATTGCCAATGTATGGATGTCTAGCTTTGAATTTATTTTTTACTTTTTCTTCAGTATTGTGGTTTGTGTCTACGTGTTTCGTCACTTTGTCTAATGAAGTGTAAACCATAGAAGCAGTATAGTCATTGACAACTGCAATTCGTTTCACTATTTTTATTTCCTGTTCCATGTTTTCTTGGTCCAAAGGTACTTTAGTTGCCCTTTTTAACACTGATATGTATGCTGCTTGCTTATGCATGGTTAACTTATGTGAGGTTTCATCGACTGTGGTGTTCGTCACTATTTTTTTTCCCTTACATTATAAGGTGCTTGTGTTGTTGTGTCTCATGATATTTACGACCAGGTAACTGATGCTTTTGGCCAGTCGGAGTGGCCGAGCGAGACTGCTACAGTCGCAGGTTCGAATCTTGCCTCGGGCATGGATGTGTGTGATGTCCTTAGGTTAGTTAGGTTTAAGTAGTTCTTAGTTCTAGGGGACTGAAGACCTCAGAAGTTAAGTCCCATAGTGCTCCGAGCCACTTGAACCATCTGAATGATGGTTTTGTGTTGTTCATGTTTCACTGTAAACATATCAACTGCTGTAGACTAATGAAGTAATTTGGAATGTCTACTATGTTTTTGGCATTCACTTTTATTAGCAGTGGTTTATGATTATGTAAGCTGTGATACCAGATATACATGATCCCATTACTAAGCCATGTGGGTGGTTACAAACAACGTCATTAAATGTTAATTATTATAACTTGGAGTTAGTTGCAGAAGTTCCATGAATTCAATAATCTCTGTGTATACAAATATTTTATGTTTCACAATTTAATTTTGGATTGCCTTTACACGTTTCTTGGTGTAGGTGTGTTTGAGTAGATGCTGGAAATGTTGTATGATTAAATCTAAGCGTCTTGAGGCAGTTATGTGGCGTTTAGTTCTTCAGCTAGTATTATTGTTTTGGAAAATATTTCTCGATAAGCACATTGTTTAATCTGTATTAATAGTTTTGCGACAGGTTGCATGCTGGACTGTTTTACCATACAACACGTTTGATTACCTTCTTTTTGTGTTTTTCGCTATGTTGTTAAATGTTTATGCATAAGATCAAATCGCTTACTGTTTCTGACAAGAGGAAATGTATGTTCCTTAGATGTTACTTTATTTTAGTTTGAAACTGATTTCGGGTCTTTTAGCTTGTTCTGAATGTTGTTAACATCAAATACTTCATTTCTTTTGCCATGAACTCCTTTTAGTTCGGTATGCACAATGTATTGACTTTCTGACTACTATGTGTTATGTTTGCTTTACAGTTTATTATTTATGGATTTTGATGTATTTGTGGCAGATTGTATGGTGTTTGTGGCATTTACTGTATATATTTAGACCTAAACTTTTCTTTTTTCAACAAGTATGCTTACTTTGTTATGTTTTGCTACTTTTATAATAGAATTTACTTTTGTGGTATCAGATGCAGTTTTAGTTACAGTTAATTACTATTGTTGCGTGTTCCATGGATAATTTTGTATGACAGATCATAATGAAGGGGATGAGTAATTTTACATTCAAAGCACAAATTAATTTGTACATACAGTCACATTCTGAACTTTTGTAAGTTTCTTTATTTTTATTTCTTATTAAAAAAGGGAACAGTTACACAGATATTAGTTAGTAATTCCTACCACCGCTATTTACACATTACAGTAACAGACGTTAAGGAGTCGTTAAGGATAAATTTTCTCAGTTTCGTTTACAAATTTTACTCTGCTGTCCACCAGACACTTTATATAACTAGGAAATACACCATTGTTGCTTTTGAATTGTAGTGTATTTTTTACAACAAACTTAATGATGGACTAAATATTCTGTTACTACAGCATGTTGTGTGCCATAAAGAAATTCTTTCTTTAAAATGAATCACCCAAAAACTTTATTCCTAATGACATTACTGAGTGAAAATATGCAAAATACGTCAACTTACTGACTCGCTTCTCCCCAAGATTTGTGATCATTCCAAGGGCAAATGTGACTGAACTAAGTTGTTTAGAACTTACTAATTGTTTTTTTTTTCAGTTTAAATTCTCATCAACATGGACTCCTAATAATTTTAATGTTTATAGTCTTTTTATTATTTCCTCACCATGTGCTACACTTGTCGTTGGTTTAGTACAGCTAGATGTGGACAACCGAATATGCTGTGTCTTCTTAAAATTGTGGGTAAGACTGCAGGAAACCAGTCACTGATACATTTAAGAACGTTGTTTACCATTTATTTATTGTCTATACATATGCTTGGATTGATTGCAATCCTAGTGTCATACGCAAATAGAACTAATTCTGCTTGCTGTGTATTAGACGGAATATCGTTTACATATATGAGGAACAGTAGTGCACATAAGATTGAACCTTAGGGAACCTCTTGTATGATTTCTCGACACTCAGAATTATGTCCTTTGACTATTTTGCTTGAATTACTACGTACTATTTTCGGCATTCTTTTGGTTAGATATGACGTCATCCATTGATTGGCTATACCACCAGTCCCATAAAACGTCAATTCATCTAGCGGAATTCACACTATCAGATGCCTTAGAGAGGACTCAGAAAATGCCAACTTAAGCTGTTTTATTATTTAATGCTCGTAAAATCCGTTGAGTGGACATTAAATGGCATTCTCAGTAGAACTAGACTTCTGAAACCCAAGCTGTGGCCGGTCGGTAGGCCGTGCGGATCTAGGCACATCAGTCAGGCGCCGCGTGACCGCTGCGGTCGCAGGTTCGAATCCTGCCTCGGGCGTGGATGTGTGTGATGTCCTTAGGATAGTTAGGTTTAAGTAGTTCTAAGTTCTAGGGGACTGATGACCACAGATGTTAAGTCCCATGGTGCTCAGGGCCATTTGAACCATTTTTGAACACAAGCTGTGATTTCCTAAGGATACTTGTACTATTGTTGCTGAGGTGAGATACTATTCCAGATTACACCACCTTCTTAAAAATGTTGGAGAATGGCGTCAGCAGTGAAACAGGTCAGTACTTACTAACACACAATTATCACCTTCCTTAACGAGGGTTTAACAACTGCGTATTTCAGTCTCTCTGAAAAATGGCTTGACTTACTGATGTATTACATATTTCGGATAAGGCTGGACTTATTACATGGGAACAGATCTTTAGTACTTTATTAGAAAGTTCATCAAAACCTAATGAACTTTTGTTTTTGAGAGAGTATATAATTTTCTTCACTTCAAAAGGAGAAGTTAGTCATACGCTCGTATGATTGAATTTTATGAGCGTTACCTTTCCAACATACTGCTCTGATTTTGCTCTTAAACTGTTTCTCACTATGATTTCCATTATATTTAGGAATTTATTATTAATTGCATTTTCTACCTGTGATCATCATTTATGCATCTCTTGGAGTATGAATGATGAAGTTGGGATTATGTTGTATCAGTTTTTATGGAGTAGGCTATTTTCCCTTTGGTCGAACTGCATGTTTGTGTTTTTCACCAGACTTCCGTGAAATATTTGTGTTTTTTGTCATATATTAGAAGGATTAATTTGATATTTTGTTTGGATATGAAACTCCGCATTTCCTTCTAATCTGTATTGACTACGTCTCATATGTGCTTGCATATACTTGCATAAATAGTGAGTTTCACGCTGTGGGCTGTTTCTGTCTGGTTTCTGAGTAGCTGTCTGATAAGTTCTTCTTATTGCGTAACTTCATCAGTTTGGTATTGCAGCAAAGACTACAGGACAATGTAACACAACGTACCAACCAGTCAACCAGTGATGGCAGAACGGCGAGCTCCAACAGCACTACAGCAGTACCTGGTCGCAGAATTACACCGGTGGCTGGCCACATATCATTTATTTGTTTGCGAAGGCCAGTCTGAAGCCCATCACGCAATAATGCTTTTTACGTGTATAGAACAATGTTTCCTTTATCCAGTATTGGACGTTTTTGACTTGAAATAGTATAGATATGTCTGAGCGTGAGGTTGTCTGGTAGAAGTGCAGTGTAGGTACAGAACATGCCACGCAGCCAATGGTGGATGGTACAGTTCAATGATTTTCTTGTTACACTAGTGTAGGACTCACTCGAGTCTGTGATGAGCGGCCTTACTCAGCCGCATATTGCAAGCTGCTTCGCAATGCTGTGTGTAACACCAGCACCTCAGCTCTCGCAGCAGTGAATGGAGCAGGCCAACATTCAGTCCAGCTGTGGTCAGCGATGTTGCCCAGTGGTAAACAGACTGGCGGCTGGTGAGTGGAGGCTGGCGTTTCTTCACCCTGCGGCTCGAGGCTCGAAAGACCTCAGTTCGGCTCTTGGCCATTAGCTGAAGCACCAAGATGATAGTCGAGATGTCGGGATGTTGAAAGAAGTGGGAGGCGTTGCGGCGGAAGCCTACACAGCAGACGACAATCCAAAGCTTGGCTGCTGCTATCATCAGTCTTGTCGGTTGGATAGCAACACAACAAGGCAGCCGTTGTTTCTGCACGTCTCACGTACCCGCCTCGCTAGCCGCCATTGCCTCGGCAACCAGGTCGTGGTTGTGGAGCCACTGGAAGACCTAATACTGAGTCGCTGAACTACCGCAAGAGACCTGCATAGGTCCACGTGTCTGTCTAACTTTATCTGGGCCGTTTGCACACTGGGTAAGACCGTTACTATTTCGTATGAGACCCATACAAGTACCACTGTACGAAATACAGCGACGTATAACATAATCGGCGTTGTTGTGTACAAAGTTCCGCGTAGTCAGCGCGTACACAACTTTCTGACTATAGCGTGCCCCGCTAAGGACAACTGCACATGCGCAGCGCTCGTCCGTCTCTGCACTACGAGATGGCGCTGCCTTAGAGACGGACCAAATTCTGCTTCCGCCGATCCGCATATTAATATGTAACGCAACCAATAAGATTGCTGCTAATGTAGAACCTTTTATCCTCATGGATCACACTCGCGCAGTGATACCTGAACGCATGAGGTGTTATAAGGAGTGTACAGACCTCCGATTAGTCAGTCGGCATTTGTCTGCACCAATCTGTACGAGTCTGCATTAGTCTGTACCATTAGTCAAGTTTCAGTCTGCACCTAATAAGATTATCATATTCCTGTACATAGCAATGAAGAGAAATGTATAGACACTTTGTCAAGTATCAGAGATATGTGAGAATAAGATTAACGTACCAAGACCAAAGAAACTTCAGAGTGTCAATCGTAAATAGCATCCAGAATCAAGTTACGTAAGGTTTATGCTTGTTATTATTTTAATAAATGTGTGTGAAAATTAATCAAGTTCTGTTTAAAGTTGGTCACCGTGAATCTGCTACTCTAAGAGTGCAAGTGGCATTTCTATCGTCTGACCTAACGGCAGAAGATAAACACGCCACGATAAGACCACGAGAAGTATTGCTGACACTCGCCTACTTCGTTAGAGCAACAAGTCTAATAATCTGATGGTGTGTGTACTGGCTCTAATTGTGCATTGTAAATACAGCTGCAAGCATGAATCTTGCATGTTTGAGCATATTTCCTGTTCTCACCCACCATTAACAATGAGAACATGTTCTGTGGTCAGTGACTTGCCCCAGGAGTAAATGCTCCAATCGTTTTATGGATAAAATTCACTAAACGCATTGAAATTAAACGAGTAGGTAAATGGAGATTAAACGGATGGCGGTACAATGATATGAAATGATTTCATTTCCAGTCGTTGAAATGTATTGAGAAAGCTACTATGTAAAGAGTACACAATGAGAATTGAGAATCTCTGCCGGACTGTGATCTGAAACCGGATCTCTGGCTCATCAAAATGGTAGTCTCAATCATTTCGTATGTTTTCAGCAGTTGAGATATGACAAATATCTAAGGCGTCTGTTGTAATAAACTGGAAATCCGGATCGAATCCCGGTCTGGTAAAAATTTCAGTTATCAGCACACATTCACTGTATTGTTCTGCTGTCGTGTGACATGTACTCAAGGACGTGTCCATTTGAAAATTGCTGAAAAACAAAAATGGCTACTAGCAGTTGAAATTAACCTTCTTCTCCTTTTTCTTGGCCTTATACCGACCTTTCACGGGGTCGTCATTTTAAGGAGTATATGACAATGTTACTGGCATAGTGTACCGACTGCCTTGCCGTAATGGTAACACAGGTTCCCGTCAGATCACCGAAGTTAAGAGCTGTCGGGCTTTGCTAGCACTGGGGTCGCTTACTGTCCAGTTCTGCCGAGCTTTGTTGGCGAGCAGAGTACACTCAGCTCTTGTGAGGCAAATTAAGGAGCTACGTGACTGAGAAGTAGCGGTCCTGGACACGAAAGCTTACAAAGGCCGGGATAGCAGTGTCTTGACGACATGCTGCTCCACACCCGCGTCCAGTGACGACTGCCGACTGAGCATGACCCGGGGTTCGGACGCTACCGTTGGGCTTTCCGAGGCCCAATGTTATTCACTCTGTACAGTGAGCAATCAGTAAAGGAAACCAAGGACAAATTTGTGTAATGAATTAAATGTCAGGGAGAAGATTTCTTCTGGGGTTTGTCTGTGGCATTGTAATTCATTCACAGACTCCAAAGGAAAACCAATAGAAGTTGTTACGAAATGTCAGTGTCTTGGAGAAAGATTTGAAGTTAAATACATCTACGAAGTGCATTCAAGTTCTAAGGCCTCCGATTTTTTTTCTAATTAACTACTCACCCCAAATCGATGAAACTGGCGTTACTTCTCGACGTAATCGCCCTGCAGACGTACATATTTTTCACAACGCTGACGCCATGATTCCATGGCAGCGGCGAAGGCTTCTTTAGGAGTCTGTTGGGAACACTGGAAAATCGCTGAGGCAATAACAGCACGGCTGGTGAATGTGCGGCCACGGAGAGTGTCTTTCATTGTTGGAAAAAGCCAAAAGACACTAGGAGCCAGGTCAGGTGAGTAGGGAGCATGAGGAATCACTTCAAAGTTGTTATCACGAAGAAAGTGTTGCGTAACGTTAACTCGATGTGCGGGTGCGTTGTCTTGGTGAAACACCACACACGCAGCCCTTCCCAGACGTTTTTGTTGCAGTGCAGGAAGGAATTTGTTCTTCAAAACATTTTCGTAGGATGCACCTGTTACCGTAGCGCCCTTTGGCACGCAATGGGTAAGGATTATGCCCTCGCTGTCCCAGAACATGGACACCATCATTTTTTCGGCACTGGCGGTTACCTGAAATTTTTTTGGTGGCGGTGAATCTGTGTGCTTCCATTGAGCTGACTGGTGCTTTGTTTCTGGATTGAAAAATGGCATCCATGTCTCATCCATTGCCACAACCAACGAAAAGAAAGTCCCATTCATGCTGTCGTTCATGCGCGTCAACTTTTCTTGGCAACATGCCACACGGGCAGCCATGTGGTCATCCGTCAGCATTCGTGTCACCCACCTGGATGACACTTTCCGCATTTTCAGGTCGTCATGCAGGATTGTGTGCGCAGAAATGCCAACTCTGGAGGCGAGTTGTTGAACAGTCATTCGGCGATCCCCCAAAAAACAATTCTCTCCACTTTTTCGATCATGTCGTCAGACCGACTTGTGCGAGCCCGAGGACGTTTCGGTTTGTTGTCACACAATGTTCTGCCTTCATTAAACTGTCGCACCCACGAACGCACTTTTGACACATCCATAACTCCATGACCACATGTCTCCTTCAACTGTCGATGAATTTCAATTGGTTTCACACCACGCAAATTCAGAAAACGAATGATTGCACTCTGTTCAAGTAAGGAAAACGTCGGCGTTTTAAGTATTTAAAACAGTTCTCATTCTCGCCGCTGGCGGTAAAATTCCATCTGCTGTACGGTTCTGCCTTCTCTGGGACGTATTGACAATGAACACGGCCTCATTTTAAAACAATGCGCATGTTTCTATCTCTTTCCAGTCCGGAGAAAAAAAATCGGAGGCCTTAGAACTTGAATGCACCTCGTAATACTAAGACAAGGGAAATGTAATGTAATCGAATTAAATGAGGTGATGCAAAATTAATTAGGTCAGAAAATAGGATACTAAAGGCAGTAGCATGTTCTTCTATGTAGGAATCATTCTAGTGATAATGCGACTGGTACACGGCGTGCGATCCAGGGTCCCAGTGAATGGGCGGGGCAATGACTACATTGTCACTTCACGGTCAGTTCGTCAAGGTTGCCTCCTTTCGCATTTTTGTATGCGATGGCGTTGGAACCCTGCCTATATGGTCTCCGAAGCCGGCTGGAGCGAGTGCCGTTTCGGCGGGACCCGTGCGTAATCCATAGAAGTCACACTGCATGAATGACGATCGAGGATTACGACCGCGGGAGGAAGGTCCGCTCATGCTAGTTAACACCATAAAATATTTAAGTGTCACATTCCTCTCAGATGTGCAGCGAACAGCAGCGAATAACTACCGACGCACATTGAAGCTCCTGCGGACAATGGTGCTGTTACAAAAATTAAGAGCGTTGGATATGATCTAGAGCGTCGCCTACGTTAACGTGCACCTAGCACCGAAACACACGTAGCGCATGTCCTGCCTTTATCGTGCACAATGGCAACGCGGATACAAGAAACTTTCGGAACTTACGTGAATATGGGACAACTGTTTAAGATCCAATACACAACGCTTACGCTATCACCTGGAGAGGGTGGACTTGGTCTGCAGAACGTATAAGAAAAGGCAAGGGCGTTATTCGTCTGTACGGTTTTTCGACAGTGGGCTGGTCAATTTCGCAGTATCTCGGGTGCGTTGGCCGATGCACTGGCTCCCACTTCAATGGTGCCCCCCGTCAATGTGAGCCATTCACCGAAGATGTCACATTTCAAGTCATTCTTTTCGGAGCTTAGTCAGAGAAGCCCTCCCAACAACATGACTACGGACGATGCGAGATGTGTACCAAATATTACTGCGATGGTGCCCCAGGAATTCCCTGGAAAAGAAGTACCCAGACAAGAACTGGCGACATATTTTTTTTTTTTGGTCATCAGTCTACTGACTGGCTTGATGCGGCCCGCCACGAATTCCTTTCCTGTGCTAAGCTCTTCATCTCAGAGTAGCACTTGCTACCTACGTCCTCAATTATTTGCTTGACGTATTCCAATCTCTGTCTTCCCCTACAGTTTTTGCCCTCTACAGCTCCCTCTAGTACCATGGAAGTCATTCCCTCATGTCTTAGCAGATGTCCTATCATCCTGTCCCTTCTCCTTATCAGTGTTTTCCACATATTCCTTTCCTCTCCGATTCTGCGTAGAACCTCCTCATTCCTTACCTTACCAGTCTACCTAATTTTCAACATTCGTCTATAGCACCACATCTCAAATGCTTCGATTCTCTTCTGTTCCGGTGTTCCCACAGTCCATGTTTCACTAGCATACAAAGCTGTACTCCAGACGTACATCCTCAGAAATTTCTTCCTCAAATTAAGGCCGGTATTTGATATTAGTAGACTTTTCTTGGACGGAAATGCCTTTTTTGCCATAGCGAGTCTGCTTTTGAAGCCCTCTTTGCTCCGTCCGTCATTGGTTATTTTACTGCCTAGGTAGCAGAATTCCTTAACTCCATTGACTTCGTGACCATCAATCCTGATGTTAAATTTCTCGCTGTTCTCATTTCTACTACTTCTCATTACCTTCGTCTTCCTCCTATTTACTCTCAAACCACACTGTGTACTGATTAGACTGTTCATTCCGCTCAGCAGATCATTTAATTCTTCTTCACTTTCACTCAGGATAGCAATGTCATCAGCGAATCGTATTATTGATATCCTTTCACCTTGTATTTTAATTCCACTCCTGAACCTTTCTTTTATTTCCATCATTGCTTCCTCGATGTACAGATTGAAGAGTAAGGGCGAAAGGCTACAGCCTTGTCTTACACCCTTCTTAATACGAGCACTTCGTTCTTCATCGTCCACTCTTATTATTCCCTCTTGGTTGCTGTACATATTGTATATGACCCGCTTCTCCCTATAGCGTAGCCCTACTTTTTTCAGAATCTCGAACAGCTTGCACCATTTTATATTGTCGAACGCTTTTTCCAGGTCGACAAATCCTATGAAAGTGTCTTGATTTTTCTTTAGCCTTGCTTCCATTATTAGCCGTAACGTCAGAATTGCTTCTCTCGTCCCTTTACTTTTCCTAAAGCCAAACTGATCGTCACCTAGCGCACTCTCAATTAATTTTCTTTTCCATTCTTCTGTATATTATTCTTGTAAGCAGCTTCGATGCATGAGCTGTTAAGCTGATTGTGCGATAATTCTCGCACTTGTCAGCTCTTGCCGTCTTCGGAATTGTGTGGATGATGCTTTTCCGAAAGTCAGATGGTATATCGCCAGACTCATATTCTACACACCAACGTGAATAGTCGTTTTGTTGCCACTTCCCCCAATGATTTTAGAAATTTTGATGGAATGTTATCTATCCCTTGTGCCTTATTTGACCGTAAGTCCTCCAAAGCTCTATTAAATTCCGATTCTAATACTGGATCCCCTATCTCTTCTAAATCGACTCCTGTTTCTTCTTCCATCACATCAGACAAATCTTCACCCTCATAGAGGCTTTCAATGTATTCTTTCCACCTATCTGCTCTCTCTTCTGCATTTAACAGTGGAATTCCCGTTGCACTCTTAATCTTACCACCGTTGCTTTTAATGTCAGCAAAGGTTGTTTTGACTTTCCTGTATGCTGAGTCTGTCCTTCCGACAATCATTTCTTTCTCGATGTCTTCACATTTGTCCTGCAGCCATTTCGTCTTAGCTTCCCTGCACTTCCTATTTATATCGTTCCTCAGCGACTTGTATTACTGTATTCCTGATTTTCCCGGAACATGTTTGTACTTCCTCCTTTCTTCAATCAACTGCAGTATTTCTTCTGTAACCCATGGTTTCTTCGCAGCTACCTTCTTTGTACCTGTGTTTTCCTTCCCAACTTCTGTGATGGCCCTTTTTAGAGATGTCCATTCCTCTTCAACTGTACTGCCTACTGCGCTATTCCTTATTGCTGTATCTATAGCGTTAGAGAACTTCAAACGTATCTCGTCGTTCCTTAGTACTTCCGTATCCCACTTCTTTGCGTATTGATTCTTCCTGACTAATGTCTTGATCTTCAGCCTACTCTTCATCACTACTATATTGTGATCTGAGTCTATATCTGCTCCTGGGTACGCCTTACAATCCAGTATCTGATTTCGGAATCTCTGTCTGACCAGGATTAATCTAATTGAAATCATCCCGTATCTCCCGGCCTTTTCCAAGTATGCCTCCTCCTCTTGTGATTCTTGAACAGGGTATTCGCTATTACTAGCTGAAACCTGTTGCAGAACTCAATTAGTCTTTTTCCTCTTTCATTCCTTGTCCCAAGCCCATATTCTCCTGTAACCTTTTATTCTACTCCTTCCCCTACAACTGCATTCCAGTAGCCCATGACTATTAGATTTTCGTCCCCCTTTACATACTGCATTACCCTTTCAATATCCTCATACACTTTCTCTATCTGTTCATCTTCAGCTTGCGACGTCGGCATGTATACCTGAACTATCGTTGTCGGTGTTGGTCTGCTGTCGATTCTGATTAGAACAACCTGGTCACTGAACTGTTCACAGTAACACACCCTTTGCCCTACCTTCCTATTCATAACGAATCCTACACCTGTTATACCATTTTCTGCTGCTGTTGATATTACCCGATACTCATCTGACCAGAAATCCTTCTCTTCCTTCCGCTTCACTTCACTGACCCCTACTATATCTAGATTGAGCCTTTACATTTCCCTTTTCAGATTTTCTAGTTTCCCTACTACGTTCAAGCTTCTGACATTCCACGCTCCGACTCGTAGAACGTTATCCTTTCGTAGATTATTCAATCTTTTTCTCATGGTAACCTCCCTCTTGGCAGTCCCCTCCCGGAGATCCGAATGGGGGACTATTCCGGGATCTTTTGCCAATGGAGAGATCATCATGACACTTCTTCAATTACAGGCCATATGTCCTGTGGATACGTTATACGGAACGTTTACCTCCCAACGTCGGTACCATATACATGGTATGTGGTGGTAAATAGGAAGTTTGCAGCGAACCAACGGCGACATGCGATTCATTTGGCAGACACTCCATTGTGTTTAAGCTGTGGAACAGTGGACACGGATGACCATCGTTTAGCATGTAGTGAGGCGGCTCCGTTGTGGCACTTGGCACGACAGATATTGGCGTTCCTTTTCCTCGCACAATTACGTCGGACACACTCCTTTTTCCACCAAGAATCTTATTTTCCGATCAATAAAACAAATGCAGTGACATGGGTACTGGGAATGGCTGTGGGCTACGTCTACAACGAATGGGAAAAGAACAAAATGGATTTTTGGCATTTTCTCTTGGATGGACACGCGAAGCTGCAACAGAATAAGAAATATAGGCAAGACTTCGCTAATTATCTGCGGCGGACATTTACCAACCTGCTGACCAGATGGGGTATGACAGGTGAGAGATGAGACAAAGTAAGCCAAGACAGAGACCGATAACACTTACGGGAAACTTGGTTATCTTCGAGAAGACGACCCAGTCTTAGGCCACCGTCTGGAGAACGGGTCGACAGATGGCTCTAGTGCTCTATCGACCGTAGGGTGGTGATCAGATGTCGCCTCCGACTTGAATTTCATTTCATTGCTAGAGGAGCATGTTTCTTTTGTATTTGTACTATCAGCGATGTCGTCCTGTCATTTTCATTTGGACATTTTCAATTTTATTCATTTCCTTTACTTAATTAATTTCTATTTAGCCACTATTTGTCATAACTTGGACAATGTAGAAGAAAAGATGGATAGAGCGTCATTAAAAAAAATAAAAACAAAAGAAAAAAAGAAAAAATAAAGCAAAAAACAAGAAGAAACTAAAAAAAAAGATGGATAAAGCGTCTGACATGTAAGCAGGAGATCCCGAGTTCGAATCCCGGTCGGGGCACACATTTTCAACTGTCGCCGTTGATGTATGTTAACTCTCGTCGGCAGCTTAGGGTCTTAATTTAATTATTATTTCATTCTGCACAGCTGAACAGATACCATCTTCATATACTATCGATCTTGATGCTACATCTTTATCGACAGGTGTGCTGGCGACAACTTAGGCCAGTACATTAGGTAACACTGAATGTAAATTTAAATGTTTGGAAGCCATTTCTGAAGGTATTTGTCTTAAGCGCAGCCTTGTACAGAAATGAACTATGGGCGATAGAAAGTTCATGAAACAAGAGAGGCCACTGAAATTGAGTTCTACAAACGAATGCTAAGATTTTACAGATCGCAGAGGTATTGAATGAAAGGGCAGGAGAGAAAATATGGCACAGCTTGGCTAAAAGGAGGGACTGGTTAGTTGGACGCATCCTGAGACATCAAGAAATAATCAGTCTGGTAATGTAGGGAAGCGTGGTTGTAGGGAAGCATGGGGGGGGGGGGATACCTAAATATGAATACAGTAAGCAGGTCAAATGTATGCATGCGGCAGAGGTTACGCAGAGATGAAGAGGTCAGCAGATGGAGTAGCGTGGAGAGGTGCATAAAACATGTCTGTAGACGGAAGACAATAAGGACAACAAAGTAAGAAAAAACCTCTCATTTAGTTGAGTGCTGGACATACCTATGCGGACTGGGTACCTGGACGTCATGAGTGCTGCCCTGGAAGGCGTGCAGATGGCCTGCACGTAGTGCTGGTTGAGGATGACCCCATGGTAGGCCAATGCGTCGATGTTCGGGGTAGGTATCTGGTCAGAGCCGTGGAAGCTCACGTCGTTCCAACCCTGGAATTTTTATGAAACACATTTGCATTCCTCACACACAAGTTTCAAAGCACTGATAACATGTGTGCATACTCGGTACGTAGCTACCAATATTCACCATGGTAGCTGAAAGCATAAATAATTATTATTAGATAATCTTTCGAAAACTAGAGCGTACTCATACAAGCGTCAAATTAGAAAGAAAACCGATAGTTACTCGAATACAGTAACGATCGTCTTTAACGCTGTTGACCTGTTACTGAACAGTCGATGTGCTCATTTTCGGAACGAGAAAAAAGTTGTCAATGTTGTTCGCGTGGGAACCAAACTGAAAAGAGATCCAACATGTGTGATTGTTGTACTCGTACCTTAATCTTCCTATTCAGTCCTGTAACAGAAGTACGATATTATTCTTATTCCATTCTTAATGGTGGCATTCACTTTTTATGTACTGCAACGTCTTTCTGAAATCACAATTGTTACTCCGGAAAATAAAGGTTCTTCCAATTGTATGAAATTCTTACAAGATACAACATGGTCATATTTTATTGAAATTAAAGTGTTTCAGTAGAGGATATCTTGTCAGTACTGCATTTAATAACTTATCTGTTACATTATTTCTCTAACACACACAAATAATCAGTAAGTAAAACAAAACTAAGTAGTAGTATTGTCAAAAATTAATTACATGTTAAAAACATTCCGAAATAGAAGCTATTGGAAACCAACACAAATTTGTATTCCAGGACATGTGAAATTGACAAGACATAAAAGAGACTTAGTTTACTTACAAGCCTAAATTGTCTATGGTGTAAGATCACCTGCTGTTTCAAGGTATAAGACGATCCACGACCAGTGAGATATGGACTTAACGTGCGTAAAATGTATAAATGGTTGTAAAATACACTCCTGGAAATGGAAAAAAGAACACATTGACACCGGTGTGTCAGACCCACCATACTTGCTCCGGACACTGCGAGAGGGCTGTACAAGCAATGATCACACGCACGGCACAGCGGACACACCAGGAACCGCGGTGTTGGCCGTCGAATGGCGCTAGCTGCGCAGCATTTGTCCACCACCGCCGTCAGTGTCAGCCAGTTTGCCGTGGCATACGGAGCTCCATCGCAGTCTTTAACACTGGTAGCATGCCGCGACAGCGTGGACGTGAACCGTATGTGCAGTTGACGGACTTTGAGGGAGGGCGTATAGTGGGCATGCGGGAGGCCGGGTGGACGTACCACCGAATTGCTCAACACGTGGGGCGTGAGGTCTCCACAGTACATCGATGTTGTCGCCAGTGGTCGGCGGAAGGTGCACGTGCCCGTCGACCTGGGACCGGACCGCAGCGACGCACGGATGCACGCCAAGACCGTAGGATCTTACGCAGTGCCGTAGGGGACCGCACCGCCACTTCCCAGCAAATTAGGGACACTGTTGCTCCTGGGGTATCGGCGAGGACCATTCGCAACCGTCTCCATGAAGCTCGGCTACGGTCCCGCACACCGTTAGGCCGTCTTCCGCTCACGCCCCAACATCGTGCAGCCGCCTCCAGTGGTGACGCGACAGGCGTGAATGGAGGGACGAATGGAGACGTGTCGTCTTCAGCGATGAGAGTCGCTTCTGCCTTGGTGCCAATGATGGTCGTATGCGTGTTTGGCGCCGTGCAGGTGAGCGCCACAATCAGGACTGCATACGACCGAGGCACACAGGGCCAACACCCGGCATCATGGTGTGGGGAGCGATCTCCTACACTGGCCGTACACCACTGGTGATCGTCGAGGGGACACTGAATAGTGCACGGTACATCCAAACCGTCATCGAACCCATCGTTCTACCATTCCTAGACCGGCAAGGGAACTTGCTGTTCCAACAGGACAATGCACGTCCGCATGTATCCCGTGCCACCCAACGTGCTCTAGAAGGTGTAAGTCAACTACCCTGGCCAGCAAGATCTCCGGATCTGTCCCCCATTGAGCATGTTTGGGACTGGATGAAGCGTCGTCTCACGCGGTCTGCACGTCCAGCACGAACGCTGGTCCAACTGAGGCGCCAGGTGGAAATGGCATGGCAAGCCGTTCCACAGGGCTACAACCAGCATCTCTACGATCGTCTCCATGGGAGAATAGCAGCCTGCATTGCTGCGAAAGGTGGATATACACTGTACTAGTGCCGACATTGTGCATGCTCTGTTGCCTGTGTCTATGTGTCTGTGGTTCTGTCAGTGTGATCATGTGATGTATCTGACCCCAGGAATGTGTCAATAATGTTTCCCCTTCCTGGGACAATGAATTCACGGTGTTCTTACTTCAATTTCCAGGAGTGTAAATAGCATTTTAATCTTCATAAAATTTCGTTCAAGAACTAACAACATAAACCATGTAGCTTTAATGTAGGATACATAATTTAAATGCGTAAAACGTGAATTACCTAAAAACACTAAGCAAAATACAAACTCATGTCCAAAAACAATAAAAACTGCAGAAAATTGCAGAAACTGCATATGGACGTCTCTAGTGTGCATTCCTTGATGTGATACTAAAATCATTCACTTGGCTGAAGCACCGAGTACAAAGCGTTGTTTGTTACCCCTTACACTATCCCCTAGGTATAACACTGTACATGGGTGGACTACCTTACCAATACATCACCAAATAATGTCTATATATCTAACGATGTTTTAAACACGACAATCAACTTGCTTTTAGTAAAATGGGCAAAGAAAATATGGGTGTTCTTTACTACAAGTGAAACGTGAATATCAAATAAAAATCTGAAAACTGTGTTGCCAGTTTCATAGTTTCTAGGCAACGAGCACAGAGTGAACTTATTGCAATAAACTGAACTGAAGTAACGAAAAGCAAACGAACCAGGGAGCACAGTTCTGAAGACACTGAATACGTGTTTGGAATAAATCGTTTATTCGGTAATTCGGCATTACTTTTTCAGTGACATCCCAAAGTTATAGGAAACCCGTTCTCATTTCATTTTTTTAATTATCGTCCCATATTCATACCTGAGTGCTTCTACAAGAGAGGTACATTCCTTCCTTCACTTGCTCGCCTTTCAGAGGAGCCTTAAGCAGATCACTAAAAGTGGAAAAGAAAATGCGAAGGTACATCAGCTAAAGGTGGCAAAGGAAATCAGAAGGCACATTGCAAGAGCGTCTACAACTAAATTAAAAGAAAAAAATTCTACTCGTGTTATGAGAGTGCACGAGCTTACTTGGCGCTGGCTGCAGTGAGGCGTATGGTTATCTGTCCGTGGGAGGATAAAGAATTCTGTCGAGACAGATATAACGGAACCCATGTGAATATTTGTAGTCAACTCAGAACCAAATCTACTGCACAGTGTATTGGACGAGGATCTCCTGTTTCCTAACCTGCCAAATAACGTGAACGCAATCCTACCTGTTACTTCCTAGGAGAGTGCTTACGATAATATTTTGTGGGGCCACAGGGACTGTGGAATGAAATTACTCGCCAGTACTGTATCCACTTCGGTGGCAATTCGAATTGTATCAAATACAGAAAGCTTTATAGTCAGCAATTCCACGGTATGGATAGGTGCATTTTGTTCACATACACGCAAGTGCACACAACCAAATACAAACACACACACACGCACACACACACACACACACACACACAAACACATACACAAATATTCCATTTGCATATGTTTCTTCACCTAAAACATTTTTGCAGAAAAATGTATTTATAACTGACTATAAGATAGTTACTAATAAATAGATTGTTCCAGAACGACATAAAATACACAAATCTGTATATTAAGTAACAGTTCTTGACTGCAGGCTCTTGTTCATAATGCCGAACGAGACGAATCCTTCTGACGTTAGGTAGGAATATCTACGCCCGTGGTGCCAATTAAAAATCCGTCATGAACCTTCGATCAGACTTTTTATTATTATGAAACAACTCATACTTGAATCATGATTGCCAGTATTTTAGAAGAAGATTGTTTAAAAATAGCTAGTTTGTACTTCACAAGATCACTGGCTCATAAAATTTCAACTCTGCTAGTAATTATTCGTTTTGAGATTGAATACCTTATTTGAAAACCCTCATTTCTGCCTCCGTAAGTCATTATTCGTTTTAGGAGTGTATACCTTATTTGAAAGCTCTCACTTCCGCCATTATAAAGAAAATCTTTTCTTCCTTGAAGAAGAATTATCTTTAGTCACAATTATTGGGTTTGTAGTAATGAAAGAATGTTCGAATTTTAAAGCTTAATCTTTTCTAAACTCTTCTGAATATGTCACTAAAAGACGTAGTTAATAAAATATTTCGACTGTAAAACATTTTTCTGGAAAAATTCTTGAGTAGCTGAACAACTAAAAAATTTTGTACACCAAAATTTCCACCCAAAATTGGATAATCTTATTATTCAATTATTTATTTAATACATCGTCATTAGTTAAGCCAAACAGTATAATTAGTAAACAAATATATAGGGTGTGTCGCGTAAGACGTAACTCCCCCTTTATTCCAGGGGCGATTGCACGTATCGGCATGTGGTTTTCGGCGAACCATAGCGGACTATGGGGCACATACGTTGGTACATGCACAATAATCACAGCGTTTATATTGACAGAGATAATGAGGCAAGTACATGTTTTTTAAGTGGGACGCTATACTTTTTTACCATCATTCGAACGCTCTGGAAAAGACGCGTATAGGGATGTAACGCATGTTGCTATTGTAATTCAAACTTTGCTTAAAAGAGGGCGGATGAGGATTAACCTACGTAGTGTAGGCCGTGCATGCTGCAGAGAGAACGGCAACTGGGTCTGCCGGTCGCGCGAGGCGTGTTTACAATCCGCAGCCGCTTCCGACCGCCTCGACCTTCAGTCGTACAATATTTCCCAGCGTCTTTTAAGCGAAATTTGAATCACAATAGCAGCATGCGTTACATCACGATGGTAAAAAAAAGTATAGCGTCCCATTTAAAAAACATGTACTTGCCTCATTATCTCGGTCAATATAAACGTTGTGATGATTGTGCTTGTACCAAAGTATGTGCTCCATAGTCGGCTATGATTTGCTGAACACCGATCGTCGATACGTGCAATCGCCAACGGAATAATGGGGGTGTTACGTCTTACGCGACTCACCCTGCATTGTTCATCTTCCCTCGGTCGTGCCTTCTGAAAATCACATTATTGAAAATGCAGTTCCTCTGTACTTAGCTACTTTGTAAAACCTTCCCTACGCCATGGATGCGCCCCACAATTAGTCTTTGATTTGCAGTCAGTCTCAGTTTATCCTGTAATGATTAATGATCTGTGTAATGAACCTGGTTTCATTTCTGATAATCAAATCACACAAAGATGATCTTCGGAAAGTTAAGTACATTTCCTACATTAAGGTCCTGCTACTTAGTTTTCCCAGTAAGATAACAAAAAGTGCCAATAGGAAGCCTAATTTTCTTGAGCTTGGAGGAAGAGAAAGAAACTTAAAATCGTGGCTTCATGACCGGAACGTTATTTTAGAGAGAGAGTGCGCATAATAATGTGAGTAAATATTTCTTTCAGAAAAGCGAGCGGCGCAATAAAAAGGTGCAGACGAATACCAGAAAGGAGATGAGTGATTCATGAAAGTAAATGGCACAGTGGTGGGATCTGCGTTGGGGACTGCAACGAGTACCACATATTGATACCGGAATGGTCAGTAAAATAAAGCACTTGGTTTTAACTTCAGTGACTTTCATAAGTCTAGATAATTATAAACTCTTGATGTGTGAAAGTTGTGAACTTGTTTTTCTTTCGATGGTACAGTCACTGAAGAAAAGGCTGCTGTGGCATTAGAAAAAGCGGAGAGGGATATGATTGCAGATTAGACAAAAGTGAAGGCGAGAATGTTATACTAAAATCTCTTATGAGAAAAATAAGTGACGAAATGGGCACATAGCAGAGTCGAAAAATTAACTCAGTGGCCAAATTGCAGAAATAAATGACAAGACAGATGGATTAAAAATATATGATGTGCTCAGATACGATAAAAATAAAAAAGAAAATGACCTCAACAGTGCAGAAATCAAGTAAGAATTTGCAGGTCTTAAGGTGAACAAAAGAAATGCGGTAGGCAACGTTAGAACTCCTGACGTGTGTGATCTAAATAGGGATGAAGATGAAGTAATGAGTCAAGTAGCGTTGACGCAGAAGGTGAAAAGGATGTTTTGATTAAGATAACGAATTAAAATGGAAATTTAACTTTTGTTATTTGAATGAATGTTTATGAGAATATAGCGGAAGTCAGGTTGATGATGTACTGAAACTGTCAAAGAGCAACTATGAATAATTACTTTCTAATACACAAAGTATTGTTAGTTTTAAATTTAGGAGGGAGCATTACGGAACGACAAACTGAAATAAGCCATAGACATGCAGTAGGAATTAAGTAGAGAGCTTTGAGAGATGAAATAGTGCAGGCAGCAGAGATACAGCTGTATTCTTATGTTTTAAACCCACCAGCTTCTCTTTTTCATCTGTCGTCGGAAGCCCACATGTTCCGAAACAATTGACGATCATTTGCTCCTTCACGTTTTTCCACATTTTACCCAGCAATCTCACAGCATCTAAAATATTGATAGTTGTGAGAATGACCGGCCGCAGTGGTCGAGCGGCTGTAAGCGCTTCAGTCCGGAACCACGTGGCTGCTACGGTCGGAGGTTCGAATCCTGCCTCGGGCATGGATGTGTGTGATGTCCTTACGTTAGTTAGGTTTACTTAGTTCTAAGTCTATGGGACTGACGACCTCAGATGTTAAGTCCCACAGTGCTCAGAGCCATTTGAACCATTTTAACAATGTCATCGCCATTAGTGCGGGCTGTCATTTCGACCGCCTCATACTTGTAGTTTTCTTTGGCGTTCCTGATTGTTCCTTGATCTAACGGTTGCAATTTCTACGAAGTGTTACATGGTAAAAACTTTACTGTGACGGATTTTGTGAGCGCTGCTATTGTCCACAACAAACACAATTTTTCGATTATCAAGAGTCATTTTCCTATCAAAGCCCTTAACCTAATTGGAAAACACTTCTGAAGTCATACATGCTTTATTGTTCGTAGTGTACTCCACAGGGAGCGACTTACACACGGAAAAACTTACCGGTATCTCAGGTTTTCCAGTAGTAAGTGGCTTTAGTTTTTCTGGGCCAGTCATATTTGTTACTAACAGAACGGTTACACGATCTTCGCTTAGCTTGCCCTCTTGACAGTTTTCTCCTCGGAAAGTCAAAGTTTTGTCTGGAAGGCATTTGTAAAGAAGTCCAAGTTAGTTTGCTTTAAAAACAGCATCTGGTTCGTAATCTTAAAGAATCCTCTGCATTCACTGCAAATTTTGTTTTCTACACTGGCACTTTTCCCACTCAAGCTTCGACAAACAATGCCTTGTCTTTTCCTGAAATTTCCTGACCTCTCGTTACTAGCACGAAATGTTTCGTATCCCAACGTTGCTGCAAATAAGTCACCCTTTTTTTCAAACTAAGTCTTCCAACGTTCACATCATTACTCCTTTGTTGTTGGAAATACTGTACTAATACCTATTCTAAATCTGGAAACTCACCCATCATTATGGTTTCCTATCTGTCCCTTAATCTGTGGTAATCATGCGGTCCTAATTGATTATTGTCGATAGTGTGCCTACCGGAAACTCTGCAGCTATATCTTTCTTTTTCTTCGTCTCCTGCATTCAGTTCGTCAGATAACTTTCGCTTTCTTTTTCTTCCTCTCCTGCATTCAGTTCGTCAGTTAACTTTCGCTATCCAGCGACTATCTGACATTTACACTCAGAGCCCAAGGCTGACACGTAGAGTTCACACTCAGTCAAAACAAACACTGGCTGAAATCGCAGCTGCAAGGAGGGCGGCGGAACTGCAACGCTACGCACATCTCACTGACGCACGGACGCAGAGAAGTGAGGGCTGGGACCCCGCTATTTGTGCGCACTTCGATGTACAGAGGCGAGAAAGACTTCAATGCATGGAGGTGACTTCGATGTAAAGAGTTTTTGTTCAATGAACTTGGCTAAATAAAGGTATACCCTGCCTTTCTCGAGCCTTCCCAAAACTTCGATATCGAGGTCCGATATATCGAGGTTTGACTGTAACTGCAGGGCTAGAAAATGGCTAACTATAAGCACTACTTTAGTGGAGGGCAAATTCATAATGATGGGGATTCTCAAAATTAATCAAGAAATTAGGAAAAACTACAGTCTTTAAATCTGAAAAATTAAAAAACAAACAGGTTGTTCGAATAATAATGGACATTTAATTTGGAGGAAGGGAAACCTGTGGCACAACATGACTAAAAATAGAGATCAATTTGATAGTACCCATAATGAGACAGTTTAGTGATGGAGGGGAGTGTGGAGCGTAAAAATCGTAGAAGGAGACCAAGAGATGAATACAGTAGGCAGATGTGGGTTGCAATACTTATTCGAAGATGTGGCGGCTTGTACAGGATAAAGTAGCACGGAGAGCTGCATCCAAGCAGTCTTAGGACTGAAGATCAACAATAATAAGAACGGCAACGACAACGACATTGTAGTAAACAGAAACATTGGGACTATAAAAATGTGTCACGGTTTTTGCAAACAAATACTTCTCAACATTCGAAAATTTTCGAACACCAAAATTTTGAATAGGAACAGGTTTCAATATATTTGGAAACAATGAAACATTTCTTGGGAAATTGAGAACGGCGACTCTTAAATGAGCTATAACAATGTTATAAAAATTTTAGCAACTGTGCAAATTTGTATTCACACGGTTTGCATCTACAGCAAGTATTTCTTTATATAAAATATTTCCGATCCAACTAACTACACTCCTGGAAATTGAAATAAGAACACCGTTAATTCATTGTCCCAGGAAGGGGAAACTTTATTGACACATTCCTGGGGTCAGATACATCACATGATCACACTGACAGAACCACAGGCACATAGACACAGGCAACAGAGCATGCACAATGTCGGCACTAGTACAGTGTATATCCACCTTTCGCAGCAATGCAGGCTGCTATTCTCCCATGGAGACGATCGTAGAGATGCTGGATGTAGTCCTGTGGAACGGCTTGCCATGCCATTTCCACCTGGCGCCTCAGTTGGACCAGCGTTAGTGCTGGACGTGCAGACCGCGTGAGACGACGCTTCATCCAGTCCCAAACATGCTCAACGGGGGACAGATCCGGAGATCTTGCTGGCCAGGGTAGTTGACTTACACCTTCTAGAGCACGTTGGGTGGCACGGGATACATGCGGACGTGCATTGTCCTGTTGGAACAGCAAGTTCCCTTGCCGGTCTAGGAATGGTAGAACGATGGGTTCGATGACGGTTTGGATGTACCGTGCACAATTCAGTGTCCCATCGACGATCACCAGTGGTGTACGGCCAGTGTAGGAGATCGCTCCCCACACCATGATGCCGGGTGTTGGCCCTGTGTGCCTCGGTCGTACGCAGTCCTGATTGTGGCGCTCACCTGCACGGCGCCAAACACGCATACGACCATCAATGGCACCAAGGCAGAAGAGACTCTCATCGCTGAAGACGACACGTCTCCATTCGTCCCTCCATTCACGCCTGTCGCGACACCACTGGAGGCGGGCTGCACGATGTTGGGGCGTGAGCGGAAGACGGCGTAACGGTGTGCGGGACCGTAGCCCAGCTTCATGGAGACGGTTGCGAATGGTCCTCGCCGATACCCCAGGAGCAACAGTGTCCCTAATTTGCTGGGAAGTGGCGGTGCGGTCCCCTACGGCACTGCGTAGGATCCTGCGGTCATGGCGTGCATCCGTGCGTCGCTGCGGTCCGGTCCCAGGTCGACGGGCACGTGCACCTTCCGCCGACCACTGGCGACAACATCGATGTACTGTGGAGACCTCACGCCCCACGTGTTGAGAAATTCGGCGGTACGTCCACCCGGCCTCCTGCATGCCCACTATACGCCCTCCCTCAAAGTCCGTCAACTGCACATACGGTTCACGTCCACGCTGTCACGGCATGCTTCCAGTGTTAAAGACTGCGATGGAGCTCCGTATGCCACGGCAAACTGGCTGACACTGACGGCGGCGGTGCACAAATGCTGCGCAGCTAGCGCCATTCGACGGCCAACACCGCGGTTCCTGGTGTGTCCGCTGTGCCGTGCGTGTGATCATTGCTTGTAGAGCCCTCTCGCAGTGTCCGGAGCAAGTATGGTGGGTCTGACACACCGGTGTCAATGTGTTCTTTTTTCCATTTCCAGGAGTGTATATTATTGTCAACAGTAACAACAAAATTCCAAAGCCATTACAAGTTTTGTGAAATATGTCATGGATAAGAAGTTAGTCATTTTTCGTAACAATGGTATATGCTTTACCTACATAATGGAAAAGAGAAAGAAACATTGTGGACTTAAGAGTTAGAATTTCAGCAAGTATACCTATCCCAGCATGTTAAGTCTCAACTAGCAGCCACTGTTTTGTAAACTACAGTTTTTGAGTCAGTAAATCTGTGTTTCATACTAGTAGTTCTTCCTAAATGCGTACTAATTGTTTTTTCCATTTTCCTCCACAGTGATAATCTTTGAACTTAGAATATGATCCCCAACAGACGAGAACACAATCTATATCAGTCTGTAATTCTCTGCGTCAGATCAGTTATGTGGTGTCACCGCCAGACACCACACTTGCTAGGCGGTGGCCTTTAAATCGGCCGCGGTCCGTTAGTATACGTCGGGCCCGCGTGTCGCCACTATCAGTGATTGCAGACCGAGCGCCGCCACACGGCAGGTCTAGAGAGACTTCCTAGCACTCGCCCCAGTTGTACAGCCGACTTTGCTAGCGATGGTTCACTGACGAATTACGCTCTCATTTGCCGAGACGATAGTTAGCATAGCCTTCAGCTACGTCATTTGCTACGACCTAGCAAGGCGCCATTACCAGTTAGTATTGATGCTGTAAAACATGTACCGTCAAGAGCGATGTTCACCAATTATGGATTAAAGTTAAGTATTCCAGAAGCTACGTACGTTTTTTACAACTCTCATTCCGTGTCCTGTTCCAGACCTCACGCCAGCCTGCGTGAGCTTAAACGCGTGCCTTTCGGCTTCCTCCTAGTGGATTGGCTGTCTTGCCAGTCCACAACAAGTTACCCTCCCTAAAGCGCTAGTGAACTACCCTCCTTTGCAGTCCAAAGGCGCTGTTTGCATCACAGGGAATTATCGTTGGCATGTCCGCCCCCGGTAGCCGAATGGCGCCGGCACGGTAGCTCAGCGTGTTCGGTCAGAGAGCCGGTTGGCCTCTGTAATAAAAAAACTGAGTGGAAGGATCAACCACCGAACTTGAACAGGATGTCTTGCGACGTCCTCAACGACCACACACAACGATCAATAACAGAAAAAAACAAAAAAAATGGCCTGCGCGACGGGTTGTAAATCCTCATGGCCCGGGTTCGATTCCCGCCTGAGTCGGGGAAGTTTCTCGGTCCAGGGACTGGGTTTTGTGCTGTCCTCATCATGATCCTGTCATCCTCATCGACTGCAGGTTGCCGAAGTGGCGTCAAATTGAAAGACCGTCACCTGGTGAACGGTCTGCCCGACGTGGGGCCCTAGCCATACGAATAAATAAATTAATAAATCGTTGGCAAGATAGGAATGACGTACTTTAAATTTCATTTCTGATGATTAATCCACAGAACTACTAAATTAGTTTACCAAGCTGGAAATTTGTCGCAATGATATAAAAGGGAACTAAACATTAACGTGAAATGTAACAAGCAGCACTAAGATACATTCAAATAAATTATTACAGGATATTTTCCAAGTCGTGAACGTATAGAGGATAGCAGAAGCAATTAATGAGAGAATGGGCGCAGTAGTAACGTACTGGGCACAGATTCAATAGGACAGAGTTTTAAATCCTCGTCTAGCCACACAGATAAAGGTTTCCTAGGCCCCTAACGAGTTCATTGTGCAGGACACCATATACTAAGCTTGCTTTTTTGTGTAGCAATAAAAATATCTGAGGTTGACACAGAGATCGTTGCCGCATAAATACGACTCAGTTCAGTAAAAAATTCGGTAAGGGATTAGTAATTTTACAAGGTCTGGCATTTGCTAGCTAGTCATGATTTCGTGACAGAAGGCATTCGGTACCCCAGAGCACATTCCATCATTATATGCCACAACTAGTGTTGCTTTAATAAGAGTTTCTAAAGTGACTAAGAGTGTAACATGCTTGATTCATTATAAATGTTTTATGTAGCAAAGCCTTGGATTTGGGATGGTCTTAAGACTGAAACAGGTAATCAAAGTTAAAAAACGCAAAGGAATTGTCCAGATAGTTTAATAACCATACTAATATTTCAGACGTATCACGTCTAACGTAAATAAGATGGCTGGATCAAGAGACGAAAAACGACAAGAATTTAATTGGGCAGGTGTTGTGGCTGTCAGAGGTGCAGCAATTTCCGAGACAGCTCTTAATAGGGCCCTCAGAGGGGATATTCAAGACTGAGGAGAACAGAGAGTGACTTTCAAAAAATTCCCTTTGTGAAAGAAACCGCTAATGGGAAATTCCTCTTAAGGGGTGGCGGACAAGGTGATTTTCGGACTCCTGAAAATGCAGCTTCCGTGAATCTGATTAAAGCGGACGTTAATTACGAATTAATGTGACAAAAGAGCACCAAGCTGGATGGTCTTTCTCATTAGGGAGCTCACAAATTAAAAATATTGTTGTAAAAGATACTTGTGTGGATATCGAATATTTTGGAAAGTTTAACTGTTCTACTATGAAGTGTTAAACAAAATTCTCATTATCTCCAATACATTAGAATGATTACATTCAAATTTTTCGAAACAAAAATAGCCAAAAGTGCTAGCAGCACATCTTCGTTGCGTGGGCGGGTCTAGAGGCCATTGAATGTTTGAGGAACGGAAATTACCCGAAGCGTAAGTAGGGGAAGAATATGAATGGAATCAGGACGAATAAATGTGTGACTGATTACTATGCGTGAGTGTATGTAACTCAACAAGATGTTTTGAAATATCAGTGTTAACAAAATTCACAATGCACATAAAGAATAGGAATATGATTCCACTGCAAACGCAAATCTCTGAAACCTTACATCACCTTTCCGAAATAATATTATAATCGCTTTCTATACATCTTGGTCTTTGCCCTGCTCATTCATGCAGTGGAAAACTTTTGTAGAGTCTTAACATTCCCTAATATGATGAGGTGAAATTCTAGTCCACAAAACGTGGTGGCTCCTCTGCGTGAAGGATATTCAGCGGGAAATGCAAATAAGGTGAAAACCAAAACGTAGCTTTCGTAACTGTATGGAAAGAAACCAGATATCATAATGGAAAGTATTCTCAATAAAAAAAATGGAAATGAGCGTATGGCATCGTTGGCCAGGAGGCCCCATTCGGGAAAGTTCAGCCGCCAAGTACAAGTCTTACACTCCTGGAAATGGAAAAAAGAACACATTGACACCGGTGTGTCAGACCCACCATACTTGCTCCGGACACTGCGAGAGGGCTGTACAAGAAATGATCACACGCACGGCACAGCGGACACACCAGGAACCGCGGTGTTGGCCGTCGAATGGCGCTAGCAGCGCAGCATTTGTGCGCCGCCGCCGTCAGTGTCAGCCAGTTTGCCGTGGCATACGGAGCTCCATCGCAGTCTTTAACACTGGTAGCATGCCGCGACAGCGTGGACGTGAACCGTATGTGCAGTTGACGCACTTTGAGCGAGGGCGTATAGTGGGCATGCGGGAGACCGAGTGGACGTACCGCCGAATTGCTCAACACGTGGGGCGTGAGGTCTCCACAGTACATCGATATTGTCGCCAGTGGTCGGCGGAAGGAGCACGTGCCCGTCGACCTGGGACCGGACCGCAGCGACGCACGGATGCACGCCAAGACCGTAGGATCCTACGCAGTGCCGTAGGGGACCGCACCGCCACTTCCCAGCAAATTAGGGACACTGTTGCTCCTGGGGTATCGGCGAGGACCATTCGCAACCGTCTCCATGAAGCTGGGCTACGGTCCCGCACACCGTTAGGCCGTCTTCCGCTCACGCCCCAACATCGTGCAGCCCGCCTCCAGTGGTGTCGCGACAGGCGTGAATGGAGGGACGAATGGAGACGTGTCGTCTTCAGCGATGAGAGTCGCTTCTGCCTTGGTGCCAATGATGGTCGTATGCGTGTTTGGCGCCGTGCAGGTGAGCGCCACAATCAGGACTGCATACGACCGAGGCACACAGGGCCAACACCCGGCATCATGGTGTGGGGAGCGATCTCCTACACTGGCCGTACACCACTGGTGATCGTCGAGGGGACACTGAATAGTGCACGGTACATCCAAACCGTCATCGAACCCATCGTTCTACCATTCCTAGACCGGCAAGGGAACTTGCTGTTCCAACAGGACAATGCACGTCCGCATGTATCCCGTGCCACCCAACGTGCTCTAGAAGGTGTAAGTCAACTACCCTGGCCAGCAAGATCTCCGGATCTGTCCCCCATTGAGCATGTTTGGGACTGGATGAAGCGTCGTCTCACGCGGTCTGCACGTCCAGCACGAACGCTGGTCCAACTGAAGCGCCAGGTGGAAATGGCATGGCAAGCCGTTCCACAGGACTACATCCAGAGTCTCTACGATCGTCTCCATGGGAGAATAGCAGCCTGCATTGCTGCGAAAGGTGGATATACACTGTACTAGTGCCGACATTGTGCATGCTCTGTTGCCTGTGTCTATGTGCCTGTGGTTCTGTCAGTGTGATCATGTGATGTATCTGACCCCAGGAATGTGTCAATAAAGTTTCCCCTTCCTGGGACAATCAATTCACGGTGTTCTTATTTCAATTTCCAGGAGTGTACTTCAGTCGACGCCATATTGGGCGACTTGCGCGCCGGTGATGAGGATGAAATGATGGTGAGGACAAAATAACGCCCAGTCCCCGAGCGGAGAAACTGCCTGTACAAGAAAAAAATCATGAACGACATACCTACTGTAACATAATTCAAAAGACTTAAAGGGAAGAGCGGACGTCTCCCAGCCCGTGCGAAGGTGTTTCTAGGCCGTCACGCCATCCCAGAGAAAAATAACACAAGGAGATATTACCGCAAACAGACAGGTTACTCACGACGTAATGGAATTGGGAAGATATTTCTTATACTGAAGACAGTTTGGTGTATGTGTGTGTGTGTGTGTGTGTGTGTGTGTGTGTGTGTGCGGGCGTGCCTATGTGAGGAGACGCGCACAGAAAGCTGGACGTCCCATGCCGTGAGGTCAGTGTAACTGTTGTTGTTCTTGTTGTTGTGATTTTCAGTCCAAAGACTGGTTCGATTCAGCTCTCCATGCTACTCTACCCTGTGCAAGCCTCTTCATCTCCGAGTAACTACTGCAGCCTTCATCCGTCCGAATCTGTTTAGTGTATTCATCTCTTGGTCTCCCTGTACGATTTTTAGCCCGCACATTTTCCTGCAGTAATCAGTTGGAGAACCTTCGATGCCTCATAAGGTGTCCTACCAATTGATTTCTCCTTCTGGTCAAGTTGTGCCACAAATTCCTCTTCTCAAATTTTCTATTCAGTAACTTCTTATTAGTTATGTGATCTGCCCATCCAATATTCAGCATTCTTCTATAGCACAACATTCCAAAAGTTTGTACTCTCTTCTTATCTAAACCGTTTTCCGTCCATATTTCACTTCCATACATGACTGCACTCCATACAAATAGTTTCAGCAACGGCTTCCTGACTCTTAAATCTATACTCGGTCTTAACATATTTGTCTTCTTCAGAAACGCTCTCTTTGCCATCGTCAGTCTACATTTTATATCCTCTCTACTTCGACCATTATCAGTTATTTTGCTGCCTAAGTAGCAAAACTCCTTTACTACTCTAAGTGTCTCATTTGCTAATCTATCTCCCTAAACATCACCTGATTTAATTCGTCTACATTCTATTATCCTCATTTTGCTTTTGTTGATGTTCTTTCAAGTCACTGCCTATGCTGTTCAAGTGCTCTTCCATGTCCAACTCCTTTACTACTCTAAGTGTCTCATTTCCTAATCTATTTCCCTAAACATCACCTGATTTAATTCGTCTACATTCTATTATCCTCATTTTGCTTTTGTTGATGTTCTTTCAAGTCACTGCCAATGCTGTTCAAGTGCTCTTCCATATCCTTTGCTGTCTCTGACAGAATTACAATGTCATCGGCAAACGTCAAGGTTTTTATTTCTTCTCCATGGATTTTAACTCCTACTACAAATTTTTCTTTTGTTTCCTTTACTGCTTCCTCAATATTTAATACTGCGTAACCAGTAAAGGAAAGAAAAGAAAAATTCTGAGTAGGAAATAAAATCCAGGGAGAAGTGTAAACATACCACCAAATTGGGCTTTCGCTGCAACACGAGGCAGATGAAAGAACGAGGAATACAGGGTGTCTCGTCAGGGTGGTGGTGTTCGTCATTACAACATGGTCCAGTGAATGGACGAAGTTTCACGAGTGCAGCCCAATGCATAGGGAATGTTCAGAACCACATTCACTGGTACTAGAACAAGTGAGCGCTTCATTACACAACACTCAAGACAAATCCCACGTCAAACAGCAGATGCAAATGCAACGAATTTAATAGGTCTGCAAGGCACATAATCCCACACTCCACAGTGGCAGGGCGACTGCATGATGGTGGTCGCCTTCCAGGACGTGGTGTTCTGATGACACTCGCACTTGGGTGGCTCCGTTTGCAGTGATAGAATGAGCGAAGGGACTGGAACATCAATGAATGGGATCACGAGCTCTTATCGGGTGAAAGCAGATTCTGTCTGAATAATGAATCTGGAGGTACTCTCATATTGCGGTAGGTGCGAACACTGAATGCATTGAGCAAAACTGTCGCAAATGATCGTTTTCGTGGTGTACAAGTTATGGTATTGGGAGGCATGATGCGTCATGGAAGTACTAACCTACAAATATTTGAACACAGTACATTAACATTTGAACGTTATGGTCATGCTGTACTTCTTCCCCCTGTGAATCTCTTCAGTGGTGCATTCGGGCCAGACTTTTATGGATGACAATTGTAAGGTGCGGTTTTGATTATTCTAGAATTGAGAACAACTGTGTAAGGTGAAATGACAAGTTTAATCTCGCAATTTTTCTCATAAAATTACACTCTTTTGCACAGTTTTCAACTCGCATCTTGCCACCATCAAAAAGTGAAATACTTTCACACACAACAATGTTAAATATTAACTCTCTGAAAGAACATTAATCCTAAACACAATATTATGAAAGTTTAATTGGAAGTTTCTTTACAAAATTGCTCCTACAAATGCGTTATGATGTTAGTAAGTACTACGAAAATCGTCCGATTCCGGTTCAATGTTCGGTACCATTTAGGATGACAATCAAGTCTACGGTGGATGGTTAGTTAAGTGACAGATTTGAGCGCAAGACTACCCAAGGCCGCTCGAGTTTACAGTGGACGCAAGCTGGAGAACCAACAAAGTTCACGCCTCTGCGCACGGTACTTACCTTAAGCTGCGATGTGGTGCCGACTGCAAGGCCGCTCTCTCTCCCTCTGAAATTCCTACAAACCTAATCTGACCTTTGCTGAACATTCCAGCAGAAACTTTCCCTATGTTTCTCGTTATGCGAGAAAACATGTACTCAGCCCTAGTCTTATTATGTGGCTATATACACGCACACGCTTGGAGCAACATGCATATTATAGTGCCCTCTCAGTTCTCGCAAGAACAGCTAAGTAATTTGGCTGGTTCGTTTCTTCACAGTTGGAGCTAAACGTTGCCTTAGCTAATTTCTAGCTGAACTGCAGCTGCTGTGAACGCAGTTTCTTCTCTGCATCATTGTTGTTGTTGTGGTCTTCAGTCCTGAGACTGGTTTGATGCAGCTCTCCATGCTACTCTGTCCTGTGCAAGCTTCTTCATCTCCCAGTACCTACTGCAACCTACATCCTTCTGAATCTGCTTAGTGTATTCATCTCTTGGTCTCCCCCTACGATTTTTACCCTCCGCGCTGCCCTCCAATACTAAATTGGTGATCCCTTGATACCTCAGAACATGTCCTACCAACCGATACCTTCCTCTGGTCAAGTTGTGCCGCAAACTTCTCTTCTCCCCAATCCTATTCAATACTTCCTCATTAGTTATGTGATCTACCCATCTAATCTTCAGCATTATTCTGTAGCACCACATTTCGAAAGCTTCTATTCTCTTCTTGTCCAAACTATTTACCAGCCATCCCTGCTTAGCCATTTTGCACTTCCTGTCGATCTCATTTTTGAGACGTTTGTATTCCTTTTTGCCTGCTTCATTTACTGCATTTTTATATTTTCTCCTTTCACCAATTAAATTCAATATTTCTTCTGTTACCCGAGGATTTCTACTAGCTCTCGTCTTTTTACCTACTTGATCCTCTGCTGCCTTCACTACTTCATCCCTCAAAGCTACCCATTCTTCTTCTACTGTATTTCTTTCCCCCATTCCTGTCAATTATTCCCTTATGCTCTCCCTGAAACTCTGTACAACCTCTGGTTCTTTCAGTTTATCCAGGTCCCATCTCCTTGAATTCCCACCTTTTTGCAGTTTCTTCAGTTTTAATCTACAGCTCATAACCAATAGATTGTGGTCAGAGTCCACATCTGTCCCTGGAAATGTCTTACAATTTAAAACCTGGTTCCTAAATCTCTGTCTTACCATTATATAATCTATCTGATACCTTTTAGTATCTCTGCATCATACAGAGTGTTAAACGCGCCATTCTGCACTTCACGCCAGTTTAGAGAAGAGTCCCCGAATATTTCTTTCTTGTTCTTCTCATGGCGGAACTACCTTCCCCGACTTGGGCTCATTCATTTTTCACATCATGGCCCTTTTCGACTTATAGGTGCGTCGAAACTTCAGTATTTTTCTCCTTTCTAGTGTGTTTCCTCCAATCGGACGTTTCGTGTCCGTTCTAGGCGCCGAAAATACATTCACCTTTCCGTGTGTCACAGTTGCTGGACGAAATGCGTCCCTGCCTCTTCTTCATATCCCATTGTAATTGCGAAACACGGCATTCTAAAGCTTTTTCCCTATCCCTTGTGCACATGTGCTGCAACACGCGGTCCTCCGGCCCAAATCACCTGGCCTGGGGTCAGTGACCTTCCTCCTGCCACACCTTTGAGTGGTTTCCGTCGTAACCGCCACAGCACACCTTTGCTATGCCGTTGCATGGCTGGCTTTTCAAAACTAAAAGTGACTTGTGTTTCCTGTTCCACCTTCTGCTCAAAGCCATGCATTATATAGGAACGGTATATGAATTACTTTCGATTGGCTGTCATCTTTGCAATCCATACCGATAGGCAAACGTTCTCATAACTGCCAAAATGCGTTAGGTATCTTCACACGTGAGGCAATACTAACCTTACGACTTATCTTAGAAGAAAGATTAAGAAAAGGCAAACCTACGTTTCTAGCATTTGTAGACTTAGAGAAAGCTTTTGACAATGTTGACTGGAATACTCTCTTCCACATTCTAACGGTGGCAAGGGTAAAATACAGGGAGCGAAAGGCTATTTACGATTTGTACAGAAACCAGATGGCGGTTATAAGAGTCGAGGTGCATGAAAGGGAAGCAGTGGTTGGGAAAGGAGTGAGACAGGGTTGTAGCCTATCCCCGATGTTATTCAATCTATATATTGAGCAAGCAGTAAAGGAAACAAAAGAAAAATTCGGAGTAGGTATTAAAATTCATGGAGAAGAAGTAAAAACTTTGAGGTTCGCCGATGACATTGTAATTCTGTCAGAGACAGCAAATGACTTGGAAGAACAGTTGAATGGAATAGACAATGTCTTGAAAGGAGGATATAAGATGAACATCAACAAAAGTAAAACAAGGATAATGGAATGTAGTCGAATTAAGTCGGGTGATGCTGAGGGATTTAGATTAGGAAATGAGACACTTAAAGTAGTAAAGGAGTTTTGCTATTAAGGGAGTAAAATAACTGATGATGGTCGAAGTAGAGAGGATATAAAATGTAGACTGGCAATGGCAAGGAAATCGTTTCTGAAGAAGAGAAATTTGTTAACATCGAGTATAGATTTAAGTGTCAGGAAGTCGTTTCTGAAAGTATTGGTATGGAGTGTAGCCATGTATGGAAGTGAAACATGGACGATAACTAGTATGGACAAGGAGAGAATAGAAGTTTTCGAAATGTGGTGCTACAGAATAATGCTGACGATAAGGTGGGTAGATCACGTAACTAATGAGGAGGTATTGAATAGGATTGGGGAGAAGAGAAGTTTGTGGCACAACTTGACCAGAAGAAGGGATCGGTTGGTAGGACATGTTTTGAGAAATCAAGGGATTACAAATTTAGCATTGGAGGGCTGCGTGGAGGGTAAAAATCGTAGAGGGAGACCAAGAGATGAATACACTAAGCAGATTCAAAAGGATGTAGGTTGCAGTAGGTACTGGGAGATGAAGAAGCTTGCACAGGGTAGAGTAGCATGGAGAGCTGCATCAAACCAGTCTCAGGACTGAAGACCACAACAACAACAACATCTTCACCTTCTCGTTGCGATGTATAAAGTTCTCATGTAAGGTGCGAATTTGACCACTTATTCAGCCACCCTACACAATGCGTAACCCATTGAACAGTGCATATGGGGCAGCTCTTGAAGATAGATAATATTCGGTGAATGGAGTGACCTGCTCATTCCCCCGACTTAAATCCCATCGAGCATATGCTAGAAGAGTTGTGAAGACGTATTGCAGCTGCATCAACATGCAACAACAACCACAGAGCAGTTTTCAGCCGCATTGGTGGAGGAATGGAGCACCCTACCACAGGAACTCATTACCAGCTTTATACCCAGCATGGGAGCTCGTTTGCAGAGGATGCATTGTTATCTGTGGTGACCATACACTCACCCCATTAAGAAGCATGTCCTGCCTTTTGATATGTCCTTAAGTCCTGGGAACCATTGTAAATCACGGTGACTGAGCTGTGGTTATTGTCTTTGGCGCGAGGGGAAAATGAGTGTTGGCAAGCATCTATAATTTCTCGAATTTTCCCGTTGTGCTCATTTTGCGAGACCTATGTGGGAGGAAATTGTTGTCTGACTCTTTCCAGAAACTACTCTCTCGAAATTTCAATAGTAAACCTCTCTGCGAAGCACTGCGCCTCTCTTGTAACGTCTGCCGCTGGAGTTTGTCGACCATCTCAGTAACGCTCTCGCGCCGACTAAACAAACCAGTTACGAAACACAACGATTTTCGTTGGATCTTTTGTATCTCTTGTATCAGTACAATACGGTAAGGGTCCATTATGAGTGAACAAAACTTAATAATCGATCGAAGTAGCGGCTTGTAATCCTCTTCATTAACTGAATTACGTTTCCTTTGGATTCTTACTATGAATCTCAGTGCGGCATCTGCTTTTTCTACTATTTGCTTCTAGTGGTCATTCCATTTAAGATCATTCCAAATATGTACTCCTGGATATTTTACGGTAGTAACGGTTTCCAGGTATTTGTTATCAGTAGCGTAGTTGTAGAGGAGAAGATTTCTTTTTCTATGTGTGTGCAGAATGTCATATATAATTACGATCTGTGTCAGCTTACAATCCTTGCAAAATTAATCAATCCACTGTTGTCCTTATGCACATCGTTACTGTCTTCTAGCGTTGCTGCCTTCTTATAGACAACAGCATCGTCTGCTAACAACCTATCGAGACGTTCTACTAGATCATTTATTAAGTGAAATTTAAACAGTGAAGGTGCTATCACAGTTACTAGGGGTCATCATCATCATCAGTTATCTGCTATATTAGCAGGTCCTTAGCCTCTCCATTTTCTGCGATCCATTGCTTCCTTCTTAAGGCTGCTGTATGTTGTACCGTCCATCATGTCATCATACATCATACAGAAACCAAATCGATTTTATACTGGTAGAAGAAAGATACAGGAATGGAATCAAGAAGGTGCACACATTAATAGTGACCACAACTAACTAGGGGTACTCCCGAAATTATCTTTACATTCATCCGTAGTTTACTTCTATCTGCATGGAAGTCTTGAACCCACTCGCTAGTCTGGTCCGATGCTCGATAAAATCATTGTTTTTTTTCTTAATCGGCAGATCGAGTCAGTGTCAAATGCCTTCCTGACATGAGCGGCAATGTCTACATCGCTGTGAATCTCATGGAAGAGCAGAGCGACCTGTGCCTAGTAAGATCCCTGTGTTGCGGAATACATGTTGATTTCTATAGAGGAGATTTTCGATGTCTAAAAATTTCATAATACATGAGCACAAAACACTTGGCCCACTGTTGACTCATCAGTGGCATTGTGAGATTTCTGCCGACTGTTGACACATCTCTGGGATTTCGTGATTTTTGGTTGCAATTACGGAGTCCCTGTAAGCCATGATGGGGAAGTATCAGCTCGAAGCAGGCAGTCAATGGTGTGCGTAGAACAAGATAGACAAGCATTTGTCATGTGGGCCATGAGTTGCCGAGCCGACAGTCCAAAAAAATACATCCACTGTTTAAAAGTCCATAACTGGCAAACTAATTGACGGAATTGTCTCATCTTTGGTAATGTAATAGTTTGTAGTTCCGGCAATCACCACACAAGCATTGTATTGCGTTGTTTTGTTTTGTCAGATGACAGTCGCCAGATAGTCAGTGTTTTGTTATTAGTTGCACCTAGTTACTCGAGTAAACATGGCTGGCACAAGGCTTACATTCGATGAGAGGAAGTCAATTTTGAAGTGATATTTTAGGTACGAAAACATTAATGAGGTTCAACGGCAATGGCGAAATGAATATCAAACAGAGCCACCGACATGTTTAACGATTCGTCGCATTCGAGACAAATTTGAAGACGAAGGCTGTGTTAAAGATGTACACAAACAACGATCTGGACGACCAGTAACAGTAACAAGTCCAGCTAACTCCCGTCGTGTGTAACAACAATTCACTGGCTCACCATAGAAGTCTGTGAGACAGTGTGCCCGTCAAACTGGAGTGAGTCGTTCAAGTGTTTTTTGAAGACAGCAAAGTGGAAGAGCTATATGCCACGATTGTTACACGCAATTAACGAGAACGACCCATATCGTAGAATGGAGTACTACGAGTGGTTTACTAACATGGTGCGCAACGATAGAGAGTTTGCAGAGATGATTGTGTGGTCAGATGAGGCACAGTTCAAACTCAGTGGTACAGTAAATCGCCACAATTGCATCTAATGGGCCGCCGAAAATCCGAACGTCCATGTAGACAAAGACGTGAATGTGTCTGGAGTAAATGTGTGGTGTGGGTTGTCTTACCGGGGCTTGATTGGGCCATTCTTCTTTGACGGCACAGCCGGTGAGGTGTACCTTCAGAAGCTTCAGACATCCATTTTACGTGCCATCCGAGACTTGTATGGAGACGGAACAGTTTACTTTCAACAAGATGGTACCCCAGCACAGTACCAAAATCCTGTTATGGCATATCTCGACGAAAATCTACCAGGGAGATGGCTAGGCCGTAGAGGTGCTGTGGAGTATCCACCACATTCCCCAGACCTAACTCCTCTGGACTTTTACCTGTGGGGAACACTAAAGGACGTCGTTTATCGACAAAAGCCACGCACATTGGATGAACTTCGAGAATCCATCGTACATTCATGTGCAAATATCCAACTGAACACGTTGCAGTCAGTAGTTCGTGCTGCAGTGCGAAGGCATCGTTTGTGTGTGGATGTTAATGGTGACCATTTCGAACACCTACAGTGATATCTTTAAGTTGAACTTTAAGCTACACTTTCACCAAAAACGAGACAACTCCGTCAATTAGCTTGCAAGTTATGGTTTTTTAAACAGTGGTTACACTTTTTGGACCCCTCTGTATGGTCTGGTAACTATTTGGCCGCAGACTTCTATGTTAGATGGCAGTTGGCGTTCCTGGCTACCCGACAGCAACGGACAAAGTCGCGTAGACTATATTCGTATACAGTTTGCGGAAGTACCAGGAACTGAGAAATTAACGGTACGTTTCTTCTAAATTCGAAGTGTTGGCCGGGCTAAGTTATGCTTCAGTGCTGTTCACCCGCTTAGTAACTGCATTAACCGTTGTTTCAAACGATTCTGATACTATGGTCACAAGTGGCGCCTCCGTTTAATCCTTGTGCAGTTTGTGTAATTAGTAGTTGTTGGCACTTGTATTTTGCACACGCTGTCGTAACAGCAAATAAAATTACGTTTAGGTAGTGATCATTTATAGATGCAAGTTAGCCATATGCAGTTCTTTTTTAACTACTTGTGTATCTGGACTGTACTAAAGCATTAAGCTGAAGTTGTTGTTGTGGTGAAGTGGCCACATTTAAATTCAGTATAAACTATTGACGGTTAAAGTAAATCCATTATCACGATTCAATGTTTTTAAAGTTAGTTTTTTTATTTTGTTTTAATGTCTGAACGAGTTGTACGGTTGATTGGTCACGCGTGACTTGGAATGCGAGCACATGTTATTAACTTTAAAAGAATTACTTTTTGTTTTCGTGTACACGCCCCCGTGAGCTAAATCGCCTTCCATAATACTACAAAAAATTGACGTCAATGATGTAGGCCTATAATTATTAGTAGCTATCCTGCGAACGCTCTCGAAAACTGGAATGACCTCCGCTTTTTTCCAGTTACGCTTCGTTGAAACGGCGAAGTTCTGCTAGAAGGGTGTTCCTTCACATAATCTGTGTAGAATCCTACACTTACCTACCTCTCGTTCTGACGTCTTTCCAATACACATAGATTACAGTTACTTTTCTATACAGCGAAGAGTTATCTCTTTATATGTGACATTTCGAAGTTCGCACGATGATTTAAAGAAATAATCGTATTACGATCTTCCGCGGTGGAACAATTTCGGACGACTGAATTGAACATTTCGGTCTTCTCTCTATCATTTTCCGTTCCGGTGCATTGTAGTCACTTAGTGACTGGGTCGATAATTTCGAAACGCTTACTGATTTCAAGTAAGACCAAAGTCTCTTGCAGTTTTTAGTGAGATCCGTTGACAAAATTTTATTTTCATAGACATTGAACGCTTTTCTCATTGCTCTCTTTACGCTCATTTTTACTTCATTGTGCTTTTTTTTGTCAGCTTAGTTTTCACTTCTTTTGATCTGTGACGTAGCAGTTTTTTTAACATGGTTATTAAATCACAATTAGTATTTCCCGTCTCTGAAGATGTCCCTCAAACCATAATTGTCTAAGGCATACCGAACGATGCTTTTGACTTCTTTCCATTGGCGCTCCACATTTTTTTCCTCAGCTCTAGATATTTATGTGACCTACTCAGATATACTCCAATGTCTATCCTGTCACTCTTATGAAGCAAACGTATTTTCCTACCTTTCTTAACATTTCGTGTGGTACCATTAGTCACACACCGAGGTGGCACCAAGTCGTAGGATATCTACAGGGTGTTTCAAAAATGACCGGTATATTTGAAACGGCAATAAAAACTAAACGAGCAGCGATAGAAATACACCGTTTGTTGCAATATGCTTGGGACAACAGTACATTTTCATGCGGACAAACTTTCGAAATTACAGTAGTTACAATTTTCAACAACAGATGGCGCTGCAAGTGATGTGAAAGATATAGAAGACAACGCAGTCTGTGGGTGCGCCATTCTGTACGTCGTCTTCCTGCTGTAAGCGTGTGCTGTTCACAACGTGCAAGTGTGCTGTAGACAACATGGTTTATTCCTTAGAACAGAGGATTTTTCTGGTGTTGGAATTCCACTGCCTAGAACACAGTGTTGTTGCAACAAGACGAAGTTTTCAACGGAGGTTTAAAGTAACCAAAGGACCGAAAAGCGATACAATAAAGGATCTGTTTGAAATATTTCAACGGACTGGGAACGTGACGGATGAACGTGCTGGAAAGGTAGGGCGACCGCGTATGGCAACCACAGAGGGCAACGCGCAGCTAGTGCAGCAGGTGATCCAACAGCGGCCTCGGGTTTCCGTTCGCCGTGTTGCAGCTGCGGTCCAAATGACGCCAACGTCCATGTATCGTCTCATGCGCCAGAGTTTACACCTCTATCCATACAAAATTCAAACGCGGCAACCCCTCAGCGCCGCTACCATTGCTGCACGAGAGACATTATCTGCGTCTGAGAGTATTCCCGGAAAGATTTCACATAATTGACTACATGATACTTTCTGCACGCTAGTAACTGTGCTACGAAATGGACTACACCTCGTAGTACAGACTATCCAATTTGCATTCGCAGGTGATCGAACAGCGGCCTCGGGTTTCCGTTCGCCGTGTTGCAGCTGCGGTCCAAATGACGCCAACGTCCACGTATCGTCTCATGCGCCAGAGTTTACACCTCTATCCATACAAAATTCAAACGCGGCAACCCCTCAGCGCCGCTACCATTGCTGCACGAGAGACATTCGCTAACGATATAGTGCACAGGATTGATGACGGCGATATGCATGTGGGTAGCATTTGGTTTACTGACGAAGCTTATTTTTACCTGGACGGCTTCGTCAATAAACAGAACTGGCGCATATGAGGAACCGAAAAGCCCCATGTTGCAGTCCCATCGTCCCTGCATCCTCAAAAGGTACTGGTCTGGGCCGCCATTTCTTCCAAAGGAATCATTGGCCCATTTTTCAGATCCGAAATGATTACTGCATCACGCTATCTGGACATTCTTCGTGAATTTGTGGCGGTACAAACTGCCTTAGACGACACTGCGAATACCTCGTGGTTTAAGCAAGATGGTGCCCGGCCACATCGCACGGCCGACGTCTTTAATTTCCTGAATGAATATTTCGATGATCGTGTGATTGCTTTGGGCTATCCGAAACATACAGGAGGCGGCGTGGATTGGCCTCCCTATTCGCCAGACATGAACCCCTGTGACTTCTTTCTGTGGGGACACTTGAAAGATCAGGTGTACCGCCGGAATCCAGAAACAATTGAACAGCTGAAGCAGTACATCTCATCTGCATGTGAAGCCATTCCGCCAGACACGTTGTCAAAGGTTTCGGGTAATTTCATTCAGAGACTACGCCATATTATTGCTACGCATGGTGGATATGTGTAAAATATCGTACTATAGAGTTTCCCAGACCGCAGCGCCATCTGTTGTTGAAAATTGTAACTACTGTAATTTCGAAAGTTTGTCTGCCTGAAAATGTACTGTTGTCCCAAGCATATTGCAACAAACGGTGTATTTCTATCGCTGCTCGTTTAGTTTTTATTGCCGTTTCAAATATACCGGTCATTTTTGAAACACCCTGTATATGCACAAAGAGAGATGGCGGTAGTATCGCGTTCTCAAGTTATAAAATAGCCAATCATTTGTTCTCAGGTGAGTCATGTGAAAAGATTTCCGACGTGATTCCGGCCGCGTTTTTGTTGGTAGCGCCGAGCGCCGATTACATTTCCCACCGCAAGGACCAATCTTGTCATTTAGATTTTAGTTCATCATTTTCTGCAACTGTTTCTAGAGAATGCCATTGTGATGAAATAGCACACTAGTTGTGTTAAAAATGGTGGAGACCTTTTCTGAGCCAGCCGGTGTGGCCGAGCGGTTCTACGCGCTTCAGTGTGGAACCGCGCGACCGCTACGGTCGCAGGTTCGAATCCTGCCTCGGGCATGGATGTGTGTGATGTCCTTAGGTTAGTTAGGTTTAAGTAGTTCTAAGTTCTAGGGGACTGATGACCTCAGAAGTTAAGTGCTATACTGCTCAGAGCCATTTGAACCATTTTTGATCTCTTCTGAACAGCCGTTGCAAGGTATCCCAGGTACGCTCAATAATATTTATCACTGGTGAGTCAGTGGGATAGCGGAAGTGTTTACACTCAAATGAGTGCTCCTGGAGCCACTCTGTAGGATTTCTGGGCGTGTGGGGTGTCGGATTGTCCTGTTGGAATTGCCAAATTCCGTCGGAATGCACAATGGATATGAACGGCATTAGGTCATCAGACAGGATGATTACGTGAGAGTATTGTCTAGACGAATCAGGGTTGTCATATCACTCCGAGTACATACGCCTCACATCATTGACGGCCGGTGTGGCCGTGCGGTTCTAGGCGCTTCAGTGTGGAACCGCGCGACCGCTACGGTCGCAGGTTCGAATCCTGCCTCGGGCATGGATGTGTGTGATGTCCTTAGGTTAGTTAGGTTTAAGCAGTTCTAAGTTCTAGGGGACTGATGACCTCAGTAGTTAAGTCCCATAGTGCTCAGAGCCATTTGAACCATTTTTGAACCATTGAACCCACATCATTACAGAGCCTCCAACAACTCTACCAGTCACTCACTTCCTGACATGCAGGGTCCATGGATCCATGAGGTTGTTTCCATACATATATAAGTCCATCTGCTCATACAATTTTAAATGAGACTCGTCCGACCAGGCAACATGTCTCCAGCCATCAACAGTCCAGTGTAGGTGTTCATGGATCAAGGGGAGGCGTGAAGCCATGTGTCGTGCAGTCATCAAGGGTACACGAGTGGGCCTTCGGCTCCGTAAGCCCATATCGGTCCTGTTTCGTTGAATGGTTCGCACTCTGACACTTGTTGTTGGCCCAGCACTAAAATTTGCAGAAATTTGAGGAAGGATTGCACGTCTGTCACGGTGAACGATTCTCTTCAGTCGTCGTTGGTCCCGTTCTTGCAGGGTCTTTTTCCGGCCCAGCGATGACGGACATCTGAAGTTTTACCGGATTCCTGATATTCACGGTATACTCGTGAAGTGGTCGTACGGGAAAATTCCCACTTCATCCCTACCTCGGAGATGCTGTCTCCCATCGTTCAAACTCACTTAAATCTTGATAATCTGCCATCGTAGCAGCTGTAACCGATCTAACAACTGCTCCAGACACTTGTTGTTTTATATAAGTGTTGCCGACCGCAGCGCCGTATTCTGCCTGTTGATATATTTATGTATTTGAATAGGCACGCCTATACCAGCCCCTTTGGCGCTTCAACGTATGTTAAAGGAATTAATTTTTAAAAAAAGTCCAATGCTCTGACGAAAATGAACTATTATCAAGCTGGTACTAATGGAATAAAGCGCTTGTGTACGTCGCTTACCATGTCGTCGACGATGATGAAAATTATGTGCGGAGGCCTACAGGAAGTGTGGTGACTGTCGAACGTGGCTGCGAAGCTAGCCACGAGCAAAGCGACTGCCAACGATGTCTTCATATTGCAGGCGTCTGTTTGGTGAAAGCAGTGAAGTCCACTGTTGGATGGATTCTGGCGAGCAGTCGGCCAGGATCAACACTATTCCTTCACTCTGAAAAAGAAAGATACCAGTTTTAACTCAATGGTAAGTATCCAGGAAAAATGCCCGATAGTTGTAGTATGTCTCAGTCTAGTCAGGTGCGTTACCTCTGTTTTATTAGAAGATACCTGCAATTTGGTTTACCTAATGCAGAGGTGAAGTGCTGCTCATCCATTCATGTGAGGCCCAACATCGATTAATTCATCGCATTTTTATCGTTACGAAAATAATATCATTTAAAGTAGCAATTTCTGAGGATACGAGATGTAACTATACACCGATGAGTTAAAAGATAATGATCCCAATCCACTGCGTGACGGAATGCATGCATGAGCGTAACACGGCGAAGAAAGTACACAGGGTGCTTGTTGCAACTTGAGACAACTAAACGTTTTCTTGGTGAACAGCTGAAACAACTTTATTCAGAAAGAAGGGTCAGATTTCAAATACTTTGCTTTCAAACTACGAAAGATAGAAACACAATTCCAACGTTCCTGGCAAGATAAAAGTTCAATTTCTTATGCATTCAATGTGAGAAATTCTCTAAGAACTGCCGACGTTACCTGAGTGACACCATTCCAGAACGATGGATTAGACGTTGCCGGCCGGAGTGACCGAGCGGTTCTAGGCGCGACAGTCTGGAACCGCGCGACCGCTACAGTCGCAGGTTCGAATCCTGCCTCTCGCATGGATGTGTGTGATGTCCTTAGGTTAGTTAGGTGTAAGTAGTTCTAAGTTCTATGGGACTGATGACCTCAGAAGTACCATAGAGCTCAGAGCCATTTGAGCCATTTGATTGGACGAGGAGGAGCAGAAGATGAACTGATCACCGGTGGCGTCCCAGGTCTCCGCACCTCACACTTTGTGGCTTTTATCTGTGGGTTTACGTAAAACACCTCGTTTTTTATGCCCCTCTGCGCCTGACACTCTTGAAAGTCTGCGACATCGCACTGTTGAAACTGTGAATTCGATAACGAGAGACCAGCTGCTTCGTATGTGGCACGAATTGGGCCACCGTTTATGATATTTGTCGTGTGGCACATGGTGCTCACTCTGAATGCATAGAAATTTGAACTTTTCTCTTTCTAGGAACATTGGAATTGTGTTTCTATATTTTGTAGTTCGGAAGCAATAAATGTTTGAAATTTGTTATTTCTTTTTGAATAGCCTTGTGCAAGTAAAAGAGACATGTGTCTGTGCTTCAACTGGTCGCCTACCAGTCATCCCTCCTTCATGGGTGGGGTCAACTTAGAATTTTCAAGTGTGAACCTTACATTTCATTGCATATTCGGAATCCAGACAAAGAGTATTTACGGTTTACCAAAACCAGTGTTTACCAGTTGTGGTAAATAGCGCTGTAATCGACAAACGTCGAGCGCGTCTCTTTTTGCAATTAAGAACCGACGCATTTCATTCTGAAAACCACCTTACCATAAAAGTAGGTTAACTGCCATTTCTGTCACAAATCCTGTTTCTCAGGTATGAGTACGTGTATCAGGTTGAAAGGTATATTAGATACTGAGGTCTATGATCCATTGGTTCAGTGAAACATTGAAGATTCTATGTCAGTGCAGTCAAACCATACTGGTGTATACGTCACATATTCTGATACTTACTCGCAAACTCACATATTAAAACGTATAGGATACTTCTCGTTAGCCTAGAACTATGAAATTTAGTAAGAAGAAAGGTTTCACAGTAGAACCAAAGGAAAAGAAACTGGAAACTGTGAAGTTGTTATTATATTGCACGGAAAACATTGTCGTTTTTTATCTCACTCACTCTCTGTTTGTCCACTTTTTTAAAAGTTTTTTTAAGCTTTTTTTCCTTCCTCTACAGTTTTTGCCCGCTACAGCTCCCTGTAATTCCATGGAAGTCACCATTGACGTCTTTACAGATGTCCTATCATCCTGTCCCTTTTCTTTGGCAGTGTTTTCCACACATTCATTTTCTCTCTATCTGTTAAGACCCTTTTTCTGAGAGACGGGTAGACTTGTAGAGTGGACATTTACGCCATATAGTAAGGTCTATTGGTACTTGGTGGTGTAATAAATATACGCTTATAAGTGGATGCACCCAAAATCTATGGCCATTTAGCTTGTACATTTCAGTACTCACAAAGTGACTCATAAAAACCTATACAGTACTTCCCGTTGATTTACAATGATCAAATTTGGCGCGGAGTAGGATTTTGCAAAACAAGTAACGGAAAAAATTCGAAATTTGTTGGGCTGTAATTATACCACACGAAACAAATACTTCTTTTTTCATTTGTTATCCGACGTCAAATTTAAAATTAATACCGTCAGTAATTGTGCATTCAGGCTGAGCGGATTGCAATGGTAAAAGTCAAACATACGGCAAGGAATGGCGTTATTATTCACACGACGTTTTTCGCACGTAGAATGGATACCAGAGTTAGTTGTGTTACCAGGCTTGGTAGGGTGTTTAAGGAGGGTGAAAAGCGCCAGATGTGGTGCATCACGCAGCGGTGCAGCGTACTGGTGCGAGACAAAGTTTATCAGCACCTGTCACAGTTTCAAAGGGGCCTCAATGTGGGTCTTCATGTGACCAGCTGGTCGAATCCTGCAGTATTCAGATTTGTGTAGTATTCGGATGTGACCGTGGCCCGATGTCAGACTGCAGGGGAACGTCTCAGGGCAGGCTATTCTACGTCAGTGTTCCATTCGTCTGTGTCTAACTAAAGAAGAGTAAGATTGCTGTATTGCAGCACAACGCACGTCGGGACCCCTTCACAGCTGTGTCTGTTATCCCAGAACAGTAACTGACTCACTGGAACATTCTGTGTCACCACACACCATTGGTCAGAACCCAGCAGCAGCTGGACCAGGGAATTACCGACCCTTGCTTAGGGTGCTGTTAACACCACTACACAAATGGCAAATTCTGAAGCGATGCCATGACCGGGAGGCACGCACTACTGATGAACGGCATCGCATCGATTCCAGCGATGAGTTACGGTCATGTTACACCCTTGGTGACAATCGTCGGTAGGTACTGTGGTGAACTGGGAACATGATCCACCCTCGCAGCGATTTTACTCATAGTGTAGTGGTGTGGAGAGCCATCGCATATGAATTCAGGTCACAGCTCTTAGTGACTGAGGCAACTCTTAGGATGCAATGGTACGGCACCAACATCCCGCGTTGCCTTTTGCTGCTTCCCATACGACAATAATTTGGTGACATTTATAACTGGACAATGGTCGTCCGCACATGGAACGTGCCTCTATGAAATGTTAGTGTGATATTGTATTTTCTTGGATGGCCAGATCCCCAAGTCTGGGCCCAAACATGTGTGGTTCCATCTCAGACGTCATCTCCGTCTGAGAGCCAGTATCAAGGATAACAAGCATAAGATACAACAGCTGTGGGTCAGCTTGCTTAATGAGAGGGTACAACTGCACCACGACAACCTTCACAACCATAATAGTGCATGCATTTGGGCCATAGTGGGTTCAACGTCAGTTTGCTGTGTTGATTTATAATAGTGGTAAGTGTTCATTGTAAATTGTGCTCTTTCTGTAATCACTGAAATAACCCCTTACATCCTGTCCTGTCCTGTGAAGTTTCATTTCTATTCCACTTCCCTTTCTCGGTACTTCACACACCTACACACGCATCCACCCACCCACCCACCCACCCACCCACACACACACACACACACACACACACACACACACACACACACGCACACGCACGCCGTAACCGGGCCAGATTCACGCTTGACGTGATTTAGCTTCGGTCTGTTCAGTGTCCGGGTGACTGTTGTGTTGTACGTATTGTATGTTAATCGGGGGCCTAGGAACGACGGAGAGGCTCCTTCCCCGCCGCAGCCGCAGTGGTCCACAATCCCACGACGACTACTGCAGTCCACTTCACCTCTCCGCCGCCCAACACCGAACCCAGCGTTATTGTGCGGTGTGCAAGGAGGAGACCTCCCAAGAGGGATAATTGCCGACAAAATTTTATTAAATAAATTTTCCATGCATAATGTTCGGGCATACTGTGGTGGAAGGTCCTGGCCGGAAGTAGCCCCAAGTAGTCGCTCCTCTAGCCTCTGCCTCTCTGATGAGCAGACGGCAGCCCCTCTTGGGGCTGCTCAGCCCTACGTAGGCACCAATGTATCATCGTTACAGGAATAAACTGGGTCCATTCCACTTCATTACTTTTCATTTTACAACGCCCTCCGCTCCTGACCTCTATCCAGACGAACACGTGGTGACAGAAGTGGGATGCGACCCACCTTACGGTTGTAAAATCAACTCATCAGTTGAGTATGAGCGACTACTCGGGGCCGAGGTCTAACGCTAAGAGAGCCGGAGCTGTTTCCAAGCCGCCCTCGCCGCTCCCGGCCGCGTCCCCACGTGATCACACGATTAGTCTCTGACTGGAGGATTGATTCCGCCAACGCGCCTTGCTAGTAGCGTACCCCCGGCAGCGCAACCAACCCGTGGGACTTGAGTCTGACCGAGGAGCACGTGGCAGGAATGTGCCGACCATGGTCTTCCGGCCAGCACCTTCCACCACAGTATGCCCAAGCCGGCTACGGCCGAACATTATGCATGGAAAATTTATTTAATAAAATTTTGTCGGCAATGATCCCTCTTGAGGGGTCTCCTCCCTGCACAGCGGTACGGCCCCCGGTGGACCCCCCACGGAACGTCTCACACCAGTCGAGTGTAGCCTCTATGTTTACGTGGTAGAGTAATGGTGGTGTACGTGTACGTGGAGAACTTGTTTGCGCAGCAATCGCCGACGTAGTGTAACTGAGGCGGAATAAGGGGAAGCAGCCCGCATTCGCCGAGGCAGATGGAAAACTGCCTAAAAACCATACACAAACTGGCCGGTTCACCGGACCTCGACACAAATCCGCCGGGCGGACTCGTGCCGGGGACCAGGCGCTTCTTCCCACCCGGAAAGCCGTGCGTCAGACCGCACGACCAACCGGGCGGGAGCGGATGGCTGTTGCTTTACCCTCGCCAAACACCACGCACTTACATGGGTCGAGGTAATGGCAACCGACTACATCTTCGACGAAAGGGAGGAAGTGGAGCCTGATTACTAGTGGTACCTGCAAAAGGCTCACAATGCTCATAAAAACAGACCGATGTACCGTAAGCTCTTTGAAAATTAGTTACACAGTGTTTTCGTAACCAACCCCCCCCCTCCCCCATCCCATCGCTGCTTGGTGAGTACTAGAGTCAGCGTACAATTCTGTGTATTGACATATCCTGTCAGATGCAAGTGGATTTCTCGTCTCTACACAAAATCTTCCACGTCCAGTCATTATCCACTTCCATGCGAGCAAGAAATTCTAAAGCAAAGGTCTCTCCTGCCGGCAGGTCAACAGCAGGCAACTCGTGCACGTGGGTAATTTTGAATGGAAAGCAACGAAGGATGTTTCGTAGGATTTCACGCAACGTGCTCACGGGTACGCCGAGTCTTCGGGCAATTCTCGGTGCACTACACGTTTGCATACCACCAGTCGTCTCCTCCTGCATTGCTGTGGCCACTGCTTCCACTGACGTGAATCAAATCGTTTCCTCCCTCTACCAGGTTTCACACCAAAAGAACACGCCTTTTCGATTTTCCGGATCGTTTTCTCCAGACTCACGGCAGTCATCGGACCAACGCTTCTTTTCAAACCCTTCTGTGCCCAGAACTTCTGCAGAGCGACGTGTGTCCAGTAATCATTTTTGTAATACAGCTTTAGAAGCAGAGCGCGATCCTGCATTGAGACAGTCACGGCGATCGTCGCAAACGTGAAAGGAGGAAAAACCGTGTACCCGGCGTGTTCATGCCAACATCAATGGGTCGTGCGCATGACAGGTTCAAATGGTTCATATGGCTCTGAGCACTATGGGACTCAACATCTTAGGTCATAAGTCCCCTAGAACTTAGAACTACTTAAACCTAACTAACCTAAAGACATCACACACATCCATGCCCGAGGCAGGATTCGAACCTGCGACCGTAGCAGTCCCGCCGTTCCGGACTGCAGCGCCTAGAACCGCAAGACCACTGCGGCCGGCGCATGACAGGTGTTTTCATTTACGTATTCTGACACATACAGCGCCATTTATTGATCAATTTTCACACTCCTCTTTTTCTTCTGCCATACCTTTTCCGCCGTCTTCGATAATAATTCGTTCCATTTTGAGGTCATTCTGACCTGTGGTATTATTTCTACAGCGTTGTGAAAGTTTAAGTGATTATAATTGATCACCCCATATACAATATATGTTGGAAGAGTACCATAATCTAAAAAGGAGTGTGAAATACAAAGCTTTACTTCAATTCGTTACCTCACGTCATGTAAAAAAAGATGTTAATTTTTGATTGGCGCCCCTCGCTTAAAAGAGTTGCTACGAAGTGTGCATCATTTTAATTAACTGGCACAAAAATCTGCTTTGTTGACAAGTCTGGCACCTCAGGAGAACTCTATTTTCGGCGGAAGCCACAACATAGAAGAGGAGTAAAAACAACAGAAGAAAACAAAACGTTTACAAGTAGTGTTTGATTTACTTTGTCTTAACGACATTGGATATGTTGATTTACGCATCTATTTTCAATTTCAAGATTGAAAAATTTAACCAACTATTTTACGGTTCCAGAGAAGATCATTTTTGGCAATGATTTTATATATATATATATATATATATATATATATATATATATATATATATAAAATCATTGCCAATATATATATAACATATATATAAAGTCTCCAACAATACAACAATTCAGTAACATATCCTAGTTTCTTCCTTCTCTACAACTGCATTTAGCCGCCGGGTATTAGAGACAACAAGTTGCTGGACGAATCTGTTATTCTGTGACATCTATTTCACGCGTCGTGAACAGACAACGCTGGCGAGGTCGTCGGTGCTGGTCGTCAACACCTAACAATTTTCTCCATCTCTGCCTGTAAGTGCCCTGTGGGACCGAAGGGAACACCTCTGGGAAGCCAGTCCAACGGCTCAACGTCTCCGCTCATTTGAATCCAGTGTTGTCCACAGTTCGCTGTGTGGACAGGAGAACGGTCATGTGGGGACGATTATTCTGCCTCACGCAAATCTCTGACGAGCAGTAGGACGAATTACGTCCTCCAGTATTTTGCAACAGCAACGAAGACTAGGAAACGGACGGACCAGTTGCCACAGAGAGCCGCAACCATTTGCTGACATCCACCCCAAAACTGTGACAGCAGTTCACCCATTCCTTTGCCTCTGGTGGACATATTTTCTGTCGAATCTCGCTTCACATAGTCGATATACATGGAATGAAGTATTTTGTGCAGTAGTAAAGACCTTTCCGTCCGCAAATATAACTTGCTCACAGTACGAAAGCGGTCTCCTCTTGCACGCCAGTCTTACGTTGCTCCTTCCACGTTTTCCTTGACTGCCGATTTTCGTCGATATCTTCCTTTCTCGTTGAGACGACGACGAATGAACGACGTGCTCACACTTACCTGAAGAATGTTCCTAATTTATGTGCTAGTCCTGAAACGGTCCTTATCAAAAATGTTCAGATGTGTCTGAATTTCTAAGGGACCAAACTGCTGAGGTCATGTGTCCCAAGACTTGCATACTACTTAAACTAACTTGTGCTAAGAACAACACACACCCATGCCCGAGGGAGGACTCGAACCTCCGGGAGGAGGGACCGCGCAATCCTTTACATGGCACCTCAAACCACGTGGCCACGCCTTATCATTGCAGTGGAGCATGCAATTGTCACTGGTACTGTATCGAACTTCATCACGAGCAAGACCTTTATCAAATTCCTTGAGCTGTGACATTTCACTAGTAATTACATATTGACAAGGCAGAAGGAAACGAAGCGCGATACAAGGTGCACTTCCTTCGCCTCAGAAGTCAAATAAATTCTTGATTACATGCTTTTCTAAAAGAATTTAATAAATTATTTCCTTTTGACTATGTTTATAGTATAGCGTAAATGTACGTATGTTCTACCCAAACGCCATACGTAGTAATTAGAGTGACACAGTTTTCAGAGATGAACGGTAAAATTTAGATTCACGTTGTGATGCAGATCATGCTGCTCCGGTTGATGTGTTGGCAAATGTGCCAACACCTTGTAGATAGAGGAGGCCGAAATGCACGCTATAATCTAACGCAGACGGGCGTGAGGTCTGGAACAGGATACGTAATGAATGCTATAAAGAAAAGTCCGTAGCTGCTGGAATACTTAACTTTTAATCCATCATTTGTATACAGCATTCTTGATGATACAAGTGAGACTCTCTCTAGAAATGGTTAATGGCGCCTTGCTAGGTCGTAGCCATGGACTTAGCTGAAGGCTGTTCTAACGATCTCTCGGCAAATGAGAGAAAGGCTTCGTCAGTGTAGTCGCTAGCAAAGTCGTCCATACAACTGGGGCTGAGTGCTAGTACGTCTCTCTAGACCTGCCGTGTGGTGGCGCTCGGTCTGCAATTACTGACAGTGGCGACACGCGGGTCCGACATGTACTAATGGACCGCGGCCGATTTAAAGCTACCACCTAGCAAGTGTGGTGTCTGGCGGTGACACCACACCGGTTATCATATTTTAGTCAACTACCTTACACACGACAGCAGGCCTGTAACAGTGCTTCGTTCAAGCGGTAGCCAGCTCGGTAGCTCAGCGTGTTCGGCTTAGAGTATTAGCTGCCCTTTGTAATAAAACCAGTGAGTTGCTGAATCAATGAAGAATTTGAACAAACGTCATGGGACGTCTGCCCCTAACTAACAAACGAACAATATGAGATTAAAAGAAGGGCGGTAAGACTGTGAAGTAAATAAAGCGGTGAGATTGTACTGTATTGTTATCGGGTTCGAATCCTGCAACTTGACAAATTTTAATTCGTCGTAAAAAAAGAAATATTAGTAGAGGAGGACAATGTGAATTTGACGTTCAAAACACTAGAAGTATCGTAAACATTTACCTGGACGGCTTCGAAAGTTGGGCCGCCAAGGACAAATCATCTGTCCTGGTTTCCCTATTATAAATAAATCTCACTTTGAGGACGAATTCAGCCTTCGGCTGTCAAACGTTTCGTATTTTTAGCCGTAACATACTCTTGAATGTTAAACTCAGTTTGATCTAACGATTTGCACAGCTACAGGCACAAAACGTGTGATACCTCTTGCGCAGACTATAATGCAGTGTTATCAGACCAAAAGATCGACCTGGCCCAGCGTGTACATAGTTTGTTTTTAAGCCTTTTCCTTCGTGGACAAAAACCTTTCAACGTTTAGTAAATTTGCGAACGTTGCTGATTAAGATGTTTTAAAGCTAAATTCCTTTGCCTACGACAACTTTAAAACAAATCTTCTGTACAGCAAGAAATAGTGGTTTGTGAAGCGATTACTGGTCGCATTTTGCAGTATTTCAATGGTTAAAAGGGGAAAAGCTTACTGACCAGAAAACTAACGTCCCAGAAGGGAAGAACGAACGAAATTAAACCCCTCGTACTGAAAAGTCATGTGACTTTTATTTCAATGATTACAAGTGCAACGATCAATGAAGTTGGCGCTAAGAGAAATATGTTGGCGTCAGTGTGGCGCTGCAGTACCTGAGCCTGAAATAATGCAGAATCGGTTTAGGTCAGGAGTATACAGAACTGGAAGCCACAGCACTATTAAATTCTGTAACTGGTATGTACTGCGTACTCACGAAATTACTGTTGCAGTATAGTTGTTGAGCCCAGTAAGTCAACTACGTGTTTTCCTGTAGAGAGACAGCGGTAGTATACAGCCTTCGTCGCATTCGTTTACTGAAACTGATGTTCCAAACACTTAGAATCACTGGTTGCCAATTAAGTGTAAGATATCGGAGTCGGATGTCAGATTTGCAACGTAGAAATATTTTTCAACGTTGTTGAAGTGGATGCAGTAGTGTAAGTAGTTCCGCGACAATGTGAACTAGGTAGGTAGAATGAGTTTATTGTAAAGGAAAACAGTTGGTCTTTTACAATATTTCCTGCCTTGTCTTACTTGAAATGCATCACGTCGACCAAATCATTTGCAGAGAGTGATCAACATTTAACAGAAGACGCTAAGAACCTCTGGCTTTGAAACTGTCGTTTACCTCGTGCTTTAGCATTTTACAAGCGTCGTTGCTAAGCGCAAGCAAATGAAGTAACGCAACTTAATTTCTGTTATGAAACAAGCTCTTTATCACTTAATTTAATTTTAAAGCAACCTACGAATTGGAGGTGCTCGACATTAAGTTGAAAAGTATTTCCTACACATGAGAAGAACTAAATTAACTAACTACTCATTACCGTCAAGTTGCCATAGAAGCCGCAAACATTTGCTGCGACCTAAATATTTACCTGGTTTTGGGGAACTACTTCTAAAAATGACAAAGAAGCATTAAATGTTTGTTTCAAGCATGTGAGTAGCAGAAGCAGAATGAAGCAGTTAATAGCGATTATGGCAGTAATGATCGATGTACTTCATAACGTCACATCCTGCAATGATATTTCACCATTTCAGAAATTTCTTGAAGTAGTGAAGATTTCAAAACGGCTTCGAATCCAAGCTACGATGGCTAAATTAGGCTTTACATTCCGCTGGCATGAGATTAGCATAATTTCTGTGGTAGATGCCTGCTGATAATTAATCATATAGTGGAGAAAGAATCATTTCCACCGTGTCTAATTAGTAATCTACGCGTGTCAGACGTTATTAGTAATTATAAAAGTATCATACGTGTGGTTCAGTGAAACGGTTGACTGATCCTAGTTTATTAATTACGAGGTGTGTGTTCGATTCCCACATACAGCATATATTTTAAACACACAAGGACAGGTCACTGTTACTTCTACATTTGACAAGTGAAGAATGCGAGGTTGCACAGTAATTCAGGATCCGCATTATAAACATCACATCCCTTCGCTATCAACTGGAGCACAATCGGTTTAGGCTGACCCATATCTGAGACGGAAGTTGCGACAAATAGAAATATCAATCCCCAGTGAACTTCGTTACACTAGAAACTCTATTTTATTTAATGAGCTAGATATCGTTTAAGGTGGCAGTGCTCTTACTTTATCCTAACTTGACGGTGTTGGAGTAGGATTCGAACTCGGATCTCCTCTTCCGTGGTATTTGACCCATACATAACGATATAGTTCGATCATTTCTTTGTATTCCCAAAGAGTGCAAAGTCCTCAAGGTCTCCAGGAAATGCGTATATGCGGTTTCCAATCCAGGTCCAGCAGAAAAATATTCATGGTTTCATTTCATGCACACCGAACCACTAGTGATACTTAATTTCCGTTTTTGATGTCTCTTCCTGTGTTGTCAACTATAACGATAGGTGCCGTTATTCCTAGTCAAGCACGCACACATCTCACTGCAAGTGAGCAAACAATTGGTGGATATATGCCAACGGCGGCAAGTACCGGGTTCGATTCCTGGACAGGCGAACGAAGTTGTAACCTCATTTCAAACTCAAACATCTAGCTGCTGCTGATAATATTCGATATCTAACCTCTGATGTTACTTAGTTAGCAATCTTATTTCGAGTTGGGCTAGCGTCCGCGTTACTAATCCTTACGTCATGGCAGTACGTTTTAAACACGTACAAGCCTTGCTACTTGACATTATGTTAACATTTTTAATGGTTAGGTAACAGGAGATAACGTTGTTTGTTGTGACTTGGCAAGACAGCCAAGCCACTATTATTGGTAGCCGAAAGGCACGCGTTAAGCTCACGCAGGCTGGCGTGAGGTCTGTAACATTTATGGAAGTTAGGCTTTAGCAAAAAAGGTCGTAGCTGGTGGAATACTTGACTTTAATCCATAATTGGTGAACATCGGTCTGACGGTACATGCATCACAAGATAAATAGCAAATGATAATGGCGCCTTGCTAGGTCGTAGCAAATGACGTAGCTGAAGGCTATGCTAACTATCGTCTCGACAAATGAGAGCGTAATTTGTCAGTGAACCATCGCTAGCACAGTCGGCTGTACAACTGGGGCGAGTGCTACGACGTCTCTCTAGACCTGCCGTGTGGCGGCGCTCGGTCTGCAATCACTGATAGTGGCGACACGCGGATCCGACGTATACTAACGGACCGCGGCCGATTTAAAGGCTACCACCTAGCAAGTGTGGTGTCTGGCGGTGACACCACATTCTTCACCAAATTTGCTAACTGGTACTGGTGAAATCTTGGATATTTCAAGACTCTTAATGCGTAGTCACCAACGGTGAAAGTTGCTGTGACCGAGTCTCGCTCAGGCACAAAAGCTTTCTCTAGTTACAATAGCTGTAGGTTCCTGGTTTCGCTCCAAATCCAGAACAAAAATGTCGATTGTATTGTTTAAAGTGCCAAAATGGGCACAAATAATTGCTGTAGTCAAATGTACAAAGAATTTACAGGTGACACAGTGTTAATTTTCAAGTTTCCATATAAAGACATTGCCGTTGCTAATTGTCCTGCTTTTAAACGGTTAGTTCAAGAACCAGTTTATGACCAGCCTCTCTTATCTGGAATGACGATTCACAGGTATTGGAAAATCTTGCAACGACCAAAAATACTTCGAATTACGAGGTTCATTCAAGTTCTAAGGCCTCCGATTTTTTTTTCTAATTAACTGCTCACCCGAAATCGATGAAACTGGCGTTACTTCTCGACGTAATCGCCCTGCAGAAGTACACATTTTTCGCAACGCTGACGCCATGATTCCATGGCAGCGGCCAAGGCTTCTTTAGGAGTCTGTTTTGACCACTGGAAAATTGCTGAGGCAATAGCAGCACGACTGGTGAATGTGCGGCCACGGAGAGTGTGTTTCATTGTTGGAAAAAGCCAAAAGTCACTAGGAGCCAGGTCGGGTGAGTAGGGAGCATGAGGAATCACTTCAAAGTTGTTATCACGATGAAACTGTTGCGTAACGTTAGCTCGATGTGTGGGTGCGTTGTCTTGGGGAAACAGCACACGCGCACCCCTTCCCTGACGCTTTTGTTGCAGTGCAAGAATAAATTTGTTCTTAAAAACATTTTCGTAGGATGCACCTGTTACCGTAGTGCTCTTTGGAACGCAATGGGTAAGGATTACGCCCTCGATGTCCAAGAACATGGACACCATCACTTTTTCAGCACTGGCGGTTATCCGAAATTGTTTTGGTGGTGGTGAATCTGTGTGCTTCCATTGAGCTGACTGCGCTTTGTTTCTGGATTGAAAAATGGCATCCATGTCTCATCCATTGTCACAACCGACGAAAAGAAAGTCCCATTCATGCTGTCGTTGCACGTCAACATTGCTTGGCAACATGCCACACGGGCAGCCATGTGGTCGTCCGTCAGCATTCGTGGCACCCAGCTGGATGACACTTTTCGTATTTTCAGGTCGTCATGCAGGATTGTGTGCACAGAACCCACAGAAATGCCAACTCTGGAGGCAATCTGTTCAACAGTCATTCGGTGATCCCACAAAGCAATTCTCTCCACTTTCTCGATCATGTCGTCAGACCAGCTTGTGCGAGCCCGAGGTTGTTTCGGTTTGTTGTCACACGATGTTCTGCCTTCATCAAACTGTCGCACCCACGAATGCACTTTCGACACATCCATAACTCCATCACCACATGTCTCCTTCAACTGTCGATGAATTTCAATTGGTTTCACACTCGCAAATTCAGAAAACGAATGATTGAACGCTGTTCAAGTAAGGAAAACGTCGCCATTTTAGGTATTTAAAACAGTTCTCATTCTCGCCGCTGGTGGTAAAATTCCATCTGCCGTACGGTGCTGCCATCTCTGGGACGTATTGACAATGAACGCGGCCTCACTTTAAGACAATGTGCATGTTTCTATCTCTTTCCAGTCCGGAGAAAAAAAATCGGAGGCCTTATAACTTGAATGCACCTCGTATCATAGAATCTGAGACGTCCCTATAATGTCTCAAAATGACTTATGCATAAAAATACTTAATTTTACCTAAATATTGTTGGAATCACGTATGCGATGGTGTTAGATAAATGCTTATTAGTTACACTGATTTTGAAATATCACTTAATGTAATAAAATTGAGTTTGCAAGTGGTCAGGACTGTCTTATCTCTAATGACTTGTTTCTTAGTATGTATAATATTATGGTGGTGACTCACATCTCGACACATTATCTTTAAGCACAGTATTCTCTAGTGATCTCCCGTAATAAAAATTTTGTGTAGTCAAACGGCTGTATTTAAAGAGTTTAGAGGACCGGCAAGAGATCTAGGTTATGTGGGCTGATTGCAAATCAGTCGAAACGCAATTCGGGTTGTCCAGATACTTTTGGGTATGATAGTACGTGACACTCTCCCCCAAGTCGAACAAATCTGTGACTGTTCGAGCTGTCTTTTTGTGTGTTCTATGTTCCGTGTTAGCTAGATTTCGTATTGATCGCACACACATGTGGAAGATTGTAACAAAGGATGCGCAAGCTATTTGTTAGCTGCCTCATTTCCTCAGCATCCTTGCCAGTAAACCAAAGTCTGCCTGCTTTACTACCAGCATCTCAGGCTATGTCATTCTTTCATTTCATATCGACACATATTGTTACAGCCAGGTACTGGTACGGGCTGAGTGTTTCCAAATATTTTTTTCGTAACTATAAATAAACCGACGTTTTCCATTGACGCTAGATGTCGTGTGAAACACGTGACAAGCAGTATTGGTCTGGGGTGACTCCATCTACACTCTGTGAAAAAATTATTTCAGAAATTTAGCGAAACGCAAGACAACTCTTAGCGGAAACGCCTAACACGTAAGTATCATATAAATGCGCGTCACATATTAATTAAACTATAAAGAGAGTGACACTGAGTTTCCATTGGCTTGTTCCATTATTAGGGAATATGCCCAGTACATAATTGAAGACCTTGGCTCTAATCAGTGTTAAGGAACTTGTTGGTTGTTTTGAGAAAGTACGCAGTAATGTTTCAGTAAATGTCAGTTTAATTAGATAGTTCATCATTATTTTGAAATTCAGATTAAACAATTTTTTCTAGAATAACAAATACTGCTTTTAAAATCATAAATTCTGTCCGAATTTTATTCTACAATCTCTTCAATGGGTACTTAACATAGTTTACTCGCTATCTGAATTCACTTAACGTGGCTTGCATTTAGCCTACCACTGTTTATCTGCTGAGCGAATTAACAACGCGTTAATGCGAAACCTCTCAAAAGTACAAATTTAAAAGTTCTGATCTGTTTATTTGTGGTTTGCATTACTAATTTTTGCAATAATGAAGCATAAGAACCTAAAAAATTAATCTGATATTCAGCACAGTATCAAATTAATTTTGTTGTCTCCTTAATACAGTATTTACACAATTTCAATACAGGTGAATTTTGGTAAGGGACACAACACTGTTAACTCGCTTAAATAATTATTCGCAACATTCTTTGAGGCGCATTTGCGTAACACTGCTGTCGTGCAATGAATGACGCGCCTGACGGAGGAGATTAAGAACCTAGCTAAAGGTGTAACGGGGTACATTCGCCTTTGTGAAGATCTCGCACTTGCACTTATGGTGGCCTTCGAGAACACTCTAGCAATATAAGTACACTCATATTCAATACGAATAAGCTTAAAATTTTCATTTGCTTAAAACTGAACAGATCTTCGACTCCAGGTATCTCTAAGCCACTGTTATGATCTAGTATTAATGACACCAATCTCTACGTTATTAGATATTTTTGAATGGGGACTCCATCGGCAGTTGCGTGCACCACGACCATCACACCAGTATTAACAACAAAAGGAGGGTTATTATTGGTCGCTGAAGTAACGACCAATGTAGACCCTCGTTTTGTTATTAATCCTACGATTAGTCTCTGAAAAAAAAACACTGTCAGAGGCATTGAATTCTTAATTGTTTTTACCTTGTAACTACAGCCCAAGATAAATGCTCAACTGTGATTAGCTGTTTTATAAACTTGCAACTAGAACTTCCAACATATTAAAGGTTTAGTGTGAATCGGGGTTTGGAGCCTTGCTTTTCTGTGGAATTCGTCGTACTTATTGCGCTGCCTATGCACGACTAACTACCCCTCATCAGAGAGTTACTATTGCTAGTAACTCTACTCTGCTTTCAAAACATCCTACAAGCTCTTCTAGAAGGAAGGATATTGCGCAAAAATCGCGTAGTTCGAGCTTAGCGTTTTATTTCCAGACTGAAAGACCCTGTTAGCACCGACGTGTTTAAAAAGACTGCGTATTCATGTCCAAGTTGAATAACTCACTCTGTAAAGCGGCAACGGACTGTACAGGTATGAGCACTTTTGTAATCCTATAGAAGTGTAAGTATTCATGCCATTAAATACTCGTCTCTTGATTTTTCACAACCACTACATCTCACTGAATGGCTTAATGAGAACAGTGTTTTAGTAAAGTGAAAACACGATACCAATAAAGATCGATTGATGTAGGTGTTAAAAATTGGAGTATTCGGACTTGACCGTGCCCTTTTTCAGGCATTTATATCAGCATCCGTTGAAAGTGTTTTGCAGAAGCCCATTAACACATGAAGAAAATTCAGAATGCAATTTAGATATTTCTAGTCTAGACATTAACACTTCAATTTTTCTTTACCTCTGTTACAGCCAATTACGGCATTAACTGAAGATAATAATCAGGTACAAACGGAAAGACTTCTAAAGATGTCAACTGATTCTTCCGTCGCTTCTTGATGGAATAACTTTGCAATTAGAAATAAAATGCACTAAATTCCTGGTGTTCAACATTATTAATTTATTTCGTTAACCGGTATAGACCTTACCTATACTTAATTATTTTAGTAGCTCCGGAAATAAATAAACATCCAGCACATAGAATGAAATTTTCACTCTACAGTGGAGTGAGCGCTGTTATGAAACTTCCTGGCAGACCAAAGCTGTGTGCCGGACCGAGACTCGAACTCGGGACCTCGCCTTTCGCGGGCAAGTGCTCTACCACTGAGGAGGAGAGTTTCTGTGAAATTTGGAAGGTAGGAGGCGAGGTACTGGTGGAATTAAAGCTGTGAGGACGGAGCGTGAGTCGCGCTTGGGTAGCTCAGTGGTAGAGCACTTGCCCGCGAATGGCTAGGTCCCGACTTCGAGTCTCGGTCGGGCACACAGTTTTGGTCTGCCAGGAAGTTTCACCCAGCACATAGTCTAAATTTAATATTAAATGACCATGCAAGACTCACTACCTTCTTTCTCCTAATCTTCATTTAAACCCTGAAGTTCTTCAATTCTTGCCATACTGTCTGCCCCATTCTATTCCTCAATTTTCCCTGTTTTTATTAGTTTTATTGTGACTTCATATACACTGATATTTTACTATAAGCACATCTTTCCTATAAGTGAGTCACACATATATCCTGATGAAACAGTTACATAATTTAGCTGATGCATTTCCTGCTCCCAATTCTGTTCCATCTTTTAAACTGTTTTTCATCTCTTTCCATACGTAATATCAACAGTAATATTGTCTTGGGTTAAAGTTATTTTCTTATGGTTGTTAATTTAATTCAGATATATGTGTCAGTTATTAGGTTGTTTTACTACATGCACATCTCCTGTGGTGAGTGCAATTTTTGCTAATGTTGTCCTTCTGTCTGCTCTTCAAACACACACATACACACACACACACACACACACACACACACACACACACAGAGCTTATTAGACCTCTAGTTTTAATGCTATTTCTGGTTCCTCTGTCAAAGTGAAACTTACTCTGTGTTTGCACTTAACATAGACCATATATAACATTAACCGTGCATGTTCATATCTCTGCGGTGTTAACGCTTGGGATTAACATCTAAGTCCCGTGACTCGGGCCAGAATGCCGAGTTCCTGTCATTACGAGTTGTGCGAAGTGGAACTGACAGTTACAGTGTCTCTCATTTATAGCTGAAATCAAGTACTACTCTTAAGCATGCAGTAGTTCAGTTAACCTAATTTCTCAGAAATTCCTGATAATAAAGCAGTGGTTATCGTTTTGCATGTGGCCAAGTTAAAACTTATTGACAGATCTTTTAACAAGCGACAAAATTACTGTTGTTTAGTGAATAATTTTTTATGTATGAATTCTTGTAGTTCACCAGTTCCACAGGAGTGGTAGGGAAAATAACAATTTAGACCGCACAAGAATATGTGTGAAAAGAGTTAGTAAGCTTTTATAAGAGAGGAAATCCTTTTATGTGCATAATGTCAGAATCTACACAAAATAAGCACATATGTTTTCTGACATTTGCTTAATCCAGTACAGATACCGAAAAGATATCAAAATAGGAAGCGTAAAGTATTACAAAACGTTGATTACAATGGTGTAGTGAGCTAGTTATTAACAGTACGTCGTTTCAAAAGCTTAGTCATTCACAAAGTTTTACATCCATTGACCAACACCCATCCTAACTTTCAACTTATGGAAATATCTCTGCAAGTATTGTAAAGTAATTCACTTGCACAACTGAGCTTTTCGTCATTTTACCTAATCTGTAGGATACAATGCAAGACTTATCTGAGTATATGTGAAGGCCTGTACTTCTGCATCTAGTAAAAAGCACAACATCTGATCTGTAACAAAAATGTCGTAAATTGTGCACTAGAAATGCGTAATGACGTACTCGGCTTCAGGCCCCGACTCACGTGACTTAGATAATGGTTTCAGTAAAATGACGTCATGCGCCGTCTATGTTATCTATGGTGTATGGGCCGCTCGGAGTGGCCGCGCGGTGTAAGGCGTCATGTCACGGACTGTGCGGCCTCCAACAGGAGGGTCAGTTCTCCCTCGGGCATGGGTCTGTGTGTTATCCTTAGCGTTAGTTTAAGTTACTTTAGGTAGTGTGTAAGTCTAGGGACCGATCACCTAAGCCTTATGTCCCCTTAAGAATTCACACTCATTTGAACATTTTTATGGTCTGTGGCACGTGAAACAGCATGTATAACATCTTTTTCAATATCGTATATCAATATTGTATCCTATTTGTTGACGATGGTTAAATTCACATGACTGACTTGTTATATGAAAACCGGTTAATGAAAGAAATTAATAGTGTAGAATTACCTCAATGTAGTGCCTTTAGTTTATAATTCGGAAGATTTATTTGACGGTTTATAACACAACAACACAGTACTTCACACTTATAATATGTATTCTGATATATTGCTTACAATGTTAATTACCTGAAATATTGCAGAATAACATAGTTCAAAACAGTTTTGTAAAGATTGTAGTAACCGCACTAACAGTTTCATCATCTATGCATTGTGTAATTAAATCGTGGACTTAATTTCAAAGAATATTCTTAAAATATTTATTTTATTTACTAGCGGTTCATCAAGAACATTAAAACTTTTAATCACACTTTGTGAGCGTGGAACTAGTTGCCAGGGAGTAACTGATGATATCATAATTTTATTCACTTTAATAGTGTCTAAAAGCATTTTTAAAAAGAACCTGATTTAAAATTATAATCAGAAAGCGCCCTCTAAATATCAAGTTACAATTTATTCAGAGGCTGAAAGAACAAATTTTTAACTGTATCAGATTTCGGGCTGAGAACCTTGCCACTCCCTTTTGACACGGCAGTAGTTATGACTGCTCACAACAACCTCTGAAAGACTACAGTGGTGCAAACCTGCAACACCCCAGATTACTTTAAACTAAAAATTTTAACAACTCACACAAGCACATAAACTATGCACCCCGTAGGAGGGATGGAAATGGTACAAAACACCAAAATTAAAATATTAACTTGCCACCTAATGTGCAACTTGATTTTAACTTCTAAGAAAAGTCTTACGGTGGAAGGGTGGCAACTTTATATACTAAAATGACCTTTTAAATAAAACCCCATGAAATGCAACCTTATATAAAATTATACATGGTTGGCCAAACAAGTTAAGATGCTCTACAGTACACAGATACCGCCTCTCAAGATGATAAGCAAGATCAAAACATATTTCAGGAATTAGGCCGTTACACTCCCAGCAATAAATTCGTTAACACACCGAATCCGACAAACATGACAGAGGCAGCTCCGAACGACAGACATACTAGCATGCCGACCGACAATCTGACCGATTTCCAACCGTCAGATCCAACTACACCAACGACAGAGAATATCGGCCGATGTCGAGTAAACCAAGATACCTACACCTTCTAACTCGGCCTCACCAAGATCAAGGCATCAAACACCACTCAAGACAAGTTTAAAAGAATACAGAGAACACAAGTCACAACTGGCAAATCACTACGGAAGAAGGCTGCGGGTTCTAGACAACAACACACAACACTTGTTATCACACACGTGAACAGCTGAGGAAACAAGAATCCACAAGTAACGAACAAATCGTAGCAGTCGAGATTTAAAAAGAAGTAACTAATTACTCAACTTGAGGATCCTGCTTCGGAGGAAAGTGAAAGGTCGCTCTCGCAGCTAGCGCCTCCAAATGCAACAGCGCGTGCCCACTGCCAAAAACCCCGGCCTGGCTTCGCGCTGTGGAGACTCGTCGCTGCTCAGTTCCGACGAACCAACAAGGTCCAACCATATCCCGACTCGGAAAATGGTGTTCATCCTGAGGATCCAAGACGTCGGCGACGGAGACGCCCGGCCGAGCAAACGACCAACGTCAGCCCGTTTTCGCCGACAGTGGTCCCAGCGAATACTAAAACCGTATGGACGCGACTGTTGGTGACTGCCAACTCTTCCCAACTGATCCTGGTGTCAGTGCTCAGCAGACCACATGTCGCCATCCGACGACCAGCCGACTGATCGAACAACGGCCTTCCGTGTGCGTCGGCCATGGTCCCGGCGCGTAGTTGCACCGTGCGGATCTGCCTGCTGCTGACTTCCAACTCGTCCGACAGCGGAGTAACGACGAACCTGACTCAGTCCACAACCCATCAGCGACTGAGACGTAGAGCCGACTGACTAACATGCGAGTGTCTGCCTGCCGACTGATTCTGTCGACTCACTGCACCGACTCCCAGACTGATTCCGACTGACCCCTGGTGCCCCTTAAATGCACGTGAACAGGCAGCCTTTCCCCTTACCCACCAGAGGGAGACACCAAAGCTGCGACTGCCACAGTGGCGCCACCGCCAGAAACGGGGGGCGACTGCTCCACACTACGCGCTGCCAGAAACGGGGGGCGACTGCTCCACACTACGCGCTGCGGCGCGCTCTTCAAAACAGCAATTTTTACCACGGCTCACTAAAATCAGTAACATTGTCTGAATGGTGCTAGCTATTTTAATCGCCTTCGTGCTATAATCTTTGGTATACGAGAGCGCGAGTCAAGAGCCGCAAGCTAACAGTGAGTGACCTCGGACAGGAAGAAATTTTGCGAGCGGCCGAAAATAAGTGCGTAAACGCCGTTGCTGAGAATGTACGGGAAGGCACTGTGGGCATAACAATTAGGCAATTGTATGAGCCGCCGTACGATGTATATTCGAGGTAATGTTTCAACAGGATTATTCGAAGAACATTAGGGCCTACTGCAGCCAAATCTATTAAAATTTGATTGTAACTGGAAGTAGGGCTTTTTGCCTTACACTTGTTACACTCAAAGCATTACGTCGCGCCAGCAGCAGCTCCATCTCAAGGTAAGACTGTGCCACTTCACACGATTAGAAGTGTACGAGACTTGCAGTGTCATAGGATCAATCAGTCGAATATTACATTGTATCGGTAAACTTTAATTCTTCCCCTGTGTTGATTATCCCGCATCGTTATTACCTACAGTAAGATCCTCTTTCCGTCATTGTAATAACCGATTATCATATTAATGAAAAAGAACTGCGTGTGAAATTCTTGAAAGAGCCAGAAAGCGGAATTTAAATTTTGTTACTCTAGTGAAATGGTAAAATTGCAAATTAGTTTGAGGTCAAATTTCCATTTTTAATTCAATTAATTTTACAACAAGTATTTGAGAAGAAAGTTCATTATATACCAAAAGTAATTATTCTGGTAAGGTAAAAATAAAACGCTATCATTTGAAAGTTATTTATTTTTGTATACTTTTGTATTTGTAATGTGATATTGGGTTTCCTGTTATCGACGTAGGCTGATTTACTTGTTTCTAATCGTTATATAATTTTGAAAGTGATTATTATATTATCCAGTTACGAAATATCATTGTTAGAAAGAAGGCCACATAAAAACTAATGACAATGAACGTTAGTAATATTACTCACTTATTACCCTGTTACATTTTCATTTAGTCAATAACTTACAGTTTTCAATGATTCTAAAGTATTCAGTGCTATGATAATTAATATTCAAATTGATGATTAATTTTCAGATATTTTATAATTTCCTGCATTTTCAATTGACCTGCAGCACGTACAGTCGTGGACAAAACGAGCGAGACCCCTCGCCTTTTCGTTATGCTGATCCGCACGGCTGCTACACAGCATAACCGGCAAGGCGACGAAGTGCTACCAACATACTATGCACAGGCGTGAAATTGACAAACTATCTTACCTTTTTTAGGCTGTTTTCAATAATTTGTAATACTATATTAATACTGATTAGTGTGTTAAATACAACACGTAAATATAAGACAGAATGAAGGAAGAAACGCTAATTGGTATGAACTGTACCAATAAAAATGAATTTCAACTTATCGAGATAACATAACTGTTTTAGTAAGACAAAGAACGCCGGATCGTTACGAATTAGCAAAACATTATCCGCTTTCGGCCGCGAAACGGTCTGTGTCAACGTTCAGACCAGTCCTACTGGATTACCGTTGCTGACCTAACATGAAAGTGTGCAAATTTAGCAATGCGTGAAGATTCATAACGAAATTCAGTTAAAAATCATTCAGTGCCACACTTAAGTCAATTCCATTATTGACAGAAGCGGAAAAAGTAGGCAGTAACATGTATGAAATTCTACAAGAGTGTCATATTGACATGCACAGGGCGCCAGTACAGAATAAAGGTAGCGATAAAACGTATAGGGGCCGCGAGAATTTCTTAAAATTGCTTTACTGATATTCTACCTGGCTCCATCGAGATTAGAACCGAAAACAAACCATACCTTCCTTTCACTACGCTAGCAGACAACCCATTCAGTCCTCTATTATTACCCCAGACATGAATAAGCCACCAATTTCGCAATGAAAATGGCAAAATGATCTGCAGTTTCTGTTGCATAGCGCTTTCTGGACTCAAAAACATGAATTTTCTTCCTTTATGTCACCGCTTATGTGACAACCATTCGGGATGTTTATCGAAATAGCAAAATACTGTTATTAGAGAGTAAATTTAGTAGGATATTTCTGCACCACCCCAGGAAATAAACGGCTACACAGCTGCCAAACGAATTCTACACTGTTTCGCATTCTCCACTAGACTCGCCACAGCAGCAAAACGTTCAGTAGCCTAAGTGTTTCTTATGCTAGCTAGCAATGGGAATGTTCGCACTTCTAAAACACGGTAGCATTAATACTGGGATGTGAACTACCACGTGTATAGGCAAATGGATTCTATTTGCATTCCTGTAAACGTGATTTGGATCGAAAGCGTAGCTACGATTATATGCTGATGTTTAGACTGCAACTAGAACACTTCGAATAAAGAGTAGGGGGTTTTATTTATGCAGCCCTCATCTTCAGTATCTGTCGTAGCTGTTTTCGTTGTTAGGATTTCGTCACCTCAACCGGTAAAAACGGAACCATACAAGTCTCACTTTCTTGACCGTCTATCGGTCTACCCAACCTTTGAAACCCATTTACCTCCAGAACGGGTAGACATAATAAGCGGAAACGTATCGCACTTCTTGTGGTAACCGGTCCCTTGGTGGTGTAAAAAAGTGAGCTTCTATGTCAACGCAATCTAAAGATACGGCCGTTTATGAAAAGAAAATTTACGTGAAAGGTCAAAAAATGGCTCCAAGAACTATGCGACCAAACTGCTTACGTCATCAGCCCCTAGACCTAGAACTACTTAAACCAACCTAACTTAACACACATCCACGCCCTGGGAAGGATTCGAACTGACGGCGCAAGCAGCCGTGCGATCCGCGATATGACGCCGTTGAAAGCACGGCTAACCCGCGCCGGAAAGCTGTTAATATCATCTGATTTACTTCTGGTGAATGATTTTCTGCGCAGTTCATTTAAGATAGAATAACTAAAATATATTTGATGTTACGGAAGACGAAGGACGCCTAATTCGTTTCCCTCTCTTTACTTATGATGTTACATTCGCAATCTGAGCATACGAATTATCCATAACCACACTTTAGCGCCACACAGATACGTGAATGAAACACATTGGCGTACAGTTTTAGACATAAAAAGTGACCGCCGGCCGCCTGCCACAGGGACTAAGTCCGAGTCTATTCACTTAACGTAGCCAATAAAACTGACCGGCCATCTACACAATCTGGCAACACTGTAAGATGCGGAAGCGTTAGGAGGAAGTGTTGTCTACTTCCGAGATGTTCTCCGATTGTGTGAGCCCGTGTGAGCCCGTGGTATTCCAGAAACAACTCCGCAGGACAGCTCGTGGCTGCGCCGCGATCATAACAGCTTACGCTCTAGCGTTTCCTCACGCTGCAGCGGCTACCGGCCACCGGCCAGACGACACCCGCCGCCTGAAATCCGGCGCCGCCCATGTGAACGCGTCGCCACGGTGTCAGTGTATGTACCAACTGTCATTTTCGAATTTGAAGTTCTAGTTATCATCTTGCAGTTAAACATTCGATTTTGCAGACTCGAAAATCATGAACTACAGTTAAGCATAGTAAAATTGAGTCGCAAGTGGAAAAAGGTGTAACACCTGAAACACAACGTTTACTTTTGGTATAACAGAGGGGTGAATGCAGAGGAGGCAGCTAGAAAGATTTGAACTGTGTTTGGAGGGAGTGCTTTTGGTAAAAATACGCGACATTTGCAATCAACAGGCAAAGTTCAGAAGTCTGGTGTAGGAGTACTGCATGCTCTAATTCGAAACAACAAAAATCAACGGAGTGACTATTATTGAACGTCATCAGGTCACTCATCGAGTATTCCTTTCGGTCGGAGTGTAAGAAAATCGAGCAACAAAAGTACATCACCTGTGCTACTGCATGATAACGCACTATGTTGATTTGAGAAACAAAACAATCCAGGAGATTGATAGAAAAGTCGTCTGTCAGGCACTTGTATTGATAGGGAAGTCCTCTCTCAAGAACTTGTCCCTCTCGTCATATATTTGTAAAATTTTACCTTTCCCGCTCTTGATCGATCAACCGTCAAGGCAATTCATTTCTAGACGGAAATACTCTTAAAACTACTCTGGTTTAATAACATCGTTAGAACCAGTAGGTTTCTACAGGCGTAGAATTTGTAAACAACTTTAGCATTGTCAGATCGTTTTAGATATCGTGAAAGAAAATTCTGCTGCTGATTAATTTCTCTTTGATAATTACTGTTGCGTTTAGTAAACTAATGGAAAATGCAATTAAAATATTCACTGTACTAATACAAATTAAATTCAGAGTGATAGGGCACAAATCGCAGAATATCTGAGTGACCACCATCAAACGTTCATTTCTGAGGAAGAGGATGTGGAACAAAAATGGAAAAAATTCAGAAACATCGTCCAGTACGCCTTAGATAAGTTCGTACCGACTAAGGTCCAAAGCGAGGGGAAAGATCCACCGTGGTATAACAATCATGTACGAAAGGTACTACGGAAACAAAGAAAGCTTCATCATAGGTTTAAGAGTAGTCGAATCATAGCTGATAAGGAAAAGCTGAACGAAGCGAAAAAGAGCGTAAAGAGAGCAATGAGAGAAGCATTCAACGAATTCGAACATAAAACATTGGCAAACAATCTAAACAAGAACCCTAAAAAGTTTTGGTCATATGTAAAATCGGTAAGCGGATCTAAATCCCCTATTCAGTCACTCGTTGACCACGATGGCACCGAAACAGAGGACGACCGAAGAAAGGCAGAAATACTGAATTCAGTGTTCCGAAACTGTTTCACTGCGGAAAATCGTAACACGGTCCCTGACTTCAGCCGTCGCACGGACGCCAAAATGGAAAATATTGAAATAAACGATATCGGAATTGAAAAACAACTGCTATCACTTAGTAGCGGAAAAGCATCCGGACCAGACGAGATACCCTTAAGATTCTACAGTGATTATGCTAAAGAACTTGCCCCCTTTCTATCAGCAATTTATCGTAGATCGCTGGAAGAACGTAAAGTACCTAGCGACTGGAAGAAAGCGCAGGTCGTTCCCATTTTCAAGAAGGGTCATAAATCAGATGCGAATAATTATAGGCCTATTTCGCTTACGTCAATCTGTTGTAGAATAATGGAACATGTTTTGTGTTCTCGTATTATGACGTTCTTAGATAAAACAAATCTCCTTCATCATAACCAACATGGATTCCGCAAACAGAGATCATGTGAAACTCAGCTCGCCCTATTTGCCCAAGAAATTCACAGTGCCGTAGACACTGGCGAGCAGATTGATGCCGTATTCCTGGACTTCAGGAAGGCATTTGATACGGTTCCGCACTTACGTTTAATGAAAAAAATACGAGCTTACGGAATATCGGACCAGGTTTGTGATTGGATTCAGGATTTCCTAGAAGAAAGAACTCAACATGTCATTCTTAACGGTTCAAAATCTGCAGATGTAGAGGTAATTTCGGGAGTACCGCAAGGAAGCGTGATAGGACCTTTATTGTTTACAATATACATAAATGACTTAGTTGACAACATCGGTAGCTCCGTGAGGCTATTTGCAGATGACACGGTTGTCTACAAGAAAGTAGCAACATCAGAAGACTCGTACGTACTCCAGGAAGACCTGCAGAGGATTAATGCATGGTGCGACAGCTGGCAGCTTTCCCTAAACGTAGATAAATGTAATATAATGCGCATACATAGGGGCAGAAATCCATTCCAGTACGATTATGCCATAGGTGGTAAATCATTGGAAGCGGTAACGACCGTAAAATACTTAGGAGTTACTATCCGGAGCGATCTGAAGTGGAATGATCACATAAAACAAATAGTGGGAAAAGCAGGCGCCAGGTTGAGATTCATAGGAAGAATTCTAAGAAAATGTGACTCATCGACGAAAGAAGTAGCTTACAAAACGCTTGTTCGTCCGATTCTTGAGTATTGCTCATCAGTATGGGACCCTTACCAGGTTGGATTAATAGAAGAGATAGACATGATCCAGCGAAAAGCAGCGCGATTCGTCATGGGGACATTTAGTCAGCGCGAGAGCGTTACGGAGATGCTGAACAAGCTCCAGTGGCGGACACTTCAAGAAAGGCGTTACGCAATACGGAGAGGTTTATTATCGAAATTACGAGAGAGCACATTCCGGGAAGAGATGGGCAACATATTACTACCGCCCACATATATCTCGCGTAATGATCACAACGAAAAGATCCGAGAAATTAGAGCAAATACGGAGACTTACAAGCAGTCGTTCTTCCCACGCACAATTCGTGAATGGAACAGGGAAGGGGGGATCAGATAGTGGTACAATAAGTACCCTCCGCCACACACCGTAAGGTGGCTCGCGGAGTATAGATGTAGATGTAGATGTAGATGTACTACAGAAACATCACGACGGCAGTCTATCTTACCGTAAGGTTTTCGCTCTGACACTAAGAGTTACTGAAAGTAGCAAGATGATTTTTGCTCGAGCGTTGTCTTACGATTCCCTTATTGAGTTTTTATCAGCCTGCTTGTAGCTGTGCTACCAAAGAATTGAAAATCTGGCTTTCAGCGAGTCGCGAATGACGAACGAAAGCAGCTTGCACCTGTTAGCTAAGCATGTTACCTGGGAACTGGTTTTTTTTCTAAAGTGGGATGACGTCCTTTTGTGGTTGAATTGTTGGCAAATGTCAGTCAGACGTGTGCCGTTGGTCTAAGCGTTTCGGTGTGTTGAATTTGTACCAATGGTTTTTCTACACGTTTCTTCTGTCCCAAATAGAGAGTTGAAGTCTCCCACTAATATTTTCACGTCAACCAGTGGAATTTTGCTCATAGTATTTTCGAGTGTGTTCCAGAATTTTTCGACATTTTCGGAGTTTTTCTTATTTTCGATGTTGGTGGGGACACGTGCATTGATGAGCGCATAGTCATAAGTCGCTTGTTGATGGGCCGGCCATGGTGGCCGAGCGGTTCTAGGCGCTTCAGTTCGGAACCGCGCGACTGCTACGGTCGATGGTTCGAATCCAGCCTCGTGCATGGATGTGTGTGATGTCCAGGGTTAAGTTAGGTTTAATTAGTTCTAAGTTCTAGGGGACTGATGACTTCCGGTGTTAAGTCCCATAGTGCTCAGAGTCATTAAAACCTTTTCATTGTTGATGGGTGTGATTTCTTTGACAGAGTTGATGATAGATCTGTGTTCGAGAAATGCAATGCCGAAGATTGGTACGCCTTTCGCTACCTTTTGTTGTAATTTGCTTTTGAAGACGCAATGGTTTCCCTAATGCAAGGTTTCATTGTCAGTTAGTCGTGGTTCTTGAAGAGCAAGGATGAGAATTTTTTGTAGGTGGATTTCTTTTGTGAGATTATTTAGTTTTCGTGTTTGGATCAATGTATCGATGTTTACTTTTAAATGCATGTTTCTTCCTTGTAGGGAAATTTACCAGAGATCTACGATATTCTCTGACGTGCTAACCTGGACTCCCCAGAATCCGAAAATCCAACTGCCGCCTGTCGACAGCCGGGTTGTGTACCACCTGGGGTAAAGTTGACTTTGCTTGCATAGTTCATGTTTGCTTGTGTTTCATTGGTTTGGCTTGGGTGATACGAGGACCGGACAGGACCAGAGGGTGTTGAAGCCTTTGAAAGCAAATATTTTCAGCCAAGCTCATTGAGCTAAGAGACGGTGACCAGAGTAGCGGTGATTTTCACTCAGACGTGTCTGAATTTTGGGTTCAACGGATATGGTAGCCGTTCAGGATTGTGTTAGTATTTGGTTCACCCCTAGAATTTGATTTCCTCGGTACCACCCATATGGGGGAGGGTTTCCCCTATCCGCCACACGCGATTATTATTATTATTATTATTATTATTATTATTATTATTATTACTGTCATTATGTCATCAGCAAATCCGATATGGTGTATCTTCCCACCACTGAAATAGATGTGTATTGTTCGATTCAGTATTTCCATCACATAAATGTGGGTTATAATTACGTTACATTGCTGCTAGAAGACATATTTCTCACTTTTTCTTAGACAGTTGCTACCTGTTACTCCATCATAGGAATTTATGTGCGCAGCATTGTTGCAATACAGACGTTCAAATTATCCGATTTCTGTAATTTCGTTTCGATACCAGATAGTTTTAATCGGATTCAGCTAGGCAGTCTTAATGTGGATATCTGACTACGACTCTCATCATGTGATAGACTGGGCAAATCACATTCTTAATCGGACTGTTGAATATAGATCACTTATCTATGACAGGGCCTGAATTCTTAAACACTGTGGAAAATAATAATCCAATGTGCTTATTACAAATACGTTATTTAAATATAAATACGTGGATTAAGGAGATAATAGTTTATTTACAGGAGCAGAGCCCCATCCATCATAGCAGAGCAGTGCGAGATTGGTTTCAGGCCCAAGAGAGGATAAAGCTGTTGCCGTTTGTTCCACGATCACCAAACATCAACCAGATAGAGAATATGTGGGCAGATGTAACAAGGCCATTGCCACGTGGATCTACAAAAGCAAGCGACCTTTGGACAAATATAGAAAACATATGTTGGGAAGTAAACCATCACGCTACACTGTCGACGACTTAATGAAATCAATTCCCTAAGCCTTCGAGAAATCTTACGTAATGATCGTGGGTGGGTTGGTTACTAAAAGTATAAAAAAATGTTCAAATGTTTGTGAAGTCTTATGGGACTCAACTGCTAAGGTCATCAGTACCTAAGCTTACACACTACTGAACCTAAATTATCCTAAGGACAAACACACACACTCATGCCCGAGGGAGGACTCGAACCTCCGCCGGGATCAGCCACGCAGCCCATGACTGCAGCGCCCCAGACCGCTCGGCTAATCCCGCGCGGATACTTAAAGTATACTCGTCCACAGAACCCATGTGGACAATTATCTGATAATCGGTCAAGCTTCGCTTTGTCGCAGCTCTTTAGCATACAAGACCATTTACTTTCAGGCTCCTCCTTACAATTCTTGCAGTGCAAGGTAATTGAAAAATCCCATCCACTCGACGCCAAGTGAGGAACTGACTGGTGCATTTGTTGTTCAACACACAGTAGTTGTCAGCCTCACTAGAATCAATGACTGTGTGTCTGTGTGTGTGTGTGTGTGTGTGTGTGTGTGTGTGTGTGTGTGTGTTTTCGTGTTCATGCACAATCTGAATCAATACTATTAACATTAGAGAGACAACCAACAATAAATAATTCATCAAATATGACTGTAAAGTATTTTAATTGATGGGAAGTTACTAACTGAATTTTCACCCAACCCACGTCCTGCGTATTACGTTAAGTAAGATGTATTAACTCCATAGTATCGTTAGCAGAGACAGTGCGCTCTTGTTGTCGAGACTCGCGACAAGCGCAGCAATCAGCAGTGCCCAATGCCGCCGCGATTTGTTTATGTTGGCTGAGCGTGGACACTGCAGCAGACGCTTCGCCATAAACAGAAAGAAATCACCTTGTCTCTGACCGCAGTGAGCGGATATCACTGCCTGCGTGTTCTTATAGTAACCAACGTGAGACTCTACTCACAGGAGCCATGGAGCAATTGCAACGGGTATCATGTCATTAGTCATCAGAATATTAACCAGTGATGAAATGTCCACTCTATTTGAATCCCAAGAAAATAGGAACCTTCTCACAAAGGAATGTGAGGTGATATCAAAATTTATCCAACATACAAAAATTAACTGCAGGGCTTTCATGTATGCAGTAGTAGCACACAAGGAAATATTATGTCTTGGAAGCGTATATTTCATTTCCTCTTCTCATTTTAACGCCCTTGATTTAGTATGAAGTGGGAAAATAAACACGAAAAACTTAAGTTCCTGAGAAGCATATAAGTCATTCCCTCTTCTCATATCATAAGTTTTGTTTTAGTATGAGGTAAAAAAATAAACAGTTTAGGGTTCTGAAATATAATATGACACCACATTCTTATCGTAGGCGCTATCGGAAACGCAAAAAGCAGGGAGCTGTCCATTGTTTTGTCCAAAAGTCTGTTTCCTTTCATGCATTACTCACGTTAGGAGATTCTTATTTAAGGACTTGTGGGCATCAAGTTCTTTAGCAGAACAAGCCTTATGTTATTGTGCTAATTACGGTATAGAAAAAATGCAACAAAGACGAGTTCCCCTGGAGCACATGTCTGTATTCAGCAATGACCGCCAGCTGCCACAACACTTCACAGAATCCTTGCGGCAGGCAACGCAACTGTGCGTGCACTTCAGACTTCATTCAGTAAGACGTCAGGAGTTGGATGGAAACGTCAAAGTCGTATTCAATCCAGAATGAGGTGTTATTAAGATAGTTGAACAATCTAGCAATTACACTTCTATAATTCCCATATGCGTATTCCCATAGCCAAAAGAACCCGTTAGTGCGAAACCATCTGGAACTGCATTAACATCAAACTGCAAGAACTTGAGACAATACGTGGACTCTTCTCTTCGCTAAGTGACCTGTTACTGATATTTAGGATTCTCTCCGTCCTAGGCGTAGTGGAAATGGAACTTCAGAGGCGCCGGACCGGGTGGCCGAGCGGTTCTAGGCGCTACAGTCTGGAACAGCGCGACCGCTACGGTCGTAGGTTCGAATCCTGCCTTGGGCATGGATGTGTGTGATGCCCGTAGGTAAGTTAGGTTTAAGTAGTTCTAAGTTATAGGGGACTGATGACCTCAGCAGTTAAGTCCCATAGTGCTCAGAGCCATTTGAACCATTTTTTTTTTTTTTTGAGCTTGAGAGGCGCTTTCGCTATTCTTGACAAACATGAGAAACTTGTAATCACTGCGAGTTACAACTGCGTGATGATAATGGTTCAGGTTGTCAGTAGTTGTGGTGGTGTAATGCTGTCAAACTGCTTACGGCTACGTTAATGGTGGCGCACATAATTTAGCGCTGACTACCTACTTAAGTATAATTTTGTAAACTTGTGATATGAGACCAAGCCCCCCGACCATTATTCCACTCGCTCGCGGCCACACTGTATTCCCGCGTGGGTTTGGACGATGTCGTGCGCCTAGCACTGAAAACTTTAGATGAGCCGCCGAGACCCAAATAATTATACAGGATGTTTCAGGAGGAATAGTAAATATTGTAGGAGGTGGTAGTATAGACAAGTTGCAGAAGAAATGCCATATAACATGTGTCCAATTTTTATTTCGTACATACAGCTGGGTTCAATGCATTTACGTTTCGTATGTTGGTCCTTACCGGACCCAGTTGTCTACATTTCCTTGAAAATGACTTCCAGTGTTATTGGAAGAGGTTTATTTGGCTACAGGAATGCCTATGTTCCTCCAGCATGACGGGGCTCCTGCAAATTCTAGTCGTCAGGTGACACATTATCCAAACCTAACATTTTCTGGAAGATGGATCATTAGATATGGGCACTTTTCTTGGCCTTCAAGGTCCCTGGACGTTCTCTCTTTGGATTTTAGCCTGTGGGGATGGTTAAAGGCGAAGTCTACAAAGAAAAAGTAAACCCAAGAGCCGATTTGATCGTTCGGATTATGAATAGTGCAGCCCTCATAGAAGAACGCAAAGACGACCTCAGAAGAGCTACACGTGGTATTATCAAGAGAAGTCAAATGTGCATTGAAGTTGGTGGGGAAATTTTTGAAAATCAACTTTGAACGTCCTCATTTGCCTTTGATTTGAATTTGTTAGGATTACGTACTAACGGCTGTATCTCTGTCCTCAATAAAAAGTGGACGCATTTATATGGAATTTTTTTATGCATTTCGTCTGTACTACCACCTGCTAAAATATCTACTATTCCTCCTGAAACACCCTGTATATGGATATATGTATGGTGTCTGTTCCTTCGGACATGTCCGAAAGAAAATGTTTCATGGCATTCTGCAACGACCTTCGATCTAGTTGTACGGGCTGATAGAGATTTCAGAGCTGCTTGGCTGTCTGAATAAAAGTAGATGCTACGATTTTTGTAGGGTCTACTCTAATTCTCCTCCGTGCACTTGCTGATAGAAGATGTCATGTAATACTGTGGCCATCTTCCCTAAAGAGATTCTAGGCCGTACACCAGACCCGGTACATTCATCTGTTTTCGGCCTGTCAGCAAACCACTATATTATTTCTCCTGCACGGTTTAGTGGTTCGTTCTTCCACTGCTCCCTGCCTCCAACTGTTACATGGCAAGGTTTATTGAAACAGCTACAAGTTATTGTATAGTTAGTCGGCATTTCCCGAGCCAGCGCCATACTGATTTGGGATTCCGTATATTCTAACTATATCCACCTATTTCCAATTTTTAGCCTTTATGTCATTGCCGCTGTCTCCATTTTAAGCCACAGGTGTAAGGCTGGCATGTCTAGCGTAATATCAATCCCAAGAGTGGATGTCCTGCTAATTCCATCTGTTTGTGAAAGCAGATAAGTCTCTGCACTTTGCCAGACTCCCTAGCAGCCACCTTCTGTTCGACTTTGTTCATATTATAGGCCTATAAATTACCAATGGTCTTTTTACAGAGGTGTATATCCAGTAAGTACTGGGTTTAGACCCCATTTTACCCTACAGCAGCTTCTAGTGCTTATAAGATTGTCTTTCGCAGTGGAGCACATTATTTATGTGAGGTGTTCATAATATTTTTCCATCCAGGGCTACCTCTAGATACATTACTACCCAGCTATATGTATGTTCAATAAAAATTGGACACATGTTATATGTCATTGTTTCTGCAATTTGTCTATACTACCATCTCCTACAATAATTACTATTTCTCCTGAAACATCCTGTATAATTATTTGGCTCTCGACGGGTCATCTAAAGTTTTCAGTGCTAGACGCACGGCATCGTCCGAACCCTGACGCACGACATCGTCCGAACCCTCGCGGGAATACAGTGTGGCCGCGAGCGAGTGGAATAATGGTCGGTGAGGAGGGGGGTGGGGGAGGGAGGGGGGAGTACCGCACATGTGGTATACGGCAAAGATGGGAATTCGCGTCTGATGAGGAGCGTGTATAGATATGTGCTGCAGAGAGGTTGGTTGCTGCGTCCCGACAGTGCCCACCGTCGGAGCTTCGAGTCCTCCCTCCGGCATTGTTCATAGTTTAAGTTAGATTAAGTAGTGTGTAAGCTTACTTGGTCCCATACGTTCTCACCACAAATTTACAAAATTTTAAATCCAAAATACTGCATCTCGGTTCCTACAATAGTGCAATAAGTGCGCACTGGTTAGATGTAACTGAAGTGAGTCTCCATCTCGGATTGTGGTTAAGGGCGAACCCCAAGCGAGTGGCCACGAACAGTTGGGAGCGGAAATTTAATGTCATCGGAACCGTGTTGAAGGACCATGACATCGTTAGACTGACTGCAGAAAGTTCAGTTTATAAATACATACATACTTAGCAAAATTTATCATGTCACAGCAGTCTTACCGATACTGCAGGTCACTGCACATAAAATATTAGCTGTAACCTCTTGGTATGTGTGGAAACAAAATATCTTCAAAGTACCCTTCCACACGGCGACTTTGCACAGGCAAAACAGAGGACTTGGAATTAAAGACGTGCCTTTAAACTAATAAATGCCACTAAGACAAGCATCACGAAACTTCTGTTCCTCTCGTTAGATCCTGGAGATAGGAACGCTCCTGTTAATGTAGCACGCCAGCCTAGATTACGTCCGAAAGTACTATGGCGATTGGAGCTGTATAAGACTTCCACCAGCACAAACCAACACTAGAACCGTCTATGATTATATTACCAGACATCGTCTACACAAACCAATTCCGGTGAATTAACCTACAAAAAACTGGAGAAACGTCTGGAAAAATATCAACAATAAAATTATACCAACTAGAGTCAGTGCCGTATGGTGCGACGTTGTAAACGAAACCATACCCACAGCGGAACGATTATGAAAAATCAAATTGAGACCATCTTCATACTGCGACAAATGTGGGCTTGTAGAAACTGTAGCGCACAACTTCTTATGTGAAAATAGAATCAGAATTTGGAACTGGACTACGAAGAAATTAGCACTAGCCACAGAACCGTAGAAAGTCATATACCGATAACTGAAGCTTTACAACCCGACTGGAAATGTTACCCGTCCACAAAGAATAACAGTTATCCGTGGCTTCTGGGACAGTTTGTGTTGTACGTCGTAATAAACAAAACTTAGAACTTAGAAGAGTGCATGTTTTATATTGCAGAAGAACATTTTAAGCTGAAGAAGAATAACAAATATAAGGAATGTTTTAAATTTTTTTTATCTATTGCTTTATGTGGGCTACAAAGAGATGGACAGTTTTATTGATTAGAAGCAGAATACTATTCTTTCACTTTTTTTTATTCCTGGAATATTCTTTTACGTCGGTTCTTAAATCACAACTGTTCTAATTTGGCAAACCCGCTCCGGCTCCGAAACTTCTTCCATTTGTTGAAAAATATATGGCTTCCTTACAGACTTCATATGCATACAGTGCATAATAACTTAAATTGTGAATATATTTCTGAATGAATGTTTGTTATTTATTTTTCCGTCACCCTGTTCACTGTTATAAGTTATGTTCCACAAGGATCGCACGCGATTGGAGGCGACAATCTGTTATTTATTTTACCTTAATTACTACTTCAATTTCGTTCAACAATTTAAAGGAATATATGAGTGCAAACATGGAATACATGTGAATAATGCAGCTGCTCAGTGACAGGTATGTGGGAGGCACTGTGGCCAGGCCTCGGATTTTCGACTCCTGCCCTCTTTGCCTCCGCCTACCTGGTGCTGAAAGACTTCTCAAACTTTAGAAAAAAAAATAGTAGTGCAGTGGTCAGCACGTCTGTCTAGTAAGCAGCAGGTCTAGGTTCGAAGCTCAGTCGGTCACAAATTTTCATCTGCTGTCGTTGCTGTATTTCAACGCGCTGTGACAGTGCGGACGTCGGTCCTTCGATATTTAAGATGCAATTGTTTTTTGAGGCAATAGAGGTGATTTGCGAACATTAGTCTTGCCATCAAAATAACGGGACTCCAACGGAATCCAATCCTTAGTCATACCTTCGTGCCGGAGCTAACCCATGCCATATACATGTGAATTAGATTGTAGTTCATATTTAGTCAAATAACGAATGGTCAGTATACAAGTATGCCGCCCAGGGTGGCCGAGCGGTTCTAGGCGCTACAGTCTGGAACCGCGCGAGAGCTACGGCCTCAGGTTCGACTCCAGTCTCCGACATGGATGTGTCTGATGTCCTTAGGTTAGTTAGGTTTAAGTAGTTCTAAGTTCTAGCGGACTGACCACCTCAGACGTTAAGTCCCATAGCACTCAGAACCATTCGAACCATTTTTGACGTATACAAGCATTTACAAACAGAAGAAGCAGGATTGCAGCGAACTGATCACTTAACCAAGTGCAACATAGAGCACCTGTGTAATGGGTCATTCCAGCTGCATAGCTGAGGGTAACATTTTTTAAGCAATTCATTGCAGAATTAATGTAATAACCGCACGATGATCTCTGTAGTCACACTGTATCATTAGCAGCCCGCAAATGTAGTACTATGTTCGTTAAATCGAATTACTCAAGCTGAGGCCAAATAAAGACAAGCGACGACGCCACAACACTATCTTTACTTAAATAGGTAGTCAGCGCTAAATTATGTGCGCCACCATTAACGTTGCCGTAAGCAGTTTGACAGCATAACACCACCACAACTACTGACAACCTGAACCATTATCATCACGCAGTTGTAACTCGCAGTGATTACAAGTTTCTCATGTTTGTCAAGAATAGCGGAAAGCGCCTCTGAAGTTTCGTTTCCATTACGCCTAGGACGGAGAGAATCCTAATTATCATTAATAGGTCACCTAGCGAAGAGAAGAGTCCACGTATTGTCTCAAGTTCTTGCAGTTTGATGTTAATGCAGTTCCAGATGGTTTCGCACTAACGGGTTCTTTTGGCTATCTGAATACTCATATTGGAATTATATAAGTGTAATTGCTAGAACGTTCAACTACCTTAATAACACCTCATTCTGGGTTGAATACGATTCGGAAAGAAACGTTAATTTGACGTTTCCATCCATCTCCTGACGTCTTACTGAATGAAGTCTGAAGTGCACGCCCAGTTGTGTTGCCCGCCGCAAGGATTCTGTGAAGTGTTGTGGCAGCTGGCGGTCATTGCTGAATACAGAGATGTGCTCCAGGGGAACTGGACTTTTTTGCATTTTTTCCATACCGTAATTAGCACAATAACATAAGGCTTGTTATGCTAAAGAACTTGATGCCCACAAGTCCTTAAATAAGAATCTCCTAACGTGAGTAATGCATGAAAGGAAACAGACTTTTGGACAAAACAATGGACAGCTCCCTGCTTTTTGCGTTTCCGATAGCGCCTACGATAAGAATGTGGTGTCATATTATGTTTCAGAACCCTAAACTGTTTATTTTTTTACCTCATACTAAAACAAAACTTATGATATGAGAAGAGGAAATGACTTATATGCTTCTCAGGAACTTAAGTTTTTCGTGTTTATTTTCCCACTTCATACTAAATCAAGGGCGTTAAAATGAGAAGAGGAAATGAAATATACGCTTCCAAGACATAATATTTCCTTGTGTGCTACTACTGCATACATGAAAGCCCTGCAGTTAATTTTTGTATGTCGGATAAATTTTGATATCACCTCACATTCCTTTGTGAGAAGGTTCCTATTTTCTTGGGATTCAAATAGAGTGGACATTTCATCACTGGTTAATATTCTGATGACTAATGACATGATACCCGTTGCAATTGCTCCATGGCACCTGTGAGTAGATTCTCACGTTGGTTACTATAAGAACACGCAGGCAGTGATATCCGCTCACTGCGGTCAGAGACAAGGTGATTTCTTTCTGTTTATGGCGAAGCGTCTGCTGCAGTGTCCACGCTCAGCTAACATAAACAAATCGCGGCGGCATTGGGCACTGCTGATCGCTGCGCTTGTCGCGAGCCTCGACAACAGGAGCGCACTGTCTCTGCTAACGATACTATGGAGTTAATACATCTTACTTAACGTAATATGCAGGACGTGGGTTGGGTGAAAATTCAGTTAGTAACTTCCCATCGCATTAAAATACTTTACAGTCATATTTGATGAATTATTTATTGTTGGTTGTCTCTCTAATGTTAATAGTATTGATTCAGATTGTGCATGAACACGAAAACACACACACACACACACACACACACACACACACACACACACACACAGACACACAGTCCTTGATTCTAGTGAGGCTGACAACTACTGTGTGTTGAACAACACATGCACCAGTCAGTTCCTCACTTGGCGTCGAGTGGATGGGATTTTTCAATTACCTTGCATTGCAAGAATTGTAAGGAAATGGACTTGTATGCTAAAGAGCTGCGACAAAGCGAAGCTTGACCGATTATCAGATAATTGTCCACATGGGTTTTGTGGACGAGTATACTTTTAGAAGCCGCCCGGGATTAGCCGAGCGGTCTGGGGCGCTGCAGTCATGGCTGTGTGGCTGATCCCGGCGGAGGTTCGAGTCCTCCCTCGGGCATGAGTTTGTGTGTTTGTCCTTAGGATAATTTAGGTTAAGTAGTGTGTAAGCTTAGGTACTATGCTCATTCAGAGCCCCAGTAAAAAAATATACACTCATCAATGCACGTGTCCCCACCAACATCGAAAATAAGAAAAACACCGAAAATGTCGAAAAATTCTGGTTCAAAATGGTTCAAATGGCTCTGAGCACTATGCGACATAACTTCTGAGGTCATCAGTCGCCTAGAACTTAGAACTAATTAAACCTAACTAACCTAAGAACATCATACACATCCATACCCGAGGCAGGATTCGAACCTGCGACCGTAGCGGTCGCTCGGTTCCGGACTGTAGCGCTTAGAAGTGCATGGGAAAAATTCTGGAACCCAGTCGAAAATACTATGAGCAAAATTCACCAGGTTGACGCGAAAATACTAATGGGAAACTTCAACTCTCTATTTGGGCAGAAAAAACCTGTAGAAAAATCTTTGGTACAAATTCAACACACCGAAAGGCTTAGACCAACGGCACACGTCTGACTGACATTTGCCAACAATTCAACCACAAAAGGACGTCTTCCCACTTTATGAAAAAACCAGTTCCCAGGTAACATGCTTAGCTAACAGGTGCAAGCTGCTTTCGTTCGCCATTCGCGACTCGCTGAAAGCCAGATTTTTAATTCTTTTGTAGCTCAGCTGCATGCAGGCTGATAAAAACTCAATAAGGGAATCGTAAGACAACGCACGAGCAAAATTCGTCTTGCTACTTTCAGTAACTCTTAGTGTCAGAGCGAAAACCTTACGGTACTGCCAAATTCATAATGCCACTTTTGTTTTCTGCCGACATATTTTTTGTTGTTGTGAATACATAATTTTATCTATGAAATGTCACATTTTCATAATACTTACGAATGGTACAGGAAATGAAATAAATACAGATCTTTTCGAAGTCAAAAGTTGGTAATATCCTACTAATTCGTGTTAAAATAGGCTCAATCGTCTCACAGACACTAAATGCTTTATCAAGATAGACTGCCGTCGTGATGTTTCTGTAGTAAGCTGAATTTAATTTGTATTAGTACAGTGAATATTTTAATTGCATTTTCCATTAGTTTACTAAACGCAACACTAATTATCAAAGAGAAATTAATCAGCAGCAGAATTTTCTTTCATGATATCTAAAACGATCTGACAATGCTAAAGTTGTTTACAAATTCTACGCCTGTAGAGACCTACTGGTTCTAACGATGTTATTAAACCAGAGTAGTTTTAAGAGTATTTTCGTCTAGAAATGAATTGCCTTGACGGTTGATCGATCAAGAGCGGGAGAGGTAAAATTTTACAAATATATGACGAGAGGGACAAGTGCTTGAGAGAGGACTTCCCTATCAATACAAGTGCCTGAGAGACGATTTTCTTATCAATCTCCTGGATAGTTTTGTTTCTCAAATCAACATAGTGCGTTATCAAGCAGTAGCACAGGTGATGTAGTTTTGTTGCTCGATTTTCTTACACTGCGAAAGAAAGGTGTCTCAGTTGTGGCAACAAATGCCAGCTGTGTTGTACACACCCTGGGGGCAGAATTCGTAGCCAAAAACACACTTTTGGAATTATCAGATGTAAAATATCATGTTCACGTTACTCTTTCCTCGAGTTTACGTCTTTTGGTGGGGCACAGCCTTTATTTCTTCTTAGGAAGTTGACAATAAAGGCAACAAAATACGTCACCAGTAACAGTACTGCATAGGAATGCTCGATGAGTGACCTGATGACATTCAATAATAGTCACTCCATTGATTTTTGTTGTTTAGAATTAGAGCATGCAGTACTCCTACACCAGACTTCTGAACTTTGCCTGTTGAATGCAAACGTCGCATGATGGTTAAATAGTAATCCATCACATATATCAGTAGTCGAGACTTCCTTAATGTGGAAAATCATTCATGCCAGAACGATCTTTGTTGAAACACGAATATCTTTTTCTGGCGTATTTTTACCAAAAGCACTCGCTCCAAACACAGTTCATATCTTTCTAGCTGCCTCCTCTGCATTCACCCCTCTGTTATACCAAAAGTAAACGTTGTGTTGCAGATGTTACACCTTTTTCCACTTGCGACTCAATTTTACAATGCTTAACTGTAGTTCATGATTTTCAAGTATGCAAAATCCAGTGCTTAACTGCAAGATGATAACTAGAACTTCAAATTCGAAAATGACAATTGATACATACACTGACAACGTGGCGCCGCGTTCACATGGGCGACGCCGGATTTCAGGCGGCGGGTGGCGTCTGGCCGGTGGCCAGTAGCCGCTGCAGCGCGAGGAAACGCTCGAGCGTAAGCTGTTATGATCGCGGCGCAGCCACGAGCTGTCCTGCGGAATTGTTTCTGGAATACTTGTCGTTGTTGGTGGGTAGAATGTTAAGCGAATTATCTTCGATGCTCAATCAGAATCATAACTTTAGACCGAAATGTGGTAAAAAAAAAAATAGTTGGACACGAACAGGCGACCATAAGCTTAGAATGATTGACGATTACCATTTTTTTCTTTTCTTTTTTTTTTCTTATTGTTCATTATTGATCGTTGTGTTTGGTCGTTGCGGACGTCGCAGGACATCCTGTTCAAGTTCGGTGGTTGATCCTTCCACTCAGTTTTTTTATTACAGAGGCCAACCGGCTCTCTGACCGAACACGCTGAGCTACCGTGCCGGCTAGCACTAGACCACGGGCTCACACAATCCGAGAACAACTCAGAAGTAGACAACACTTCCTCCTAACGCTTCCGCATCTTACAGTGTTGCCAGATTGTGCAGATGGCCGGTCAGTTTTATTGGCTACGTTAAGTGAATAGACTCGGACTTAGTCTCTGTGGCAGGCGGCCGGCGGTCACTTTTTATGTCTAAAACTGTACGCCAATGTGTTTCATTCACGTATCTGTGTGGCGCTAAAGTGTGGTTATGGATAATTCGTATGCTCAGATTGCGAATGTAACATCATAAGTAAAGAGAGGGAAACGAATTAGGCGTCCTTCGTCTTCCGTAACATCAAATATATTTTAGTTATTCTATCTTAAATGAACTGCGCAGAAAATCATTCACCAGAAGTAAATAACTTGTTACAACATCAGATGATATTAACAGCTTTCCGGCGCGGGTTAGCCGTGCTTTCAACGGCGTCATATCGCGGATCGCACGGTGCTTGCGCCGGCGGTGTTTTTATGTCTAAGGCTGTACACTTGAGATATTTCGTTTCCCATGAAATGATGGCAGACGATGCTGTGGTGTCTTCGAAGCGCGAGCTTCGTCAGTGCAAGATATCTCAGCACAGCTGAGCGTACGTTTTCTTTCTGCTGCTAGTCTAATGGACAATGGCAATACTGTAGAATACTTTTTGACAACTATGTGATCATCGATTTATGTTCATGGGTGGTTTATAATTATGTTAGTAAAATCACTCGATATTTTTATGTCCTTATAAAATACATTTGCTTCATGATTCGTATTGAAGACGTAGGAAACGTATGTTATTTGGTCCAGGAAGCACGTTCCAACATAAATTGATGCTTACACTGACATTTATGTTGCGAATTAGTCGTCTTATCTATCACATGGATAACGAGGATGCTCCGTTTTGCTACAGTTGTTTCATAGCTAACAAGGGAACCTCCCCATCGCACCCTCCCCAGATTTAGTTATAAGTTCGCGCAGTGGATAGGCCTTGAAAAACTGAACACAGATCATTCGAGAAAACAGGAAGAAGTTGTGTGGAACTATGAAAAGAAAAGCAAAATATACAAACTGAGTAGTCCATGCGCAGGGATAGTGTGAGCTCGGAAGCGCCGTGGTCGCGTGGTTAGCGTGAGCAGCTACGGAGTGAAAGGTACTTGGTTCAAGTCTTCCCTCGAGTGAGTCGTTTCATTTTTTGTTTTCAGACAATCGTCACCACACGTACTGTTTATCGACAAATGTAGGAAATAATCATACAAATGTTCGACAATCGTTCGATCCCTTAAGGAACTTTCCGATGCCTTACAGTTCGGAAAATATTCATTGACAGTGTTATTGAAGTCGCGAGCTCTATTTGCTGGATTCATATTGCCCACGGAAATCATCTCACGTATTTAATGCACTCCCTTCTAAAGTAGCGAACAGTCAACTGCCAGCCATGGAGCCTCGTTAGCAGGAATACTCTCTCTTCCTTGCGCTGTAATCGACTGACGTCATGTGTTTCGATGTTTGTTTCGGTGTAGCGTCATCATACTACGGCGCAGTTACCTCGCATCGGACGGACGGACGGACAGATAATAATTGTCTGAAAAGAAAAAATTCAAATTTTCACTCGAGGGAAGACTTGAACGAAGGACCTCTCGTTGCGCAGCTGCTCACGCTAACCACGGGATCAGGCGCTCCTGAGCTCCCGCTGTCCTTGTTGTTGCGTATCTTGCGCATGGACTACTCAGTTTGTATATTTTGCTTATTTTTTTCATAGTTCCACACAACTTCTTCCAGTTTTCTCGATTGATCTGTGTTTAGTTTTTCAAGGCCTATCCACTGTGCCAACTTATAACTAAATCTGAGGGGGGTGCGATGGGGATGTTCCCTTGTTAGTGGTATTGTGTGTTGGTGGCGTTGCCAGTTTACATACTGTGCATGTAACACACAATAAATGTGTTGGATGCCTCCTGTGATCAGTTTACTTGAAAAACGTTTGTTGCCATCGTAATTTATGTAACTGGCTCTCCGACTTCCAATTTGACAATTTGTGGAAAAATTGTTTACCTCGCTAGTCCTAGTTTCAAATATTGTCTGACAGAAGACGTAGGCATGAAGGAGTCAGTAAAAGCAATTATTCGCTTTTATAGCAAACTTTTGAATCCACTGGACACTTGAATTCTCTATATTGATTCTGAGAGTTTTGTTATTTCTCTTGTTATTTACTGTCTCAATGTCATCCGTGAGAATAAAATTAAAGGCAGTTGGATTAGGTTCCTGATCTATAAACTATGATTTAATAGCCGGCCGCGGTGGTCTAGCGGTTCTAGGCGCGCAGTCCGGAACCGCGCGACTGCTACGGTCGCAGGTTCGAATCCTGCCTCGGGCATGGATGTGTGTGGTGTCCTTAGGTTAGTTAGGTTTAAGTAGTTCTAAGTTCTAGGGGACTGATGATCACAGATGTTAAGTCCCATGGTGCTCAGAACCATTTGAACCATTTAATATTCTGCGCTGCTAAATAAATTTTGAAGGTTATATTCTTTACGTAAAACAGAGTATCGGTTTCAGTCCTAGGATTGACGATAAACTTCAGAAAAACAATTACAGAATAGTGGCATATCGATTATTGAAACTTCCTGGCAGATTAAAACTGTGTGCCCGACCGAGACTCGAACTCGGGACCTTTGCCTTTCGCGGGCAAGTACTCTACCAGCTGAGCTACCGAAGCACGACTCACAACCGGTACTGACAGCTTTACTTCTGCCAGTACCTCGTCTCCTACCTTCCAAACTTTACAGAAGCTCTCCTGCGAACCTTGCAGAACTAGCACTCCTGAAAGAAAGGATACTGCGGAGACATGGCTTAGCCACAGCCCGCGAAAGGCAAAGGTCCCGAGTTCGAGTCTCGGTCGGGCACACAGTTTTAATCTGCCAGGAAGTTTCATATCAGCGCACACTCCGCTGCAGAGTGAAAATCTCATTCTGGATATCGATTATTGCTCCTCATTACCTCTCCTTCTAGCCCAACCTTTGCTCTCCAATTACGCCTTCATCGGCGAGTTTCTCCTCAATATTTTTCATTTGTGCTGAATTATTTTGTACCCTTCTTGCATATACACGTGTGTCATGTATTTTTTACAGACTGCATGAATATATAAGGTGTGTATTTCTTCTCTTGTCAAATTAAATATTACATATCTTGCTATGAATTAATTTGTTTGTCCACATTCCACTTACTGCGTTTCCTTGAAATTATATAAAATATTCGTCTGTAAATAAAGAAAAAACTTGAAACAGCTGTTGCAGCTGATTGGTGAACGGCTGAAAAAAAAAACCACCTCCGCTGATGCTGCTTAGTATCGCGTATAGCCTCCTTCGGCTTCCACAACAGCTCGAAGTCTGTTGGGCATTGAGGCCACAACTCGAGCCATATAACTAGGAGATTCAAGTAACTCATTCCAAGCGTCATGAATCACATCAGAAAGCTGTCGGCGAGTCGACGGTGACTGCCCCTTTTCTCGTATTACTCTGACCATTTCTGCCCAAATATTCTCAATGGGATTCAGGTCAGCTCCTTTACGTGGCCATTCCATTACAGTAATATTACTACGGTCGTCGAACCACCTCTTAACCACACGTGCCATATGAATAGGCGAGCGATCTTGTTGGAACATGATCTGATCATCGCCAAATCTTGGTGTCACAGAAGACTACATCACGTTCTCCAGAATTGATATGTAATTGCGCGCATCGAATCTTCCTTCCACTTCCCACAGGAGCCCACACCCTTCGGCCGATATCCATGCCCATGCCGTTACCGACTCCCTGCCATTCCTTCGGCAACTGTAATATATTTTCGATTATACCTAGCACCTTCAGGCCGGTAAACAAGTACTTTTCCGGTTGATGCCGTAGATGCCGTAGAGAAAACTTTTTCGTCCGTGAAAATCACTTGCCTCCAAAACCGGAGAGGTTTGTCGACATTTTCAGCAGCAAAAGCAAAGCGAGCTTCTCTGTGGGAAACAGTCAATGTCTCTTTCACAGCAGCGCTTCTTGCTCTCAGTCCACCTTCCCTTAGACGACGAGTGACGGTCTTACTCCTAACACTGAGACCCAAAATCTGCTGAATTTGTCGTGGGGTGACAAATGGGTGGTTGTCACTGAAACGGCGTATCTGCTGATCCTGAGCTGCTGTTGTTTTGCGGCGACGCCCATGAGGCCTCCCATTCAGGTTACCACTCTCTTCCTTTCGTCTGATCTTCCTTTCGCTTCAATCATTTGTAATAACCCTGCATAATTCTCGCCGGGCGTAAGAAGCGACTCGACTAACGAGGAGAACTCGCCAGGTGTCATAGGCTGATTGTCCGGAAACTTTGCTCAGTGAAGGAGAGGACAAAATAGGCGAACATGTGTTTCGACTTATCTGCAGACACTCGACCGTTTCCGAGAAAACGACGGTCAAAGTTATCAACGCGCTCTTGCTATAGTGTAGATACCTTCTGCAGCCGAGAACGCAATTGAAGCGGTGGCTCAGTGGCTACCGTCGTTCCTTCTGAACTTTGATTCCCGTGTTCGAGACCATATTGGGTTTTTTAATTACTATTTTTTCCTGCCTCTCTATCAGAAATATCTACGAATGTTTTTTTTTCTAATTTATGCTGAAATAATGTTGTCATTATTCGCCAATTAACTTTATGTGTAATAAATTAATTAAAAAAATAATAAACGAATGAGACAAGCTGATCTAAAATCATCTGGTCTGCCTCATGTATCGTTATATCCAAATGGTTTATAAATGTTAATCTACATTCAGATCCGATGACGGCGCCTTTCGTGTGTTGAACCCGGTTACCCAGTAAACAGTATTTAAGCGATCTTGGCTTCTGAATTATTTCTACAACAGAGTGATCGCCCCACCACGCACTATGTGTTTCCTTTTTAACTTATTTCTTTACACAGTAAATTAACTGACGAATAACGACAACAGTGTTTCAACATAAATTGGAATAAACATTCGTAGATAATTCAGAGAGTGAGGGGGGGGGGGGAGGAAAAACCGGGTTTCGAACTCGCAGCGCAAAGTTCCGAAGTCGCTATGGTAGCCGCAGAGCCACCGCTTCAGTTGAATCCTTACCCGCTAAGAGGTATCTACACTATAGCAACAGCGCATTGAAAACTTTGACCGTCGTTTTCTCAGAAGCGGTAGAGTGTAAGCAGATAAGCTAAGACACGTGTTCGCTTATTTTGTCCCCTCTTTCACTGAGGGAACTTTCAGCAAGATCGGGGTATGACGCTTGGCGTGTCCCCTCGTAAGTGGCGTGCGTTGGGATTCAGTAGACAGAATGCGTCCACTTTCCTCGACTACTCATTGACATGTTTGGAAACTTTCTTTCTTGTAGTGGCACTTTGCATTATGAGGGCTGATTTTCCTGATAACGATCTACTAATGGACTTTGCTCCTAATTTACGTTACTGTGTAGTAGACCTACTGCAACTTCTTAAACCGGAAATGTTTATTTATTTGGATACTCCGCTTCTTAGTTGCTACATTTCGCTATAATATTTTCCTTTGTTTCAAAACGGCAAGTTAAGATGACCACTGCAACTTGGTAACATCACTAACAATTTAATACTTTGAAACAGTTATATATGGTGTAGGAGGAGTGTACTCTGTTGAATGAGGAATACATTAAACACGAAAGCTGTGTTCAATAACAATAATTAACTTTCGGTTACATGACAAAACACAAGTCGAAGCACTGTCAGTTCATCTCAGTACCCAGTAAAACTCAAACTGGAACGATCGAAAACATACTTTTGTGGGGAAGGCAAACGAATGACTGCGTTTTATTGGCCGCACACTAAGAATACGCAACAGGCCAACTGAAAACACTGCCTACACTACGTTTGTCCGTCCACTGCTATAATATCCTTGACAGAAGTGATTGAGTGCGCTCGCAAAAACGTCCAAGGAACGGTAGCACGATTTGTAATGTCACGAAATAGGGGAGAGAGGGTGCCAGGTTTGATAATCGAGTTGGGGTAACATTCATGAAAACAAAAGCGTTTTTCGTTGCTGCGAGATCTTTTCACGAAATTTCAATCACCAACATCTGTTCTGAATGCCAATCCTCGGGAACTTACACAGGAAGAAACCATAGTAGTAATGTAATTCAAGGCTCGCAAGAAAAGATTTAAGTGGTCCTTTTTCCCGCACACTGTTAACGACTGGGACGGTAGAGAAATAGTCCGAACTTTCTGCCAGGCACGTAAGTCTGGATGCAAAGAAATCTTCTTGGTGTAGTCATGTAGATGTAACAATGAAATTATGTTGTAATTGCAACATGTGACTTTCATTTGATTTGAACATCGAAGTTGTTTGCTATTTATTTACTTTTTGTTCATTAGTTTCAGCCATATATGAACACCTAGGCGCGTTAAATTGATATTGAAATAAAGTGTGATGCATGGACCAATAACAATAAATTATTACCTACTTGTTATGGTACTGCAGTATCTGCCAGCGTCTTCAGAAGTGGATATCGCATACGACGTTCTTAGGGTGTTTATAAATGGATATTGCAGACGACTTCGAACAAAGTTTGAATGTAGCTTCGTAAAAGTTCCGTGATCAAACGATCTGAGTTGCTGGCGAATACAGTTTATCATTATACATTAGGTGAATAGGGCTCCGCCGGGTGCTGTGGTCGAGCGGTTCCAGGTGCATCAGTCACGAACCGCACGGCTACTTCAGTCGCAGGTTGGAATCCTACCTCGGGCATAGATGTCTGTGATGTCCTTAGGCTAGCTAGGTTTAAGTAGTTCTAGGTCTAGGGGCTGATGATACAAGCAGTTTGGTCGCATAGTTCTTGAAGTCATTTTTTGACTTTTCGCGTAAATTTTCTTTACATAAACGGCCATATCTTTAGATTGCGTTGACATAGAAGCTCACTTTTTTACACCACCGAGGGACCGGTTACCGCAAGAAGTGCGATACATTTCCGCTTATTATGTCTACCCGTTCTGGAGGTAAACGAGTTTTAAAGGTTGGGTAGACCGATAGACGGTCAAGAAAGTGAGACTAGGGTTCCGTTTCTACCGGTTTAGGTGACGAAATCCTAACAACGAAAACAGCTACGACAGCTACTGAAGATGATGGCCGCGTAAATAACACCCCCTACTCTTTATTCGAAATGTTCTAGTTGTAGTCGATACATCAGCATATTAATCGTAGCTACGCTTTCGATCCAAATCACGTTTACAGGAATGCAAATAGAATCCATTTGCCTATACACGTTGTAATTCACATCCCAGTATTAATGCTACCGTGTTTTAGAAGTGCGAACATTCCCATTGCTAGGTAGCTTAAGAAACACTTAGGCTACTGAACGTTTTCTGGCTGTGGCGAGTCTAGTGGAGAATGCGAAACAGTGTAGAATATGTTTGGCAGCTATGTAGCCGTTAATTTCCTGAGGTGGTGCAGAATTATCCTGCTAAATTTACCCTCTAATAAGAGTATTTTGTTATTTCGATAAACATCCCGAATGATTGTCACATAAGCGGTGACATAAAGGAAGAAAATTCATGTTTTTGAGCCCAGAAAGCTCTATGCAACAGAATCTCTAGATCATTTTACCATTTTCATTGCGAAATTGGTGGCTTATTCATGTCTGGGGTAATAATAGAGGGCTGTTTGCCTGGGTTGTCTGCTAGCGTAGTGAAAGGAAGGTCTGGTTTGTTTTCGGTTCTAATCTCGATGGAGGCAGGTAGAATATCAGTAAATCAATTTTAAGAAATTCTCGCGCCCTCAATACTTTTTATCGCTACCTTTATTCTGTACTGGCGCCCTGTGCATGTCAATATGACACTCTTGTAGAATTTCATACATGTTACTGCCTACTTTTTCCGCTTCTGCCAATAATGGAATTGACTTAAGTGTGGCACTGAATGATTTTTAACTGAATTTCGTTATGAATCTTCAAGCATTGCTAAATTTGCACACTTTCATGTTAGGTCAGCAACGGTAATCCAGTAGGACTGGTCTGAACGTTGACACAGACCGTTTCGCGGCCGAAAGCGGATAATGTTTTGCTAATTCGTAACGATCCGGCGTTCTTTGTCTTACTAAAACAGTTATGTTATCTTGATAAGTTGAAATTCATTTTTATTGGTACAGTTCATACCAGTTAGCGTTTCTTCCTTCATTCTGTCTTATATTTACGTGTTGTATTTAACACACTAATCAGCATTAATATAGTATTACAAATTATTGAAAACAGCCTAAAAAAGGTCAGATAGTTTGTCAATTTCACGCCTGTGCATAGTATGTTGGTAGCACTTCGTCGCCTTGCCGGTTATGCTGTGTAGCAGACTTTAAAGCCGTGCGGATCAGCATAACGAAAAGGCGAGGGGTCTCGCTCGTTTTGTCCACGACTGTACATTGACCACTGTCGCCTAGGCACGTTTCAGTAATCGTTACGTAACTCAATTTCAAACAAAGACAGTCAGTTTCATAACTTTTCTTCTTAAACGAACAGGCGACTGTATTGTTTCATTTAATAGCTGCAATGCCACTGTCTTTCCCTTTCTTTATTAAAAACAAACTCAGCTAACTAAATAAAATTAATCTACATAATTACACTTTTCTGTTTTTGGTCGCTATAATTCAGTACATCTCTTTATTCTAATAATTATCAGTAGAACACTTGTCTGCATTCTTTAAGTGCATATTTTTCGGGATTGATAGCTTATTCCGAAATTAAAGAACATTAGGTTACGTGTATCGTTAACATACCGGAGAAAGGGGGCAGATTACAGGTTGAGGTCAAGTATTTTTAGGGTAAAAAACTGAAATTGTGTTGTCTCCACTGGAAATGTGTAAATCAGGCGATGTGTTCTCCGTAATCGCCAGTTACGTTGATAACTGTGATGGTGTCCTGCAAATGGTACTTTACCTAATTTTTGATTACTCTCCAATCACAGATCGTACAAAAGCGTATCTTCTAGTGACAGACGAATACTATGCATAGAATTCGTGTGCCTGACTTCTTCCTGTGAGATGTTTTCGTATTGTATTTTGTTGGACGTCATGAGGAAGTCCCAGAGTAACGGCTGCTGAGAATCAAATGAAGGACCGGTGTAAGCTCATCTCGTGCTAGACGTTACGTAAAGAGCTATTTCGTCGACCTTCACGGCAAGCAATCGAGACACGGACTGACATCACACGTTGAACGGCTGGAACCATTATGGCCAAGGTAATACGAGCCTCTCTTGGGGTCTAACGTTCTGTGTAATTCATTCGTCGGCCAGCAGTGTGTAGCCAAGCCAACAGTATCACTCTTAAGTCATGTATCTCTCGTAGAACTGGGTAAGATGTTACCTGCTCATGATGGAACTATATGACGTGAAGGAGTTGCTGTGCAGGTGATGCTTTACTACAGTTAGGAGAGAGGGGCATATCACCTTTCGTTGCTGCTTTGTTTCGTCTTTTATTGCGACAAAGAAATAAACTTACGCAATTATTGCCAATTTCCAAACACCTTTGTTAATAGAATGAACGAAGAAGATGAAGGTTACACAAGAAAAATTTACTAAAATAAAGTGGCGAAAATGGTGAATAATATGTAAAACTGTAAGAGCTCTGCATGGCCATCATCCGTAGATGCTGTTGTAAACGGTTATTATTGGTTTCTCCGCATTGAGCGTACTGCAAATACGAGGGCTACTTTGTTTTTCAACCTGCGATCAGTCGCGAAATGGAAAGCACAGTGAAAAATCAACAATGTTTTACTTAGAGCCGCCTATGATTTCCGCCATTTTCCTGTTCTCATTTGCAGGTCGGAGTCTGTTCCAAAATGCTACCCTCATAGCAAGCGGTTTATGTGAGCGAAGAGATGAAAATCAGAAGAAGCCAAGTCTGGGCTGTATGGTGGGTGTTCCCACCAAAATCGCTGCAGGAACATCTTCGTTGCTTCTGCAGTATGCGTCGAAAGTTGTGTAAGAGGTCCGAGCAACACAATTACAATAGAAAAATCAGTTGCTCCCTTTCATAAATGACAGATAGGTCTGCCGGCATTGCACAGAGCTGTGCCGGAAAAATTTATTGTAAGAGGAGATATATCCGGCGACTTCATTGAGATAAGAGTTTTTCCTTTTTTATTCAGAATGATCTTTCAGGGCCATGACGCAGCACTGCTGTCGTCCAAAATTTACCGGGTTAAATTCACAGTGAATTATTGAAAAGTCAGAAGTGAGCGACAATTTAATTGAGAGGTTACTTACATTGTTTTATTACCAGGTTACTGAATTTTATTTTTTTTATTGGGACGTTACACTGAATGTGAACGACATAATTATAATTTTTACTGTTGAGAGGTTTAGGAAATTTTTCTGTTATGAGGTGACGCTAAATGTGAATGAATTTTGAACTTAGATTATATCAGAATGAATTTTGTGTGTAGGTTAATGTGAAAAGAATTTTGTAGGAAGGTTACAAATGAGAGAAAGAATTTTGTGGGGAGGTTACAAATGAGAAAGAATTTTGTTTTGAGGTTACACTAGTGATTTTTTTATTGCAATAATCGGGATGATCATGGATGACAGAAATTAGTAAATTCTTTAAATTGAAATGAATGGTTGTTAAAAGTTACTTTTTATGAGGAAGATTATTATATTGAGAGTTTTAAAACATTTACATGCGACTTGAGATAACATTACTACATATGCGCGAGGCTGCTTTTTACCTCATACAATAATACTCAGGCTCTGGCATCGCTGCACCGCGACCGACCAGCCAACACGATACACCAGACCAGACCAGACCAGAGCAGACTGCAGACTACTCACTAGCAACAACTTACTGCTACAGCTACACAGTTCCTACTGCAGTCAACACTGCTCTCTGGTCAGAGACCTTGCATATCGCAGGCAGCGCATGAGCAATACATCGAAATTACATCTGCTCGGACCTCTTACAGCTGTGATGAAGAAGATAAAATAGAACAGTTACGTTATGTAGGCCGTATGAAATCAGGCGAAACCTGTCAGCAGGACTTCACACTTCGTGGGAGACACTGTTGTTTGCCATCTTTACGTGCCCACTGTGCATTGAGGACTAAAATGAGCAACGCGGCGTGTTAGACGGGAATACCAGATATATTTCGGAACACATCTGCGCAAAGTTTCACAGGATTTTAACTGTGGTTTTAATTTCGCGAACGACTGGGGTTGAAAAAAAAAAATAGCCCAGGTAATCAAAATGTGTTTTTCACCAGACGCATTTCGCTTTTCTTCGTACAGTATCTTATGCAGTTATTCTGGAAATCTGGATAAGCAGTCACTGTCTTCCGATGGAAGTTTTGTACTGAAAAGCCGCTTTCAACACCCGGTAAGTTTCAAGCACGGTTAATAGTTCCTGTAACAACGAGTTTAGTGACATGATCTCATTACTGCTTGGACTGCTTCCATACACCGATCGCTGCCGTTCCCATCAATGTTCCTTGAGTCTTTCAACGGCGAGACAATTCGTTGTATTCTGGTCAATGTAACACGCATAGAACTGTATTTACCCTTTTATCGAATCGTCACTAATACTTCGACACTCGAAATAGTGTGCTGTCCACTAACGAGACGTTTGCAACTCTGCACTGACTTTTGCCAACGCTTACCTGTCGTATGCGTTGTCCCTCACCCCCAACTACAAAGAGACTTCCCCAGGACGAAGACGGCACTCCACTGGCTGTGACCTTCATCGTCCCTCATTGCATCTCGTAGATTTCATTCAATTAACGTTACATTGGTCATCCACAGTGCTCATTAGAGCCAACAGTTATTTAAAATTTTTATCACATTTTTACTGATGTTTTACACTTATGCATTCTTTTTATTTCTCAACTTACATTTAAGAATATTTTATAATCTGAGAGCTCCTCAGCCGTATCTCTGGCAGTCATCACACACACCGAAATGTGACATTACAGTATGAGCACTAGAAAGCGTTCAGCTGAAGTGTCACAGTGCATCATACTTCGACACTGAAGCAACTTAATAACTGTTACATATGCCCCCAGATTTATTCATGTATTTATTGATATAATAACGAAAAGAAAGTTATTTATAACATGACATGTAAACCGATCCTTTAGTTTCTACTTTCAAAAAGTACAGAAAATTAACCCTTCTCATTGAATAGCTATATGAAAACTCTTAGTCTGACTTACTTACATTTGTTCTACTGTTCTTACAGAGAAACTGATGTTTCTAAAAAAAATAATGCTTCTACCCTGGACAACGCACCATTATGAAGATTTTAATTCTCTGGTAAGAAATGAGTTCATTTTGAACAAGAACCTTACACAAACAAGCACAGCCAACAATTTTTCAAAGCAGAGAATCCTCACTTTTGCAAAGAAGATGAACTTACTGTTCCTTGAAACTACAGAAGTACTTTATATAACATACACAGATGTCCTAAGAAAGTTGTGGGTATCGGTTACAACACAAATAAAAGAAAAAACTGAAAAGGTCAGTATTAATTAGTCCCAAAGAGTAAAATGATATCATTGCCATTAATTACACCGCAAACATAGACAAATCATGCTATTAACTAGTAACAAATCTGTAGAAAAAATAACCAGTATCACTTTATACCAAAATTAGTTAAGCCTAAATTAGCAGATGCTGGGTGAAATAGGTGTCAGATAACGCTGAATAACAATTTCAAAAAATAATTCAAAGTGAATATTTTTATTTTGTTTTCCTCAAATAACGTAAAAGCGTGGTTAATGTGATGTTGCTAGTGAGATATTATGTAAGGTGTAATACTTCAGTATTTGACAAAGAATGAGACAATCAAGTAGTCAAGAAGTGTTTTAGATACACTTCATATCTCAACAGCCAAGAAATGCTCATATGTAATTAGTTATTTACAACCAGCTTTTAGCCTCATATTGTAAGGGTGCACTACTCTAACATATTGTATGGCATCAGATATTTCTACAGTCTGTGAGATCAAACGTTATTCTACAGGATATGAATAAAATGTAACCTTTATTCAGCGTAAGTTTCCTAAAGAAACTACTAGAATTTATCGCTCACTCTAACAATGCCATGCAAATAGTGCAGCTAACAACGAAGCGACGTAATGGTTACAATGTAAATGTACTTTCTGTCTACTGTCCTAGTTTCAGAGTGTAGTTGCTGCACACAGAAATAGTCAGAGTGCATTTTGTGTATGTGATGCATGAACGGAAGTTGGACGCTTCATTAACAAATAGCGTCTAAGTTAAATTTTTACTTCATTAAGATGACCTAGGCATTGTTCGAGCGCAATGTACGTAATCAATCAACGTATATGAGAAACACTTATCACTATAGGGAATAAAGTGTAAGAGGAAGATGCACTAGCCGACCTCAGTGGCCGAGCGGTTCCAGACACTTCGGTCTGGAACCCGCGACATGGATGTGTGTGATCGCCTTAGGTTAGTTAGGTTTAAGTAGTTCTAAGTTTAAGGGGACTGATGACCTCAGATATGAAGTCCCGTTGTGCTCACAGGCATTTGAAGCATTTGAAGAAGCACTAGAAAGTTAATAGCTCTTCTAAGATCATCATGAGGTATCTCAAAGTCCTTTACCACGTCTTGGAGCTTATGTGCTAATCTACAGGACGGCGAGTGGGGAATGGGCAAAATGGAAAGTGCGGTTGTCAGGGACGGTTCATAGTCGTACAGTGAAAGAATGTATCTGCGTTTGCTTCAGTCTGGGCTACGGACGGTCCCTCCAGAATTTCTGTCTCATTCTGTAGGTCAGTCGCATAGAAATCAGGTGATGGTGGTCAAAAGTTAAAACATGTTGAAAAACGAACAGTAAAATTTCAGGGCGAATGCGGGGTAACAGAAAGAGACTGAGGCAAGCGCAAGTTAGGCACGGGTAGGCGAAAGGGTAGAATGTAAAACAGCTGGGGCCACCCTACCTTGCAAGTGAGCTAAAAAAAAAAGAGGGAAATTCACATGAGAATGTGTTTTTCTGCAGACATGCGTGGAAGGGAGACAGGTGGCCTCTCTCTCAAGCCTCCTGACTGGTTATCGTAAGAAATCTGGGCTATGTTGCGTCCTAATACGGGGTATGCACTGCCCTTCCTGTTTGGCTCAGCTCGTGTAGCGGTGCTTGTACCTCACTACACTGTCCACACACGTTAACATGGCCATATTTCGGAAGCGTGGAGAGCAACCTTTTGCAGTGCGGAGAGGTGCCAAACGTGCAGAGAGAGAGTCAGTAGGTTCTGGAAGGTTCAAACAGGGTTGTGGAGCCGTGCCGACTCCACTGCCGTGGTCAACAGCGATAGTTTGAAAGTGGGCTGTTTAGGTTTTTATGTTGGTAACGCCACGTAGCCCTCTCTATGAAAATTTTCGATTGAGCTTAAATTTGGGGAACATGGTTGCCAGGAGAGTACTGTAAACTAATCCTGGTGCTCTTCAGACCGAGCGAGGTGGCACAGTGGTTAGCACACTGGACTCGCATTCGGGAGGACGACGATTCAATGCCGCGTCAGGCGGTCCTGATATAGGTTTTCCGAGATTTCCCTAAATCGCTCCAGGCAAATGTCGGGATGGTTCCTCTGAAAGGGCACGGCCGACTTCTTTCCCCTTTATTCCCTAATCAAAAATGGTTCAAATTGCTCTGAGCACAAAGGGACTTAACTTGTGAGGTCATCAGCCTCCTAGAACTTAGAACTACTTAAACCTAACTAACCTAAGGACATCACACACATCCATGCCCGAGGCGGGATTCGAACCTGCGACCGTAGCGGCCACGCGGCTCCAGACTGAAGCGCCTAGAACCGCTAGGTCACACAGGCCGGCTGAATGGTCATAATCACAGGTTTATTCGACGCCATTCGAGAACTCATAGGAGAAGAAGAATGGAAAAACGAGGCAGAATTTTTCCCAACAATATATGTACTTGTGGTAAATGTTTCATTCCAAGTACACTACTGGCCATTAAAATTCCTACACCACGAAGATGGCGTGCTATAGGCGCGAAGTTTAACCGACACGAAGAAGATGCTGTGATATGCAGATGATTAGATTTCCAGAGCATTAACACAAGGTTGGTGCCGGTGGCGACACCTACAACGTGCTGACATGAGGAAAGTTTCCAACCGATTTCTCATACACAATTAGCAGTTGACCGGCGTTGCCTGGTGAAACGTTGTTGAGATGCCTCGTGTAAGAAGGAGAAATCCGTACCATCACGTTTCCAACTTTGATAAAGGTCGGATTGTAGCCTATCACGATTGCAGTTTATCGTATCGTGACACTGCTGCTCGCGTTGGTCGAGATTCATTGACTATTAGCAGAATATGGAATCGGTGGGTTCAGGAGCGTAATACGGAACGCCCTGCTGGATCCCAACGGCCTCGTATCACAAGTAGTCGAGATGACAGATATCTTATCCGCATGGCTGTAACGGATCGTGCAGCTACGTCTCAATCCCTGAGGCAACAGATGGGGACGTTTGCAAGACAACAACCATCTGCACGAACAGTTCGACGACGTTTACAGCAGCATGGACTATCAGCTCGGAGACCATGGCTGAGTTACCTTTGACGCTGCATCGCAGACAGGAGCGCCTGCGATGGTGTACTCAACGACGAACCTGGGTGCACGGATGGCAAATCGTCTTTTTTCGAATGAATCCATGTTCTGTTTACAGCTTCATGATAGTCGCATCCGTGTTTGGTGACATCGCGATGAACGCACATGGGAAGTGTGTAGTCGTCGTTGCCATACTGGCCTATCACCTGGCGTGATTGTATGCAGTGCAGTTGGATACATGTCTCGGTCACCTTTTGTTCGCATTGACGGCACTTTGAACAGTGGACGTTACATTTCAGATGTGTTACGACCCGTGGCTCTACCCTTCATTCGATCCCTGCGAAATCCTACATTTCAGCAGGATAATGCACAACCGCATCTTGCAAAGTCCTGTACGGGCCTTTCTGGATACAGAAAATGTTCGACTGCTGCCCTGGCCAGCACATTCTCCAGATCTCTCACCAATTGAAAACGCCTGGTGAATGGTGGCCGAGCAACTGGCTCGTCACAATACGCCAGTCACTACTCTTGATGAACTGTGGTATCGTGTTGAAGCTGCATGGGCAGCTGTACGTGTACACGCCATCCAAGCCCTGTTTGACTCAATGCTCAGGCGCATCAAGGCCGTTATTACGGGTACTGATTTCTCAGGATATATGCACCCAAACTGCGTGAAAATGTAATAACATGTCAGTTCTAGTATAATATATTTCTCCAATTAATACCCGTTTATCATCTGCATTTCGTCTTGTTGTGGCAATTTTAATGGCCAGTAGTGTAAAACCCAAGTATTTTCTTTCATTGGACGACTCCCACATACCATTAAAATAACAGCGTACTACCTCTGACACAAAGTTCAATAATTTATCGGTTAAACTTTGGCTTCGAACACGCAGTAAAATAATGGAGTCTACATGTCTAAGGCTTTGTTTCTTTGTCTTGAACTCTGTCAGAAGAATCCTACATTAATGATTTACATCATTCTTCTCTAACAGACTAATAAGAACGACAGCTATATCCAGCACTCTTTAAACTGTTCAGTAGAGAAAATGTTAGAACTACGAATGATGGAGAAGAAATGCTGGCGATTTTTTTAGTAAGACTGCTGGTTGACGCCTAAGATGTCGAATAAAATGGTACATTTAAGTGCATGGCTCGTGCCCAATTATGCAACCACATGCCACACAACACTGTCCTGTGGATTACCGCCCTGTCAGACGCCTGCAGTCGACTCAACTCCCCTTAACTGTGACACCCACTGTAGTAATAAGGGCATCAATATCACAGTATATAGCCGGCAATAGCTTTCTTCCGCGACCCATGTGACTCTCATCAACTTCCTGGTAATTATACAACAGGCACCCTTTATATGACCAACGCCTAACGCTCTTGGCCAATACCAATCCGGCCTCTACCATGACGAGTTTTTTAGTACAGCGTATCAGAACTTTGACAACAATAGTGTGACAGATTTCGACCTTCATGAAACTGTAATGCGTGTGTGACGCTTCTTTTAATAAATCAAAACGATCTTTAAGTTCCTTCCACTGAGAAACTCTGTTTTGTTTATGTTCTTGTTCGCTTCTTTCTCGAAATAAAGTACTGCTGTTCATATCTTCTGAGCACATTCTTGCTTTCAGCATGCACCATCCCTCAACGGAGTGCTATAAGCCGATGGTACATATGATGCTCTGTGCACCTACCATGGAATCTACAAGTCATCTGCCCGATGTATGAAAGGTCACACCCGCAGGGGATCTTGGAAACCCGAGCTGTGATGCTGACTTCTGTGGAAGGCGGAAAATCACTTTTAATTTCGATGAGTATCCGTTCCGTTTTTGACGATAGGCTTCCTGCGTATGGCAGGAAAGCCATGCATGTAAACCTCTTTATATTTTCTTCAGCACTCCTTATTCGTAGTTTTTTTCATAGTGGCTTTCGTATTTGCTGTGGAGAATATACGTTTTCTCCAAAAGTCCTCTGTAAGTGTAGAAGCTCATCTTGTAAACTGCTCTCGTCACCAATTATGTGTGCTCTGTGAACCAAAGTTCTCAGTACAGTCATCTTCTGGGACTGATGGTAGTAGCTATTTTCACATAAATGTAAATCCACATGCGTCAATATCTGTTGTACCGCGTGTCCCAAAGTGCCATAATATTTGCACTGAAGTATAACATCAAAAAATTGGAGTCATTCCTCTTTCTCGACTCCCATTGTAAATTACGTTTTTCCGTGGATGGTTTTTCAGATAACTTATAAATTCTTGTACATCATCTACATGTAGTAGGCACACTGCAAAAGTGGCGTCAACATACCTCCAAACTACTGGGGGCTTCAAGTTAGCAGATTCCAGCACTTTTCCTTAGGTCCTACATAAACGAATCGGCCACCAACGGCAAGAAGTGACAATCCATGGGACGCCATTAGTCCATTAAGGAAATTCAGTATTAAATAAAATAGTATGTCGATGTCATAAAGTGTTTGGGCAAAACTAAAATCTCTTCCTGAAAACGTTTGACAGTAAGACATAGAGATTCCTAAGGAGGAAACAGTGACTAAGGACATCACATCAGATCTGACAAATAAATCAGAACGGTTCATTTTTAGTGATTTAAGGTTTTCAGTGAAGTCCGCTGAGTTGCATATGTGACGAGCATATTTTCCCACCGGAGGTCTTAATAACGCGAGTAGGTCGTAATTTAGAGAGTCAGTGTTATTCACTATTGGTCACTTATGAACATCTTTCTTTGGACCTTAGAACCCATAAAGCCTCAGAGGAGCTGCACAACTTGGTTTCAGTCTTCGCCAACTTCTGGTGGAAAAGGGAAGGCACTCAGAAGCAAAGGATTCAGCCTTACCACTTGATTGGTGACTTGACAAGGATTCAGCAGATTAAATAAGACATGAAACTTAACAGGCTGTTATGAAGGCTCGCATAGGCACAACACAAAAAAGAGTTCAAAATAAGTAAACTGATTCTTTCGTCACTTTTTGGTAGATCACTTTCATAATTATAAGTGTCCTACAGTATTACTTTCTTTCGTTTTCCTGTTTACAGTTTAGTTTTGGAAGCTCGGGAAATGAATAAACAAGTAGCACATAGACCACATTTAATAATTAATGATCAAATAAAGCTCAGCACTTCTCATATTCCAAACTTCACATAATGCTCAGATTTTTACAGTTCTGCCTTTACTTTTTACCCCATTCTACTCCACCATTTTTCCTATATTTATTTATTTTATTGTGATTGTCTATGTACTCCAGATATTCGGTTGTTTTATTATATGTACACATTCAATACAATAGAAGAAATTCTGCTCACCATTGATATATAACTGAGCTTATTTTTTCGATGTACAGTTTCAATTCTACCTTTTACACTGATTTTGCTTCTACTTCCCCTGTAATACCTAATAATTATCCAGTACTCTTGTCTTGATATTAATTTTATTTTATTTCGACTCTCAGTTTAATTCAAATTATGGTACAGGATATTAGGTTGTTTTGGTACGTGCACATTTTCTGTTCTTTTGAACTTAAAACACGCACTCATTCACTCACTCACTCTCTCTCTCTCTCTCTCTCTCTCTCTCTCTCTCACACACACACACACACACACACACACACGCGCACACACACACACTGCTGCTTCGGAGTTTAGTCTTAATGTTTTTTTCTGGTTTGTTCGCTTCACATTTATGTACCGTTTAAACTGTAACATTTTCAAATACAATCACTATTGCACTGCCAATGATGTAATTTATTCCACATTTTCATTTCATTTTCCATGTTTAATATCTTTCGCGATGTTGTGCATCGGTATTACAATCTTATTGACAAAAATAGCTCAAATTTTACGATGGAATCGTAAGCCGAAACTCATTTGTACTGCAGAACCGCCATGATTACTTCCAGCGACAAATGTATGCTGTAAACTGTATTCATCTGTGTAATTCTTGTGAGGTGTTATCGTGTTGCTTTTTGGTGGACGTCACGAGGGAATCCCGGAGTAATGGCTGCTCAGACTCTAATGGAGTGCCTGTGGAGACACATCTCGTGCTAGACATTATGGAAAGAGCTACTTCGTCGATCTTAACGGGAAGCAAGTAAGACGCCGAATGACGTCAGACGCTGGAGTGCTGAGACCACTACAGCCGCCAAGGTAACACGTGCATTTCAACATTTCCTGTGGCCACATGCTCTTCTGTAAGTCGCCACGAGACATTCGCTGAGTGAGGAAGAAACCCCACAGCAGCAAAGCGCTCTTACATGTAGGGTGTCTCAGGGATCTGGATGCGTAGTTACCTCCTAGTGTTGGAACTGCAAGGCACAGAGTAGCTGTTGTACAGGTGAAGCATTATCACCTCCATGGAAGAACAATTAATTATTTTTCGTAACTCTTTTGTCCTGTTTTGTATCGCGAAACGGAAGTAAACCGATGCAGTTACTGAGAATGTCTACACATATTTGATAATGGAAGTAACGCAGAATACACTGAGGATGTACGTGACATAAGTGGTAAAAATAATGAGTAACATGTACTTGTGTCCTGCGAATATAAGTAAAGAAGATTCGTTTTTATCGCTTTCTCATGTTTCGTAGCACCAACAATAGTCACGTAGTTGTAGTCTGTAGTACAACTACTTTTCTGCAACACTTTTGTACTACGATCACCAATAAAAAAAAACAAGAAATCCGTTAAATAGCACTTACGAAATAAATTTGTTGCTCTATTGACGTCTGTGGTAGCCGGCTCAGTAGATTTAATTATTGGAAAGGACGGAATTAGAGACAACTTTTGTAATTTTCATAGAAAGTTAGAAACTTGAATTTCAACACAAATTTTATTATTTTGTTTTGGATGAGTAGTCGCTTTGAATCCTAAGACTTTTACGTAGGAAAAGACAGTCCTGCTTCACACAGACAAGAAAAAAAATTACCATGTAAAACGTTAGAATGTCACTTACATTACTGGTTAATATTGTATGGAGGTATAAAGGGATTCTATTCTTTATGGCACTGTCCCTACAAAACTGAGTAAACTAGAAATTGATTAGACAATGTCTCTAGGTATTCCTGTAGACTAACATGCATTCTGAGGAATTATCTCACTTAAATTTTCAATTAGACATGAATGATCTTGAATCTAGTGAATTTGTGACTGACTCGTATTGTCAGAATGATAGCTAAATTATACTGAATGTTTCTAAAGTGGTATGGTGTTTAATATCAGAATGTACCATCAAAAAATGACTTAGTTTCCTTGCCAGTGTATTTACTTATTTCATTAGTAACACAGACAGCAGAATTCTCAGAGACAACCATCGGTTAATGGATAAATAATAATGATGAAACACTAAATTTATTTCATCACTGCTACACTAAGAAAAGTCAGCATATAATAGTTGGGAAAACTTTCATGTGTAATAGCAAACCTTTTCTGAGGAATATGTATCAGGATCAGATTTCGCACAAATAGCAAATAAAGGACATAGTCATCAGCTGTTCTAAAACAGCAGCAATCTATTCAGTCTATACGAGACATACAAGGTAAACTGCAATTGATAGCAAGATATATACATACCGCCATTTACGAAAAAACCTAGATGTTCTTCACTTAAAAAGTCTAAGCAAATCCGCCTTTGCTTAACATACTGCTGAAGATGATCATGAAATAACCGATACAGCATACGAGCTGCAATTTTTGCATCTGGCTAACAAAGACAAATCAATTTACGTACTAAAAGACATACAGATCTATTGCTACATGTTTTCTTCGCGTAATGACGTCCTAAATGATCAGACTTACATAATAAAAATTTTCTAAGGAATTTCCATAGTTCTTCTCACAATCTACAACCTACATCAATTATAGGGGTGGTTAAAATACAATAATAATAATGACAACAATAATAATAATACAATTTTCCCTTCTGCTTCCCTATATGACGGCTTAATAATGGCGGATAATGTAGCCCATTATAAATTGTTAGTCCAAAGTGTCAATCAGTTAAAATATTTATGGAAGTACTTACAGTGGAAAAATCTGCATCACATTAGAAACTTTCAATGCAGTTTAGTTACCTGTTAGATACTGTTACCCTGGGCTGCATTGTAATGCTAATTCTAAAAGTTATTTTCATCTTCTTGTATCACTTCAAGCTGTTTATGAAAATAACATCTCATTCTCAATGACTCAAAACACTGACGCACATACATTACAAAAAATTTGAATCAGTGCCTATATTTTTTTAAATTATTGTCTTGTTTTTTAAGTAAATACTAAAAATATTACAAACAGTTCTATAGCGACGTCTTTTCCACTCAGTTACATTTAAGTTTCAATTTTTTCAGAGCCTCGCAGAACCATCATGTTCTTCTTCAGTATCTAAGGATAGAGAGGTCCATGACACTTTCTTCCAGTCTTCCGTGGCACCTTTGCTCCATCTCTTTAATGTCGTGGTAGAAAAGTTCACCATGCATTTCACTATAACGTCTCTGATTTTCGGGGAAGTAGCCAACGTGTGAGTGTCTAATAATTATTGAGTTTGAAGACCTACAAAAATTCTGTCTTTCAAATTTTCTCGAGTAATGAAGGAATATTTCACAGAAATGCTTGTGGTTGAGGTCTTACAAACAACTTCAAAACAGCTAGCTTGATATATAACTTTGGCAAAAAATGGTGTTTGTGCTCTAAAAGCGGCTCATGCAAGATGTTTTTATTACCAAGCTCAAACGTTTATGTTTCAGTACTTATTCTGTGCCCCGTACTCTAGTCACATGAAAAGCAAATTATTTTAATGTACACAGCTTGCAATCGTAATAAAATTGCTATAACTATAATTAAAGTAAACGTTATTGCATTATGAAAGAACTCTAAGGATGATACAAGAAAATTAAGAATCTTTTTGAAATTAGCAGTTAGTCAAGAATATATACTTATTTTAAATCATCTGGTATGATGCAAACAAATGTTACCAACACTGTGGAATTACCCAAAAACCACTGACAGCATGAACGAATCTACATAGTCGGATTATTGTTTCAGTCAACAGCACTGGTACTGGTTTAATGTGGCTCTCCTTTCCTGTAGGTTGCCAGTTAGTCTCTTCATGTCAACGTAAATGCTACGGAACACACATCATCAAAGCTGCGCCTTGTGCACTAACGGACCATTCCTGCGGTTCTTACACAGTACCAGTCATTCAACTACTGTTGTCACCTACAACTAATGTCATAATAAAGGGTGGCGAAAATAAAACTGGTCCGGAAAATGTTGCACTTTAAGACAGGCAAACCATCTTATGCCATGTGCTTTTAACTTCCTGGGTTACGAAATATCCCGCTACAATTTATCTTTCTAGTTATACTTGTCGTACGAAATAGCGAGATAATTCGGTGCGTTGAGAAGATCTTACTTGTTTTGTTATCAAAATGTGCATCTAAATTTTCTCATTGTGAAATAATTTAATAATTTCCCCTAGACAATACTGTTTTCAGTTGTTACATTCAGGAAGCAGGAAACCAGTAAGTTTGGAAAGGATGTTGAAGTTGAAGAGGAAAAAAAGCCTTGAGGATAACATTTGTCAGATATGGTGAGGGAGATGGTAGTTACATTAAAATGGATAGTGTCTTGGAAAGAGTGTTTAAAACGAATATTAACAAAATGAAAGGAATGATACTGAAACGCAGTTAAATTTAAACGCGCGTTTCTGAGGGAATTAGCGTGGGCAATTAGGCACTAAATGTAGTAGGTGAACGTTCCACTTAGGTAATACAGTACTGGCCATTAAAATTGCTACACCAAGAAGAAATGCACATGGAAAACGGGTATTCATTGGACAAATATATTATACTAGAACTGACATGTGATTACATTTTCACGCAATTTGGGTACATAGATCCTGAGAAATCAGTACACAGAACAACCACCTCTGGCCGTAATAACTGCCTTGATACGCCTGGGCATTGAGTCAAACAGGGCTTGAATGGCGTCTACAGGTGCAGCTGCCCATGCAGCTTCAACACGATACCACAGTTCATCAAGAGTAGTGACTGGCGTATTGTGACGAGCCAGTTACTCGGCCCCCATTAACCATTTCAATTGGTGAGAGATCTGGAGAATGTGCTAGCCAGGGTAGCAGTCGAACATTTTCTGTATCCAGAAAGGCCCAAACAGGACCTACACCATGCGGTCGTGCATTATCTTGCTGAAATGTAGGGTTTCGCAGGGTTCGAATGAAGGGTAGAGCCCCGGCTCGTAACACACCTGAAATGTAACGTCCACTGTTCAAAGTGCCTTCAATGCGAACAAAAGGTGACCGAGACGTGGCACCCCATACCATCACGCCAGGTGATACACTAGTATGGCGATTACGAATACACGCTTCCAATGTGCGTTCACCGCGATGTCACCAAACACGGATACGATCATCATGATGCTGTAAACAGAACCTGGATTCATCTGAAACGATGACGATTTGCCATTCGTGCACCCAGGTTCGTCGTTGAGTACACCATCGCAGGCGCTCCTGTGTGTGATGCAACGTCAAGGGTAACCGCAGCCATGGTCTCCGAGATGATAGGCCATGCTGCTGCAAACGTCGTCGAACCGTTCGTGCCGATGGTTGTTGTCTTGCAAACGTCCCCATCTGTTGATTCATGGACCGAGACGTGGCTCCACGATCCGTTACAGCCGTGCGGATAAGATGCCAGTCGTCTCGACTGCTAGTGATACGAGGCCGTTGGGATCCAGCACTGTGTTCCGTATTACCCTCCTGAACCCACCGATTCCATATTCTGCTAACAGTCATTGGATCTCGACCAACGCGAGCAGCAATGTCGCGATACGATAAACCGCAATCGCGATAGGCTACAATCCGACCTTTATCAAAGTCGGAAACGTGATGATACGCATTTCTCCTCCTTACACGAGGCATCACAACAGCGTTTCACCAGGCAACGCCGGTCAACTGCTGTTTGTGTATGTTAAGTCGGTTGGAGACTTTCCTCATGTCAGCACGTTGTAGGTGTCGCCACCGGCGCCAGTCTTGTGTGAATGCTCTGAAAAGCTGATCATTTGCATATCACAGCATCTTCTTCCTGTTGGTTAAATTACGCGTCTGTAGCACGTCATCTTCGTGGTGTAGCAATTTTAATGGCCAGTAGTGTACTTACATAGTAAGAATACAATATAATATTCTCACTTTACATGTGTCCTTCATTCATCATTCAGTCTCTCCAAAACACTCACACAACCAAAACAGGAAGAAATAATGATTTCCGAAGAGTTTTTAAATGCGTCACAAATTTGTAGTAATGAAACTAAAAAAAATTCCAGATAATTAGATTATCTGAACCTATACTCTTTGTTTTACTTTCAGTTGATACTATAGATGAATAAATTATGATCCTTAACTCAAATTTCACTATGGTAACACGGTTGTTATGTGTTTCAGGTAAATATTTATATCTTCAAATGTATTGAAAGCATGGACTATCAGCTCGGAGAGCATGGCTGCGGTTACCCTTGACGCTGCATCACAGACAGTAGCGCCTGCGTTGGAGTACTCAACGACGAACCTGGGTGCACGAATGGCAAACGCCATTTTTGCGGATGAATCCAGGTTCTGTTTACAGCATCATGATGGTCGCATCCGTGTTTGGCGACATCGCGGTGAACGCACATTCGAATCGCGTATTCGGCATCGCCATACTAGCGTATCACTCGGCGTGATGGTATGGGGTGGCATTGGTTACACGTCTCGGTCACCTCTTGTTCGCATTGACGGCACTTTGAACAGTGGACGTTACATTTCAGATGTGTTACGAGCCGGGGCTCTACTCTTCATTCGAACCCTGCGAAACCCTACATTTCAGCAAGATAATGCACGACCGCATGGTGCAGGTCCTCTACAGGCCTTTCTGGATACAGAAAATGTTCGACTGCTGCCCTGGCCAGCACATTCTCCAGATCTCTCACCAATTGAAAACGTCTGGTCAATGGTTGCCGAGAAACTGGCTCGTCACAATATGCCAGTCACTACTCTTGATGAACTGTGGTATCGTTTTGAAGCTGCAAGGGCAGCTGTACCTGTATACGCCATCCAAGCTTTGTTTGACTCAATGCCCAGGCGTATCAAGGCCGTTATTACGGCCAGAGGTGATTGTTCTGGGTACTGATTTCTCAGGATCTATGCATCCAAACTGCGTGAAAATGTAATCACATGTTATTTGTAGTATAATAATAAAGTATGGGCAGCTGTACCTGTACACACCATCCAAGCTCTGTTTGACTCAATGCCCAGGTGTATCAAGGCCGTTATTACGGCCAGCGGTGTTTGTTCTGGGTACTGATTTCTCAGGATCTATGCACCCAAATTGCGTGAAAACTTTATCACTTGTCAGTTCTAGTATAATATATTGGTCCAATGAATACCCGTTTAACATCTGCATTTCTTCTTGGTGTAGCAATTTTAATGACCAGTGGTGTATATTCTTGATTCAAGTGGTTCAAATGGCTCTAAGCACTACTGGACTTAACTTCTGAGGTCATCAGTCCCCTAGACTTAGATCTACTTTAACCTAACTAACCTAAGGACATAACACAGCCATGTCCGAGGCAGGATTCGAACCAGCGACCGCAGCAGCAGCGCGGTTCCGGACTGTAGCGCCTAGATCCTCTCGGCCACAATGGCCGGCTATATATGCATGTGGAAGTTGTTATGCAGTAGAGGAGTTTGTTATGTATGTCCAAGTGAGACTGATTTCGTAAAAGGCAACAGAAAAGGGCGTTGAGTATAAAATTTATTTGTAATTGCTTTTGTGCAAAGGAATCGTATACTATTTTGGTTAAATTCTATTTAATTTCGGAATTACGGATTAGGGTAAATTACTTGTGGTAATGTGATTGGCTGACATGGAAATACCGCGAGTATAGAAGTACTCAATTTGATTGTCTGCTTAACATAATACCCAACACGAATTCTGGATTTCCAGCGCGTTTGAGTAGGGCTTCGCGCCCCAGTTCTATTAGTCGATATAGAGTCGCTCGGGAGCCGTCTTCTGGTAATCTGGTAATCGATCACGCTGATCGAATTTGTACAAAAATGTAGAAATTCGTGAGTTTCATCGGTTCTTGTAACGTTGGCGAAAAGCGGCTACAATACTGAGTATTTTGTGAAAGTTTGAGTCCAGAGATTGGTTTATTTTAGTAGATATTTGCATGTAAAAATTTCGTATCGTAGATAAACTCTGCGTGGCGCGTTTCGTGTAGATTAGGAGACATCATGGGGAGCGCTTCTTTAAGAAGAAGCCTATAAAACGATTCGCAAGGTGTCGTGGGTCAGTGGCCGTTTAGCATGTTCAAAATATCGGATCGGACTAAAGACCTTGTGGCTGCTTTGGGGTGTGAACCAGAGACAGTCTAAAACATTGCATAATGATGTCGGGATTTGAAATACTGGCTTGATAACCATTGTCCGTGTTTTAAAGACGATTAACTAACTTAAAAGGAAATGTTTTCAAACTAATTATGCAAGAATCCCGAAGGCTCGATGGTTTAACTAACTTTCAGCTACTACCCATGGACTGAATTTATGTGGCCTTTGTGTGGTAGGTATTTAGTAGAATTTTCGTCAACGCTGCTTTTGTCAGCTAAACCAGTATCTACCATAGCAGAGTGAAGGGGCAGACAACCTGAAGGCTATTCAGGTTGCTGGAGACATATTGCTTAAAGAATAGTAGGATACCGACCCGTCCAGCCGCAGCTTTTTCACCAGATCTTAGGTGAAATCTTTCCAGACAGATGGATCGGCAGGCGCGGTCCAACACGGTGGTCGCCACGTTCGCCAACGTAATCCCTCCTGACTTAGGTAAGAAACAGGTGTTGAGTTCACCAGTTCCTGATGTACGGGCTCTTACGGCACACGAATGCAAGATGCCGTGGAGGCGGTGACGGAAGATATGTTAACAAAGACAACTACTTTCGCTGACATCTACATCTACAAGACACCGCGAGCTGTGTGCTGAGGGTGCTTTATGTGCCATTCTCATTTCCCCTTTCTACTGTTCGACTCACAAATAGTACAAATGTAGTGTTTCAATATGACTGACGTTACTCCTTCGATCGCATGATGCATTATCGTGAGATATGTCCTTCTGTTAACGGTTAACGAATGTCTGGTAACCATTATAGGCCTGCCAATCATTAAGAAGGATTTTTATGGTTATCCGTCTTATATATGGGGATTTGGCTCTAGATTGTGTCGAATCTCGTACATTTGGATTGATTCCCTTGGTGTGAAGATTTTTCCTTTTAGTGTTGATTACCAGACAAGTAGTTCATGTTTCTGTACTCGTTTATATGTACTACGGAGGTCACCATGTTGTCACTTCGATGAAGGAACAAGCCTCCCTTAGACTGAATCTATACTTGACACATTATCATCCTTCATTTATACGAGTCAGTACTATAATCCAGTTTCGTCCTAACCATTTGATGGGCCTTTTATTCAGAATGGTTTTACCCCTCACTCTCATAAATGTCCGTAGTATGAACAGTAACTGACCCGTCGATTTGAATTTGTTTCTTCGTTAATATGGATAAATAATATCATAGATCGTTCTCGTAAGTGAGTATATTTAAAATAGTAATTTTATACAAGAACACGTTTATAAGGATAGGAGAAATGAGGGAGTGCTTATGGTATAGTGATGATATAAATGTTAGACTTCAGTCGTCTAAGTAAGTGGGTGATTAGGCGTTTCATTGGTTGTTGTTGACTTATGTCAAACCTTGACTAGATTACGTATAACAATATGAGAGTTATACTTTGTATATCTTACTGTGTACTCTTTCTTCTTTAGTAATTAGTTTTTAGAGGAACTACAAGTGTCTTACATAGTGATGAACTGTTTTGACTGAAAACACCCTGTTTACTTCTATTTGGAGCACTGTTATGTACTTGATTGTTTTTCTTACTAATGCAGGCCTATTAGAATTAGATTGTTTTAGACCTTGGTTACGACGTTAAACGAGGCACCGACGTTGAAATGTTACGTTTTGGTGGCATGTTAGCTTACGTTTCTACTGTTGGAACGAGTAGATTCATGAAATGGCTGTTTTTGATGAATGCCGATATGCAGAAATAGTTCCCTAGTTGCGTTAAAAATTGTTTTTAATGCAACAAGTGTGCTGATTCTTCACATGAGACATCTTGTCTATTTTGAATCAAAATTCATTAATCAGTAGGCGTCTTTGCAATTCGAACCACTACTTCAGGTAGCCTTTGATATAGACTACAGAACATTGGGCGAGATGAACGATTGGCGGTAAGCCTGCGTGTGGACTCGAATCTCGCTAGTTTTATCTTGAAGTCCTTTTCGCTAGATATGCGTATGAAGAAGTTCTCGAAACTTCAAGAATAAACCATATCGCAATGCAGAACTGTTTTGCAACGTCTGCTACTTGAGATTGTTGACCATCTCTGTGGCACTTCCGTGCTGATTAAATGAACCCGTCAAGAAACGCGCCACTGTTCTCTGTATATTCTCAATTTCTTTTATCACTTCTATCTGGTAAGGAACCCATATTGACGAGCAGTTTCCTAACGTTGGTCGAACGAAGGTTTTGCAAGCCACATCTTTTATTGTATGTATCCAGATGATTCTTTCATTGAATTTCAGTCTGGCATCTGCCTTGATCAAGATTCATTGTATGTGGTCGTTCCTTTTCAAATAGTCTGTATGCACATTTCTAGGTACTTTATGGAAGTAATTGCTTGCAGTAATTATTGTGTAATTTTGTTATCAAACGGTAAGAGTCTTTATGACTACGTGTTCATAATACCTTAGTTTGTGTTGAGGGTCAGTCACCATTCCGTTCACCAAGTGACGATTCTCTGCGTGTTTCCCTGCATTTTGCTACAGTCTTCTACCGTCTGGACTTCTCTGTACACAATAGAATCATCCGCAAAAAGCCTTATCGAACATCCGACATTGTCTGCTAAGTCAGTTACATATTTATGGTGAAAGGTAATGGACCTATAACACTCGCGTGTGACACGGCCGCATTTACTTTTACGTCCGAAACTTCTCTCCATTCAGAATTACATGCTGTGGTCTGGTTGCTAGGAACTTCTCAGTCCAGTCACAGAGGTGGTCTGATATTCCATACGCTCGTCTTTTGTTCATCTGGCGGCAAAGCGGAACAGTATCAATTACCATGCAGAAGTCAAAGAGCCCTGCATCTACCTAGTAACCCGTACCTACTGCTTTCTGGATCTCGTGGGCGAACAGAGCGAGTTCGGTTTCACAAGATCGTTGTTTTCGGAACCCGTGTTGGTTCACACAGAGGAGATTTTTGGGTCCAGAAATGCGCGATCATAAAAAGACTTCCAGATTTCTGCAAGTGACTGACATCACGGATGTAGGGCTATAGTTTTGTGAGTCTCTCTGAAGATCCTTCTCGAAGACGGCAATGATCTGTACTCTTTCCCGTTAATCAGGAACGCTTCGCTCCTCCAAAGACATAAGGCACACTGCTGCCAGAACAGGAGCTATTTTTCTTTCGCATACTCTAAAGGGAATCGTATTGCTATCCCGTCAGATTCAGTGATCTTCCTTTTATTCAATTTCTTTTGTATCACATGGTCACCTGTTTGGATATTAGCCATTTTGGCGTTTGTGCGACGATTTAATAGAGGCTCTACAGTGCGGTCTCCCTTTGTGAAACAGTTTCGAAAAGAGACATTTAGTATTAGGACTTTTTCTGTTTTGGCCTCCTTTTCACTGACCTAGACTTTCTAAGGGTAACAAAAAGAACAAATCCATGAAAAGCTTTATGAGTTAGGCCACCATTTGCAACACACCACAGGGTTATACCTATCATAGGCCCTCAGAAATAAATTACGACCAAGGAAATAGTGGTGTCACCGCCAGACACCACACTTGCTAGGTGGTAGCCTTTAAATCGGCCGCGGTCCGCTAGTATACGTCGGACCCGCGTGTCGCCACTGTCAGTAATTGCCGACCGAGCGCCGCCACACGGCAGGTCTAGAGACAGATCCTGGCACTCGTCCCCAGTTGTACAGCCGACTTTGCAAGGAACGGTTCACTGACAACTTCGCTCTCATTTGCCGAGACGATAGTTAGCATAGCCTCCAGCTACTTTTGCTACGACCTAGCAAGGCGCCGTATTCAATTGATATTGAGATTCTATTAATGTATCATCAAGAGCGATGTTCTACAAATGTGGATTAAAGTTAAGTATTCCAGAAGCTACGTACTTTTCTTTATAGCATTCATTACGTATCCTGTTTCAGACCTCATGCCAGCCTGCGTGAGTTTAAGCGCGTGCCTTTCGGCTTCCTCTCATTGTGTCTAGGCTGTCTTGTCTAGACACAACAGAAATACTTTTCTCTCACCGTGCACAGTTTAAACTACTTGTTTTTCGTCAAAGCGAGAACGTAATTGGCGTTAGCGGCCTCAGCGTATGGCTGGGGACCTGTACGGACCGCCCGCGCGCCACCGACGCTGCAGTGCCAGCACAGTGGAGTAGAGTGGGCTACAGTAATGCGCTTACCCGCGGCCGGCCCGCTCACGAGCTGCTGAGTGCTGCCCCCACTGTGCGGTGTCGGCTGGATCAATCATGGCGGCGCCGGCCGCCGACCGCCGGCGGTTGACCGCCTCATCCGATTTGGCTGCGTTTCCAGCCCTCGTGGCCCAACCGCGCACCCTGCTTACAAAGTCTGGCAGCACGTATTTTGGTGGTCTGACGCACTGCGGACAGAGCAGCAACAAAACACTGTCCTCGTTTCTCTATAACCGTGGCAACAATTCTGTTCAGTTTCCAGAGTTTAAAATCCACATTTATGTACATACTGCGCAAGTTAAGGTACCGTGAATAACTGAGTGTACCATGGACTACGACTACGGATTTCCTTACATGCCACACTCGAAAAAGGAGCGAGGTCAGAACGAGTCCCTGTTTGCCCCCTTACGAGCCCCAGCTTCTGTTACCTTATCTTGAATGTACGCTGAGCCGGCCGATGTGGCCGTGTGGTTAAAGGCGCTTCAGTCTGGAATCGCGTGACCGCTCCGGTCGCAGGTTCGAATCCTGCCTCGGGCATGGATGTGTGTGATGTCCTTAGGTTTGTTAGCTTTAATTAGTTCTAAGTTCTAGGCGACTGATGGCCTCAGAAGTTAACTCGCATAGTGCTCAGAGCCATTTGAACCAATTTTGAATGTACGCTGACGGCAGTAGAATCGTTCAGCAGTAAGTCGCAGGCTCGTGTGTGGTCTGGCACTATCAAGTTGAAGGAGAGGGTGATCCATGTGAGGGCGAAATCATCGGATTCGATGTTCGACTAAAGCAAGTTTTTTATCACGCACCGACATAGTTACATTACGTATCACCATGGCTACAGTTCGGAGCCCTCAAGCGGAAGAGGGCTGTAAAATGCATGGGTGAAAAGAAAGGATGTAGAATGTTAGTAAGATTGGTTTCATTTAAAAAAATTTAAGAGTTTTCGTATAGTAAATCTGGAGGCATTGTTTCCCAGCACGCTCTCGTATGTATAGGGTGTTTCAAAAATGACCGGTATATTTGAAACGGCAATAAAAACTAAACGAGCAGCGATAGAAATACACCGTTTGTTGCAATATGCTTGGGACAACAGTACATTTTCAGGCGGACAAACTTTCGAAATTACAGTAGTTACAATTTTCAACAACAGATGGCGCTGCAAGTGATGTGAAAGATATAGAAGACAACGCAGTCTGTGGGTGCGCCATTCTGTACGTCGTCTTTCTGCTGTAAGCGTGTGCTGTTCACAACGTGCAAGTGTGCTGTAGACAACATGCTTTATTCCTTAGAACAGAGGATTTTTCTTGTGTTGGAATTCCACCGCCTAGAGCACAGTGTTGTTGCAACAAGACGAAGTTTTCAACGGAGGTTTAATGTAACCAAAGGACCGAAAAGCGATACAATAAAGGATCTGTTTGAAAAATTTCAACGGACTGGGAACGTGACGGATGAACGTGCTGGAAAGGTAGGGCGACCACGTACGGCAACCACAGAGGGCAACGCGCAGCTAGTGCAGCAGGTGATCCGACAGCGGCCTCGGGTTTCCGTTCGCCGTATTGCAGCTGCGGTCCAAATGACGCCAACGTCCACGTATCGCTCATGCGCCAGAGTTTACACCTCTATCCATACAAAATTCAAACGCGGCAACCCCTCAGCGCCGCTACCATTGCTGCACGAGAGACATTAGCTAACGATATAGTGCACAGGATTGATGACGGCGATATGCATGTGGGCAGCATTTGGTTTACTGACGAAGCTTATTTTTACCTGGACGGCTTCGTCAGTAAACAGAACTGGCGCATATGGGGAACCGAAAAGCCCCATGTTGCAGTTCCATCGACCCTACATCCTCAAAAAGTACTGGTCTGGGCCGCCATTTCTTCCAAAGGAATCATTGGCCCATTTTTCAGATCCGAAACGATTACTGCATCACGCTATCTGGACATTCTTCGTGAATTTGTGGCGGTACAAACTGCCTTAGACGACATTGCGAACACCTCGTGGTTTATGCAAGATGGTGCCCGGCCACATCGCACGGCCGACGTCTTTAATTTCCTGAATGAATATTTCGATGATCGTGTGATTGCTTTAGGCTATCCGAAACATACAGGAGGCGGCGTGGATTGGCCTCCCTATTCGCCAGACATGAACCCCTGTGACTTCTTTCTGTGGGGACACTTGAAAGACCAGGTGTACCGCCAGAATCCAGAAACAATTGAACAGCTGAAGCAGTACATCTCATCTGCATGTGAAGCCATTCCGCCAGACACGTTGTCAAAGGTTTCGGGTAATTTCATTCAGAGACTACGCCATATTATTGCTACGCATGGTGGATATGTGGAAAATATCGTACTATAGAGTTTCCCAGACCGCAGCGCCATCTGTTGTTGAAAATGGTAACTACTGTAATTTCGAAAGTTTGTCTGCGTGAAAATGTACTGTTGTCCCAAGCATATTGCAACAAACGGTGTATTTCTATCGCTGCTCGTTTAGTTTTTATTGCCGTTTCAAATATACCGGTCATTTTTGAAACGCCCTGTAGATAACACGAGCTATTTCCATGAGGCACTCCTCATGAAACACCTGTCTCTGGTGGACTCTCACCGTCGAGGACAACATACTGCGTACTGTCACATAAGAAGTCTTAGAGCGTATCTGAGAATATATTCCATATAGTACAGTCGATAGTGGGACACCTGTCAAGCGTTGTGAAAACAGCTTGTTGTTAAGCTCCATTTTGGCTGAATGAGATTTTCACTCTGCAGCGGAGTGTGCGCTGATATGAAACTTCCTGGCAGATTAAAACTGTGTGGCGGACCGAGAATTGATCTCAGGACCTTTGCCTTTCGCGGGCAAGTGCTCTACCAACTGAGATACCCAAGCACGACTCACGACCCGTCCTCACAGCTTTACTTCCACCAGTACCTTGCCTCCTACCTTCCAAACTTTACAGAAGCTCTCCTGCGGACCTTGCAGAACTAGCACTCCTGAAAGAAAGGATATTGCGGACACATGGCTTAGCCACAGCCTGGGGGGTGTTTCCAGAATGAGATTTTCACTCTGCAGCGGAGTGTGCGCTGATATGAAACTTCCCGGCAGATTAAAACTGTGTGCCAGACCGAGAGCACTTTCCCGCGAAAGGCAAAGGTCCCGAGTTCGAGTATCGGTCCGGCACACAGTTTCCATTTTGGCTGTTCAGCAGGGTTTAGAAAATCAGTTCTACTTTTTCGCCGTCCCAGACACCCAATTCACCTGGAAATGCAAACTGAGCCTCGTACAACTTCACAATTACTTGGTCCTACTGGCCAAGGTGGTAGGAGAATCGCATGTCAAGAGCCGCAAAATAGGAGAGCGATTAGCATTTGAAATGTAAATCATCTTAGGAACGCCGTTCTCTAGAATATCGCTTCTGGAAGAATCTTGTGGCGACCAGTTGGTCATTTACTGTAAAAGCTCTCCCTTCGGCCCCCATTTTAGATGTAACTGCCTGTTCTGATACCACCCACCAGCGACACGTCCAGACAATCTCACTGTGAGCATTATAATAAGCGTATGGCAAAGATATCGCCTTTTAAACACGTATTAGTTCGATAGTTTCCTTGAGGTGCCTCCATGCTCTTTCCACCAAATCGACGTCAGTCATAATAGAGTGGTAAGGAAAGAACTCCCTACCACTGTAAATAGTTTCTCATATTAGGTGGCTTGGTTGCACGCAGGAACATTACAGGTTCGTCACAGAGCCAAGTAGCGTCAGGCAACAGCTACTTAAAAATGATAACGTCACACGCCAGCAACTATTTACAACAATTTATTAAGTTATTGATATACGATTCACAAGTACTCAGCATCAGTGTGAGTATGGTGCGTGGCAATAGTTCGTACCTCACTTGAACAGGTCTGCCTCTACCTCTGGTCCAGCCCAGTGAACGATAACTCCAATCACTTGCAGAACGCTCGGTGTGGCCGGCCGTTGTGGCCGAGTGGTTCTAGGCGCTTCAGTATGGAACCGCGCGACCGCAACGGTGACAGGTTCGAATCCTGCCTCTGGCATGGATGTGTGTGATGTCCTTACGTTAGTTAGGTTTAAGTAGTTCTAGGGACTGATGATCTCAGATTTATCCCATAGTGTTTAGAGCCATTTGAACAATTTTGCTCGGTGTGGCTCTCCTTTGCTGCGACAAGTCCTGATGCTGCCTTGATGTATTGCTCTTGCTGTCTTTATACCACATCTTCTCTTATCTGCGTCTGGCGGTTGGATGTCCACGTGGGAATTATATATGTGACGTCAGCCGGATGCATCAAATAGTGCTTGTCTTGAGACGCCCTCTCTAGAGAGTAGCCGTAACTCATTTCCTGCAGATCTGGAAGCATCTGGGTGCGTTGCTATGCAAGGCTGTGTCTCGCGTCCTATAGAGGACACAGCACTCCACAGCTGGTGAAGTGTTTTTGGAGTCAGTCCATATCGTCTTCAGCAGTCACCTTCTGGTGTTTTATTCGTACTACATGTCACTTTCCACTGCGGGCCATTTTCAGTCACTTAGGTACAATTACTGACTAAAACTCCAAATAAGTAAATAAATAAAACAAAAATAAAAATCTATGACGTATCGTTCGTCTCAAGTTTCCGTTTCTCAAATGGTAAATATGGAATCCTCATGGGATCACTTTATTGTCTGTTCGCCTGCTATGACTCCTTTTTCTCAGGAACGGGTAGAGGCATCAAGGTGAAATTTATGTCAAATACTAACATCTAAACTCGCTTGGTGGCATACAAACCTTAACATTCTAACTTAATCAAATGAAAAGACACATTCATTTGTGTCACATAGTTTGATACTCGCAAACTCTCTCATCAGATTCTTTAGGTGAACTATACATACACATAATTAATTTCTAAAAGATCAGTCCTAATGCAATAGTCGGTTTATTTCTATGTTTTTATTTATTCCATACCCCTACAGACTGAACGAGCTACGTAGTTCTCACGCAGTTTTCAGTCAGGGAGTTTTCAAATATCAGGTGAGGTGGCAGATGCATGGACTGAGTCACAGTTCACAATATTTCGGGGAGTACATTCAGTTCCGACATTTGCCTCAAAAAACAAGCGCAGCACCCTGAAAACTTACGTGAAAATCAGTGGATGGGAGCTCTTTTCTCTTCAATTTTAGGACAGTATATCTCAGGTAAAAACATCGAAAACTAGTGGACGTGTATTTTTTTATCCTTAAAACAATAATGCTGATGTCTACATCTACAGCTACATCCATACTTCGCAAGCCACCTGACGGTGTGTGGCGGAGGGTACCTTGAGTACTTCTATCGGTTCTCCCTTCTATTCCAGTCTCGTATTGTTCGTGGAAAGAAGGATTGTCGGTATGCCTCTGTGTGGGCTCTAATCTCTCTGATTCTATCCGCATGGTCTCTACGCGAGATATACGTAGGAGGGAGCAATATACTGCTTGACTCTTCGGTGAAGGTATGTTCTAGAAACTTTGACAAAGGCCGGTACCGAGCTACTGAGCGTCTCTGCTGCAGAGTCTTCCACTGGAGTTTATCTATCATCTCCGTAACGCTTTCGCGATTACTAAATGATCCTGTAACGAAGCGCGCTGCTCTCCGTTGGATCTTCTCTATATCTTCTATCAACCCTATCTGGTACGGATCCCACACTGCTGAGCAGTATTCAAGCAGTGGGCGAACAAGCGTACTGTAACCTACTTCCTTTGTTTTCGGATTGCATTTCTTTAGGATTCTTCCAATGAATCTCAGTCTGGCATCTGCTTTACCGACGATCAACGCTATATGATCATTCCATTTTAAGTCACTCATAATGCGTACTCCCGGATAATTTATGGTATTAACTGCTTCCAGTTGCTGACCTGCTATTTTGTAGCAAAATGATAAAGGATCTATCTTTCTGTGTATTCGCAGCATATTACACTTGTCTACATTGAGATTCAATTGCCATTCCCTGCACCATGCGTCAATTCGATGCAGATCATCTTGCATTTCAGTACAATTTTACATTGTTACAACCTCTCGATACACCACAGCATCATCTGCAAAAAGCCTCAGTGAACTTCCGATGTCATCCACCAGGTCATTTATGTGTATTGTGAATAGCAACGGTCCTATGACACTCCCCTGCGGCACACCTGAAATCACTCTTACTTCGGAGGACTTGTCTCCATTGAGAATGACATGCTGCGTCCTGTTATCTAGGAACTCCTCAATCCAATCACACAATTGGTGTGATAGTCCATATGCTCTTACTTTGTTCATTAAACGACTGTGGGGAACTGTATCGAACGCCTTGCGGAAGTCAAGAAACACGGCATCTACCTGTGAACCCGTGTCTATGGCCCTCTGAGTCTCGTGGACGAATAGCGCGAGCTGGGTTTCACATGACCGTCTTTTTCGAAACCCATGCTAATTCCTACAGAGTAGATTTCTAGTCTCCAGAAAAGTCATTATACTCGAACACTATACGTGTTCCAAAATTCTACAACTGATCGACGTTAGAGATATAGGTCTATAGTTCTGCACATCTGTTCGACGTCCCTTCTTGAAAACGGGGATGACCTGTGCCCTTTTCCAATCCTTTGGAACGCTACGCTCTTCTAGAGACCCACGGTACACCGCTGCAAGAAGGGGGGCAAGTTCCTTCGCGTACTCTGTGTAAAATTGAACTGGTATCCCATCAGGTCCAGAGGCCTTTCCTCTTTTGAGCGAATTTAGTTGTTTCTATATCCCTCTGTCGTCTGTTTCGATATCTACCATTTTGTCATCTGTGCGACAATCTAGAGAAGGAACTACAGTGCAATCTTCCTCTGTGAAACAACTTTGGAAAAAGACATTTAGTATGTCGGCCTTTAGTCTGTCATCCTCTGTTTCAGTACCATTTTGGTCACAGAGTGTCTGGACATTTCGTTTTGATCCACCTACCGCTTTGACATAATACAAAAATTTCTTAGGATTTTCTGCCAAGTCAGTACATAGAATTTACTTTCGAATTCATTGAACGCCTCTCGCATAGCCCTCCTCACACTACATTTTGCTTCGCGTAATTTTTGTTTATCTGCAAGGCTTTGGCTATGTTTATGTTTGCTGTGAAGTTCCCTTTGCTTCCGCAGCAGTTTTCTAACTCGGTTGTTGTACCACGGTGGCTCTTTTCCATCTCTTACGGTCTTGCTTGGCACATACTCATCTAACGCATTATGTACGACGGTTTTGAACTTTGTCCACTGATCCTCAACACTATCTGTACTTGAGACAAAACTTTTGTGTTGAGCCAACAGGTACTCTGAAATCTGCTTTTTGCCACTTTTTCTAAACAGAACCGTAACCGCTTGATGATCGCTGTTTCCCTGTTCTGCGTTAACTTTTTCAAATAGTTCGTGTCTGTTTGTCACCAGAAGGTCTAATATGTTATCGCCACGGGTCGGTTCTCTGTTTAACTGTTCAAGATAGTTTTCAGATAAAGCACTTAAAAAAATTTCACTGGATTCGTTGTTCCTGCCACCCGTTATGAACGTCTGAGTCTCCCAGTCTATATCCGGCAAATTAAAATCTCCACCCAGAACTATAACTATGTCTTTCTCAATTCGGATATTGTACTGACCTTATTCTTTCTTACCCTACAGTTCTTAGCCTACACTTTCTATAGTACAATGTAAGTTATTCCCCGACGCCTTAAAACATGTCTCATCGAAAGGGGGTCTCAAATTGATTCCATACTTGTACGTTTCAAGAAGGCTTTTGACAGCTTCCTTCACAACAGACATCCAGTCAAATTGCATCCCTGCGCAATTGTGCGACTGTATTCGTGCTTTACTGTCAAGTAGTTCACAGTTAGCAGTAATCGACGAAAAGACGTTGACGAAAATGGAATTGATATATGGCGTTCTCCAATGGAGTCTTATAGGCCTTCTGCTGCTACTAATCTGTATAAAAGATTTAAGAGACGATGTGAGGAGCCCTGTTATACTGTTTCAGATGATGATATCATTTACCGTCTAGTACAGACATCGGGAGAATCAATTAGAGAATGACTTAGACAGGATATCTGTATGTTGCGAAAAGTGGAAAGTCACTGTAAATAAGGGAAAGGGTGAGGTCATCAACATGAATGCAAGAACAATCCCGTTACATTTTAGTTACATCATAAATAACATAAATCGGTGAATTCAACTAAATACCTAACAATTAATGTTACGAAGAACGTACATTGGAAAGATCACACAGTGTTGCGGGGAAGGCAAACGAAAGACTGCATTTTTTTTTTCGTAGATAACTTAGAAGATGCGCCAAATGAGCTACGGAGACTGCCTGCGCTATGCTCGTTCATTGTCTGCTAGAGTACTGCTGTGCAGTAAAGGATCCTTAACGGGGAATGTCGAGAAAGTGCAAAGAAGGGCGTCTCCCTTTAGTATTATCTCAAAATAGGGGGTAGGGTGCCACGGATACGATCCCTATAAAGAACTTGTTGTCTGAATACCAAAATATTTTATTGACACCAACCTACTTGTGGAGCAGTGATCATCGTGAGAAAGCAAGCGAAGTCAGAGATCACACGGAAAGATTTTTTGTGTCCTCCTTGCTTCGTCTGTCATACGCTGACCAGCCATAACATTATGACCACCTACCTAACAGCCGGTATGTCCACGGATAACAATGGCGAAGCGTCGTGGCATGGAAGCAATGAGGCTTCGGTAGGTCGTTGTAGGGAGTTGGCGCCACATTTGCCCACACAATTCACCTAACTCCTGTAAATTCCGGGGAGGGTCGAGGAACTCAGACGACACGTTTAATTACTGCGCAGATGTGGTCGATCGGGATCTGATTAGGTGAGATGGGGGTCAGCGTATCAACTGGAACTCGTCGCTGTGTTCCTCAAACCACTGCATTCCACTACTGGCCTTGTGACACGGCTGAAAAATCTCGCTGCCGTCGGGAACCGTGGTCGTCATGAAGGAGTGTACGTCGACTAAACCAGAATGCTTTACTCATACGATGTCATGGTGTCTTGCACGAGCCCCATTTGACCCATTGATGTCCACATGAGAGTTCCACAGCGCATGATGGACCGCCGCAGTAAACGTGTCAAGAAGCTGTTCCCCTAAAAGACGAGGAATTCGCGTCCTCCCATCGGCATGATGGAGAAGTTACCGGGATTCATCAGACAATGGAACACACTGCCACTGCGCCAACGTCCAATGCCGATGGTCCAGTGCCTGTTCCGGTCGTATCTGTCGACGTCATGGTGCTCACGTTGGCTCATGGGTAGGTCGTCAGTTGCGGATCACATCGATAAGAGTGTTCAGTGCACTGTGTGCTCAGATACACTTGTACTCTGCGCAGCATTAAAGTCTGATATTAGTTCCGCCACAGTTCGGCGACTGTCGAGTTTTACCAGCCCACCCTACGACGTCCGACATCTCTAATGAGCGGTGGCTGCCCAACCCCAAGAGGTTTATACCAAATAAATTGACGAACGAAGGAGCTGATCCTTCTTGGCACACAAAACGGGTTACAACACTGTTGCAGAAACAACGTAACAAACATGCCAACCTTAAACAGACGCAAAATCCCAAAGATTGGCGATCATTTTCAGAAGCTCGAAATTTAGCGGGAACTGAAGGAGCTGATCCTTCTTGGCACACAAAACGGGTTACAAGACTGTTGCAGAAACAACGTAACAAACATGCCAACCTTAAACAGACGCAAAATCCCCAAGATTGGCGACCATTTTCAGAAGCTCGAAATTTAGCGGGAACTTCAATGCGAGATGCGTATAACAGTTTCCACAACGAAACTTTGTTTCGAAACCTGGCAGAAAAACCGAAGAGACTCTGGTCGTATTTGAAATATGTTGGCGGCAAGAAACTATCAACACTTTCTCTGCACGATAGCAATGGAAATACTATCGATGAGAGTGCTGCCAAAGCAGAGTTACTAAACACGGCCATCCAAAATGCCTTTACAAAAGTAGACGAAGTAAATATTCCAGAATTCGAATTGAGAACAGCTGCCAACATGAGTAACGTAGAAGTAAATATCCTCGGAGTAGTGAAGCAACTAAAATCACTTAATAAAAGCAGTTCTTCTGGTCCAGACTGTATACCGATTAGGTTCCTTTCGGAGTATGCTGATGCATTAGTTCCATACTTAACAATCATATACAATCATTCACTCGACGAAAGACCCGTACCCAAAGACTGGAAAGTTGCACAGGTCACACCAATATTCAACAAAGGTAGTAGGAGTAATCCACTAAATTACAGGCCCCTATCGTTAACGTCGATATGCAACGGGATTCTGGATCATATATTGTGTTCGAACATTATGAAGTGCCTCGAAGAAAACGGTTTATTGACACACTGTCAACATGGGTTCAGAAAACATCGTTCCTGTGAAACGCAACTAGCTCTTCATTCGCATGAGGCGTTGAGTGTTGTTGACGAGGGACTTCAGATCGATTCCGTATTTCTGGATTTCCGGAAAGCTTTTGACACTGTACTACACAAGCGGCTCGTAGCAAAATTGCGTGCTTACGGAATATCGTTTCAGTTATGTGACTGGATTTGCGATTTCCTGTCAGAGAGGTCACAGTTCGTAGTAATTGACGGAAAGTCGTCGAGTAAAACAGAAGTGATTTCTGGCGTGCCCCAAGGTAGTCTTATAGGCAGTTTGCTGTTTCTTATCTATAATCGATTTTGGAGACAATCTGATCAGCCGTCTTCGGTTGTTTGCAGATGCGCTGTCGTTTATCCACTAATACAGTCACTAGAAGATCAAAACAAACTGCAAAACTATTTAGAAAAGACATCTAAATGGTGCAAAAAGTGGACGTTGACCCTAAATAACGAAAAGTGTGAGGTCATCCACATGAGTGCTAAAACGAACTCCTTAAACTTCGGTTGCACTATAAATCAGTCCAATCTAAAAGCCATAAACTCAACTAAATAGCTAGGTATTACGAACAACTTAAATTGGAAGGAACACATAGAAAATGCTGTGGGAAAGGGTAACCAAAGACTGCATTTCATTGGCAGGACACTTAGAAAATGTAACAGACCTACTAAGGAGACTGCATGCACTAGCTTGTCCTTTCTGTTTTAGAATACTGCTGCGCGGTGTGGGATCCTTACCAGAGAGGACTGACGGAGTACATCGAAAAAGTTCAAAGAAAGGCAGCACGTTTTGTACTATCGGGAAATATGGGAGAGAGTGTCACAGAAATGATACAGGATTTGGGCTGGAAATCATTTAAAGAAAGGCGTTTTTCGTTCCGACGGAATCTTCTCACGAAATTCCAGTCACCAACTTTCTCCTCCGAATGAGAAAATATTTTTTTTTACACCGACGTACATAGGGAGGAACGATCACCACTCGATAAAATAAGGGAAATCAGAGCTCGTACGGAAAGATATAGGTGTTCATTCTTTTCGCGTGCTATACGAGATTGGAATAATAGAGAATTGTGAAGGTGGTTCAATGAACCCGCTGCCAGGCACTTAAACGTGATTTTAAGAGTATCCATGTAGATGTAGATCTAGATGTAACACAAGTGGCCCAGATTCGATTCCTGGGCGGGTCGGAGATTTCTCCGCTAGGGTACAAGGCGTTGTGCTATCCTTCTCATAACTGGCATTGGTTGATCCTGGGGAGGGGCCAAACAGCGAGGCCATCGGTCCAATCGGATTAGGGACGGACGGGGAAGGAAGTCGGCCGTACTCTTTCAATGGAACCATCCCGGCATTTGCCTGAAGCGATTTAGGGAAATCATGGAAAACAATCACGATGACCGGACGCGGGTATGAATCATCGTCCTTACGAACACGAGTCCAGTGTGCTAACCACTGCGCCACCACAGTGGAAACAGTAATGTAAATGATATATACCTTCCGCTTTTTGCTTCCACCCTACCTCGTGTCCAGAAGTAGGGATGATTAAATCTTCATCCGACCATTCATATTTGGGCTGACGGTGGGTTTAAGTGAATACTGGGGTTCTCCCTTTGAAAGGTTCGGTGGCGATTTCATCCCTTGCCCCGTTATAATTTGAATAATGTGTGTAATGAACCTGTCATTGACGTCACGTTAAACTTTAAATTTTCCTTACTTTTGTAAGCAGAAAACACCTCACCGCGGCTCTCATACATTGCTTGTCGCGTCCGGTAACGTAGTGCTGGCGGTCGTTGCTTTTACAATTTACTGGTTTACGAGAGCTGTATCTATGCCAGGCGACTGACACGGAGCACGTCTGTGTACAGCAAAACACGAACTAAATGCTGGGACGTGACCTGATCAACTCCACTTTGTAGACACTAAACTGGACTGTGTTGAGAAGAACACACTGCATTCCTCGCGTAACAGCGCAGCGCGTCCTATACGGACGATGTCTCAAACTTTCACAGCTGTCGTAGACTTGCTTCGATAATTAACAAATGATGCTCTGGTGTATTCGACCGCCGCGTCTGTGTCATGTATTCTCGCACTTGGACAGAAATCTATAGCAATAGAGCACAATTTGAATTCTAAAATTTGCCTTGCACATCTCTTCGGCATCGATCGAGGTCTCTCACTACGCGATTCGAATCCATTCTCAGGATTCACAGCATGTTACATTATCCCGACCGTTGTAACAGCTCGAAAGTGGTAGTCACCACGAATCCTCGTACAACAAGCTGAATAACACAGAATTTTTTCCATATCCTGTGCGCAGTGTCTATGAGATCGAGTAGAGGGAGAGCACCAGATACATCTCTCTCTTCATATTTCGCAGAACCTTTGCAGCTTCTCTCATATCGAGGGGATATGTCGTGTAGTGTAACAGCATAAATTTAAAGAAATATGGGCGCGTGACCTGGAGCACAACCACCTATCATCTACGAAACTTTTATACTGGCCGTTAACGTTCAACTTGTCGTATGTCTTACGTAGTACACTCCTGGAAATGGAAAAAAGAACACATTGACACCGGTGTGTCAGACCCACCATACTTGCTCCGGACACTGCGAGAGGGCTGTACAAGCAATGATCACACGCACGGCACAGCGGACACACCAGGAACCGCGGTGTTGGCCGTCGAATGGCGCTAGCTGCGCAGCATTTGTGCATCGCCGCCGTCAGTGTCAGCCATTTTGCCGTGGCATACGGAGCTCCATCGCAGTCTTTAACACTGGTAGCATGCCGCGACAGCGTGGACGTGAACCGTATGTGCAGTTGACGGACTTTGAGCGAGGGCGTATAGTGGGCATGCGGGAGGCCGGGTGGACGTACCGCCGAATTGCTCAACACGTGGGGCGTGAGGTCTCCACAGTACATCGATGTTGTCGCCAGTGGTCGGCGGAAGGTGCACGTGCCCGTCGACCTGGGACCGGACCGCAGCGACGCACGGATGCACGCCAAGACCGTAGGATCCTACGCAGTGCCGTAGGGGACCGCACCGCCACTTCCCAGCAAATTAGGGACACTGTTGCTCCTGGGGTATCGGCGAGGACCATTCGCAACCGTCTCCATGAAGCTGGGCTACGGTCCCGCACACCGTTAGGCCGTCTTCCGCTCACGCCCCAACATCGTGCAGCCCGCCTCCAGTGGTGTCGCGACAGGCGTGAATGGAGGGACGAATGGAGACGTGTCGTCTTCAGCGATGAGAGTCGCTTCTGCCTTGGTGCCAATGATGGTCGTATGCGTGTTTGGCGCCGTGCAGGTGAGTGCCACAACCAGGACTGCATACGACTGAGGCACACAGGGCCAACACCCGGCATCATGGTGTGGGGAGCCATCTCCTACACTGGCCGTATACCACTGGTGATCGTCGAGGGGACACTGAATAGTGCACGGTACATCCAAACCGTCATCGAACCCATCGTTCTACCATTCCTAGACCGGCAAGGGAACTTGCTGTTCCAACAGGACAATGCACGTCCGCATGTATCCCGTGCCACCCAACGTGCTCTATAAGGTGTAAGTCAACTACCCTGGCCAGCAAGATCTCCGGATCTGTCCCCCATTGAGCATGTTTGGGACTGGATGAAGCGTCGTCTCACGCGGTCTGCACGTCCAGCACGAATGCTGGTCCAACTGAGGCGCCATGTGGAAATGGCATGGCAAGCCGTTCCACAGGACTACATCCAGCATCTCTACGATCGTCTCCATGGGAGAATAGCAGCCTGCATTGCTGCGAAAGGTGGATATACACTGTACTAGTGCCGACATTGTGCATGCTCTGTTGCCTGTGTCTATGTGCCTGTGGTTCTGTCAGTGTGATCATGTGATGTATCTGACCCCAGGAATGTGTCAATAAAGTTTCCCCTTCCTGGGACAATGAATTCACGGTGTTCTTATTTCAATTTCCAGGAGTGTATTTTGTTACTTTGCAATGGAAAAATGTCCGGAACGCCCTATGCTTGCAATGTTAAAATAACGCTTATAAATTACATCTTTCCTCACAAAGTATTTGAGATAGGAAGTTAGTTCAGTTATTAAAGATGATTTTTTTCAATTGTAATGAAAATTCACAACATTTTTTGCAATTTTTTATTTATATATTCAAAAATATACAGTTTTTTGGAAAAAGGCTGTGTTAAATTATGCAGAAGGTACTGTGTAACATTTACTGAAAGTTTGAAACAAATATGTTTGGAAGATCCTTAGAATTAGTATGAGAAAATAAAAGTTTTGGGAATCGAGCGACCAAGATTGGAGTAACTTTTTAGTGCATTCCAGGTCCATAGGATGGATTATCTTCATCCTCTGCAAACTCCTCCTCCAGCTTCTTCTTGTTCCTCCTCCTGTTTACTCTTGCTTGTATTTGTAGACTCTTTACAGCCCTGTCTGCAGCCCGAAGGCGTTCCTTGTCTAAATCAAGCATCGCTCGTACCACGTTAGAACCTATCTTCATTCCCATATTTCTAAATACCTTGCATATTACAATGTTGCCATCATTGAAAGTCGCAACAGCATCATACACACCAAAGTGAAGTGTTTCTATTCCAACAAATACATTCTTGGGGATTCTCGGCCATATAACACTATTTACACTTTCATTGGGGTTTTGAGTTTTTCCGTGAATACACTTTTTCAACAGTTCAGGTGCTGCTAAGTCTCTGAAAATAGGTTAGCCACAACACATACTTTATCTGACATCACTAAAATGTTCCTGATGAACACGGACGTTAATAATAACACCATTTGACAGCAGTTTAACAGCGCCACAGTGGGCCACGCCCATGTAGAAAACATTTTTAAAAAAATTTAAAAATAGTTGTAGTCTTCGGAAATGAATAAATTATATATCTATTAAAAGGTAATAGTCTGCAGATTCAGAAAACGCAAAAAAGTAAAAATTGAACTTTTCATGATTTTGAGCCTTTCCGGAGCCCCTTAAACAGTGTGGTATCGTCTACGGGACTAGATAGGCCACCCTGTGTCTTATGCGAAGCTGTCTGTACTAAACAGCACACGACAGATCAAAGCCAGGCGGGGGTTAAGGTTTGGTTGCTCAAAGCCACAACTGAAATTTAAATTGTGTGTTTAGGGTGAAATAAACTACTACCTGTGTTTGAGAGTGCTTTTGCCGTGAACACCGAATACACATGATATGGTTTGCTAACGACAGAGGAATAGTTCTATCAACACTCTGCCGTCCGGTGACACCACAGTGATGTCGTGTACATAGTGTCGCTCATTGGCCGGCGACACCACAGTGGTGTCCTGAGCACAGTATCGCGCACTGGCCGGTGACAGCGCTTTGGTATCTTTGTCATTCTGTTGGTGTTTTGTTTAGGTAACAATAACTTACACAGGTCAACAAGTTTTTTGTTTTTATAAGTACTTGTGCACTTTCGTCGTGGCAGACGAAAGAGACGATACGACTTTTTACGATGAATGCGCGGATGTCATGTTTGACGTTCCGGACGACTTGGACGATTGGGAAGAAGACATTGGATATCAAAAGTGGAGCAGAATCGTCGGAAGACAGTAGAATACGTCCAAGAAGAATTCGGTGAAAGCTACGGTTGCCAACTGATTCGGATGAATTAGACGAAGAAGACAGACAATGATTTACTGAGGACCAATAATAAATTTGAAAGATCTCCGGGTCCACACATACTCTCCAAAGATACACACAGCGTCGACGATATCGTAGAATTACATATCAGTAACGATCCATTTCAATATATTAGCAACGAAACCAACAATTATTACTGTCAAAATTGCACTAGAAGGAAAATGGAAAAAATGCCAAATTTGTCGACGTTACGGGACCCGAACAAAGAAAATAGTTTCAGCTTGCTATCCTTATGAGAACTGTAAAAAAGCAATGATCGCTGGTTACTGGTCAACGAATCCGTTGATAGACACACCGATATTTCGTAAAACGATGTCCCGCAACCAATTCAGGCAAATGTTATCATTTTTACATTTTTCCGACAACAACAATAAACCGGATAATGCCGACCGGCTTTTCAAAATGCCATTTTTAATCGATTAGTTTTCCGAAAAGCTTAAAGAAAAGTTTAATCTAAGTCAAAACATCTCAATTGATGAAAGAATGATACCGTGGCGTGGACAGTTAAATTTTAAAGTTTACACTCCGTCGAAAATTACGAAATACGTCATACTCATTCGGATGCTGTGTGATTCGAGTACGGGATACATTTCCTCATTCAAGATATATTCTAGCGCTGGATAACCTTTAGCAAAAACATTGGTGGTATGCAGATAGAATAGCTAAGTCTCAGGATAAAATTAAAACCATATGGTCAGTCGTAAAGGAAGTGGCTGGTCTGCAGAGACAGGTCGAGGATATAGAATCAGTGCGTAGTGGCAATGTCCGTGTTACTGATAAGTCGCATATATGTACAGTATTTAATAATCACTTTCTGAATATAGCAGGTGAACTAAATAGGAACCTAGTCCCAACAGGGAATCATATAGCGCTCGTAGAAAAAAGTGTTCCGAGACTGTTACCTGAAATGCTACTCCATGATACTGACAAGAGGGAGATTGAGTTAATAATTAAATCACTAAAGACCAAGAACTCTCATGGATATGACGGTGTATCTAGCAGAATACTGAAGTATTGTTCCACGTATGTTAGCCCAGTACTTAGCCATATCTGTAACTTTTCCTTTAGGAGTGGTCGGTTTCCTGACCGATTAAAGTACTCGGTAGTGAAGCCACTTTATAAAAAGGGAGACAGGGATAATGTTGATAATTATAGACCTATTTCTATGCCATCGGTGTTTGGTAAAGTTACCGAGAGGGTTGTATATACAAGGTTACTGCAGCATTTAAATTCACATAATTTGCTGTCAAATGTACAGTTTGGTTTTAGAAATGGCTTAACAACTGAAAATGCTATAGTCTCTTTTCTCTGTGGGATTTTGGACGGATTAAATAAAAGGTTGCGAAGTTAGGTGTTTTCTTTGATTTAACGAAGGCTTTTGACTGTGTTGACCACAAAATATTACTGCAGAAGTTGGAACATTATGGAGTAAGGGGAGTAGCTTACAATTGGTTCGCCTCTTACTTTAAGAACAGAAAGCAGAAGGCAATTCTCCTCAATATTGAGAGTGGTAATGATGTTCAGTCCCAATGGGGCACAGTTAAATGGGGCGTTCCCCAAGGATCGGTGCTGGGGCCAATGCTGTTTCTTATTTACATAAATGATATGCCTTCTAGTATTACAGGTGATTCAAAAATTTTTCTGTTTGCTGATGACACCAGCTTGGTAGTGAAGGATCTTGTGTGTAATATTGAAACATTATCAAATAATGTAGTTCATGAAATAAGTTCATGGCTTGTGGAAAATAATTTGATGCTAAATCACAGTAATACTCAGTTTTTACAGTTTCTAACTCACGATTCAACAAGAACTGATATTTTAATCAGACAGAATGGGCATGTTATAAGCGAGATGGAACAGTTCAAGTTCCTAGGCGTACGGATAGATAGTAAGCTGTTGTGGAAAGCCCATGTTCAGGATCTTGTTCAGAAACTAAATGCCGCTTTATTTACCATTAGAACAGTATCTGAAATAAGTGACATTTCAACACGAAAAGTAGTCTACTTCGCATATTTTCATACGCTTATGTCATATGGTATTATTTTTTGGGGTAATTCTTCTGATTCAAAAAGGGTATTTTTGGCTCAAAAACGGGCTGTTCGAGATATGTGTGGTGTAAGTTCTAGAACCTCTTGTCGACCCCTATTGGTCTGGGAATTCTGACATTGCCCTCACAGTATATATTTTCTTTAATGTCGTTTGCTGTTAGCAATATTAGCTTATTCCCAAGAGTTAGCAGGTTTCACCCAGTTAATACTATGCAGAAATCAAATCTGCATGTGGAATGCACTTCCTTGACTCTTGTGCAGAAAGGAGTGCAGTATTCTGCTGCATCCATTTTCAATAAGCTACCACAAGAACTCAAAAATCTTAGCAGTAGCCCAAACGCTTTTAAGTCTACATTGAAGAGTTTCCTCATGGCGCACTCCTTCTATTCTGTTGAGCAGCTATTGGAAGAGCTAAAAAATTAAGCAAATTCCAGTGTTACATTCTTGATTTTCTTTATTTAAACTAATGACGTGTCGCCTGAATATGTTTCTTATATTTCATTTTATCTGTTTCTACAATCGTGTTATAATTTCATGTATTGACTCGTTCCATGACCATGGAGACTTCTCCTTAATATGGTCCCACGGAACAATAAATAAATAAATAAATACAAACTATTGACATCTACTTATGGGAAGTGCCATCTCCTCTACATGGATAATTATTAGTGTAAAACTTGGAGAGAAGTTATTTGAAAGGAAAAGACGAGTTTGTGGTGCGATACGGAAAAATAGAGGATTTCCGTAAAAATTAAAGCGGGCAAAAGTCAATGTGTTTGAAGCTTGTCATCAACTCGCACTGAGGACCCAGATAGGCAGATCTGGAGTTGCGTTTGATAATATAATCAACACTTGTGAAGAATTGAAAGTTATTTATGGCACTGGTCGACCTGTAAAAAGCGTTCGACCATGTGAAATGGTACAATTCTGAGGATAATAGGGATTAGCTCTAGATGACATTGCTATCCACGGTGAGACTGAAGAGGAATTACGGGGCTTCTTGCAAAAGAAGGACAGTATAACGATAACATAAAGATGGGCTGAGAATACACGAAAGAAAGACGAATGCAGTGAGATGAATTTGTATTAGTTATAAACTTAAGATCAAATTTGGAGACAACGAAGATGTCAAAATTGAGGTATTCTACTATCTTGGAAGCGAAATGACGCAGGACGTACGACGACTTGACGACACAAAAAGTCCAGCAGCACTAGGGCATTCCTGAGCTAGATAAGTCTGCTCGCATTAAACATTAGGCCTTAATTTGGGGAAGGCATTTCTGATAACGTAAGCTTAGAGCACGGCATTGTATGGTAGTGAAACATGGACTGTGGTGAAAACGGAACTGGAGAGAATGGAGGCGTTGGACATGTGGAGCTACAGCAACGCGCTGAAAATAGGTAGACTCATTTCCCTCAGAAACGGCGAGGAGAGAGACATGGCGAAAAAAAAATGGCACGATATGACTTCCATGGTTGTTGGAAATGCAGAACGTAAATGCTGCAGGGGAAGACAGAGATTGTAATATATCCAGCAGGTAATTGTGGATATAGGGTGTAAGTGGTACTCTGAGGTCGCGCTAGCTGATTCCTTCAATACGCAAGGAGTCAAAAACAAAACTACGAATTAATGAGCGCAGCAGATGGGGACAAAACTTGGAATCAGTATTTAGAAGAGGCGAACAAATTTTGCTCTCTCGGGTGTAAGAGTGGACAAAGAAGGAAAGTGTACGAAAGATATGGTAAGTACCGCACAAAATAAAAGTACCGCCTGTAAAATTAAATAGCTGGTAACTTGCAAAATTGTAAACCTTTACGCTGGCTCCATCTTCCAGCATGATCACTTACCTTCATGCAGCACTTTTGTTGTTATGGTCTTCAGTCCAAAAACTGATTTGATGCAGCTGTCAGTGCTGCTATAGCCTATGCAAAACTCTTCATCTCTAAATAACTGTTGCAGCCTACATCCTTCTGAACCTGCTTACTGTATTCATCCCTTGGTCTCTCTCTATAATTTAACCCCCACACTTCCTTCAACACTAGATTAGTGATCCCTTGATGATGTCTCAGAATGTGTCCTGTCAACCTATCCCTTATTGTAATCAAGTTGTGCCACAGATTTGTTGTCCCCCCGCATTTCTGGTCAGTGAATAATTAATAGTGATCAGTTATGATGCGTGAATAATTAATATTGAAAGGATCTACCAAACTAATCTTCAGCATTCTTTTATAGCACGGCACTCCAAAAGCTTACATTCTCTTCTTGTCTATAATGTTTATTGTTCATGTTTCACTTCCATACATTAATACACTCCACACAGATACCCCCAGAAAAGACTTCCTAACACTTAAATCTATATTCAGTGTTAGCAAGTTTCTCTTCTTCAGAAATACTACACACACATACACACATACATACATACATAGATTAATTCTTGTTCCATAGATCATGAATACCACATTTCATAATGTTGTGGAACTTGTCACTCCAACATAAGTTTTCTTTACACAAAATACTTAATTAATTGTTTTCCAGTCACTACTTTATATCTAAGGCTCAACTATTGGCCGGCCGAAGTGGCCGTGCGGTTAAAGGCGCTGCAGTCTGGAACCGCAAGGCCGCTACGGTCGCAGGTTCGAATCCTGCCTCGGGCATGGATGTTTGTGATGTCCTTAGGTTAGTTAGGTTTAACTAGTTCTAAGTTCTAGGGGACTAATGACCTCAGCAGTAGAGTCCCATAGTGCTCAGAGCCATTTGAACCATCAACTATTGAGTAGTCGGAGTTGTCATTCAGAAAATCTTTTAAATTGCCTTAAGTGTTGTTGGTTATCTGTCAGACTTCTAATACTATTTGGCAAATGACCAAAGATTTTTGTGGCAGCATATTTCACCCCTTTCTGTGCCAAAGTGAGATTTAATCCAGAATACTGAATATCATTCTTTCTTCTAATATTGTAGCTATGCACTTCGCTGTTATTTTTGAATTGGGATGGGTTATTGATGACAAATTTCATAAGTGAATATATAAATTGCGAAGGTACTGTGAATATCCTGAGTTCCTTAAATAAATGTCTGCAAGGTGATCTTGATTGGGATCTAGCTATTATTATGATTAGACCTTTCCGTTGGTGGGAAGGCTTGCGTGCCTCAATGATACAGATAGCCGTACCGTAGGTGCAACCACAACGGAGAGGTATCTGTTAAGAGGCCAGACAAATGTGTGGTTCCTGAAGAGGGGCAGCAGCCTTTTCTGTAGTTGTAGGGACAACAGTCTGGATGATTGACTGAGATGGTCTTGTAACATTAACCAAAACGGCCTTGCTGTTGTGGTACTACGAACAGCCGAAAGCAAGGGGAAACTACAGCCGTAATATTTCCCGAGGGCATGCAGCTTTACTGTATGTTTAAATGATTATGGCGTCCTCTTGGGTAAAATATTCCGGAGGTAAAATAGTCCCCCATTCGGATCTCCGGGCGGGGACTACTCAAGAGGACGTCGTTATCAAAAGAAAGAAAACTTTCATTCTACGGATCGGAGCTTGAAATGTCAGATCTCTTAATCGGGCAGGTAGGTTAGAAAATTTAAAAAGGGAAATGGATAGGTTAAAGTTAGATATAGTGGGAATTAGTGAAGTTCGGTGGCAGGAGGAACAAGACTTCTGGTCAGGTGAATACAGGATTATAAATACAAAATCAAATAGGGGTAATGCAGGAGTAGGTTTAATAATGAATAAAAAAATAGGAGTGCGGGTAAGCTACTACAAACAGCATAGTGAACGTATTATAGTGGCGAAGATAGACACGAAGCCCATGCCTACTACAGTAGTACAAGTTTATATGCCAACAAGCTCTGCAGATGACGAAGAAATTGAAGAAATGTATGATGAGATAAAAGAAATTATTCAGGTACTGAAGAGAGTCGAAAATTTAATAGTCATGGGTGACTGGAATTCGACAGTAGGAAAAGGGAGAGAAGAATACATAGTAGGTGAATACGGATTGGGGCTAAGAAATAAAAGAGGAAGCCGCCTGGTAGAATTTTGCGCAGAGCATAACTTAATCATAGCTAACACCTGGTTCAAGAATCATAAAAGAAGGTTATATACATGGAAGAATCCTGGAGATACTAAAAGGTATCAGATAGATTATTTAATGGTAAGACAGAGATTCAGGAACCAGGTTTTAAATTGTAGGACATTTCCAGGGGCAGATGTGGACTCTGACCACAATCTTTTGGTTATGAACTTCGGATTAAAACTGAAGGAATTGCAAAAAGGTGGGAATTTAAGGAGATGGGACCTGGATAAACTGACTAAACCAGAGGTAGTACAGAGTTTCAGGGACAGCATAAGGGAACAATTGACAGGAATGGGGGAAAGAAATACAGTAGCAGACGAATGGATAGCTCTGAGGGATAAAGTAGTGAAGGAAGCAGAGGATCAAGTAGGTAAAAAGACTAGGGCTAGTGGAAATCCTTGGGTAACAGAAGAAATATTGAATGTAATTGATGAAAGGAGAAAATATAAAAAATGCAGTAAATGAACCAGGCAAAAAGGAATACAAACGTCTCAAAAATGAGATCGACAGGAAGTGCAAAATGGCTAAGCAGGGATGGCTAGAGGACAAATGTAAGGATGTAGAGGCTTATCTCACTAGGGGTAGGATAGATACAGCCTACAGGAAAATTAAAGAGACTTTTGGAGAAAAGAGAGCCACTTGTATGAATATCAAGAGCTCAGATGGAAACCCAGTGCTAAGCAAAGAGGGGAAAGCAGAAAGGTGGAAGGAGTATGTAGAGGGTCTATACAAGGGCGATGTACTTGAGGACAATATTATGGAAATTGAAGAGAATGTAGATGAAGATGAAATGGGAGATACGATACTGCGCGAAGAGTTTGACAGAGCACTGAAAGACCTGAGTCGAAACAAGGCCCCGGGAGTAGACAACATTCCATTAGAACTACTGACGGCCTTGGGAGAGCCAGTCCTGACAAAAGTCTGCCATCTGGTGAGCAAGATGTACGAGACAGGCGAAATACCCTCAGACTTCAAGAAGAATATAATAATTCCAATCCCAAAGTACGCAGGTGTTGACAGATGTGAAAATTACCGCAGTATCAGTTTAATAAGCCACAGCTGCAAAATACTAACGCGAATTATTTACAGACGAATGGGAAAACTGGTAGAAGCCGACCTCGGGGAAGATCAGTTTGGATTCCGTAGAAATGTTGGAACACGTGAGGTAATACTGACCTTACGACTTATCTCAGAAGAAAGATTAAGGAAAGGCAAACCTACGTTTCTAGCATTTATAGACTTAGAGAAAGCTTTTGACAATGTTGACTGGAATACTCACTTTCAAACTCTAAAGGTGGGAGGGGTAAAATACAGAGAGCGAAAGGCTATTTACAATTTGTACTGAAACCAGATGGCAGTTATAAGAGTCGAGGGACATGAAAGGGAAGCAGCGGTTGGGAAGGGAGTGGGATAGGGTTGTAGCCTCTCCCCGATGTTATTCAATCTGTATATTGAGCAAGCAGTAAAGGAAACAAAAGAAAAATTCGGAGTAGGTATTAAAATCCATGGAGAAGAAATAAAAACTTTGAGGTTCGCCGATGACATTGCAATTCTGTTAGAGACAGCAAAGGACTTGGAAGAGCAGTTGAACGGAATGGACAGTGTCTTGAAAGGAGGATATAAGATGAACATCAACAAAAGCAAAACGAGAATAATGGAATGTAGTCAAATTCAGTCGGGTGATGCTGAGGGAATTAGATTAGGAAATGTCCTCGGCAGCAAGATTTCGTCTGATACAGTGATATTGTAGGAGTGCTCCAGTAGTGTGGTATAGGAGCGCTCTTGTTCCATATATACATATACATTTTATATGTACATATTCATATTCAGTATGTAGACGCTCTTAGATGTGTGAAACTGGAGAGCATCACTTATTTCGCAGTTTGGTAACACGAAGGTCCGTAGTAGATAGCAAAAACAGATAAATTATGATTTCCAATACTGAAATTTGTCCGAAACTACTAATGTCATTTTGAAGAATGAAAATACACATTGAATTTGTAACCTTTAGAACTACAGTAGCAGCAGCAGAAGTTGTTATAGTTCCATTTGAAGAAGAAAAGTTAATATAGGTATCTCTGTAAAAAATTTGTAAATCAAAAGAGACTATACGTCAGTTTGCAAAATCGTCTTCACATTTATTTAGGGTAAACCAGAGTTACGACATCTTAAACGGCACCGGTAAGATCTGAAGTAAGCAGCTCAACAGAATCAGCCTCTATAAATCTTTCGATAGACGTGTTGAACCTTACGCTTGTTTTGTATCACCCGGCAGCCCGCCTTCCTCGTGGAGAATTAAAAAAGCGAAAGAAAGAGAGACAACATTGACTCCACCTTTGAATGATGATCGAAAACATATTTAGCTTAGAATCTTAGAATATTAAGGGGCATTCGGGAGGACGACGGTTCAATCCCGTCTCCAGCCATCCTGATTTAGGTTTTCCGTGATTTTCCTAAATCGTTTCAGGCAAATGCCGGGATGGTTCCTTTGAAAGGGCACGGCCGATTTCCTTCCCAATCCTTCCCTAACCCGAGCTTGCGCTCCGTCTCTAATGACCTCGTTGTCGACGGGACGTTAAACACTAACCTAACCTATTAAGGGGCACAAGAGAACAGTTAGTGTACATGATTTCGATCATCAACCGAAGGGGAGTCGAGTGTTTGTCTAATTTGTTTTGCTTCTCACTTTTAGGCAAATCATTTCACAAATCATTTGACCGTACGTTTTTCAGCTTTTGTTTTTAATTTACAATCTTTATACAGGAAGCATCAAATGTTAATGTATTCAAATGTCTATAGTTATTCTTTTATTTACTTAATCATCCTGATTACTTTCGGGCAGTTTCATATTTTCTTGGTAAAGCTGGACATCGTGGTGAAACTTCCTGGCAGATTAAAACTGTGTGCCGGACCGAGACTCGTACTCGGGGCCTTTGCCTTTCGCGGGCAATTGCTCTACCAAGTGGTTAATTTGCCAGGAAGATTCATATCAGCGCACACTCCGCTGCAGAGTGAAAATTTCATTGTGGACATCATAGTGCTAAATTCAATACCCCATTCGTCCATTCCTTACTCTCCGTCTATCTATGAAAAGTGAGACAAATATAAATTGTGTAATTTTTAAGGAGTCTTGTTTCCGCTGCGCTCGAACATTTGCGCAAAAAACTTGTTGTTAAAGTATTTACCAGGAGGATTTTAGAATTATTTTGCCCAAGACACGTACGAACCAGAGACGAACTAACCTTAACAGATTCTCGAGTCGCCTCGCTGACGGCTGCAGCAGGTGGCGGCGGTGCCGTGACGTCAGCCGCGCTGAGCGGCTTTGAGGTACTCGCGCCACTGACAGGCACTGCCCGCTGTGCGCCGTGACTTGCTCAAGACCAGCCGATAACTGCCTCTGGCGGGCAGCTGTTCCGTCCTCGCTCCTGTAGCCGCAGCACGTGTCCTGATGAGTCCGGCGATAACATCCGGGAAACGACACAAATATCCGTCGGCAGTCACCGCGGACGAAACCTCATCTCGCGTCTTTCGCCACTCCGTTACACCGCCTGACCGCTGGTTTCCGGCGCTTCGCAAGGATCCGTGGGCTGTGGAGCTACCTGCCCGTTGCCAGACCCGGGCCGACGGCCTTCGTATTTCCTACGCAAGTATTACGCGACGTTGCGAACTGAAGGCCTGCAAAGTGTGTCAGCCGCCTTTACGTCAGAGAAGCAGAGATTGGGAGGGGGGGGGGGGGCGCTGGCAGCAGCGTAATATACTGCTCTACAGCCCACGGAAAAGTTAAAAAATATAATGAGAATATAAACAGACAAGAAAGAAGGCGATAAAACGGTGACATTATATAAAAAAAACTGTGAAATGGCGGAAAGTTGTGGAATTTAAAGTATAAATCACTGCAGTGACGATGCGGACCAAGACACACAGTAAGTAGACAGGCACAATTGAGAAAAGCAAGGCGACAGTCTGGTTTCTGTTCGCACGAGATAAAAACAGAAGCAGCGACAGTATGGTGGCTGTACGCAACACTGGTAGGGGACGCACAACACTGAACAATCACTTAAAACAGTTAAAACAGCACTATACAGCTGACACGGTGGCTGTTGGGGGGGGGGGGCGAGGCGGGGGGGGGGAGGAGCCGAACCAATGAGGGGTGGGGGTAGCGGAGTGTTGTCACGTTCTACACGTCTATATATACTATGCACAGCGCACCAGTTAAATACTGACCGGCGATTTGCACACACTGACAACTCTTCAGAATGTAATTTGTTGTTCTTATAGGGCTCTTCACTCCGACGACCGATTTGATGCCTATCTCCACGCTGCTGTATGCTGTGAGAGCCGCCTCATCTCCGAATAGCTGCTGCAACCTACATTCATTTCAACCTTATTGCTGTATACATCCCCATAGCCCCTCTACAAATTTTATCCCCACCCCAACCTTTCTCAAATGTTCCCTCCAGTTTCACTAGACGATTTCTTGATACCCCCTTTGGTGTCCTATGATCTGATAGCTTCTTTGTCCCATACATTTCCTTAATACCAAATTCCCATCATTACTTCGCAATTAGTTATGCGACTTATTCATCTAATCTCCTGCAATATTCTATAACAATACGTTTCTAAACCTTCTGTTCCGTTCTTGCCTGAATTGCTTCTCGTATAGGGTTTACTTCCGGTAAGGCTATACTCCATATAAATGCCTTCAGAAAAGACTCGCTGACACTTAAATTTATCTCTTATGTTAACAAATTCCTATTCTTCAGAAATGTTTTTCTTGCTATTGTAAGTCTGCATTTTATGAGATGATCTACTTCGCATTTAATCAGTTATTTCGCTGCCTAACAACAAACACATCTCTTTTACCGAGCCACTTTCTAACCTAATTTCCTCAGCACCGCCTGATTTAGTTCGACTACATTCCATTACCTTTCATCTACTTTTATTAGAGTTCATCTTACAATCTGTTTCCAAGGCGCTATCCATTCCGTCCACCTGTTCTTCTAAGTCTTTAGCCATCTCTGACAGAATTACGTCATTGGCAAACCACAAAGTCTATCTTACTTCTCCCAGAACTTCATTCACATACCAAATTTCTTCTTAGTTTACTTCACCACTCGTTAAATCTACAGACTGAATACCGTCTGGGACAGACAACAACCTGGTTTCAGTTCATTTTCAATCACTGCTTTCCTCTTACGTCCCTCGACTATTACAACCACAGTGTGATTTTGTACAGCATATAATTTACCTTCGAACCTTATATTTTATGCCTGTTACCTTTAAAATTTAGTAGAGTGTACTCCAACCTACAAATGCAATAAACGTAAGTTTGCCGTTCTTCAACTTATCTTCCGAGATATGTCTTGGGGTAAGTATGTCCCAGTGTGGTCCTTCGTTTCTCGGGAATCTAATCTGATCTTCCGCAAGGTTGGCCTCTGCCAGTTTCCTCACTCTTCTATAAATCACGTCAGTATTTTGCCACCACAACTTATCCTCTGTATAGCACGTCAATCACATTATGAATACTCTTCGCACGCTCTGATAACCCTTCACACTGTAACATGTTTGAATCCACATTTCGTCGTAGTAAACCACTGTAACTTTAATTCTGATCCCCATGTTCTTCGTAAGACTTTGCTGTAGTAATCTATTTTAATTACGTTGTCTCGGTCAAATACGTAATGGCTCGTTTACTCAGACACCTCTTAAGACCAAATGCCACGGTCGCATCATTTTTTCTCAGAGACTTCTTTGCAGTCTGGAGTCCAGTTCAGCGTGACAGAGGTTGTAAAGTTTTCACAAAGTTGATCCTTCTCTTATTCGTCATCACACCAAGGACATCGTTGCCTAATAACGCATTTCTTCTTATCGTAAATGCGATGTTGATTGTGTACGCCTGTCTCCGTATTATTTCTTGGGGCACGTAAGTGAATTCCACTCCTCTCACATCCTATCCTTCCTTTCATAGTTTGCACGCACTCGACTTACCGACGTTCAACTTATAGCTTACGGATTTCCGAAGTTTTCACCTTCTATTAGGCAATACGTTTACCGACTTTAACTGTAAGTCCCAGGCACTACCCACGAAACATTTTCTGCAATTATTTTCCATGTTTCCGCTGGGAGGCGACGCCACGTACCGATTTCAGTTGGAACATGGGTGTACACTGTCACGTGGCCGACGTAGTTCGCACTACGGCCGGTTTTGCGATTAGTTTTCCGAGAAATAACTGATTTCTGCTCCAATTTGTTGGCAGGAAGAATACAGCGCCCCATTATGGATGGGGAGCCGTCTACGAAGAGAAGTCAATTGCTCGGTGGTGTGTTGGCGAATGAAAGAGCGAACACCATGATGATCCAAGTTGTTCATTCTTCAATATAATTGTCAGTTTATGGCCGCAAACAGTATATAATATCATCAATTAGAACGGTTCATAGCTTGTGTGAGCACAGCGCTACAACTTTCGTACTTTCGTCCATTATTTGACGGGTTACTTGCTTCACTCTGACTCAAAACACATCTGCACACCTGAATCTGTTGTCTGTCCTTTGTTTAGTGACAGACTGGCAGGAACAACTGATGCTGTAAGTACAATGTAATGAGGAACATCTTTAAATTTCACCCGAAAAACTACAAACCACGACAGACCTTGAGCACGTAACTCCTCGCGTTATGCGGATATATTTTTTCTCGTCTTGTTTAGTGGTGTCTTAGGATACACACCTTTTCTGTATCACACTGAAGGTTTTCGTGGGCTCAGATGGCACAGTCTGTAACAAAACGAGTTAATCGAACTACTTACAAAAATAGAATTAACTGAGTTGCCGCAGAGGTAGCACCGGTTTCCGTCAGATCACCGAAGTTAAGTACTGATGGGCTTGGCTAGCACTTGGAAGGGTAACCATCCGGTCCGCTGAGCGCTTTTGGCAAGTGGGGTGCACTCAGCCCTTGTGAGCCAAATTGACAAGCTACGTCACAGAGAAGTAGCGGCTCCGGCCAGGAAAACTGATAACGGCCGGGAGAGCGGTGTGCTGACGACATGCCCCTCCATAGCCGCATCGAGTGCCGCCTATATTCTGAGGATGACAGGGCGTTCGGTCAGTACTGTCGGGTCTTCCGCAACCTTTTAAGACGGAGTTCAGAGTATCCATTGGTTGACCTCAACTAGTCTTGTATGTTATGATGTGTCCTATGTTTCATTAATTACGCGTTGTTTTATAAAGGCCTTGTAAAATAAGTAATGCAGTGAATTTAATTCAGTATTCGCAGCGTGTATTGACCACCTGTTCTTTCCCAAAATCAAAACACTTCGTTACTCATAAAAACTTAAAGCTATAAAATAAAGATCAGATTAAGTGTAGTTATTCATCAACTTCTTTTGCTACTACTGAGAGACAACGCAGTTTCAAGCATTCAGAGTGCCAATATCATTTAAACCAACATTCTCGTTGTAAACACATAAAAAAACTGACAAAAATGCACGTCCTCATCAGCTGTCCACTTTTATTTACTACACTGACAGCGGCTCTTGGCCAGCCATAAGTAAAGCCGAGGCTGCTATAGGCTCACGCACACGCCTAGTTCTGTCGGACATCAACTTCCATCTATCTAAGTTTGAAATTACTTGTGGTGCCGAAAACAACAGTTTAATAACTTCAGAAACTGTTTTAAATACTTTAGAATAATCGGTGTCCCAGTTTTATAATTTTGGGGAAGGATATTGTACACAGATATAGTCAGAGAAATAATATTAAATACATGATGGGCTTCGGTAGCGATAGAAACGGCAATGGGTTCACGAATAACTTTAGATTTCTTAAAAGTAACGCATCAAATTCATTAAAAAATTTATAGTACATAAGCGTCTGGTGCTTGTAGAAGTTCACATGGGCTTTGGCAGCGTTTTCAATGAGGCTTGTTTCTGGAGTATTGTGTCGATGATGGCTGGAGGAAATTGGTATCCGTCGATTTCGCTATGAGCTGGTGACTCCACGTTAGTCGTACCACAATTGTATGTGGTGCTAGGCTCACTATTCTTTTCTGTGAATTATTTTCAGAACGTCGATATCGTAGTGTTTCAATATTAGTATTGTCACGTAGAAGAAGTTGTAATTAGACGACTGACGAACACTTTCACTTACCTCCGGCCAGAACACATACAGTATATATACATCTACAGAACATTCCAGTACAATGATTCTAGACATTTGTGGATACTTCTAGAATGTACCCTACCCAAATATACAAATTAAAATAATACAGTCCAGGAGAGTTTCAACTCACGACCCTTTTTTGTAACTCTTTAGTAACATTACCACTACACCACGTGGAGTATCCGAGGCTGCCTAATGAGCGAAAAGAGAAAACATCCGTTCTGAAGAAATTGAGGCGACAACGATGCTTGATACCGAGACAGTGAAAACTAGCACCACAGCAACAGCGACCACCAACAAAGGTACGGCTTTAACCACAACAGCCAGGACAACAACCAAAACAATGATTGTAAGACGAGATGTGCTCAACTAGAAACTGAGAGGAGAGGATGAGGTGGTTGTCACGGAAGAGAAAATCGATATGGACGAATGTACGAAAATTACTGTTCAGAAAACGGAGATCTGGCAGTAATGGGACACACTGGTGCGGAGAGCAGTACGCGACGCCGCATAAAAAACAACGTTACTGTAGCTTTAACATAGAGAGCTCAGTAGCCTGCAAAGAACGAGCGCCTAAATATGGCCCGTTTCTAGAAACAATCAGTGTGCATGAATAACAATACGAGGGTAATGAACTTCGTGGACAGAGTAAATCAAATGCGGTAGTGAATGAAATCAGAGGTGTTGTTGAACCTACATCGGATGTGTTGCGCTTGAGTAGTACTGCGGCGCCGATAATGGGTCGGTGACCAATAGCGAAGAAACGTGTTGTCGTTTTTAAGGAGGTATGATCAGCAGGCAAGGAGAAGGAACGTCTAATGCAATTAGGAAAAATATTTGGTTGGTTAGAAGCTGTCAAAATTTAAGAAATAACTGAGACTGACAGTTGAAGATAATTCACTTTGTTTCGCAATAAATGTGCACTTAAATAACTAATATTAATATTCCATGATTATAAAAAAGAAATGGCAGTGAGATATTAAAGATAGTTGTAAATTACAGTATTTAATTTCTGTGTGTAATCTTAAATTTCTGCTCTCATTTCCAAAATATGTAAGAATGTTAAGTAAAAGTTAATCAATAGTTATGTAATGATAGTTACATGCAAATAAGACATATTTTGCTTAAGAGAAAATATTTGTTTGAGAAGAATTACAATACGGTAGTGGAAATATGATCAGTAGGCATTAAGGCAGGCTGCGTAAAGCTATTTATTGTGCAAACTGAGTGCCTAATTATTAGCAATCAAATGCATGTTCTTAGCGCAATTTGCTTTACTGATTTCACAACTACATTTGTTCATGTTGCTAACTGTGATATTGAATTTAAGCTCGAATGAATATTACTGTGCCAATTCCTGCGTGATTTTCCTGCAATTGTTATTACAAAAATACTTTTCCGAATTGATTAGCAACCATCCAATATTCTTTCCTCACACCATGAGCTGACGATCGTGTTGTATGACCATTCCACTCTAAACTAAAAAACATTTAAGTTCTTTCTCTGAAACTCCACTAAAAACATCACTCTTTCTACCATTTGACAAAACTCTTTCAACGTGCAGTAACGGTTTCGTTGTAACTGATTCTAATTTATTTATTTACTTTATTAAATTTGTTCTTCGGAGCCGATGCTTTTTCCCAGACAGCACAATCATTTCGAAAGCGTTTATCAATTACACATCAAAAAAAGTATTGCATCACCCCGATTCCCAGAACTCCTGAAGACAGTCGTTGACTGTGGATATTGTTTCACCGGCACTGACCCTTTCGCTGTTTAGAGATGTCACTAAACGCGCCCAAAGATGTAAACAACGATGCATGAGCAGCACCTATTAGACGGAGGGGGTTCGATAGCCGATCAGTTCCAGTCATTCTACCAAGAAGGAGGTACATGGCTCGTGTTGTCTGTAACTCAAACATACCCAGACGGTCAATGCCGCGTTTCGATCGTGTCCGCATTGTTACTTTCGCCAGGAAGAGTTCTCAACACTGGATGTGCCCAGGCGTATCGGAGAGAAACAAGCCGATGTTTTTCTGACATGGAGCATATACACAGCGAGAGGAACTGTCGTTGACATGCCTCGCTCTAGCTACCCAATGGTTACTACTGCAGTGGATGACCGCTACCGTATTGAATAATGCTCTTCGTGCAGCCACAGGACGCTTTGTTACGACTCAAACAGTGCGCAATAGGCTGCATGATGCGCAACTTCACTCCCGTCGTCCATCCCGAGAACCATCTTTGCAACCATGAGACCATGCAGCGCGGTACAGATAGGCCCAACAACGTGCCGAACGGACCGCTCCGGATTGGCATCACGTTCTCTTCACCAATGAGTGTCGCATATGCCTTCAACCGGACAATCGGCGGAGACTTGTTTGGAGGCAATCAGGTCTGGCTTGGGATAGATTGAATTGGCTGTTTATGGACAACGTGACCCATCAACAACTCTGAGGGATCTACGCCGAATCCCCGTTGAGGAGTGGGACAATTTGGACCAACAGTGCCTTGAACTTGTAGGTAGAATGCCAAGACCAATACAGGCTTGCATCAATGCAGGAGAACGTGCTAACAGGTATTAGAGGTGCCAGTGTGTACAGCAATCTGGACCACCACCTCTGAAGGTCTCGCTGTATGGTGGTACAACATGCAATGTGTGGTTTTCATGAGCAATAGAAATGGCGGAAGTAATGCTTATGTTGATATCTATTCCAATTTTGTGTACAGGTTACGGAACTCTCGGAACCGAGGTGATACGAACTTTTTTTGTGCGTTTACCTGAAAAATTTAGGTTCGTTACAAACTCAGTGGCTGGAGGACGGAAAACCCAGTACCAGCTAAAAGGTAACCACGCCCAGTTAAACTAACCTCCCCACTGAGAACGGTTGTTGGCTATCGTCAGGGAACGGAAGATGTTTCCAGGTGCTAAGTGGTGTCTGTAACCAGTTGAGTCAATACTGAACGTGTGACAGTAGTAAGTAAACCGAAAGGTTTTGCTAAATGAAGAGAGAGAGAGAGAGAGAGAGAGAGAGAAAGATATAGATAGAGACATCGTACGTGTCTAGACCGAGTGTAGCACGAGCTGAACTGTGGAACCAAGCAGAAGGACTAACTGCCTTCTCCTTCGCGGCAAAACTAAACAACGGCAGCTCGGAAAACCAGGAACCTATCGCACTGTCTACATTTACTGCTTTATTTCTCGGTATTTGTCGTATTACTTGACAAGGAGGATCACGGCTTCTGTCTTAGCATTTACTGCTTTATTTCTCGGTATTTGTCGTATTACTTGACAAGGAGGATCACGGCTTCCGTCTCAGCATGAAAATAACTTTTCCATGTTACTGAGCAATATTAACATTCCGTGTGATTCTCCGTCCTGGTGCAAGTCTGTTTCCATTATATTTAGTGAATATGTATTTATTTGTATAGATCTGCGAATAGTGAAAAGAGTTTTCAACAATTTGGAATCCATCATTGACATGTCGACAAATAGAATACATTTTCTGTGGTATTATTGTTATAAACATAAAAATTCCAAAATAGTTAGGATTTTTTAAAAATAAAAATCAAAAACTGTCTTTCGTTGTAATGAACAACACACACCCGCTAACAATAAACTTTCAAGCACACCGATTTTGAAAATCTTATAAATGGACAGTTGTGTTTCACGAACCTATTAGACCAATTTTTTCATGTGAATCTAGGACTGCCAGGGTTAATTTTTAATTTTATAATGGTTTTATCCGGATCTAAATTATGGAAAAAATATAACAAAAATGTATCAAAACGCATTTATTCTCCTGAAATGGAAAACATGAAATATCGCACACAAGTTTACAACATTTGAAGATGGCTTCCACATACCACACACCAATGTTTTCTACATTCTATGAACTTTTCTGGGGCATATACGTCGCATTAGACTGTGATCTATACCTCGACCCTGTAATGACGTAGCGGGCAGAACTGCTGCGACTTCAGAAATGTTTACCAGCCCAGCTCGGGTACAAATCACCTAATTTAGACTCTCAGTCTGTTATATAGTCATCGGCAGGCACTAGCTTTGGGAAAGTTCCGAAATAGTCTGCCATCTGAGATGCACCGCCATGCCGCCACCCTCAGGTCTTCTCATCAGCAGTTGCAGGATGCGTCCTGAACTGAATCTGAATTCTGCCGGCTTGACACCTTTCCATCACCAGCTGGGTGACTTTCATTTCCGGCTTGTCAGAGACTGGAGTTCGGTCATGAGCCGTCTGTCCTGCTAGAAGTTCACCACCTGAACAGGTGGTGACTGGTGACTGGTCCTTCACCTTGTGCGGGCACACATCACAATCGTCAACTATTTTGGGGGTAGATTTCTGTCCCTCCTGGTCTGATACCTACTGGGCTGAGCAAAAGGGGCAGGGCAGATGCCCCAAGGCATGCGCTGTCCATCTGCTCATTGGCCACGTGGCACCATTCCTGAGTCGGATTTGCTGCCGCTGTGTTGATAGCAGCACTGTGCCGAACTGCCGCTATTGGGTGAGGGAAACGTAGTGCGCTGTTCCACTGGGTGGTCACTGCCGTTGCCGGCACGCATCATCAGCTGTCGGCTGTCTCAGGAGCTCCGTTTTCGTCGCTGTGTTTCTTTCGAAATGAAGAATTCTTGATTCAGTGCTGTTATATTGATGGTCCACTCCCCGACACCAGCCACCACAGCACTACAGCCCCAGCCAAGTTTGCGAACTGACGTCAACCTGACCTATCTCAGCCAAAGTCATCACCCACCATGCCGGTCACTCAACTGGCCTGCTACAGATTATCATCAGGGAGAGGCTATAAATCTTTTTCACTCCCTTCTCAACTACAGCGTCTCTTTCATGTTCTTAGACTCTTTTAATAGCAGTCTTTTTTCTGTAAAAATTGTAAACAGCCGTTCACTCCATTCTTTTTATCCCTGTTGCCTTCAAAATCTCAAAGAGGCTAGTCAGCCACCAAATCAAACCTTCCTTTTCTATATACAAAAAACTTAGATTTGTCTTTCTTCAATCTACCTTCTAGGAGAAGCTGAGGATAACTATTGCACGCGTGTTTCTACATTTGTCTGGAACCTACACCGATTTTTCTCGAGGTTCATGTCTATCAGCCTTTGCATTCTTCTGTGAGTATTTCGTGTCAGTCTTTTCGAACCATGAAACTCACGGCTGCGCAGCGTTCTCACCCGTCAGCACCTGCCTTCTTCTGAATGGGAATTATTACATTCTTCCCGAAGTATGAGTATGTTTCGTCTGTATCATGTACCTTACACACCAGGTGAAACGGTTTTGTCGAGGGTAGGTTTCACAAGAACACTGTATTTGTGTGGTAATGTCGTATACACAAAGGACCTGGTAGAATTTGTCCCAGAGCTTAATTTAATCACTGTCAATACTTGGTTTTGCAATCATGAAAGAAAGTTGGACACATGGAATAGACGTGGGGAAACTGGAAGGTTTCAGATTGTTATACTATTTTAGACCAGGAGTTTCGAAAACTGGATTTTAAACTTTTCCAGAGGAAGATAACGACTCTGATCATAACTGTTTGGTTATTAATTGAGGATTAAAACACAGAAACTGCAAGAAGGTAGCAAACTGAGAAGATGGGATATGGGCAAATTGAAAGTACCAGAGGTATTTGAGAGTGTCAAAGGGAGCATTAGGAAAGTTTCAAGGAATCAGGGGCAAGGAATAAAATAGAACACGAATGGATAGATGAAAAAGGGAACCATCAGAAAATCGAATAGTCCAAAATAGGACTAGTTGTAGAAATCCCTGGACAAGTCAGTAAATATTGCATTTAATTGAGAAAAGGAGAAAAAATTCAGCAAATAAAGCAGGCGGGAAGGTGTACGGAGGTCTAAAACATCAGACTGGCAGAAAATGCAAAATGGCTAAGAATAAAAAGAGGACAAATGCAAGGCTATAGAAATATGTACGTGGGGGGTATCGACAAATGCTTTATTTATAAGAAAGTATAGTTTCGACTCGAACACCATCACCTTCAAAGTAGTCATCTTGTACGGTACTATCGTGCAGCCAGATTTTCTGCCACTGCTAAAATATATTATTGAAGTCTTCTTTTCGAAGCGTACCAAGAACTTTCTGCGATTTGCGCTGGATCTATGCAAGGGTGGCAAAACTATCACCTTTGACGTTAACTGCAATGATCCGCGACGTGAAGGACGGGTCATCGGCGGCAACCTAACGGAGGTCTTCGCATACTCCGACGCAGTGTTCCTTCTGGTCTACGATGAGCTGCCTGTGGACACACTTGGCAGCAATAAGTCATATGTTGAATTCGCAGCTGAAGATTATCTGCACTGTTCCGTACGACACTCCCACAATGGCGGCAGTGTTGTGTATTGTTCTACGACGACCTATATGCTCAGGTGGCATATTTTGGCATGTTACAGAGCTACTCTCGGAAGTTTCTGTTACTCCTGCTAAGACAAAGTGGAAGTCAGAACGCGCCTACAGGAAAATCAAAGAAACATTTGGGAAAGAGAGGAACACCTATTGAGCCGTACTGCGGCTCGCGTTGATGCTGTTTGTAGGTTTCCGTTCTCCCTTTGAGGCCAGACGGTATCGTTTAGTTGCATGCTTGCGAATGTTTGTCTTCTTTCCGCGTTGACTGGCGCCACTCGGTTTTGCAAGCGTGTCCTGTCCGCTAGTAGCAGCAGCGGCGGTTATCGGTGTGTAATAACTGTTGCCCTATCTTTGGGGCGACGTCGTTGCTCTTTCGTGGCGTGTGGGTGTGCGACTTCGGTTGGCGACTCAGGAGGATCTAGGTCAGAACAGTGCCAGAACACGCCGGGACTGCTGGCGGCACGCGTGGACTGCCGGATGGAAGGGCTGAGGTCACGAGGGTGCACGACCTCGTCGTAAACCGGAACCAGCAAGCCTTAAGATGAGTGCATTTCAGTCCAAGTAGAGGAACCTCCTCCATTGTGATATCTCACCATTCTCCGGTGACTTACAGGGTGTTTCAAAAATGACCGGTATATTTGAAACGGCAATAAAAACTAAACGAGCAGCGATAAAAATACACCGTTTGTTGCAATATGCTTGGGACAACAGTACATTTTCAGGCGGACAAACTTTCGAAATTACAGTAGTTACAATTTTCAACAACAGAAGGCGCTGCAAGTGATGTGAAAGATATAGAAGACAACGCAGTCTGTGGGTGCGCCATTCTGTACGTCGTCTTTCTGCTGTAAGCGTGTGCTGTTCACAACGTGCAAGTGTGCTGTAGACAACGTGGTTTATTCCTTAGAACAGAGGATTTTTCTGGTGTTGGAATTCCACCACCTAGAACACAGTGTTGTTGCAACAAGACGAAGTTTTCAACGGAGGTTTAATGTAACCAAAGGACCGAAAAGCGATACAATAAAGGATCTGTTTGAAAAATTTCAACGGACTGGGAACGTGACGGATGAACGTGCTGGAAAGGTAGGGCGACCGCGTACGGCAACCACAGAGGGCAACGCGCAGCTAGTGCAGCAGGTGATCCGACAGCGGCCTCGGGTTTCCGTTCGCCGTGTTGCAGCTGCGGTCCAAATGACGCCAACGTCCACGTATCGTCTCATGCGCCAGAGTTTACACCTCTATCCATACGAAATTCAAACGCGGCAACCCCTCAGCGCCGCTACCATTGCTGTACGAGAGACATTCGCTAACGATATAGTGCACAGGATTGATGACGGCGATATGCATATGGGCAGCATTTGGTTTACTGACGAAGCTTATTTTTACCTGGACGGCTTCGTCAATAAACAGAACTGGCGCAAATGGGGAACCGAAAAGCCCCATGTTGCAGTCCCATCGTCCCTGCATCCTCAAAAAGTACTGGTCTGGGCCGCCATTTCTTCCAAAGGAATCACTGGCCCATTTTTCAGATCCGAAACGATTAATGCATCACGCTATCTGGACATTCTTCGTGAATTTGTGGCGGTACAAACTGCCTTAGACGACATTGCGAACACCTCGTGGTTTATGCAAGATGGTGCCCGGCCACATCGCACGGCCGACGTCTTTAATTTCCTGAATGAATATTTCGATGATCGTGTGATTGCTTTGGGCTATCCGAAACATACAGGAGGCGGCGTGGATAGGCCTCCCTATCCGCCAGACATGAACCCCTGTGACTTCTTTCTGTGGGGACACTTGAAAGACCAGGTGTACCGCCAGAATCCAGAAACAATTGAACAGCTGAAGCAGTACATCTCATCTGCATGTCAAGCCATTCCGCCAGACACGTTGTCAAAGGTTTCGGGTAATTTCATTCAGAGACTACGCCATATTATTGCTACGCATGGTGGATATGTGGAAAATATCGTACTATAGAGTTTCCCAGACCGCAGCGCCATCTTTTGTTGAAAATTGTAACTACTGTAATTTCGAAAGTTTGTCTGCCTGAAAATGTACTGTTGTCCCAAGCATATTGCAACAAACGGTGTATTTCTATCGCTGCTCGTTTAGTTTTTATTGCCGTTTCAAATATACCGGTCATTTTTGAAACACCCTGTAGGTTCGTGTTGCTGCTTGCAGTGTCGCATGACGAAGAGCAGCAAGTGGAGTGCTTGGGGGAAGACGGATCTGATTAGCCTTCCTCGACTTCTTATTACTATTTACTGCGTTCAACTTGTTACAGATTGTTAAGTTCAACCGGCGGTAATTTTTCTTGCCTGGTGGCCGCTAACGCCCCATTTACCTACAATGGCGGCCGGTTGGTGATTCTTCTACCCTGGTCGTAGTGATTAATTTCTCGTTCTGGGCACTCTAAGCACATCATTCTGGGGACGTAGTGCCAGGTCTGGCATATTATTCCATCGTTGCATTTGGTTTATCGGACGTCAGGTAGCTTCAGCAAGATTATCATTAGTCATTCGTTGCACCATCTTGGTAAGTGAATGCAACTCTTGGCTGCATATCTCATCGCTCCCGACAGTGTTTGTTGTCAGACCTTCTCAGAGGTCGATTCCTGGAGCACCGTCTGTTGCCCCTTGGTTCTTGTAAGACACGTGTGTTCTAAAAGGAGGTCTGGTGGGCAGTAGTTCAGTGTAACGCTCATTCAGTCCACGCCTTCTGCGGGTATAATCTGCCTAAGTGCCCTTTAAGGAATTTATGTACTGATCCTTGTGTTTTATTATTGTATTATTTATTACAATAACTTGTAATGCCTACATTAAAGGTTCTATATGCCTAGTTAATCGTTCTGGTCGCCTTCTGGAATAACTCTAGCAGTTTAGTGTTCAGTGGATGTTAAGGGTTGTCTTACAAAGTTTACCATCATCTTATTTCACCCGTTTGGTGATCAGTTGCTTGTTTTTTTTTTTTTTTTAATTAACCTTTGCTATTGTATTTGCTGTTTTACAGCAGGTTTCTACATTTTTTGTATTATTGCCGTTCATGGGGTGTAAAGCCTTCAGCGGTGATTGTGGTCATTTGCCTTAAAATTCTAATTTGTATTTGTATTTTAGAAGTAAGCCTTACAACCTTATTTGCTGCCATTCCTGGGGTCTGATGCTTTCTGCTGTGTTTGTGGTGACTCACCTTTAATATTTCAATACCTAATTTGTAAGTTCCAGCGAGTGTTAAACAATTATTAATTTATTGCCACTCCTGTCCGCCCCAGTAGCTGAGTGGTCAGCGTGACGGATTGCCGTCCTCCGGGCCCGGGTTCGATTCCCGGCTGGGTCGGAGATTTTCTCCGCTCAGGGACTGGGTGTTGTGTTGTGTTCATCATCATTTCATCCCCATCCGGCGTGCAGGTCGCCCAATGTGGCGCCGAATGTAATAAGACCTGCGCCAAGGCGGCCGGACCTGCCCCGCGAGGGGCCTCCCGGCCAATGACGCCAAACGCTCATCATCATTGCCACTCCTGGCGTGTAAGGCCTCATGCCCAGATCACAGTGGCTTGCTTTTAGAACATTATCTGCTGTATCTGTACTTAATGGTGATTTGCTAAATTGTAAGTCACTGAAAACACTATTATTTACACAGTTGTTTATTCCTCTATTAATAACGTGCGGTATTTTTACTTATTGCAGAGTTTGGAATTAATGGTTTAAAATAAATTGTGTGTAACTGTAAAAGGCATCCATTAGTAACTGATTACGGCCCTGTCCACAATCGTAACCGAATCCTGCCTTCCCTTGACTATCAGGTTAGCAACCTGCATGTTACAGAGCTACTCCTGGAAATTTTTGATACTCCCTCGTAAGACAAAGCGGAAGACAGAACCCGCATATAGGAAAATCAAAGAAACGTTTGGAAAAAAGAGAAAAATCTATATCATAAGCTCAGAAGACAAGCCAGTATTAAGCAAACAAGGGAAAGCCGAAAGGCTGAAGGAGTATATATAGGGTGTATCTAATAGGGAATAAACTTCATGAAATATTACAGAAAGCACTGAAATACCAAGGTGGAAACGGGGCCTTGGAGCAAACCTCTATTTTCACGAAGTGCATTAATAGATATGAAGCCGCTCGATTATGCGTTATCTCCCTTTATTTCATTTTCCAAGAATAAGGTAAAGCAAATTTTAGGTTACTGTGTATGAATTTCGTATTAATTGTTACATATCAAATTTACCGCACTAACCAATTTTCAGAATTCAGTTACTCGAGGTGAATAGAAACAGCGCAGTGAAGGAGCAGGTTGCTGCCAAGGAAAGTAAGAACAGTAAGAAGTTCATGTTGAGACATGTTCAGAAATTGTCATTAAGTCGAATCTGGAATTTTTATTAAGCGATATTTAATGGCAGGTTAAGATTGTAGGCGGGACTGAGACTCGAACACATGAACCGTGGATTTACTATCAAAATCTTTTCTTAAAAAATTTACTTTATTTGCTAGCAATTCATCAAGACCTTTAACACATTTGATCACAATATGATCACAATATTGGTTTTCATTACTGATGAAAACCAATTTCTTTCAACAAATGGAAATTTTGTTCCTAAAAACCCTTTCTTTAAAAAAAAAGATTTAAAAATTATAATCAGAAAGCACCCTATAAATATCAAGTTACAATTATTCGGAGGCAGAAATAACTTTCTTTTTCTTTTTTTTTTCCAGTATGAGCTTCCGGGCTGAGAACCTTGCCGCTCCCTCTTAACAAGGCCGTAGTCACGACCGCTCACAACAAGCTCTGAAAGACTACACTGGTGCAAATCTGCAACACACCAGATTACTTTAAACTAAAAATTTTAACAACTCACACAAACTCATGAACTATGCACCCCGATCTTAGGCACTGCAGTCAAGGACTGTGCGGCTGGTCCCGGAGGAGGTTCGAAACCTCCCTCGGGCATGGGTGTGTGTGTTTGTCCTTAGGATAATTTAGGTTAAGCAGTGTGTAAGCTTAGGGACAGATGACCTTAGCAGTTAAGTCCCTTAAGATTTCACACACGTATGCACTCAGTAGGAGGGATGGAAATGATACAAAACACTCACATTAAAGAAATTACTTGCCACCGAAAGTGCAACTTTCTTTTAACTCCACTCTTACGGTGGGAGGGTGGCAACTTCATATACTAAAATGACCATATAAATAAAAACACATGAAATGTAGTCTTACATAAAATGTTCAAACATGTTCTACATTACACATATACCGCCTCTCAAGGTGACAGGCAAGATAAAAACATATATCAGGAATTCGGCCTATACACCTTAAGCAGTAAATTCGTTAACACCGAATCCGACAAACATGAGAGAGGCATTTGTTAACGTACGGCAGACCGACAGACAGACACTAACTGCCTAACAAATGCGGACGAAAGACAGGCCAGCAAGCTCGCTACGACAGACTGACCAAGAACACAAGTAGAATTTAACAAGGAAATTAAACAACATATCACGACTTTTAATAAACTGCGATGTCTGGCGAAGACCTGGCACAGCACCCACAAAACGCTTTCCCGAACGGTCCGCTGCGAGCCACTGCAACGGACGCAGGAAGGCGCGCCGATCTCCCGTCTCAGGGCGTCGCAGCTCGCGCCGGCCAGACCGATGTCGTTGGTTGACTCCTGTTGCTCTCTTGTCGGCCGCGATGCCACTACTCCTCGCTATACGGCACGGGCCACTGGACTGACGTGGCGACCTCACATGCGCCGACACTCAAGACGGACCAGTCATCTTGTGTCTCAGTGCGCGACCGACCAACCGATCGATCCGACCGCCAATGACCATTGCCGGAACAAACTCGTTCAGACTGGCGGCCTAACACATACTAGCACTCCGGACGACAGACAGACACTGACAGTGCCACAGTGACCCGGTTGACCAACTGACCAGACCCGCCTCCTAGAGAGCTCATAGCGCCCCTTAAATGCACGTGAACAGGCAACATTTCCCGTTTCCCACCAGAGGGAGACACCAAAGCTGCGATTGCCACAGCGGCGCCACCGCCTGAAACGGAGGGACACTGCTTCATACTAAGGTCTGCGGCTCGCTCTACAAAACAGTAATTTTTACCACGCTCACATTGTGTTTCACGGAGTCATACTGCTGTTCACTGAGCTGGGACAAGTTTTTGTGCAAACATTTAGCAGTATCTTACGTTATTTCGTTGATGTCAAGGAAACCTTAACTTATGACCTAGAGTGGTCTAAAGTTGCAGGACCTGAAGGGCAACATCACTGAACAGTAAAGCATCAGACAAGTCCAAATGATCGATATCGAAATCTAGGTGCTAGTGACTAAGCTCCTCATGTATGTCATCTACATTGCATACATGTTGTCTGTAAAACTTGGCTCTCTTGCAGAGAACCTAAAAGATAATACATCATGTACAGAACTACTAGAAGGGGCATTCGTGATATACGGTCCTTCCTGAATGGTTGCAGCACCCAGCAGACGTTTGGGCTGGATGAAGGAGAAGCGCCATCTCGGCAAAGGCGAGAGGTAATGACATGACGATGACAACTGCTTTTATAATCTTCATTTATTACAAACGATGCAATGACAAAATAAAACAGCTACAAATTGTAGTGCACTTGAGTGTAGTGTTAATCACAACTGTAAAATGAACCTGCTGTTACCGAGTACTGGTTGGTTCAAATGGCTCTGAGCACTATGGGACTTAACTGCTGAGGTCATGAGTCCCCTAGAACTCAGAACTACTTAAACCTATCTAACCTAAGGACGTCACACACATCCATGCCCGAGGTAGGATTCGAACCTGGGACCGCAGAGGTCGCGCGGTTCCAGACTGTAGCGCCTAGAACCGCTCGGCCACCCCGGCTGGCCCCGAGTACTGGCTGTTATAATCAAAGCGCAGCTACTCCCATAGGTCCAGTGTGGACTGTAATTGTAATATGTCAGCGAATTTTGGTAGATATGCTACGGTGATAATGCAGGTCGGATTCACACAGGAGAAAATTTAATTCCAACTTTGGCCAGCAGGTGCCAATCTTGCGCTGCAGGTGCAAGTAGCACGTATAGAAATATTTCCATATGTAATGTTTTAGGAATGGGACGTAGGCAAAACATCAAACAAATGAGAAATTTACAATGTTGATTTTATTAGTAATCACCACAACCATGATAATATTTTGTAGTGCATCATGTAGCATCCTTATCTCAGTCTACGACATTGCAGAAGGTGTGGGAGCTGTCGGCGTTGCACGTGGTCCATGGCACCCAGGTGTAGTTCCAGCGCGCAGGGTCCGCTATGTCTGGGTGGCTGTTGGACTCCTCCTGGGGCGTCAGCTGCTGCCAGAATTCCTCAAGCCTCTCGAATAGCATGCTGAGGACTTCCTCGGGAACCTCCACGTCTCCGGCTTCGCAGGGGTCCTGGGTGACGTTGTAGACGCAGACGTCAGAGGTGTTCAGAAGCTGGCAGAGTGGCGTCTGCGGGCGGTCCGGACAGGACACGGTGGCCTGGGCGCGCAGCCGCAGCATGTCCTCAGGAGAGGTGGACCCTCCCAGCGCAATGGACACCGCCTGACCCGCCGGGCTGGCCAACACCTGCTCTGGGCCGTAGGCCGGCGCGGAGCGGTTGTTCTCCGCGCCACTTGCGCCCAGGTAGCCAGCACCAGCGGCGTTGTTCTGGACTCCTGTTTTATGAACATAAAACACCCATCTGTTAAAGGAGTTGTGGAAGGCTCTACTGAAGTGCGGTGGTTCGACAGCGCTGGTATCCAAAGGAATGCGTATCAATAAAAGCAAGTATTATTAATTGAATTTCTTACTGAGGCACCATGTGCTAGTTGTTAGACAATGTAGGCACTGGCTGCGTGAGCATCAGAAATACTTGAACGCAAAGCAAAGAAATTTTCACCACTTTTTTGCCAGGTATAGGTTACAATAACACGCAAGCTACGCCAGCATGCGATAACTATGTGTGGTGTGCGTACTGTAAGACCTTCGGTACACACACCATCAGATTATTTGACTTGTCGCTGTAACGAAGCAGGCGAGTGTCAGCAATATGTCTCGTGGTCATATCGTGGCGTGTTTATCTTGTGCCGTTAGGTCAGACTATAGAAATGCCACTTGCACGCTTAGAGTAGCAGATTGACAGTGACCAACTTTAAATAGAACTTGATTAATTTTTCACACACATTTATTAAAATAATAGAAAATATTGACCTTATGTAACTTGATTCTGGATGCTGTTTACAATTGACAATCTGAAGTTCCTTTGGTCTTGGTACGTTAGTCTTATGTTCACATATCTCTGATCCTTGACAAAGTGTCTATACGTTTCTCTTCATGGCTATGTACGGGAATATGATAATCTTATTAGGTGCAGACTGAAACTTGACTGGTACAGACTGGCGCAGACAAATGCAGACTAATGCAGACTTGTACAGATTAATGCAGACTGACTAATCGAAGGTCTGTACACTCTTATAATACCTCGAGCGTTCAGGTATCACTGCGCCAGTGTGATCCGCGAGGAGAAAAGGTTCTACATTAGCAAAAATCTCATTGGCTGTGTTACATATTAATACGCGGATCGTCGGAAGAAGAATCTGGTCCGTCTCTAAGACAGCGCCATATCGTAGTGCGGAGACGGACGAGCGCTGCGTCTGCGCTGTTGTGCTTAGCGGGGCGCGCTCTAGTGGAAAGTTGTGTACGCGCTGACTACGCGGAACTATGTACACAACACTATGTCAGTCGCCCCTGTCTGAACAGTTATAAATATACCAAGACTCACTAGTGTGCGTCGAGAAAGAGCACACTTCTTCGGCCAACTAGACAGAATTTTCTGCCGACAGCTTACAGCGTGCAGGCAGTCAGCAATGCAGCTATGGATCCATTCTGCGGCAGGGATTCGCCTGTAGTGACGCAATCAGGTTGTCAACGTTTGCGTGAGGCAGGCAGGTACGAACGTGCACGTCCGTTCCCATTAGCTCTTACATATTTGACTAAATGGAGAACTTGTTTCGCGTTTGTCCCACAACATTTGTCTGCCAAACACGAAGAAACTGTGACGAAAACTGTCGCAGATTGAAGTGAGTGGAATTTCGGTCTATCAACTTTTCTGCCAGACGTCACCGATGGTTGCTACAAGTGCGATCCGCCATTGGGTGCGTAAATGCGCTGACGGCACTCCTCAGTTGTTGACGTCCCTTTACGATAAACATCCAGAAACGCGTGTCATCAAGCTCTGGATCAGCTCTAAAACAAACCTTCCATTACGACTTTAGTTGCTTTATAAACTTTCGCTTCGTATATTGCTTCCAAGCATACCGTTAGATGATGATGATGATGATGATGATGATGATGATGATTATGTTTGGTTTGTGGGGCGCTCAACTGCGTGGTTATCAGCGCCCATACAAATTCCGAACCTTTGCTCAGTCCAATATCGCCACTTCCATGAATGAAGCTTACCGTTAGAATTGAATAAAGGTAATATCATTAATCTTCAGCTTTGTTTGCAGTAAGGTGCGATTATCGTGACCTTTCAGATTCGTATTGTAATACACCCAATGAGAAATGAAGCAATGTCACTTCAAGAAATGGCTCTGAGCATTATGGGGCGTAACTTCTGAGGTCATCAGTCCACTAGAAGTTAGAACTGCTTAAATCTAACAAACGTAAGGACATCACACACATCCATGCCCGAGGCAGGATTCGAACCTGCGATCGTAGCGGTCGCGTGGTTACAGACTGTAGTGCCTAGTACCGCTCGGCCATCCCGGCCGGCAAGCAATGTCAGTATTTGGTTTGATAACCATCTGGAAATTTTATAAAGACGGCTACCAGTTCATTCGTTGTACATGACGAGAATATTTCTTTCTTTCGAACTTTGGTAACCGCCATCTATCTGCGGTGTGCGGCATCTACTGAAACGATAAGGCGTATCCAAGAGTAGTCGTCCTATGTCCCAAACTGATTCACATATACAGACCAAACGATGGCGAGGATAAACGATATTAGTTACGTTTTTCTTGACTTGGCCACGAGAGTAGGTTTTTCTTCCCCAAATGCTTTCCCTAACAGCAGCCAATACAAGACATTTAGCTGAAAAAATGCTAAATGGGGTTCTAAACAGTAGAAGTTCTACTACGGATATACGCTATTAAAGATAAAAAATGCAGTATAGTTTTGGAAAAACAAAAGGTACTGAAATTGGGAAGGAGTACTTCAGTGGGAATGAGGACAGGATCAGTCTTATGTCAAGGTTACTGGTAAGCACATTTGATGTCGAGTCACACAGTTGGGATCCAGCGGCAACTGATCAACGACAATCACCCACGCTGTTGTGTCACGAGAAATAGAAGTAGTAGGAGCCCTCTCCCTCCACTCTGGACCAATGAGGAAAGTGCACCCTTTTCACACTTTCATCTTCTACCACTGGAACACTTGCGTTCAGAGGTTACCTTGCAGCTGCACAGAGTTAGGAAAAGATGTATTCATGTTTTAATAATACGTTAAATCTGGTTAAATGATGTCACTTAAGTGAAATCACGTCACACTAGCAGATATCACAATCAGATACGCTAGTAACCTCATTTTTATGTATTTTCCATATTTTTCGTCGTTTCCCCAATGTTACATATTTTACACTAATTTCCTTTTTTTTTGAGTCGAAACACTCTGAGCCGAAGGGAGAGGTTATCACTATTTGTTTATAAGAAAATTCGTTTCTCCTGGTCTGTCTGTTGAGAACAGTCTTACGTGGCACCAGCGGAGACCTCACTACATAGATATGTAAAAGTACGCGGGTCCGCGTATATTTCCGAATTTTCCATAGTTTGCCCAATTTTACATATTTTTCACAATTTTACATATTTTGCCCAATCTCACAAGACTGTTTCCGGCGTCGCGCCGACGTCAACATGCTCTCCCAAACAATCACAATGCAGAATTCAAAAATGGCTCCAAGCACTATGGGATTTAACATCTGAGGTCATCACTCCCCTAGACTTAGTACTACATTAACCTAACGGAGGACATCAAACACATCCATGCCCGAGGCAGAATACAAACCTGCGACTGTAGCAGCAGCGCGGTTCCGGACTGAAGCGCCTAAGGCCACTCTGCCACAGCGGCTGGCAATGCAGAATTACATATCACTTTCACTGAGGCACATCTCGCCATCTGGGGGCACCCTGACGGATAGGGGATGGCCGCGCGGGATTAGCCGAGCGGTCGAGGTGCTGCAGTCATGGACTGCGCCGCTGGTCCCAGCGGAGGCTCGAGTCCTCCCTGGGGCATGAGTGTGTGTGTTTGTTCTTAGGATAATTTAGGTTAAGTAGTGTGTAGGCTCAGGGATTGATGACCGTAGTAGTTAAGTCCCATAAGATTTCACACACATTTGAACACAGGGAGATGCCGAGACTGTTTGTTAATAACAACATACGTCATTTGATGACTCTCTGATTAATATTACGAGGCACCAGCAGACGCCGCTGCTAGGCTGTTATATAGTTTCTGTCAGATTAAGGTATTTGCAAAATTTTTTTCCTCACTGTACACAATGATGCGAATTATGTGTAAACTCTGCGCCGCAACGTAAGACCAAGCCGCATCGCGTAGTATCGATATCATGATGTAGTCAGCCTTTGCCCCGATTTATTTATCAATACTAGTGTGTGATGCCATAGTGTTAGAAACGAATATATAGGTAGGGACGCTATAGGTAATACTACACAAATTAAGAAAGTTTTGCATCACCTCGCTTCCGCGAGTTCCAGAACCTATACAGAAGATTGGAATAGAGATAAACATTGTTTCCGTACTTTTTACTGCTCATGAAATCAACATATTGCATGTTGTACCACCATACAGTGAGACCTTCAGAGATTGCTGAACACACTGGTACATGTAATAACCAGCAGCACGTCCTCATGCATTTAAGCATGCCTGTATTCGTCGTGGTGTACTATCCACAAGTTCTTCAAGGCGCTGTTGGTCTGGATTGTCCCACTCCTCAACGGCAATTCGGCCTAGATCTCTCAGAGTGATTAGTGGTTCACGTCGACCATTAACAGCCCTTTTCAAACTTTCCCAAGCATGTTCGATAGCGTTCGTGTCTGGAGAACATACTGGCCACTCTAGTCGAGCGATGTCGTTTTCCTGAAGGAAGTCATTTACAAGATGTGCACGATGGGGACGCCAAGTGTCGTCCATGAAGACGAATTTCACGGCAGTACGCTGCCGGTATGGTTGCACTATCGGTCAGAATATGGCATCCACGTATCGTACAGCCGTTACGGCTCCTTCCATGACCATCAGCGGCATAAGTCAGCCAACATAATTCCCCCGAAAACAGCAGGGAACCTCAACCTTGCTGCCCTGGGCAGTGTGTCTAAAGCTTTCAGCCTGACTGAGTTGCCTCCATACACGTCTCCGACGATTGTCTGGTTGAAGGCATATGAGACACTCATCGGAAGAGAACGTGACGCCAATCCTGAGCGATCCATTCGGCATGTTGTTGGGGCCATCTGTACCGTGCTGCATGGTGTCGTGGTTGCAAAGATGGGCCTCACCACGGACGCCGGGAGTGATGTTGCGTACCAAGCAACCCACTGCGCACAGTCTGAGTTTTAACACAACGTCCTGTGGCTGAACGAAAAGCATTATTGAACATGGTGGCGTTGCTGTCAGGGTTCCTCCGAGCCATAGTCCGTAGGTAGCGGTCAACCACTGCAGTAGTAGCCGTTGGGCGGCCTGAGCGAGGCATGTCATCGACAGTTCGTGTCTCTCTGTGTGTCCTCCATGTCCGAACAACATCGCTTTGGTTCACTACGAGACGCCTGGACACTTATCTAGTTGAAAGCCCTTCCTGGCACGAAGAAACAAAGCGGACGCTATCTAATCGCGGTGCTGACCGCACAGGCATGGTTGAACTACAGACAACACGAGCCGTGTACCTCCTTCCTGGCGGAATGACTGGAACTGATCGGCTGTCGGACCCCCCCCCCCTGTCTAATAGGCGCTACTCATGCATGGTTTTTTACATCTTTGGGCGGGCCTCTGAACAGCCAAAGGGGCTATATCTGTGATACAAAATCCACAGTCAACGTCTCTCTTCAAGAGTGCCCGAACGAGGGTGATGCAAAACTATTTTTGATGTATGTTTGTAAAAACGAGAATACTTACGTATCTGTCCGATTTCGATGTCTGCTGCTGTCACGTAATATTCACGTTAAGAAATACAACTCAAGTGACGTGACTTAATGTAGTATTGTTATAACCAAATGAGCACATCATTTCCTAATGTCGTCCAGCAGCAGAGTAACCCCTGTGTGTATATACATAAATTTTGATGTTACTTATACAGAAGAAGTGATATGGCGTTACAGATGTAGTTAGAAAAAAAGAAAGAAAAGTCTTTACGCAGACGTAATCGGCCGAAAGGAGGAGTTGAGCAGATATAGGAGGGCCTCTGATAGCACTTTCGCCATACTAGTGGAACGATAGGACATTCTACAGAGATAGTACGTATTTGCTTTCCTTTGATTAGTTCTACGTGTATATGAGGGTACTGTAAAGTTATTTTATTGCGAATGGTGTGGAAGTCTCTAACCCAATACATACTATTTGGAATCGTGAAAAATAGTTGGTTTTGGCGTAAAGTGGTATCATTTCAGAATCGAAACACATTGATTTCATACTGACGAAAATATAGGCAAATCATGCGACGTTTGCTGATGAAGGATACGAAAAGGATCTCTGTTGGCGACACGAATAGCATATTTTTTATCTATATGACTTAGCTTAGCTCCTAATACTATTGATTGGTGTTTGTCTAATTTCATAACCCTATTTATGGTTCATTTAAATTTTAATTTTTTTAACGAAGTGTTTTTTTCGATGGAGTGTTTTCGTGGAGAATGAAATCGTGATGCAAGTGCTGATTCCGCTTTCATCCATATCGACGACAGATGTATCTACCATTCTGAGAGATCCTCCCGTCGTAGCCAACCGGTTGTAAATTATTTGAGATATTATTGCTTGCAAAACAGATTTACTTTTCGCAACACTGCTGGATATTTGTCGTAAGTAAATTAGTATGCTTTAGAAACAAATTTTCCCCCTCTCCCAATGCGAAAAGGGCCTATAATGTTTTATAAAACTGTCTTTTGATACATCGTCATAAGCAAAGCAGTATGGAAAATTCCAGTGAAAGCAAACCTAAGAATGCAAAGAAGAACCACATATCTGGTGTAGAGGGTGGGTTGGTTGCCGTATAAAACTAAATTATGCCTTCCTGATACGTATGGGACAGGCCTACAGGTCGACCAGATCTGTTAAAATGACCGAGATCATTCCGCAGTTTGTCTACTGCGGGTAATTAACACTAGCTCAGATGGAATCGATCGTGTTGACTTTCCTGCCTATGGATCCTGATTTTGAATATATCTTATATTTTTTAGCTGTATGTGCACGTGTTATGGAAGACTATAGTTTTAAAGGATTATTCGGTAATGGTAGAATGTAATACGGTGACACTCTACTTAAAATCACACAGTCAGGGGCTATAATGGTCTATAAAACTGTCTTGTGATACATCCGATAGTAACGGGACGCTGCCCACATTGTAGTAGCTATGATATTATTTTGTATTTTTTGTTTTTTCCTGAGCCCTTTCACAATAGCTAACATGACCGAAGTAGCTGCCTGTTGATTCTGAGCGTTTTCTCCCAGTACTATCGAATTTATCAAATGTCACTGTACATATAGACTTTGCAACCGTTAATCTATGAAGTAATATGCTCCTGATTTATGCTTCGTTATCAACGTCATCGTGTTGCCGGAGTTGTAACGACGCACTATGTGATCAAAAGTATCCGGACACCTGGCTGAAAATGACTTACAAGTTCGTGGCGCCCTCCATCGCCAATGCTGGAAAACAGTATGGTGTTGGTCACCGAAAGGGTTGCTTGATGGCAGCTTCCACTCTCGCAGGCGTACGTTCAATCACTCGTTGGAAGGTTTCCTGGGGAATGGCAGCCCATTCTTCACGGTGTGCTGCATTGAGGGGAGATATCGATGTCGGTCGGTGAGGCCTGACACGAAGTCGGCGTTCCAAAACATCCCCAAGGTGTTCTATAGGATTCAGTTCGGGACTGTGTGCAGGCCAGTCGATTACCAGGATGTAATTGTCGTGCAACTACTCCTCCACAGACCGTGCATAATAAACAGGTGCTCGATTGTGTTGAAAGATGCAATCGCCATCCTCGAATTGCTTTTGAAGCAAGAAGGTGCTTTAAACATCAATGTAGACCTGTGCTGTGATAGTGTCACACAAAACAACAAGCAGTGCAAGCCCCTCCAAGAAAAGCACGACCATTTCCGTAACACCACTGCCTCTGAATTTTACTGTTGGAACTACAAATGCTGGCAGATGACGTTCACCGGGCACTTGCCATACCCACACCCTGCCATCGTATCGCCTCGTTGGGTACCGTGCTTCGTCACTCCACACAACGTTTTTCCACTGTTAAATAATCCAACGTTTACTCTCCTTACACCAAGCAAGGCGTCGTTTGGCATTTAACGGCGGGATGCGTGACTTATGAGCAGCCTCTCGATCATGAAATCCAAGTGTTCTCACCTCCCGCCTAACTGTCATACTACTCACAGTGAATCCTGATGCCGTTTGCAATTCCCGGATAGATGCCTGCCTGTTACACATTACGACCCTCTTCAACTGTCAGCGGTCTCTGTCAGTCAGCAGACGAGGTCGGCCTGCACGCTATTGTGCTGTATGCGCCCCTTCACGTTTGCAATTCACTATCACATGGGAGACAGTGGACCTAGGCATGTTTAGGAGTGTGGAAATCGCGATTACAGAAGTATGACACCCAATCACCTGGCCATGTTTGAAGTCCGTGAGCACCGCGGAGCGCCCCATTCTACTCTCTCACGGTGTCTAATGACTACTGACGTGGCTGATATGGCGTATCTGGCAGCAGGTGGCAGCGCAAGGCGCCCAATATAAAACGTATATTTTTTGGGGTGTCCGGATGCTTTTGATCACGTAGTGCATGTGAGAGGTGGATTCGTGGTAGATTGTTAACATCCCAACATCTGCTAATACTGTCCTAATGAGCGCAAGTATGGATTGATTCTTGTTAATACCACAGCAACTCACAGTAGTGTAATCCCAATTAGCTTTAGTTCAGTTTTTGTTCCTGTGGCTGTTAAGGGTCTCTGCTAAGCGGTACACTCTGTCGTCTTTATCAGTCCGCAGCTTCCGTTGGTAACTGCGGCGGCTGTGCGATCCTCAGCTACTGTTTCACCTATCGCATTGTGACGGTGATGGTGCTAATTACGAGGGCAGTTCAATAAGTAATGCAACACATTTTTTTTCTCGGCCAGTTTTGGTTGAAAAAACCGGAAATTTCTTGTGGAATATTTTCAAACATTCCCGCTTCGTCTCGTATAGTTTCATTGACTCCCGACAGGTGGCAGCGGTGTACGGAGCTGTTAAAATGGCGTCTGTAACGGATGTGCGTTGCAAACAACGTGCAGTGATCGAGATTCTTTTGGCGGAAAACCAGGGCATCTCAGATATTCATAGGCGCTTGCAGAATGTCTACGGTGATCTGGCAGTGGACAAAAGCACGGTGAGTCGTTGGGCAAAGCGTGTGTCATCATCGCCGCAAGGTCAAGCAATACTGTCTGATCTCCCGCGTGCGGGCCGGCCGTGCACAGCTGTGACTCCTGCAATGGCGGAGCGTGCGAACACACTCGTTCGAGATGATCGACGGATCACCATCAAACAACTCAGTGCTCAACTTGACATCTCTGTTGGTAGTGCTGTCACAATTGTTCACCAGCTGGGATATTCAAAGGTTTGTTCCCGCTGGGTCCCTCGTTGTCTAACCGAACACCATAAAGAACAAAGGAGAGCCATCTGTGCGGAATTGCTTGCTCGTCATGTGGCTGAGGGTGACAATTTCTTGTCAAAGATTGTTACAGGCGATGAAACATGGGTTCATCACTTCGAACCTGAAACAAAACGGCAATCAATGGAGTGGCGCCACACCCACTCCCCTACCGAGAAAAAGTTTAAAGCCATACCCTCAGTCGGTAAAGTCATGGTTACAGTCATCTGGGACGCTGAAGGGGTTATTCTGTTCGATGTCCTTCCCCATGGTCAAACGCTCAACTCTGAAGTGTATTGTGCTACTCCTCAGAAATTGAAGAAACGACTTCAGCGTGTTCGTAGGCACAAAAATCTGAACGAACTTCTCCTTCTTCATGACAACGCAAGACCTCACACAAGTCTTCGCACCCGAGAGGAGCTCACAAAACTTCAGTGGACTGTTCTTCCTCATGCACCCTACAGCCCCGATCTCGCACCGTCGGATTTCCATATGTTTGGCCCAATGAAGGACGCAATCCGTGGGAGGCACTACGCGGATGATGAAGAAGTTATTGATGCAGTACGACGTTGGCTCCGACATCGACCAGTGGAATGGTTCCGTGCAGGCATACAGGCCCTCATTTCAAGGTGGCGTAAGGCCGTAGCATTGAATGGAGATTACGTTGAAAAATAGTGTTGTGTAGCTAAAAGATTGGGGAATAACCTGGTGTATTTCAATGCTGAATAAAACAACCCCTGTTTCAGAAAAAAATGTGTCGCAGTACTTATTGAACTGCCCTCGTACAAGACAAAACCAGTTGGATAAGAATTATGCACCTTTCCGCGGTGACTCTCGTCATCTATGAGTTTCCGTATGTTTTTTGCCGCGGTTACTTGGAGCCAGTGAGACGGCCCTTCCTCTGGGACGTGCGGGAGAGGGGTGCTTCACGGCTGTCTGCAGGCTCACAGTGGCTTTTGCAGGAGTGTCGATCCTAGCTCGACAGCGCACACAGTTTATTTTCATAAACATGGTGCTAACTGCACAGTTATCAGGTACCTACTACCATTTTAATCCGACAGTCATTTTGTGTGTGTGTGTGTGGGTGTGTGTGTGTGTGTGTGTGTTGTTTGCAAGTTTTTTAATAATGTTGGTAATAGCTCCTGCGAGGATACACCTACCGGCATACAGTGCTTGATCTCCAAGGTAACTCTTTACAGTATCGTGGCGACTGAGAGTCTATCGACGAATCTGTAGCAGTTTATCTGCCACGTTTTTGTGTGGTAAAATCGTACATGTTTGTTTCCACACCTGTTCATGTGTCTTATAGTGCCGTAATGTTGCTAGAGTTACACGTCTGGCAAATTTCGCCTACAGTAGTCCTAGAGTTGTGCTTGGTAGCTAAGCTTTTCTTTCCGATACAAACATATATACACAATTACGAAGATCGCAAGAGGCGATGCTAGCGAGAATTATCGCACAGGAAGCTTAACAACTCACGCATCGAAGCTACTGACAAGAATAATATACAGAAGAACAGAAAATAAATGAGGATGTGCTGGATGACGATCAATTTGTCTTTAGAAAAGGTAAAGGGACCAGAGATGTAGTTGTGTCGTTGCGGTTAATAATGGAAGCAAGACTACACAAAAATCAAGACACGTTCGTGTTATTTATGGACCTGGAAAAATCATTCGTCTATGTCAAATGATGATAAATGTTTTAAATTCTGAGGAACATATGGGTAAGTCATAGGGAGAGGAGGGATAACATACAACATCCACTAGAGCCAAGAGGGAATAATAAGAAAGGAAGACCAACATCGAAATGCTCGTATTACAAAGATAGTAATACATGAATATAGTCTTTCAGCCGTACTGTTCACTTCATGCATCGAAGAAGCACTATTGGAAATCAAGGAATGGAATTAAAATTCTGGGTGAAAGGACACCAATGATAAATCTGTTGATGACAATACTATCCTTAGCGGAAGTGCAGAAGAATTACAGGATCAGCTGAACGGAATGAACACTCTGATGAGCGAAGAATATGGATGTAGAGTAAGACCAAGAAAAAGGAAAGTAATGAGAAGTAGCAGAAATGGGAAAATCGGGAAATTCTCCATCAGCATTGCTGATCACGAAGTAGATGAAGTTACGGTATCCTGCTACCTACGCGGCAAAATAACCCATGGCGCATGGAACGAAGAGGACATAAAAAGCAGACGTCTTTAGAAGGCAGAGCAGCAAAGCACTGGCAAAATGGGCATTCCTCACCAAGACAAGTCTAGTAGTACCTATCAAATGTACGTATCATTTACAAAAGCCTCAACATTAGGAAGAAATTTCTGAGAATCTAGGTCTGGGAATATCAATGCATAGAAGCGAAACATGGAGTGTGGGAAAACCTGAACAGAACAAAAGCGGATGTATCCGACATGTGGTGCTCCAGACGAATGTTGAGAATTAGGTGGTCTTGTAAGTTAACAGATGAGGAGGTACTGCGCAGAAGCAGAGAAGAAAGGAATGTATGGAAAACACTGACAAGGAGGAGGGACAAGATGATGGGACATCTGTTAAGACATCAGGGAATGACTTCCAGGGTACTACAAGCAATTGTAGAGGGTAAAAACTGTAGAGAAGACAGAGATTGGAATAGATCCAACACGTGATTAAGAATGTAGGTTGCAAGTGCTACTATGAGATGAAGAGGTTGGCACAGGTAATGAATTCGTGAAGGACCGCAGTAAACCAGACCAAAGGTTGATGACAAAAATAAATAAATAAAAAATAAAAATGTCGTGGAGGTGGGAGGCAGATACGTCTGTTGCAAAAGTTCCTCTCACGTCTGAGGGATACTAATTATTAATGCAACGAAAGTTTTCGTAGCAAATACAGTAATGTGTCAGGTGTCCAGCGTGAGTCTATGAAATTCTGTGAATCAGTCGAAGTTACAAACAGGGTTTATAGTAATGTCGCTCATCCTTGCAGGTTTATTTTATTATGACATTAGATCATATGCATGACGGTTGGAGGGTAAAGGAATGGAATATGTTACTGGTTGGTGCAAATAGAAATAACAGTGGGGAGAGATATGCTTGGCCCTTAAACTTTTAGCAACATTTATACACAAAGGAGTCGACAATTTGGTACAGTTTTTGCTGTTACAGTACACCCTTTCCTGGGACGACTGAGCGTTCTTTGTAACAGCTGCTATGTACGAAGTGATTACACATGCATTGTGGAGATTTCTCTACCACGCCTTGGGAGATAGCCTGGCGTAGTGATAGACACGTGGGTCTTTCTCATTCGGTACCTGATAGCCACGATCGTACAAGAAGTTCCGTACCTTATCGATATTATCCAGTGAATCCAGGTAAGGAGATCCTCTTAATCTCTATGAGTACCACACTCTGATATTTTCTCAAACGCCTTGGGATGCGTCTGACGTTATTACCGCTGGCGGGTGATGTCTTGTTCGTCAATGTTAGGCACCAACCGCAAATTTCCCTGTAATTTCTGGGCACTGTGTCCGCAATCGTCAGCGTTCGCGGCTACACATGCACACGTCGGAATTTCATAGGGATGGTGTACTCTAGCGACGACATGGTTTTCTCTCCATATAGGTGTGCTACATACAGTATCGTTGGTTGGAGGTATGAGAATAGTAACTTCCACTTTATATAACTTGTAAGTAGGCTGTTTAGGATTTATATTGGTAACAACACGTAGCGCTCTGTATGAAAATCACTGACTGCGCTGTGTGCCGTCTGTGGCTGGTTGGACTCATTGTTGGAATATTCGCTTGTGTATTACCAAGGGCAGATGCGTATTCTGACCACAATCTATTGGTTATGAACTGTAGATTAAAACTGAAGGAACTGCAAAAAGGTGGAAATTTAAGGAGATGGGACCTGGATAAACTGACTAAACCAGAGGTTGTACAGAGTTTCAGGGGGAGCATTAGGGAACAATTGATAGAAATGGGGGAAGGAAGTACGGTAGAAGAAGAATGGATAGATCTGAGGGATGAAGTAGTGAAGGCAGCAGAGAATCATGAAGGTAAAAAGACGAGGGCTAGTAGAAATCCTTGGATAACAGAAGAAATATTGAATTTAATTGATGAAAGGACAACATATAAAAATGCAATAAATGAAGCAGTCAAAAAGGAATACAAACGTCTCAAAAGTGAGATCGACAGGAAGTGCAAAATGACTAAGCAGGCATGGCTAGAGGACAAAAGTAAGGATGTTACCCCTATCTCACTAGGGGTAAGATAGATACTGCCCACAGGAAAATTGAAGAGACGTTTGGAGAGAAGAGAACCACTTGTATGAATATCAAGAGCTTAGATGGAAACCCAGTTCAATACATAGAAGGGAAAGCAGAAAGTTGGAAGGAGTATATAGAGGGTCTATACAAGGGCGATGTATTTGAGGACAATATTATGGAAATGGAAGAGGACGTACATGAAGATCAAATGGCATATACGATACTGCGTGAAGAGATTGACAGACCACTGAAAGACCTGAGTCGAAACAAGGCCCCGGGACACAACATTCCATTAGAATTACTGACAGCCTTGGGAGAGCCAATCCTGACAAAACTTTACCATCTGGTGAGCAAGTTGTAAGAGATAGGCGAAATACCCTCAGACTTCAAGAAGAGTATAATAACTCCAATCCCAAAGAAAGCAGGTGTTGACAGATGTGAAAATTACCGAACTAACAGTTTAATAAGTCACAGCTGCAAAATACTAACACGAATTCTTTATAGACGAATGGAAAAACAGGTAGAAGCCGACCTCGGGGAAGATCAGTTTGGATTCCGTAGAAATATTGGAACACGTGAGGCAATACCAACCTTACGACTTATCTTAGAAGAAAGATTAAGGAAAGGCAAACCTTTAAGCTTTTGTTGACTTAGAGAAAGCTTTGGACAATGTTGACTCGAATACTCTCTTTCAAATTCTAAAGGTGTAAGGGGGAAAATACGGGGAGCGATAGGTTATTTACAATTTGGGCAGAAACCAGATGGCAGTTATAAGAGTCAAGGGGCATGAAAGGGAAGCAGTGGTTGGGAAGAGAATGAGACAGGGTTGCAGCCTCTCCCCGATGTTATTCAATCTGTATATTGAGCAAGCAGTAAAGGAAACAAAAGAAAAATTCGCAGTAGGTATTAAAATCCATGGAGAAGAAATAAAAACTTTGAGTTTCGGATATAAGATGAACATCAACAAAAGCAAAACGAGGGAAATGGAATGCAGTCAAATTAAGTCGGGTGAAGCTGAGGGAATTAGATTAGGAAATGAGACAATTAAAGAAGTAAAGGAGTTTTGCTATTTGGGGCGCGAAATAACTGATTATAGTCTAAGTGAAGAAGATATAAAATGTCGACTGGCAATGGCAAGGATAACGTTTCTGAAGAAGAGAAATTTGTTAACATCGAGTATAGATTTAAGTGTCAGGAAGTCGTTTCTGAAAGTATTTGTATGGAGTGTAGCCTTGTATGGAAGTGAAACACATACGATGACTAGTTAGGACAAGAAGAGAATAGAAGCTTTCGAAATGTGGTGCTACAGAAGAATGCTGAACATTAAATGTGTAGATCACATAACTAATGAGGAGGTATTGAATATAATTGGGGAGGAGAGGAGTTTGTGGCACAACTTGACATGAAGAAGGGACCGGTTGGTAGGACATGTTCTGAGGCATCAAGGGATCACAAATTTAGCATTGGAGGGCAGCGTGGAGGGTAAAAAGCGTAGAGGGAGACCAAGAGATGAATACAATATGCAGATTCAGAAGGATGCAGGTTGTAGTAAGTACTCGGAGTACTTGCACAGGATAGAGTAGCATGGAGAGCTGCATCAAACCAGTCTCAGGACTGAAGACCACAACAACAACGACAGTGATGGGCAGTTGGATGTGAACAGCGCGTAGCGTTTCGCAGTTGGAGGTGAGCCTCCAGCAGTGGTGGATGTGGGGAGAGAGATGGCAGAGTTTTGAGGGTGGACGATCTGGACGTGTGTCCGCCAGAAAAAGGAAATTTGTAAGACCGGATGTCATGACCTGATACATACATTATGACTTTTAAACGCTATTAAATTAAATACAATAATTGAACCAGGTAGTATCGTCAATCGATCGGTCGGCAACAGCTAGCCCTAGGATCCCGAAATGACAGGACACAATCTTGCAAATACCGTAGATTCAGGTTTTGAGTCCTCACCTTTTTCTCAATTAAGTAAAGACTTACTCTCTGCTTTTCAAAATGCGAATGTTTCCGGTGCAAATTCACTGCCGAAAAGCACAGAATAACATGTTGCAGACACTAATACATTGTTATTGCAATTCATGGAACAATTGAACAAAATCATGGGTACTTTGCTTTCATGACGAGTTTGTTAATAAGCTCATTTTGTACATTCATTTCAGCTACGCACATTTTGGTCCACGAAAATTTTATCATATTCTTCGGACGACTTGTCATTTTAACAATATGGATAAGAGAATTCGAAGAGTCTTCTCTATTTCTAAACCTTGTCAAAAGGCTACACCGTCAACTATCTCACATCGTGCTCCATTGTTTCCTATCATTTCTTCTAAATTAAAAGACAATCGAATAGACTTTCGTACGTTTTAATCGCTGTTGAACTTACTTCAAACTTTGTTTCTTTCACAACGTTACCTTAAACCACAGGATGGTCTGTATCCAACGCCTTTGTAAAAAATTTCTTATGTGAAATTGGACACGTTAGTAAAGTCATTTCAGGTAACGGACGGCAATTCAGATCTGCTGTTTGGTCACGTATGCTTTGGAATCATAAAATCAAACTTGTTTTTATTTCATTCTACCGTATGAACGGATTATGGAAGAAATCAATAAGCTTTGCAGACTTTATTGTCACAGAAAGCATCAGTATTGGGACAGATATTTACACTTATTTCAAAATGGCCTGAATGAAATGCCTCATGGCTCCACTGCTTTACCACCTATTCTTGTACTGAAGAATGAGGAACCACCAAACAGTATCAGAGAGCTTGTACCTTTTCCGAATACATGTAAACTTCGACACAAAGACATAATTGATTTGGATATAAATTCTGCTGTAGACAAAAGGAGAAAACTACACGGTAAAGCAAATGCAAAGAAACTATATATTGGTCAAAAAGTTCTCATTAAAGCTCATTCTTTGTCATATAAGAAGAAACACTTGAGTAACAAATTCTTTCTGATTTACAATGGACCGTACAGAATCCGACGTATACCATGTGCTATTTGCAATGAAGTTGACATTCTGCATACTACGAAGAGTAAAGGATTGCACCACATTTCACATGTAAAACCGTTTATTGAGAGATAATCTGCTTTTTAACTTCGTCTTTGCCATAAAATATTTCACTTCTCGTTACTAGTACGCTTTTTCGCATAAATTGTTAACATGCAACAATGTTTTAAAGTTAACTATCCAGTCAATAATCTAGAGAACTTGTTTAGACAGTAATTAAGAATGCATTTTTGTAGTGAACAGACGACCCAGTGTTATTGTGAGTACATTCTTCCTTGTTCGTTGCACGATTACATAACGACTATAAGGCTTACATGATTAGAACATATACCGGTACTACTAATGGGATTTTAATGCAGCATTTTGGTTTACTTGAAAATACATTCTGGATTTAAAGTACTTTCTGAGAGATATCAGATGACACAGTGGTTACTTTATTTAGCAGCTACATGATTATATAATGACTCTACTAATGAGTGACACAATTTATATTATTGCTTTTGTGCTGTATCTGTTTTATATCTACACAGTTTTTCTGAATTCTTCTGGAAAGTAAAACATGTTTTAGTAGTAACTTTTGTGGTATAGCTACAATGAGACAGCCTTTTCTGTAGCACAACAATATGTTAGAGTATAGTACTTTCTTGATCACGGTAATGGATGTAATAACTACGATATCTATACGCATAGCATTTCACTTTTGTTAATTATGAGGTAAATACATTGACTTCTACAGAACTTTGCTTATGGACGACGATAATTACGACACTTGACACATTTTTACCGCTAAGTAATGACAGAGATTATTTTATAACAAGACGCACAGCTTAGCGCTACATTACACGTATTTGAGGGATTAATTTTGTACTTATAACATTTATTTTTAAAGATTTTTGAATTACAAAGATACAAAGAACATTTTATGCGATACATTTCATTCCATTGCTGTAATCTGTAACGCCTGAGGGTATAATTACACTAATTCTCAGGGGGTACACGCCTACTTTGTGTACTAGGTGTGTGGCAAGCGCTAGGAGCCCTAGCTAATATGGTATTTGCTTGTACAACTTTACACACCGGTACCGTATTTTTTTAACACAGAAATACACAGCTATTTGATTATTTAACAGAGAGACAAATACTTTTTTAATATGTCAGTGACACATATATACATAATTACATAGTTAAATTAATTCACGCTTATAAAATTGTATTTTGTCTGTACTTTGTGAACTGTTCATATTTTTTTGGAACCACTGTGATACTATGAGAGCTTTGAATGAGGTATTGGTAAGGAAACATGATTTTTGAAGTATATTTAAGGTAGTTGACACTATTGAAATGAGCAAAGAAGTTTTTTTAGGTTTTGAAATTATTAAAAGAAGGTGCAATGATGATGTTATTACGACGACGATGTGTGTTATGCTGTTGAGGTATGTTTGTAATCAATAAGCTGATGCTATATGAGGAATTTGATTATGCTACATATTTATTATGATGAAATATTGGATAAGTGTTGACGAATATGTATATGTGTAATAAGGCAAGGAATAATGAGTAGTGGTTAGGGACTCTGATTTGTGAAAAAGGGTGTTGGAAATCAAGAATCGTACTTTAAGAGTTATGAAAAATGTGTACATTTCTAAATGTGAGTATCACAAGACTTCTATTCATGCGATTTTGTTTCTACACATTTCTACTGTAATTTCTCAACCTGTGAAATTTATTTGTATCAAACTGTCACTGTAGCAGAAACTGCTGTTGTAAATATGTCGGTAAGGAAGGTAAGTGAACTTGACGTAATGCGCTGTGGGCGCCCAGCTGTGTGACAGTCGCCTGGAAAAAAAGTCCTTTAGTGTGTACCTTTCAGAGGGACAGGTGGAGGAAAACTTCGATATTGACATTCCTTTGTAGAAAGCATCGCAAATACGACACGCTCATACTTGAAAACATATGATTACAGTTTGGAGCTTGTACTTTCTGATATTTACTAAAATGCCTAATGAAATGATGAGAAACATTTTAAAACTAATAACTTCTAGTTGAAAGATATTTTACAGCCTTATGAAATGCCATATGGCTAGTGAATGGCGTTTCATGCCTTGCTTGATGCATATATTTGCCTATTTTGTTTAATGTCTAGTTTTTAGTTGCACTGCAGCATTGGTTAAAATAAAATTTAATAGATGTACTAATATCACTATTTTACACCTACAGATCCATTTAACAATAATTTCATGATCTACTTGCTTAAAAAGAAGGTAGCACAAATAGACATTTCCCATCACAGGCACTTCATACATAATTTATCAACAATTTGGTAACTTTTTTGGTACAGTAAGTTATTGTGATGCACCACTCTAGTGTTAAGATCTGACATAGGTATTACACATTTCCTGTCTTTAGTATAAAATTCTTTGTGCCTGATCTTTATCATGTTTAGGTAAAAGTTATAGCATTCATTGCTGCTGTTTGCTGGGGATAGTTCTACTGAATTTTACATTGTATTAGGCCAGTTTTACTACTGATTTATTTTTCTTTTTGCTGCACATTGGCTCATATTAGTTGTAACGTTGCATTTCCTCTGTTAATTTATATTTATTAGTGCTTGCTTTGGCAATTTGCATTTTTTTGTCATTGCTGTTAGTGTTAATTGGTTTGCGTTGCTGCATTGCTTCGCTCAGTAGATTTAAGTTAGCTTAAAAGGGGGGTAGGCTATATAAGAGAATAAGTTGTGATGAACTGGAAGAAATGTATTGAGAAACTATAAGAAAAATGTTTGGGCAAAAAAAGTAGTGTACAGTGAAGAATAATTATTTTGAAAGAGGATATGAACATAACAATAGAGTTTAGGGACAACGGGTATATATAGGACTTTTTGGGAATAATGATAAACTAAGGGAGTCACAACTAGTGATACGTGGCTGGCGACCACGGGGCCCCGAGCTGAGTCCTGGCATTGCTTCCACTTACTTATGCCAGGCTCCTCACTTTTATCTTTCCTATCTGGCCACCCTCGACCAGCTCTTGTTCTTTTCCGACCCTGACGCTATTAGGTTTTGAGGGCTAGGGGTCTTTCATTTTCCTACCTATAGTTCTCATGCAGCGTCTGACCCGGAGCGGGCGGCTGCAAAAGGCGTCTGTATCCCATGATAGGGGTGGCGTCCATAACTGCGGAAGGCAACGGAATACCACCGCAGATTATCTTCCCTGCATAGTGCAGTCTCCATTTTATACACAAAAAATGGCTTCCTCTCATGTTAAATCAGTGTCCGGAGGTAAAATAGTCCCCCATTCGGATCTCTGGGGGGGACAACTTGAAAGGAGGCAAAAAATCAAAACGAGAATTGGTACCTGGAATGGCAGAACTCTGCTACAAGCTGGAAAACTAGAAAACCTTAAAAGAGAGATGGAAAAGAATCATATGGACCTCATAGGAGTTGCTGAGGTAAGATGAAATGGACATGGAGAGTTGCAGTCAGATGAATATGTATTCTACTACTCAGGAGGAAAAGTAAAAGGAATTAATGGAGTAGGAATGATTATGACAAAGGAATTGGCTAAATGTGTGGAATATGTAGACTATGAAAATGACCGGGTTATTGGTGTATGGCTGAAAGGAGCACAAAAAGATTTACTGATTGTCCAGGTGTATATGCCAACTTCACAACATGATGACCAAATTGTAGAGGAAACGTACAATGTAACAGATAGAATAATGGACGAAAATAAAAAATTCTGCAAAATAGCAATGGGAGACTGGAACGCCATCGTGGGAGTAGGGAAAGAGGGGAACATAGTAGGCAGTCATGGTCTTGGAAAGAGAAATGACAGAGGTGAATGGTTAATTGACTTCTGCAGGGAAAGGCAGCTGATAGCGGCAAATACACGGTACAAGAACCATAAGAGGAGGCTCTACACTTGGAAATCACCAGGGGATAAATACAGAAACCAAATCGATTTTATACTGGTAGAAGAAAGATACAGGAATGGAATCAAGAAGGTGCACACATTACCAGGTGCAGATATTAATAGTGACCACAACTTACTTATGGCAGAAATAGAAATAAGAATGAAAAAACTGAAAAAGGTGACAATGGTGAAGAAGTGGGATCTAGAGAAGATAAGGTCCAACAAAGAACAAATTACAGAAATGCTGTCTCGGGGCTTTCTGAACACATTACGAGACAAAGATGCACCTGATAATGCCAACGAGTACTGGAATATGCTGAAGGAAGGAATCATTAAAGCAGGAGAGCTAAATATAGGACATGTAAAAGGGAAAAGGTCAAAAAAACCATGGGTCACACAAGAAATGATTTCCAAGATAAAGGAGAGAAGAAAATTGGAAAACAAGAACACTGAAGATGCAAGAAAGATATACCGAACGTTAAATAACGAACTGCGAAGAGAAACACAGCAGGCTAGGAAAAAATGGCTAAAACAGGAATGCGATGAAATTGAAGAACAGGACAGGAAGGGAAGATACGACTTGCTATACAACAGAGTAAAGTCTATGACATGGGAACAAAACAGAGCAGGAAGTGCTACTATGGAAATTTTGAGTAAAGACGAAGAGGTAGTGTACAAAGATCGTGACGATGTCCTCCAGAGATGGGAAGAATATATAAAAGAGCTATATGACACAAATAGCAAACCAGAAACTCTGAAACTTGAATCACACAACAGTGTAAGTGATGAAGAGAAAGGACCGACCATCATAATGGAAGAAGTAAAGTCTGCCATTGCTGCAATGAAAAATGGCAAAGCAGTAGGTACAGATACAATACCGGGAGAAATACTAAAATGCTTGAACCACAATGGAATAAGAGTAATATTGAGGTTATGTAATAAAATATATGACATGGTGAATGGCCTGAGGACTTTTTGACAACAGTAATGATTCCATTACCGAGAAAACAAGGAACCAAGAAATGCAGCGAGCACAGGTTTATTGAAAAAGGAAGAGACCTATGTATGTGCTTCATCGATTTAGAAAAGGCATTTGACAATGTGGTTTGGGACAAGCTGGCGACTATTATGAGGGAAATGAGAGTGGACTGGAAAACCAGAAGACTTATAAACTCATTATACCTTAATCAAAAAGTGAGAGGAGAAAGTACAAACTGGATCAGACTAGGGAAAGGAGTAAGACAAGGATGCTGTTTATCACCTACTCTTTTCAACCTGTACTTGGAAAATATGATTGACCAATGCTCATTAGATGACAAAGGAGTAGAAATTGTAGGAAGAAGAGTAGGTTGCTTGAGATTTGCTGATGACATGGTCCTTCTAGCCACAGGGGAAAAAGAATTACAGGATTTGGTGGACACCATTGCCACTAACGGAAAAAAATATGGAATGAAAATTAACACAAATAAAACAAAAGTATTGACAATAGGAGGAAATAAGGAAATAAAAATTGTGCTGAATGGAGAAACACTAGAACAGGTGCAAAATTTTAAGTATCTTGGAAGCAGGATAGACACCGACTGGAAGTGCACCACAGAAATTAAAACAAGGATAGCAATGGCAAAAGAGGCGTTTTATAAGAAAAGGATAATCTTCTGCAGCGGTCTGGACAGAGAACCTAGAAAGAGACTCATAAAATGTCTTGTATGGAGTGTTCTTCTATATGGCGCTGAAACATGGACTATGAGGAAAAAAGACAGAGAGCTGGAGGCTTTTGAGATCTGGACATGGCGGAAAATGGACAGAATAAGTTGGATGGACAGAGTAAAAAATGAAGAGGTACTGAGAAGAGTGGGAGAGAAAAGACAGTTACTAGATGTAATAAAGAGAAGAAAAAGAAATTGGATTGGGCATATATTAAGAAAGAATGACAGACTGATAAAAACAATTTTAGAAGGTTATGTAGAAGGGAAAAGGAAGCGAGGAAGGAAGAGATTCCAGATACTGCATGACATGATGGACGGTACAACATACAGCAGCCTTAAGAGGGAAGCAATGGATCGCAGAAAATGGAGAGGCAAAGGACCTGCTAATATAGCAGATAACTGATGATGATGATGAAGGGAGATCTCCAAGAAGTAAAGAAAGTTTTGTTTGCAAATCAAATACGATCAATACTGCAGTACCAAATGTCATACTGAAAACAAACTCTGTCCTTTTCTTTCGTGTTATTCCGTTATGCGTTTATGTAGCCTTGTGTATTTGTGTCCTTCCTGTCTTTATGTGTTTATCTGATAAGAGTTATGATGCAGAATTTTTCTGATACTGAGCTACATCCACTGTGATACGGTATACTGTTATCCTCAAATATAATTTGCATTTATAATATGTTATTTACTTTGTAAAGATGTTTAGACAATATTTGTTCTGTTTTGTTTTAATGCTCATGTGTGAAGTTAATGTTTCAAAAGCTCTTCTGATTATTTTATTTATTAACTCATATCATAATTCCTGTAACACTGATGTATATGTTTATTTCTACTCTTTTGTAAGCCTGTATAACTACAAATGTTATCTGTATTATTATGTTCTTTAATGATGTATTCTGTATCTTTATATGCCGTAAATTTTTAATTGTATAGACACCAGTTCTTCAAATTAAGTTTCATTTCACTGCACACGTGGTCATAGTATATGCATAATAAATGCAAAAAGGGACTGTTATCATTTGCACGTGTGTTGATATTTCAGTAAGGGACTGGTTTTCAGCACTGCTGATTCTAAGGACATTCCAAAAAGTTGGTGAGTGCACAAGTGGTGGTTTATGGACTTGCTATATTGTCTGCAAGACTCTTCGATGGTGATTGTGCACCTGCACAGTCGCAACAGATGGCTGCTAGCCATCTCTACAAGGACTATAGTGGGTCTACACCTTTGATGGCCCACCAATACCATTATTTCTTCAAGGACTTCAGTGGGTGTGCACCTCTGGTGGCCCACCAATACCATAATATCAACCAGGACTACAGTGGGTCTGCTTTGTGATGACCTACCTACTAATATTCTTCAAAACTTCGACTGACTATGCTGTGGGTTTTCTGTGTTGTGGCCCATTACCTGCCTGCATGTCAAGAGTCAGCACTGTCTTTCAGTTGGAAGGGCACTACTACTTCTTCAAGACTGCATTAAAATCCACTACTTCAATGTGCATTTTGTTTTACCGATCAGACTTTGTGCAATGTAATTACTACTGTGATGTATGATCAGGACTGCCTTTAAGGACAGTGGACAATTTTTGCTTTTGGCCAACGGTGTATCAATACTTGTGTGCATTTGATATATTTGTTAGCGGTAATATACAAAAATTAACAAATATGTATTGGGCACTGCCCAAAACTATTTGTAAAATTTTTGTGGGGAGCATAGGGGCTATGTAAGACTGTTTAGGTTTTTATGTTGGTAACGCCACGTAGTGCTCTGTATGAAAATCACTGGCTGTGCTGTGTGCAGTCTGTGGCTGGTTGGAATCATTCTTGGAATATTCGCTTGTGTAGTGTTCGGCAGTTGGATGTGAACAGCGCGTAGCGTAGCGCAGTTGGAGGTGAGTCGCCAGCATTGGTGGATGTGGGAGAGACATGGCGGAGTTTTGAGGGCGGACGATCTGGACGTGTGTCCGACAGAAAAAGGAAATTTGTAAGACTGGATGTCATGAACTTATATATATGTTATGACTTTTGAACGCTATTAAGGTAAATACCTTCTTTGTTCTCCATCAAAATCTTTCATTTGGTAACTATGCCTATCAGTAGTTAGTGCCTTCTTTAGTTAGAATCTTTCATTTAGCTGACAGTATTGGCGCTCGCTATATTACAGTAGTTTGAGTAACAAAGGTTTTTGTGAGGTAAGTGTTTCATGAAAGGTATAGGTCACTGGTTGTCAGGGCAATTCTTTTGTAGAGATTATAGAAAGTCAGATTGCAATGCGCTGAAAAAAATATTGAGTGCCAGTTTAGTGATGATCAGAATTAGTAAAGAGAGAATGTCTGAGTACGTTCAGATTGCTCAGCTGTTTGAAAATCAAATAACGTAACAGGTTTATCAGCAAAGTCATTTATAATTTTTCTAAGGGGACGTTACAAACTTAGTAATGTAGTATGATAATTCTTATACGGTATCATGGCTTGTAGAATTGTCTATGACGTCACTGTTGATACCAACGTGTTCGTTTCTAAAAATATGACGTCACACAACAGTAATAGATCGGGGCCAAGGTTGAAAATTTCATGACATCGACAGACGTGGCTTGACGTTGTGACACAATGCGATGCAGTGTTGACATATAGCCCGCATGATTGAGTACAGTGAGAAAAACTGTGGAAAATACGTAATACTAAGGGTAATTACAGAACGGCCTAGGTGTAGCATCTCCTAGTGCCTCGAAATGTTAGTCAAATAGTCTTCATGTGACGTATGTTGTTATTAACAAACAGACTCTGCCTCTTCCTATGCTTCATGGTGCTCCCAGTTGGGGAGATGTGCCTCAGCACCTATGATATCTAATTCTGCATTGTAAATGCCTGGGAGAGCGTCACGACGTCGTTACATAAGGCACAATACGTAAAATAGGAGAAACCACGAAAATTATGGAAAAATATCTAAATCTAGAAGTACTCGCATATATAACGAGGCGGGGTCTCTGCTGGTGTCACGTAATATAGTTACTAATGGATAGTCCTAGAGTAACGCATTTTGTTGTAAACAAAGACATACTACCTCCCCATATCGCCCAGAGAGTGAAAAGTTTGGAAAATATATAAAGTTTGGGAAACTGTGAAAAATATAAGAAAAACATCAAAAAAAGTTTGGCGTCAACTCGGTTCCGAGAGTTCCGGAACCTGTACAGAAAATTAGAATAGAGATCAACGTAAACATCATTTCATTCGTTTTTAATGCCCATACGTTGATGCATGCTTGTATTCGTCATGGGATACTATCCACAAGTTCTTCAAGGCACTGTTGGTCCAGATTGTCCCACTTCTCAACGGAGATTCGGCGTAGATCCTTCAGAGTGGTTAGTGGGTCATATCGTATATAAACAGCCCTTTTCGTTCTATCCCAGGCATCTTCGATAGCATTCATGTCTGGAGAACAAGCTGGCCACCCTAGTCGAGCTATTTTGTTACCCTGAAGGAAGTCATTCACAAGAAGTACACGTTGTTTGCGCAACTTGTCGTCCATGGAAACAGATGCCTCGGCAATATGCTGCCCATATGGTTGCACTGTCAGTCTGAGGATGTCATTCTCGTGTCGTAGGGACCTTACGGCGCCTTTCATGACCACCAGTGGCGTACGTCGGCCCCACATAATGCCACCCAAAAACAGCAGGTAACCTCAACCTTTCTGCACTCGCTGGACAGTCTGTCTAAGGCGTCCATCCTGACCGGGTTGCCTCCAAACACGTCTCCGACGATTGTCTGGTTGAAAGCATGTGGCACACTCATCGGTGAGGAGAACGTGATGCCAATCCTGAGCGGTCCATTCGGCATGTTGTTGGGCCCATGTGTACCGCGTTGCACGGTGTCTTGGTTGAAAGGATGGAACTCGCCGTGGACGTAGGGAGTGAAGTTACGCATCATGCAGCCTATTGTGCACAGTTTGAGTCGTAACACGAAGTCCTGTGGCTGCACGAAAAGAATTATTCAACATGGTGGCGTTGCTGTCAGGGTTCCTCCGAGTTATACTTCATAGGTAGCGGTCATCCACTGCAGTAGTAGCCGTTGGCCGGCCTGAGCGAGGCATTCATTAACAATTCGTGTCTCTCTGTATCTCCTCCAAGTACGATCAACATCGTTTTGGTTCACTCCGAGACGCCTGGACACTTCCCTTGAGAGCTCTTCCTGGCACAAAGTAACAATGCGGACGCTATCGAACCGTGGAATTGACCGTCTAGGCATGGTTGAACTACAGACAACACGAGCTGAGTACCTCCTGGCTGGAACTGATCGGCTGTCGGAACCCCTCTGTCTAATAGGCGCTGCTCAAGCATGGTTTTTGACATCTTTGGGCGAGTTTAGTGACATCTCAGATTCAGTCAAAGGGACTGTATCTGTGATACAATATCCGCAGTTAACGTCTATCATCAGGAGTTCCGGGAATTGGGGTGATGCAAAACTATTTTTTATGTGTGTACATAAAAACGAGAATACTTACGTATCGATGTCTGCCGGTGTCACGTAATATTCACGTTATGAATTAGAACTCAAGTGATGTGACTTAACGTAATATTGTTATACACAAATGATCACATCACTTCCCAACTCTGTCCTGCTACAGAGTAACCCCTCCCACACAAATGTCCCAGATACAAAAGATGATGTTGTGGATGTGGTGCATGTGCCTCATTGGTTCAGAGGAGATGGTATAGGTTCCCACCATTTTTGTCTCACGTGACAAAAATCACTTGTGTGACGCCGGTTGTTTCTTCCCCAGGGGGCAGGCAGTCGGAATATCAAGGAGCCCCAAGTGTGTAACCAAGCAATAGATGTCCTTATCAGTAATCGTGAGATATGGTCGTTATCTGGGCTTGTACCGATCGTGTATTCCCTTTTACTTGGAGAAGCTTTTAAACGGCGAAGGAGGAAGAACAGAAAACGCGGAACGACGAAAATATCTGAACGTAGATCACTTAGTAGCACCACCGACAGGCAGTTGACGCAATAAAGATATTTATAGAGAAACAAAGCTCCAGAGAGAAGAAATTACCACAGAAGTACCTAGAAATGGAGGTGGAGGACTTGAGAAGACTATACGGAATCTCGTTCCCAACATGTGGAATGAAGACAGAACGACAGGTGTGTCTTTCACGGAAGATGAATCATAGTGCATGAATGGTAGAGGCATCTCACCAATTGTTGAAGATTCTCCAGAAAAGATTGGAACCATATTTAAAACAGGTATTAGATGTGAAATACATGGCATTTATGAAAATTTAATTCACCCCTCATCTGATGCTCGCACTAAAAAGCCATAATGAGAATACAACCAAACAATGGCAATTTATTTGTTGATTTTAAGAAAGCTTAAGACAAGATATACAGATATACGTAAGAAAATGTGGAAGTTCGGAGTAGAAATAAAGATTACAAATGTTGTACAGATTTACACTAGACGGCTTGAAAGGTATACTGAGATATAAACAGGAGCCAGGCAAGAATATCGAATATAGTTCCTCTTATACAGCATAATAATAGAGGAATAGACAGTTTTGAACGGAACAAATATTAATCTAGCTCCCTTTAACTGATGATGTAGCAATAACGGCTCAAAATCTGGCAAGAAATTCGTTAGAGGTAAGTGACGAGAAAACATATTTCATGATGGTAGAAAGGTATTATAACTGGAAAAGACGGGATGCCCTGTGGATTTACAGCCAAGTGCTTGAAGAACGAGGTGAGTTTAACTATTTGGGATTGGCACTAATCAACAGAAATTATGACAAACGATAAATAGAATCGGTGATCAAAGCGGCATCCAGAGAGTCATTGCCACTCAGAAAATTAATATCATGAAATTGTTTTCAGAAGGAATCGAATAACAGATGCATTAAACAATAATGAGTCCAGTGTTACTACCTGGTGCCGCAAAATGGACAATACAGAAGTATACAGACAGAAAGGTAAACGTTTTTAAAAATACGATGTTGTGGGAGATGCCTGACCGATTTGTGAGGAAGGAGAAGCGTGAAGAAGAAAGAAGGTGGAAGTCATGGAGATAAATAACGAACCTGATGTTGCAGAACCCAAGGCAAGGATACTTAGATGGGCAAGCTAGGTCTATAGAAGAGATCAAGAGAGACTTTTTCCATCTTCAAACTATTTTGTTTCTTGTATACCTACTCTTTCTGCTTACGTATCAGGTAGTTTTTTAACATTTTTAAAGTTGTTAGACGTTTTGATTGATTAATAAGCTGCGTGTCGGCATAGTAATATTGATGCCGGTGGTAGTGGCCGTGCGGTTCTAGGCGCTGCAGTCTGGAACCGCGAGACCGCTACGGTCGCAGGTTCGAATTCTGCCTCGGGCATGGATGTGTGTGATGTCCTTAGGTTAGTTAGGTTTAACTAGTTCTAAGTTGTAGGGGACTAATGACCTCAGAAGTTGAGCCCCATAGTGCTCAGAGACATTTTGAAGTAATTTTGATAATAAGAATAAGAGTAGTAATAATGATTAAATAACGGTAAATGAGAATATATGTATATATATATATATAGGGTGTCCCAGCTATCTTGTCCACCCAAAATATCTCTGGAACAATAACAGCTATTGGAAAACGACTTTCGCCGGTATCAATGTAGGGCTGGTGCCCATGAATGTACATATTTGGAAACATTCTAAAACGAAAGCGTATGTGTTTTTTAACACAATCATGTTTTTTTTAATGGACCTCCTATATTTTTTCTTCAGCAATCCATAGCATGCAAAGCACATATACAATGGCGTTGATTGCATCGCAATATCCCCATTACATCCCGAGATATTGATACGCGAAGTTGACCCTTGAAACACGTGCTAGCGCACGTCCTAAGGCTCAGGCGTGAACCCCATGCTGCCCGTAATCGCGATGTGATTGACATGCGTAATCACACTTCCATACTTATCAAGAGGTCCGAAACGAATAATACGGTCTGCTGCCATCCTGCATTAACGTCGTACATTCCAGCAGGTATTTATCCCATAGGCTAGGGGTGATGCGGTTCTGTAACATATCTGTGTACCGCAACGTTAGTCACAAAGTTAACTTCGCTTGTCGTTAATCCGTTGCTAAAACGGTAATGCCGTTCAACGTTAAAACTTTACTTTACTGTAGATCTAGCGCAAGTGACAGTTAATCATTCACTCGTAATAGTAAAATTCATGTTGATGGTTTTAGTGAAACGAGCCAGTGGACTAAATGTTTTCCCGTTGTTTAGGTAAAAGTGTTTTGATTTGGGAAGTTCAGGTAGGAAATAGAAAATGAATGTAAACATGTTTAACCAATTAGTTTTATTATCACATAATTATCAATGTTATGTTTATCTAATGCGTTAAATGATAAATTGTTGCAAACAAATGTTTCTTAACATCACTGGGTAACATGGCCCTTTCTAGAAACTTCCACTGTGATACCAGCACTACATATTAAACATAGCGTTCACATCTCATGCTCAAAGTGATGCCCATTGGCTTGCATACATAGGGTCACTCTGCGGATGAAGGATGCCCTACTTCGTGCTACTGTTTCCTCTTTGATGGCTGTACAAGCCATGCGTTGCTTCATGTCCTCTGGTGTTGTTGGTTCATGTTGGTAAACAGTATCCTTCACTGCTCCCCAAAGAAAATAATCCAGCGGTGTAAGGTCCGGAGATCGGGCAGGACACCTAACTGGGCCACCTCGTCCAATCCACCTACCAGGGAACTTACGGTTCAGAAGTCGTCGTGCTCGTAAGGCGTTATGTGCAGGGCATCCGTCATACTGATACCACATGACTATTCTCCGGTTCAGAGGTACGGTGTCACACAGAACAGGAAGATTGTGTCGTATGAATCTGGAGTATTGTCTGCCATTTTGTATGCCATTTATAAAGAAAGGTCCGATAATGGTATCTCCAATAATCCCACACCAAACATTCCGCAGACGTTGGTGCTCTACCTGACGGAGCCATTTTGGATTGTCTGCGGACCTATAATGCATATTCCTCATATTGATAATTCCTTTGTTGAAGAATGATGCCTCATCGGTAAAGAGAAAATCTGCAAAAAAATTTGGATTAGTCAGAAGTTTTTGCTGAGCCCACCGACAAAATATTACCCTATTGCGGAAGTCATTTCCATGAAGATCCGGGTGTAAATGAACATGGGAAGGATGAAATTTATGACGTTTAAGAATACGCTGTGCACTTGATTTCGACACATCAACTTCACGTTCAATTTGACGTGTGCTGATTTGAGGATTCACAGATATGGTAGCGAGCACAGCAACTTCAGCACGTTCATCTGTGCGTATTCTAGGACGATGTCGAAGTCTTGGGTTTAAGCTTCCCGTTTCACGTAGACGAGATGTGAGACGACCAAACATCCGGCACGAAGGCGATGGCTTGTCAGGGAATCATCTTCTGTACAGTCGTTCTGCCTGAATGGCATTTCGTCCACCTACAACAGGATACAGTACAGGTATGTAGAGCAGGGTAGAAAACCGACATATTAACTTAATAATCATGATGTTCGCTAACAGTACTATCAACAAACAACCAATCTCGTAACGTATTTCCCGTCAACGTACATTCTCCATAGGTCAGCAGCATTTCTACCATATCTTCACGTGTGTACATTATACTGTACAGTATAAGTTCCACAACACAACGTTCATTCACAATGTGTACTACCTCCGTGCCGTCACTAGATTACTCTGATGCACGACTACACTGGCAAGCGGTGTACTGCACGCCAATGCAACAGCAAATGGGATGCTCGGAGGGTGGTGGAGTACAGGAGTTTGCATGGGTCGCAAATCATAAACAAGGTGAAGTGGTAACTGTGGCAGTAGTGGGAACTACGTTGGACACTTGACTAGGTACAGCCAGGCCCTGCGCGACAGGCACAATGGGTCATATAACGCATTAGATAAACCTTATTTTCGGTGTGCAGGATAAATAAGACAACCTGACGGGCGTACACCGATCGGTACTGGTTCATATTGTGTACGTAAATACGTAAAACGTGCAAGAGGAAAACCATTATGTGCTTATGAGAGTCGATGGCAGCAGACCGTATTGTTCGTTTCGGACCTCTTGATAAGTATGGAGGTGTGATTACACATGTCAATCACATCGCGATTACGGGCAGCATGGGGTTCACGCCTGAGCCTCAGGACGTGCGCTAGCAGCGCATGTCGGGTGTTTCAAGCGTCAACTTCGCGTCCCAATATCTCGGGATGTAGTGGGAATATTGCGATGCAATCAACGGCATTGTGTATGTGCTTTGTCATGCTATGGATTGCTGAAGAAAAAATATAGGAGGTCCATTTAAAAAAAACATAAGTTTGTGTTAAAAAACACATATGCTTTCGTTTTAGAATGTTTCCAAATATGTATATACATGGGCCCCACCCCTACATTGATACGGGTGAAAGTCGTTTTCCAATAGCTGTTATTGTTCCAGAGATATTTTGGGTGGACAAGATAGCTGGGACACCATATATATATATATATATATATATATTCGTAGCGTATTGTGTATCAGTAACAATGTTAAGTAAAGAACGATATGATTAAGTTTTGGGTAAGGGAATAGAAACTAAAAATTGAAAAGCAAAACGAACACCAGACAATTGATTTTTAACTGCGTGAGCAATTTTTATACTATCTTCTAAATAAGAGGGTTATGGGCAGAGAGTAACTGTTGGAATGAATTCTGTTCTCTTACGAAAATATAAGTGCATTTATACACACCGACGGAAAAGAAATATCGCAACGCCAAAGTGGAGTTGGGCGGCAGAAGCCGAAGTTGATGGGCGTGATTCTACTTCTGAAAGATGATGTCTATTTAGGTTTCACGTCCGAGGCATAATAATGGTACTTCTAACGCGTTTTTTTTTTTTTTTTTTTTTTTTTTTTTTTTTTTTTTTTTTTTTTTTTTTTTTTTTTTTTTTTTTTTGCTATCACTCTACTGACTGGTTTGATGCGGCCCGTCACGAATTCCTTTCCTGTGCTAACCTCTTCATCTCAGAGTAGCACTTGCAACCTACGTCCTCAATTATTTGCTTGACGTATTCCAATCTCTGTCTTCCTCTACAGTTTTTGCCCTCTACAGCTCCCTCTAGTACCATGGAAGTCATTCCCTCATGTCTCAGCAGATGTCCTATCATCCTGTCCCTTCTCCTTATCAGTGTTTTCCATATATTCCTTTCCTCTCCGATTCTGCGTAGAACCTCCTCATTCCTTACCTTATCAGTCCACCTAATTTTCAACATTCGTCTATAGCACCACATCTTAAATGCTTCGATTCTCTTCTGTTTCGGTTTTCCCACAGTCCATGTTCCACTACCATACAATGCTGTACTCCAGACGTACATCCTCAGAAATTTCTTCCTCAAATTAAGGCCGGTATTTGATATTAGTAGACTTCTCTTGGCCAGAAATGCCATTTTTGCCATACCGAGTCTGCTTTTGATGTCCTCCTTGCTCCGTCCGTCATTGGTTATTTTACTGCCTAGGTAGCAGAATGCCTTAACTTCATTGACTTCGTGACCATCAATCCCGATGTTAAGTTTCTCGCTGTTCTCATTTCTACTATTTCTCATTACCTTCGTCTTTCTCCGGTTTACTCTCAAACCATACTGTGTACTCATTAGACTGTTCATTCCGTTCAGTAGATCATTTAATTCTTCTTCACTTTCACTCAGGATAGCAATGTCATCAGCGATTCGTATCATTGGTATCCTTTCACCTTGTATTTTAATTCCACTCCTGAACCTTTCTTTTATTTCCATCACTGCTTCCTCGATGTACAGATTGAAGAGTAGGGGCGAAAGGCTACTGCCTTGTCTTACACCCTTCTTAATACGAGCACTTCGTTTTTGATCGTCCACTCTTATTATTCCCTCTTGGTATACATATTGTATATGACCCGTCTCTCCCTATAGCTTACCCCTACTTTTTTCAGAATCTTGAACAGCTTGCACCATTTTATATTGTCGAACGCTTCTTCCAGGTCGACAAATCCTATGAAAGTGTCTTGATTTTTCTTTAGCCTTGCTTCCATTATTAGCCGTAACCTCAGAATTGCATCTCTCGTCCCTTTACTTTTCCAAAAGCGAAACTGATCGTCACCTAGCGCATTCTCAATTTTCTTTTCCATTCTTCTGTATACTATTCTTGTAAGCAGCTTCGATGCATGAGCTGTTAAGCTGTTTGTGCGATTATTCTCGCACTTGTCAGCTCTTGCAGTCTTCGGAATTGTGTGGATGATGCTTTTCTGAAAGTCAGATGGTATGTCGCGAGACTCATATATTCTACACACCAACGTGAATAGTCGTTTTGTTGCCACTTCCCCCAATGATTTTAGAAATTCTGATGGAATGTTATCTATCCCTTCTGCCTTATTTGACCGTAAGGCCTCCAAAGCAATTTTAAATTCCGATTCTAATACTGGATCCCCTATCTCTTCTAAATCGACTTCTGTTTCTTCTTCTATCACATCAGAAATCTTCACCCTCATAGAGGCTTTCAATGTATTCTATCCACCTATCTGCTCTCTCCTCTGCATTTTACAGTGGAATTCCCGTTGCACACTTAATGTTACCACCGTTGCTTTTAATGTCACCAAAGGTTGTTTTGACTTTCCTGTATGCTGAGTCTGTCCTTCCGACAATCATATCATTTTCGATGTCTTCACATTTTCCTGCAGCCATTTCGTCTTAGCTACCCTGCACTTCCCATTTATTTCATTCCTCAGCGACTTGCATTTCTGTATTCCTAATTTTCCCGGAACATGTTTGTACTTCCTCCTTTCATCTATCAACTGAAGTATTTCTTCTGTTACCCATGGTTTCTTCGCAGATACCTTCTTTGTACCTATGTTTCCTTCCCAACAACTGTGATGGACCTTTTTAGAGATGTCCATTCCTCTTCAACTGTACTGCCTACTGCGCTATTCCTTATTGCTGTATCTATAGCGTTAGAGAACTTCAAACGTACCTCGTCATGCCTTAGTACTTCCGTATCCCACTTTTTTGCGTATTGATTCTTCCTTACTAATGTCTTGAACTTCAACCTACTCTTCAACACTACTATATTATGGTCTGAGTCTATATCTGCTCCTGGGTACGCCTTACAATCCAGTATCTGATTTTGGAATCTCTGTCTGACCATGATGTAATCTAATTGAAATCTTCCGTATCTCCCGGCCTTTTCCAAGTATACCTCCTCCTCTTGTGATTCTTGAACAGGGTAGTCGCTATTACTAGCTGAAGCTTGTTACAGAACTCAATTAGTCTTTCTCCACTTTCATTCCTTGTCCCAAGCCCATATTCATCTACTCCTTCCCCTACAACTGCATTCCAGTCGCCCATGACTATTAGATTTCCGTCCCCCTTTACATACTGCATTACCCTTTCAATAACCTCATACACTTTCTCTATCTGTTCATCTTCAGCTTGCAACGTCGGCATCTATACCTGAACTATCGTTGTCGGTGTTGGTCTGCTGTCGATTCTGATTAGAACAACCTGGTCACTGAACTGTTCACAGTAACACACCCTCGGCCCTACCTTCCAATTCATAACGAATGCTACACCTGTTATACGATTTACTGCTGCTGTTGATATTACCCGATACTCATCTGACCAGAAATCCTTGGCTTCCTTCTACTTCACTGACGCTTACTATATCTAGATTAAGCCTTTGCATTTCCCTTTTCAGATTTTCTAGTTTCCCTACCACGTTCAAGCTTCTGACATTCCACGCCCCGACTCGTAGAACCTTATCCTTTCGTTGATTATTCAATCTTTTTCTCACGGTAACCTCCCCCTTGGCAGTCCCCTCCCGGAGATCCGAATGGGGTACCATTCCTGAATCTTTTGCCAATGGAGAGATCATCATGACACTTCTTCAATTACAGGCAACATGTCCTGTGGATACACGTTACGTGTCTTTAATGCAGTGGTTTCCATTGCCTTCTGCATCCTCATGTCGTTGATCATTGCTGATTCTTCCGCCTTTAGGGGCAATTTCCCACCCCTAGGACAAGAGAGTGCCCTGAACCTCTATCCGCTCCTCCGCCCTCTTTAACAAGTCCGTTGGCAGAATGAGACTGACTTCTTATGCCGGAAGTCTTCGGCCGCCAATGCTGATTATTTATCAAATTTTAGGCGGTGGCGGGGATCGAACCCGGGACCGAAGACGTTTTGATTATGAATCAAAGACGCTACCCCGGGACCACGGGTGCAAACTCCGCCGTTATGAAGATGCAAATCATGTTTGTTTTAAATACACTCTGTAAGGGTCGTGAGTGCTATTTAACTTTGGCACTGGACATGTTGATGTTTATTTAAGAATTACTTTAAGGAGACAAAGATGTAATTATACTATGTGATCAAAAGTATTCAGACACCTCAAAAAACAAGCGTTTTTCGTATTAGGTGACCTCAGTAGTCATTAGACATCGTCAGAGAGCAGAGTGAGGTGCTCCGTGGAACTCACAGACTTTGAACGTGGTCAGGTGGTTGGCTGTCACTTGTGTCATACGTCTCTAAGCGATATTTCCACACTCCTAAACATCCCTAGGTCCCTTTGTTCGATGTGATAGTGAAGTGGCATTGTGGTGCGACACATACAGCACAAAAGCGTACAGGCTGATCTCAATGTTGCCTGAGAGACACTGCCGACTGTTGAAGAGGGTTGTAATGCGAAATAGGCAGACATCTATCGAGAACATGACACAGGAATTCGAGACTGCTTCAGGATCCACTGGAAATATTACGGTAGTTAGGCTGGAGGTGAGAAAACTTGAATTTCATGGCCGAATGGCTGTTCGTAAGCCAGAGATGACGGTGGTATATGTCAAACGACGCATCGTTTGGTGTACGAAGCGTAAACATTGGACCATTGAAGAGTGGAAAAACGTTGCCTGGAGTGACGAATCACGGTACACAGTGTGAAAATCCGATGGTACATCCAGTCTCGTTAAACAGTAATATTTGTTTCACATTCACACAGAAGAGCAATTGCTGCGTTGTATTACCATATTAATGAAACATGATCATGGAAGTCTTTTAATTTACTTTCTAGTATCAATATGCTTTTAAACAATTACTTATTCTCAAACACGCCACTGTACCAATTAGAAATCTCTCAGTTAATCCCGCGCGTTTTTCAGCGAAATAACTGCGTTCCTAAAAATACTTTCCTTCTACTAATCGACTTAACAGTTTCCGCTATTAATTTCACTTTCCAACAAGTTCTCCCTGCTAGTTATGTTTGACACTGTTGCGCACATCCACTCCGTGCTGGAGTTCGACACCGAAAGTTCCAGAGGCCAGTGTTAAGTAAGAAGTACAAAATCGAAACGAAAAGAGATTAAAATAGTAGTGTTCCTTACGGCACCACGGAATTCTTAGTTTAGTTTATAATAATGAAATATATTTTTTCAACTGTTTAACATTTGTTCCTACCATGCCCCAGAAACAACACTCCAAATTACACCCCTGATATTTACTAATTTTCAGTAAAATAATTATTTTCATGTAATACAAGAAATAAGGACGTTATCGGAGATTTAAATTTGTAGTTATCTGTAGATGAAACAATCGACTCGTGTGGGAGGCTTATTGCCAAAGGGGTCGTGAGAAAAATGACGGAAGTTGAAGCAACAACCACCTATCTTATTGTCTACAGGATACTGGAAGAAGCAAACCATTCAACGATTGGTATGGTTGATCGTGATGCGTTAGCTGTTCTGTGGTCTGTTAAAGAAAATTAGTAAGAACTGTTGGGAACAGTAACAGGCATACCACCATACATGGTAGAGGCTGCCAAGGTGAGCATATATTTTATCCTAAGGCTCTTCACATGACTTACGTAGTCCAAGATCTTTACCGCTGGCAGAGGACATTCGAGCGAATTTTTCGGAAATAAATGCCTTAATCTCCTCTACCAAAAAAAAAAAAAAAAAAATTAAGACGCCATGAAGACTGAAAATATTACCTGGTATGATACATGATACTCTTTACCCACAGAGTCAATCCTCACGAGATCGGGAACATAGATCGAAGCAGCTCTATACACTGAGCTGACAAAGGTCATGGGATACTTCCAAATGTTTCGCATCTCCTTTCGCCTGGCTTAGTACAGCAGTCTCTGTAGCCGTCCATAATTACGGAAGTGTTACCGGTACAGGAGTTTCTGTACGAACTGACCTGTCGATTATATCCATTAAATGATCGATGGGTTTCATGTCGGGCGATCTGGGTGGCCTAATAATTCGTTCGAATTGTTCAAAATGACCTTCAAAGCAGTCGCGACCAATTGTGGACCTGTGATACGGCGTATCATTAAGCCAATGGATGGCTTGAGGTGGTCTCCATGTAGCCGAACATAACCATTTCCGGTAACAGAGTACCCAGTCCATTATATGTAAACACAGCCCACACCGTCATGGAGCCGCCACCAGCTTACACAGTGGCTTGTTGACAACTTGTGTGCCGCGCGGGATTAGCCGAGCGGTCTTGCCGCTGCAGTCACGGACTGTGCGGCTGCTCCCGGCGGAGGTTCGAGTCGTCCCTCGGGCATGGGTGTATGTGTTTGTCCTTAGGATAATTTAGGTTAAGTAGTGCTGAAACGTCCCCTTTGAAAAATTATACAAGACTGTGCTTAAACTGACACAATATTGTTTTAGCGCAACGCAATCTGACTTTCAATAATCCCTACAAAAGAATGGCCCTGACTGACATTAACCTATACCTTTCACAAATCACTTACCTCATAAAAGATTCAAACTACTGAAGGCACTAACTACTGATAGGGATAGTTAGCAAATGAAAGATTTTAATAGAGAACAAACAATGTATTTACCTTAATATCATCAAAAGTCATAATATATATAGTAGTTCATAATCTCCAGTATTACAAATTATCAAAACTCCGCCATCTCTCTCCCCACATCCACCACTGCTGGCGGCTCACCTCCAACTGCACAACGCTACGCGCTGTTCACGTCCAGCTGCCCAGCACTACAATGGCAGACAACAATGCAAACTAGCCACAGACTGCACACAGCACAGCCAGTGATTTTCATACAGAGAGCGCTACGTGGCGGCGGCGTTACCAATATAAGAAACTAAACAGCCTACTTACATAAAGAAAACATAAACAGCCCACTTACAAAAAGTAAACATAAACAGCCTACTTACAGTGTTTAAGCTTAGGCTCGGCTCTGAGCACTATGGGACTCAACTGCTGAGGTCATTAGTCCCCTAGAACTTAGAACTACTTAAACCTAACTAACCTAAGGACATCACAAACATCCATGCCCGAGGCAGGATTCGAACCTGCGACCGTAGCGGTCTTGCGGCTCCAGACTGCAGCGCCTTTAACCGCACGGCCACTTCGGCCGGCGTTTAAGCTTAGGGACGGACGAACTTAGCTGTTAAGTCCCATAAGATTTCGAACATATTTGAACATTTGCAACTTGCGTCCATGGCTTCGTGGGGTCTGCGCCACACTCGAACACCACCATCTGCTCTTATAAGCTGAAACTGTGACTCTTCTGCCCAGGTCACGGTTTTCCAGTCGTCTAGGTTCCAACCGATGTGACTAGCCCACGAGAAGCCCAGCAAGCGACATCGTGTTGTTAGCGAAAAGTCTCGTGTCGGTCGTCTGCTGCCAGATCCATTTAATGCCAAATTTCGCTACACTGCCGTAACGGATACGTTCGTCGTAAGTGCCACGTTGACTTCCGCGGTTATTTGACGCAGTGTTGCTTCTCTGTTGGCACTGACAATTCTACGCGAAAGCCTTTGCCCTCGGTCGTCAAGTCACTGTGTTGTCGACGGTGAGAGCCAATGTCTGAAAACTGGGATCCTCGGCATACTCGTGACACTGTGGCTCTCGTAACATTTTATTCCGTAACGATTTCCGGAATGTAGTGTCCAGTGCGTCAAGATCCAACTACCATTTCACGTTCAAACTCTGTTAATTCCAGTCGTGTGTCCATAATCACGTTCGGAAACCTTTTGGCATGAATCACCTGAATACAAATGACACCTCCACCGATGCACTGCCCTTTCATACCTCGCGTACGCGCAATACTAGTACATTATGTGTACGTGAATATTCTTTTTCCATGACTTCCATCACCTGGCCGGCCGGTGTGGCCGAGCGGTTCTAGGCGCTTCAGTCTGGAATCCTACCTCGGGCATGGATGTGTGTGCTGTCCTTAGGTTAGTTAGGTTTAAGTAGTTCTGTTCTAGGGGACTGATGACCTCAGATGTTAAGTCCCATAGTGCTCAGACCCATTTTTCCATCACCTCGGTGTGTTGTAAGTCTTTTCGGTACGGTTCTGTGACTTTGTATGAAGAAAAGAGATCCTTCTCTTCACACAGAAAGATTTTAAGTGACACAAAGAAACCGTTTCTTCTAGGAAATTGTGAAAATATTTAGATATTTATTGTAACAAAAACAAATAACGCTAAAATGAACTATGATATATATATTATATATATATATATACAATATATATAGACAGAGAGAGAGAGAGAGAGAGAGAGAGATTAATAAATATAAATACTTAATTTGTTGATAACTGTTTTCAGAATTTGTTTCATTACTTCATCTAGATCAGTAAATGTGAGAAATCTGAAATAAGTTACTTTATTTTTCATTCATATTTTAAAGATTTTAGTATATATTTACTAGATTATTAGTGGATAGGTGCAAGAACATATTTATATTGTACAGTGCTAATACATCACATTTCTAGTCATGTGAAGCAGAACATCTTGGATCATACGTATGTAGTCTTTAATGTGAAGTTCTTGAAATCCTGTGTTCCGTTTACCTGTTTCCAGTTGCAGGTTTCGAAATTGCGAAGTTACTTCAATAGTCTTGTCATCTGACGCCCCATTTTCAATCAATTTTATCTTCCGTAGCCGGGTGGAGTGGCTGAGCGGTTCTAGACGCTACAGTCCGGATCCGCGCGACCGCTACGGTCGCAGGTTCGAATCCTGCCTCGGGCATGGATGTGCGTGATATCCTTAGGTTAGTTAGGTTAAGTAGTTCTACGTTGTAGGGGACTGATGACCTCAGATGTTAAGTTCCATAGTGCTCAGAGCCATTTTGAAGCCATTTGCAGAGTGAACATTAATTCCATTTAAGTTGGATATACGTTTTGCTGGATGTGGTATGGTATTGTTGTCGGTTCATAGTCAAGCGTACAGAGATTGCAGCTTCGGAACATACGAAACTTTCCACTACCCAGTTAAATTAAATGAAAAAAAAGAAAAAAATTGACGCTTACCCATATTCGAACAACATGTAAACTTGTTGCGGTGTGCGTCATATTCCACTAGCCACGATGATAAAACTAAGCACGAATGTAACGGATAAGAATCAATAATGTTGCCTCCACACTATTTAGAAAGTGATTAACATGTTGCTAGTGCATTACTACGTATGATCAGAGTTCTAGGCAGCAAAATTTCCAGTAATTTACAAAATAAATAACTTCAAACCTACTCAAAAACAATCTCATTCAAATTAAATAATCCTGAAAGAAATAAAATGTTCTGGATAGCAGGAGAGCCAACACCGTGTTACTAGAGGAGGCCGAAATGCACGCGTTTTAGCTCACGCAGGCTGGCGTGAGGTCTGGAACAGGACAAGGAAATTAGAATTTAGAAAAACGGGCGTCGCCCTTGACGGTACATGATTCACAATATCAATAGTAACTGAATATGGCGCCTTGCTAGGTCGTAGCAAATGACGTAGCTGAAGGCTATGCTAACTATCGTCTCGGCAAATGAGAGCGTATTTTGTCAGTGAAGCATCGCTAGCAAAGTTGGCTGTACAAGTGGGGCGAGTGCTAGGGAGTCTCTCTAGACTAGACCTGCCGTGTGGCGGCGCTCGGTCTGCAATCACTGATATTGGCGACACGCGGGTCCGACGTATACTAACGGACCGCGGCCGATTTAAAGGCTACCACCTAGCAAGTGTGGTGTCTGGCGGTGACACCACACAAAAGCTAATTTGTGGGTCGTAGTTTCGAAGTTTCGCAGCGTATCTTATAAATGTGCCCTTCCATTCGCTCCTGTTGAAGCCTTCACACATCTAATTTTTCCTGGTCTCTTCTAGGGCGTTTTTATGGTTGCTGTTATGTTTGAAACATACTGTATGATATTCTGATTGTAATTCCCATTGTAGGATGTTACTAATGTTCTAATTAGCAATGATCCATTCTGCAAGTCCTTGGACTCTAGGAATCCTTGGCGTTGAGTTTTTGTAGTGCTTGTCTGCATCTTTGTGAGGCCGCTGTTGACGTGGTGCTGAAGCACGGAGTGCGTCCAGTAACGACGGTGCAGCCTAGCCGCATTCCCTCAGCTGACGCGCCGCCAGGGAACGTGGCGTGGCACAGCTGTTCCCGCGTAAGCAAAACGCCGACTGCTTGTTTACACAGTCGGCGGTGGCCAGAGTCAAGAGTCACGTACAACATCTGTTCACGAGACAAGTATCTCATTTCAGGTACTTTGGCACTTTCTTTGTAGGCACGGAACAGATAAACACCAACATTACCACGATTGTCACTCCATGATCGCCACGTGTGCTGCAAAATATTTTAGTTCTTTAGCATAACTATTTTCGGCCATTTTGACAGAATTTTACAAGAAAATTTCGAATGAACACTAAACGAAACGAATTTTACGATAGAAACAAAAGCACACAATGTGCCACTGCTTCCGCAGTGTCCACGCACTGATTCACGATCAGTTTCACGCATTAACCAAGGGAACGAGCACGACAAAGCGGATACATACGGACACCATGGCACTGTTTGTCAGAAGTGTCAGTGGAGAAACTCGAAGAACCAAGACTCTTAGCACCTCCGTTTTGGGCTTAGACGCACCAGTCAGGGCCGACAAACCGCCGTGTCATTACCAACACATGACGTCAATTGGATGCGATATGGAGCGGCGTATGGTCAGCCAAAACCTCCTAGATACAAGGCCTACGCACAGCGGCCATATTGGCACATGACGTCACAAACTGTTGGCCATCTTATCTTTAGTCGCCAGTCCTGTTGGCGTGTCTGTTGTGTTGAAAGTGTGTGACACGTGAAAGTGATATATATTCCATACAGTATTCGCCTACAGTTCTGCGAAGTATGGGATCCAAGTGCTGCGTTCCCTTTTGCCAGGGAAATTATAAATCCTAAAAAAGGCATGGAAGTGCACATGTTTCGATTTCCCAAATGTGTGAAGCTGAGAAATCGCGGGATTGCAGCTATTCCCATACAGGAATTTGTGTCTACACATCATTCAAGGGTAAGTAAATAACAGAAAAATTGTAGCGTGTTATTTGTTTCCATTGCACCACATTTGCCAATTGTGGAGGAGATTTAGTGTTTAACGTCCCGTCGACAACGAGGTAATTAGAGACGGAGCGCAAGCTCTGGTTAGGGAAGGATGGGGAAGGAAATCGGCCGTGCCCTTGCAAAGGATCCATCTTGGCATTTGCCTGAAGCGATTTAGGGAAATCACGGAGAACCTAAATCAGGATGGCCGGAGACGGGATTGAACCGTCGTCCTCCCGAATGCGAGTCCAGTGTGCTAACCACTGCGCCACCTCGCTCGGCTTTGCCAATTGTTTTTAAAAGCAGTTATGTATCATGTACTAGTATCATTTGTTTCTTAATTTTGGATCATTGATGCGAGGTTAATACGAAACTGGCTGTGAAATGTCTCTATGCAACTATTGTCACATAGAATAGTTATGTTAATTAGTGTGACTCGAAAATGTTTCGTACTCCTTATTTTTTCTATCAGATTATTGAGTTTCCAGTACTTTTATTTGAAAGAGCTACAGAATGATTTGGTTCATTTTTACATGTACAGTTATTGGGCAATAATTTCAATTTGAGTAAACTACCTTAGAAAATTGCTTTAACGAATTCAAAAAATGGTTCAAGTGGCTCTGAGCACTATGGGACTTAACATCTATGGTCATCAGTCCCCTAGAACTTAGAACTACTTAAACCTAACTAACCTAAGGACAGCACACAACACCTAGCCGTCACGAGGCAGAGAAAATCCCTGACCCCGCCGGGAATCGATCCCGGGAACCCGGGCGTGGGAAGCGAGAACGTTACCGCACGACCACGAGATGCGGGCATTTAACGAACTCAGTGTTCGACAGATTAAGCAGTATAGAAAGCAGAATTTCGATGTAAGTGCATTGTGATTAAATTAACAGCACCCTGTGACACGAATTTCAGTCAAGGATATAGGAGAAACAATCTTTTCATGTTTAAGGTTCTAATGTTCTGGAGCAACAGGGAAATAAAACATTTTTTCAGGTTTTTTGATTTATTAAACATTACGTCAGGATGTGCTCCATTTCGTCGAATGATCTGAGTTTTGTGTGAGGTCAGCAAATTTTGAAGTGGAGAGGAAAATTTACGACAATAACCAGGGAAAGAAATTCTTGAATTCTGTGGGAGCTCCAGCTGCTTTATTTAAAACCGAAAACGTCTGCATATTGCCGATTTTTTACTGCAAGAAAACATAGCTCCTGAGGTAAATAACAGAATTTAAAATTACAGTTTGTATTGAAGTCTAGAAACGCGTATTTAAGGTAAATCGTCAAAATAATCTTGAAAAAACATTCGGCAGTTTTGTTCGGTTACTTACTCAATGATATAAATTTCCATAGTTTCATTACAAGGCCACGTGTAAGAGGAAAGCACGAGAATCTCTATGTGGTCTCAGCTCTAAAAATCGTAAAGTTCGTATAGCTGCAGAGCGCTTAACACGAGCGTCTTGGTACAGACCCGACCATCAGTATGTGACGTCACAAGTGTGCGCGCAGGTCTGTAGTCCAGGTGGTGTTGCTCTCTCCCGGCCGTTGTTGGCTCTGCAGACTCCGGAGCGGCCACGCCTCATCCTGGTAACTCGTAAGCCCCCATCACGAAGCTTATTGGACTTCATTTCACTTCTACGGACAAGGAATATGTGGATGGCTCTTATGTAATAGGCCACAGTTCGTTGTCCTCGATAGCGAGTGTTCATCGGAGACAAGGGTATCGTCTCCCAGGGTAGTGTGATAGGAGCGCTGTTATTGTCTACATACATACATGATTTGCCGGACAGGGTGGGCACCATTCTGCGGTTCTTTGCTCATGATGCCGTAGCGTACAGCAAGGTGTCGTAGTTGGTGTGATGAATGGCAGCTAGCTCTAAATGTGGAAAATCTGGGCTAATGCGGATGATTCGGAAGAACAAATCTGTAATTTTCGGTTACAATGTTACTAGTGTCCTGCCTGAAACAGTCAAATCGTTTAAATATTTAGGTGTGACGTTGAAAAGCGACATGAAAAGGAACGAGTATGTGACAACTATGGTAGGGAAGGCGAGTGGCTGACTTCGGTTAACTGGAAGAATTTTAGGAAAGAGCGAGTCACCTGTAAAGGAAGGTAAGATATGAGAAGTTAGGGCTCATACGGAGGTATATAGACAATCGTAGTTCCCTTGCGCTTTTGCGAGTGGGACAGGAAAGAAAATCACTAGTAGTGGTACAGGGTACTCTCCACCACGCACCGTACGGTGGCTTGCGAAGTATCTATGTAGATGTGGAAGGAATAAATCGCTGGTGGTACAGGGGATTGGACCCTGTACTGCCGCGTGGCATTTATCTTGTTGACCACTCAGGTATGGAGGCCGTCGAAAATAAGGTGGAGATCAAGAGGCACAGGATTTTCAGATACTTGGAGAATAGGATGCCAATTACAAAAAGCTGCGGAGGAGGCTGCTTGACAATGTCATAAATAGACTGCTGTTTCTGATATTAGGAGAGGAAGTGGAAGGATATGTACATGTTGCTCTGTGGCAGTAGTACAACAGCTAATTCTCAACGCACAAGAAAGACTAAAGTTGCTTTTTGGTGTTTGATTAATACTGAAGAATGCAGGCCCTCCATATTGACACGATATGTTGACGCATTTGTATTACAGAGATGCGTTGCAATCTATGCGTCGTGTTGTTCTCTTTAGTAGTGGTTAGTCTTTTCACCGGTCTCATGAGGAAACCAAGAGTAAGGACGCGCCCCCTGTGTCCTCAATTATTAGTTGGGTGTATTCCAATCTCTGTCTTCACCTACAGGTTTTACGCTTTGGAGCTTCCTCTAGTACCATCAATACTATACTCTGATTTCTTAATAAATGTCCCGTCGTCCTGTTCCTTCTCCTTGTTCCTTTCTTCTTGTTCGTTTTTTCGTTCATTCTGTAGACACCATCTAACATTCTGCGTGGTGTCTGTTTGTTCTAAGTCGTGTCTCCCTACCACTTTCGCACAACGACGCTCTGAGTGTGTTTTTTTAGGGAATTGACTAGTTTGAACGTGGGACCTGTTGCTGGTAAGGAGACGCCAGACCACACATGACACGTAGAGTTCAGAAGAGTTCAGTGAGACTAGCGATGATATAATCAAATACTTAATGACTTCAGCGCCAGTTCCACTGCACTCCCTGTAAAAGAATCTTAATACTAACTAAATTTAGTGGAAGGGCTTCAAGACTTTCCTATTTTTAGTTAGTTGGTAAAATAACGTCGAAAAAGCAGTTAAGTTTCCCATTGGAATTTTTATTCTACTCACAAAACATTGTTTATAGACTGTACTATTGATAAAAGGAAATATTTTAATAAAAAATTTCTGTCTATCCAATGAGAAACGTTATACTTTTCGTGGTGGGGCAATGTTTTTAATGTTTGCTACATAACAGAGATGCGTATAGTCTCACGCTAAAATTTGCAGCTGGTGTGGCCCTGTTAGTGTTATCGTAAGGTCTTACTGTTCTTCTGGAGGGCTCTATCTTTTAACATGGGCTGGGGGTGGACCTTCCGGCGGTCAACCGGCGATGTGGGTGTCCGTCCCTTATCGTAGGGCCGGCTCTGCTCTCGCCTTCTGTACTCGTTTCTTCCCTCGGAGCCGCGTCTGTTTCACGGTGGGGAGGTATGACGGCATTTAAGCGTTCTTGTGTTAGTCTGTGGTATTCCGTTTGCTCACTCGTTGATCGTATTGCTTTGGTTAACTTTATTCCATTTTCTCACTCGTTGATCGTATTACTTTGGTTAATTTAATGTCAGTTTTTATTCGGAGCTATGTGACATATTGCCGGATTTGCTATCGTGTCAGGGTTTTCATGGAAGGTGTTGGATTTGCCTGACACCTTACAACCCTCCTCATTCGTTCTCTTATCAGTCCACCAAATTTTCAACAAGCTTGTGTAGCATCCCACTTCAGACGCTTCGATTCTCTTCTTTTCTGATTTGATGGAGTCCATGATTCACTGATGTACAATTCTGTGCTCCAAACTTACATTATCAGAAATTTGTTTCTCGCTGTTTGATAATAGTAGATTTTTTTTGGCTGGTATTTCTTCTCTGTTTGTCCCAATATTCTTTTTATATCCTACTTGTTCTTTCACACAGGTGCTTCAATGTAGGAGAATTCCAACACATCGTCTACTTTGAGGCCTCCAATTTTGACGTAAAGTTTTTCGCTAATCACATTTCTGCTAATTCAGTTTTCTTTCATCTCTGTTAGGTTTATACTCAATCCGTATTCTCTGTTGATCAGACTGTTCATACAATTCAATAGGTCCTCTAATTCTTCTTAACTTTGAAACTTCTTTACTTAAATGGGTGTGGCTGTACTTAAATTGCAGAATGACTGAGAAGATGAAACTCCTACGTTATTAGATTCTGAAACAGCTGAGCAAAACTGAACGTACTGAACCTACTTTCTCATTACTTTTTCTTATCATCTCAACACTGACCCACAATATTCTAGCGCAACGCAGTCTGACTGCTAAAAAAAAATTGCAACCTGACCTCAAGTAATTAATTCAAAAGAATGGCCCTGACCAAAAAGAAATCCTAACATGAAGCCCTTACGTCACAAAAATCTTCATTACGCGAACTACTGCAATACAGCGAGCGGCAATACTGCCAGCTATATAAAAGATTCTATCTTCTAAAGCCACTAACTTCTAATAGGCATCTGGTTAGCAAAGGTAAGACTTTGTTGCAAACCAAATAATGTATTTTCTACCTTAATAGTGTGACATCGAGTTCAAACCCGAAGATAAATCGTCATTGACATCTAGTACAAAGGTATATAATCATGAGTAATATTCAGTCTCCAAGTCGAACATGTACAGATCGTTAGCCTACGCTAACACTTCAGGCCTCTACCCTTCATCAATGCTAACTTCTCACATCTAACATCCATCACTGCTGGCTGTTCACCTCCAAATGGCTCTGAGCACTATGGGACTTAACATCTATGGTAATCAGTCCTCTAGAACTCAGAACTACTTAAACCTAACTAACCTAAGGACATCACACAACACCCAGCCATCACGAGGCAGAGAAAATCCCTGACCCCGCCGGGAATCGAACCCGGGAACCCGGGCGTGGGAAGCGAGAACGCTACCGCACGACCACGAGCTGCGGGCTGTTCACCTCCAACTGCCCAATAGTACTTCCATCACTGCTGGCGACTAACTTCCAGCTACCCAACAATACTGGCAATTAACTTCCAACGAGTCCAACCAGCCACAGAGTCTCTTACAGAGAAAGCGCAGTCAGAGATCCAATGCAAAGCGCTACACAGCGCTGCCAACACAGAAGCAGCCCACTTAGTACTTTCACTATGGATAGAAATGCTATTAGTGAATGTTGCCATTGATATCCTTCCACTCTGAATTTTAATACCGTTCTTCAATCTTTCTTATATTTACGTCATTGATTCACCGTTGTATAGATCAAACAGTAAGGTGAAACACTATATCTATTCTTCTACCATTTTTAATCCGAGTAAATCCATTTTTGGTCTTTCATCCTTTGCTCCCTCTTGGTTCTTGTACGTATCACAAATTATCGAGCTTTCCCCATAGATTATTTCTATTTCTCTAAGAATTTAGAACATCTTGCACTTCCGAAAGCATTTCCCAGGTTGACATATCCTATGAATGTGTCTTGATTTCTCTTAAGTCGTGTTTTTATTAACAAATGCAGTGTCACAACTGCCAGTCTGTGCCCTTACCATTCAGAAAGTCAATCTACTCGTCATCTGATACTTGCAAAATTTTCTGTTCCGTTCTTCTGTATAGACTGAAGAGCCAAAGAAACCGGTACACTTGCCGTGTAGCGCCATCGAGAGCACACAGAAGTGCCGCAACACGACGTGGCAAGCACTCGACTGATTGTAAGTAGGCTGTTTAGGTTTTTATGTTGGTAACGCCACGTAGCGCTCTGTATGAAAATCACTGGATGTGCTGTGGCTGGTTGGCATTGTTGCAATATTCGCTATTTTAGTGTTGGGCAGTTGGCTGTTAACAGCGCATAGCGTTGCGCAGTTGGAGGTGGGCCGCCAGCAGTGGTGGATGTGGGGAGAGAGATGGTTGAGTTTTGAGAGCTGATGATCTGGACGTGTATCCGTCAGAGACAGTAAATTTGTAAGACTGCATGATGAACTGATATATATATATATATATATATATATATATATATATATATATATATATATATATATATATATATATTATGACTTTTGAACACTATTAAGGTAAATACATTGTTTGTTCTTCATCAAAATCTTTCATTTGCTAACTATGCCTATCAGTAGTTAGTGACTTCAGTAATTAGAATCTTTTATTTAGCTGGCAGTATTGGCGCTCGCTGTATTGCAGTAGTTCGAGTAATGAAGATTTTTGTGAGGTAAGTGATTCAACAAAGGTATAGTTTATTGTTAGTCACGGCAGTTCTTTTGTAGGGATTATTAAAAGTCAGATTTCGTTGCGCAAAAAATTTTGTGTATCAGTTTAGTGATGATCAGAGTAAGAAAAATGTCTGAGTACGTTGAGTTTTGCTCAGCTGTTTGAAAATCATATAACGTAAGGGGTTTACCAGCAGAGTAATTCATTAATTTTTCTAAGGGGACGTTTCATGGTGTCTGAAGTAGTGCTGGAGGTAACTGACACCATGAACCCTGCTGGGCTGTCCATAAATCCGAGTGGGTGGAGATCTCTTCTGAACAGCACGTTGCAAGTCATCCCAGATATGCTCAATAATGTTCTTGTCTGGGGAGTTTGTAGGCCATCTGAAGTGTTTAAATTCAGAATAATGTTCCTAGAGCCACTCTGTAGCAATTCTGGATGTTTGGAGTGTCGAATTGGTCTGCTGGAATTACTCAATTGGTTCAAATGGCTCTCAGCCCTAAGCGACTTACCATCTGAGGTCATCAGTCCCATAGGACTTTGAACTACGTAAACCTAACTAACCTAAGGACATCACGCACATCCACGCCCGAGGCAGGATTCGAACCTGCTACCGTAGCAGCAACGCGGTTCCAGACTGAAGCGCCTAAAACCGCTCGGCCACTTCGGCTGGCTGGAATTACTCAAGTTCGTCGGAATTCACAATGGATATGAATGGATGCAGGTGATCAGACAGGATGGTTATGTACGGGTCACCTGTCTGAGTCGTATCTAGACGTATCAGGGATCCCATACCACCCCAACTACTGACGCCTCACACCATTACAGAGCCTCCACCAGCTGAAACAGTCCCCTGCTGACATGCAGGTTCTATCGACTCCTGAGGCTGTCTCCGTACCAGTATACATCCATCAGCTCGATACCATTTGAAACGAGACTCGTCCGACCAGGCAACTCATCAACAGTCCAACGTCGGTGTTGACGGGCCCAGGCGAGGTGAGAGCTTTATGTCGTGCAGTCAGTAAGGGTACAGGAGTGGGCCTTCGTCTCCGGAAGACTACATCGATTAAGTTTTTTTAATTGTTCGCACTCTGACACTTGTTGATCGCCCAGCTTTGAATCTGCATCAATTTGCGTAACGGTTGATCGGTTGTCTTCATTCGTCGTTGATCCCGTTCTTTTCCCGGCCGCAGCGACCTCGGAGATTTGATTTTTTTACCGGATTCCCAATATTCAAGGTACACTCGTGAAATGGTCGTACGGGAAAATCCCCACTTCATCGTTACCTCGGAGCTGCTGTTTCCCATCGCTCGTGTGCCGACTATAGCACCACGTTTAAACTCACTTAAATCTTGATAACCTGCCATTGTAGCAGCAGTAACCGATCTAACAACTGCACCAGACACTTGTTGTATATAGGAGTTGCCATTCGTAGCGCTGTATTCTGCCTGTTTACATATCTTCGTATTTGAATACGCATGCCTATACAGGTTCTTTCACGTTATTATTTATATCTGAAACCTGGATCTATGAGCCATAACATGATTATGCGATAGTTCTGGATATGGGAATTTCTGGATGATATTATTCCAAACGCCTGATGGTATGTCTTCAGTTTCATGGATAACACATAACAACCGGAACAGTCACTTATATGCCAATCCCGCAATGATTTCTCATTTATCTGAAAACCAGTTTTCTTAAGCTATGTTAAATTCTCACTCAAATACATCGCCTGTGCCTTCTATATGGACCTCCAGACGGCTTCTATGTACTCTTTCCACGTGTCTGCCTCTCTTCAGCATTTAACAGTGCAGTTGCTTTTAGTTTTACTGAAGGACCCATGAGACAGCAATAGATTGCGCCTTATTGTAATGGAACTAGGTCTCCTTCTCTCTTATATTTTTGGAGAAAATTCTGCTGAAGACGGAAGAAAGATCATGGTGTAACGGCCCTTCGACGACTGCGTTAGTGGTGACGGAGTACAAACCATGGTTTGGAAAGGATGGTAAAGATATTTATTGCACGCGTGTAGAAAGGAATCATCCCGGTATTTTATATAGAGAAGAATCTGTACTGCCATTCCCCTAGATGAGAATCACATATCTAACCAATGAGCTACCTCCCTCAGTGGAAATCGGCGCAATAATAGTAACGTAATTTGGAGAATCGTAAAAAGAAGGTGCGGTATTCGCTTTGTAGTTGTATATAGGAGACGAAATTTTCTAATAGATATAATGAATTTGGATCTTTAAGTTACAAACTCTTTGTAACAATAAGCACATAGCTTATTGATTTTTTATTGTGTTTTTGCCTTCGAGCATTCACTCCTTCAAGAATCAACTGCTTCTCTTATTAAATTATTTAAATGTTCAGTTTAATTTTTCTTATGTCACAAAGTGATAAATTAGTGGATAATGCAATTCAATTTGCTGCATTTTCTATAAATCCGAGATTGATTTAGATTAACTGATCGATACCAAAAAGATTGTTCTGATGAAAAATAGTTTGTGCGTGATAACTTAAAGAGTATGTTATACAAACGGCCAGGTGCGATTAGGATTCATGCACTGAAAGTTCCCTTACAAAATTAATTTTGTATATAATTTATCCATTCTGGGAGTCGAGGAAACTGGAAATTTGTGGTAAGCTCCTATGGGACCTAACTGCTGAGGTCATCGGTCCCTAAGCTTACACACTACTTAATCTAACTGAAACTTACTTACACACACCCATGCCCGAGGGAGGACTCGAACCCCTGACGGGGGGAGCCGCGCGAACCGTGACAGGAGGCTGCAGATCGGGAGGCTACCCCGTGCAGCGGGAGTTGAGGAGGAAATTGACTATTCCTGTTCTCTATGGACAATGATGCTCTTAAGATGTCAGTCCCAGGGATGCCAAGTGTTTTGAGAACGTTTTAATCAGATGTCGGAAAAACAAATGACAAAAGAAGTATTTTTTCGTCTAATGTAATTAGGAGTTAACTATTCCTGATATTTCCCTTTTCTTGTACTGTGAGAACTTGCGTCTTGCCAAATTTCATGATTCTTGGTGAACGTAAAGTACCCTACAGATTTTTATAAGTGAGTTTTGAGTATCAAATTATGTGACATAAATGGGCTTATCTTTTGATCGCATTGACTGAGAATCAAAATATTTAACACCGGCAAGGGGCCACGTGATATCCACGCGTTCGTGAGAAAAAGGGTTCTTTACTTCTGTGGAGACAGATAGACAGACAAGAAAGTGATCTTATAAGGGTTCCGTTTACACAGGTTGACTCACAGATCCCTAAAAATTGGGGCTGATGTATCGTAACAGGTACATCGGCCTCTGTGCACTGTTGTTGTTCTTGTTGTTGTTGTTGTGGTCTTCAGTCCTGAGACTGGTTTGATGCAGCTCTCCATGCTACTCTATCCTGTGCAAGCTTCTTCAACTCCCAGTTCCTACTGCAAACTACATCTTTCTAAATCAGTTTAGTGTATTCATCTCTTGGTCTCCCTCTACGATTTTGAACCTCCACACTGCCCTCCAATACTAAATTGGTGTCCCTTGATGCCTCAGAATATGCCCTATCAACCGATCACTTCTTCTAGTCAAGTTGGGCCACAAATTACTCTTCTCTTCAATTCTATTCAATACCTCCTCATTAGTTATGCGATCTACCCATTTAATCTTCAGCATTCTTCTGTAGCACCACATTTCGAAAGCTTCTATTTTCCTCTTGCCTAAACCATTTGTCGTCCACGTTTCACTTCCATACATGACCACACTCCATACAAATACTTTCAGAAACGACTTCCTGACACTTCAATCTATACTCGATGTTACAAATGTCTCTTCTCCAGAAACGCTATCCTTGCCATTCCCAGTCTACATTTTATATCATCTCTTCTTCGACCAACATCAGTCATCTCCCCAAATAACAAAAACTCATTTACTACTTTAAGTGTCTCATTTCCTAATCTAATTCCCACAGAACCACCCGATTTAATTCGTCTACATTCCATTATCCTCGTTTTGCTTTTGTCGATGTTCATCTCACAGCCTCCTTTCAAGACACTGTCCATTCCGTTCTGCTGCTCTTCCGGGACCTTTGCTGTCTCTGACAGAATTACATTGTCATCGGTTGTTATTTCTTCTCCATGGATTTTAATTCCTACCCCGAAATTTTCTTTTGTTTCCTTTATTGCTTCCTCAATATACAGATTGAATAACATCGGGGATAGGCTACAACCCTGTTTCACTCCCTTCCCAACCACTGCTTCCCTTTAATGCCCCTCGACACTAATAACTGCCATCTGGTTTCTGTACAAATTGTAAATAGCCTTTCGCTCCCTGTTTTTTACCCCTGCCACCTTCAGAATTTGAAAGAGAGTATTCGAGTCAACATTGTCAAAAGCCTTCTCTAAGTCTACAAATGCTAGAAACGTAGGTTTGCCTTTCCTTAATCTATTTACTAAGATAAGTCTTAGGGTCACTACTGCCTCACGTGTTCCATCATTTCTACGGAATCCAAACTGATCTTCCCCGAGGTTGGCCTCTGCAAGTTTTTCCATTCATCTGTAAAGAATTCGTGTTTGTATTTCGCAGCCGTGGCTTATTAAACTGATGGTTCGGTAATTTTCACATCTGTCAAAACCTGCTTTCTTTGGGATTGGAATTATTATATTCTTCTTGAAGTCTGAGGGTATTTCGCCTGTCCCATACATCTGGCTCTCTAGATGGTAGAGTTTTGTTATACCTGGCTCCCCCAAGGCTGTCAGTAGTTCTATTGGAATGTTGTTTACTCCCGGGGTCTTGTTTCGACTTACGTGTTTCAGTGCTCTGTCAAACTCTTCACGCACTATCATACCTCCTATTTTATCATCATCTACATCCTCTTCCATTTCCATAATATTGTCCTCAAGAACATCGCCCTTGTATAAACCAGGCAAATGGAATACAAACGTCTCTGTACACTATTGCTTGAAATTATCCGTCCCTTTTCATGGTGACCTTTCTGCTTCCATTTGTTTTATCAGCGGCGGCCGCTGTGTCTAAGCGGTTGTAGGCGCATCAGTCCGGAACCACGCCGGCGCTATGGTTTCAGGTTCGAATCCTGGCTCGGGCATGGATATGTGTGATGTCCTTAGGTTAGTTAGGTTTAAGTAGGTCTAGGGGACTGATGACCTCAGATGTTAAGTCCCATAGTGCTTAGAGCCATTCTGGTTTATCAGCTTCCTTGCTGTGGTTAAAATTGTGGTGTCACCGCCAGACACCACACTTGCTAGGTGGTAGCTTTAAATCGGCTGCGGTCCATTAGTACATGTCGGACCCGCGTGTCGCCACTGTCAGTACTTGCAGACCTAGCGCCACCACATGGCAGGTCTAGAAAGACGGACTAGCACTCGCCCCAGTTGTACGACGACTTTGCTAGCGACTACACTGACGAAGCCTTTCTCTCATTTGCCGAGAGACAGTTAGAATAGCCTTCAGCTAAGTCCATGGCTACGACCTAGCAAGGCGCCATTAACCATATCTGGAGAGAGTCTTATTTGTATCGTCAATAGCGATGTACCACAATGATGGATTAAAGATAAGTATTAGACAAGCTACGTACTTTTCTTATTAGCATTCATTACTTATCCTGTTCCAGATTTCACGCCAGTCGGCGTGAGTTGACGCGTGCCCTTTCGGTAACCTCACCCTGTGTCTATACTGTCTTGTCTAGACACAACAAAAATTTCCGCTCTTGATTTCTCTTTCGGTAACTACCACTGCCCACCGTGACGCTGGTTGCCACCTGGTGGGGTTGCGGGCACGTAACGCGGTAACAAAAGTGTGCAAGTGGAGCAGACATGAACGGGGGATCACCCTAGCGAAGACGTGGCTGGTCGAATGTTCACGTGCTACTGTCATAAGCATCTACGGAAAGAGGTAGTGGGACAGCGGAACTACCACTACTATGCGCTAAATGGTTGGACGACAACGGCTCTTCACAAACCGTGCGGTTCGGAGCATTGTCTATTCTGTAAAGTAGGACAGATGCAGATCTGTGGCATCTCTGCCGAAAGAGCACACTGCTGGAGCACACAAAAGTACACTCCTGGAAATGGAAAAAAGAACACATTGACACCGGTGTGTCAGACCCACCATACTTGCTCCGGACACTGCGAGAGGGCTGTACAAGCAATGATCACACGCACGGCACAGCGGACACACCAGGAACCACGGTGTTGGCCGTCGAATGGCGCTAGCTGCGCAGCATTTGTGCACCGCCGCCGTCAGTGTCAGCCAGTTTGCCGTGGCATACGGAGCTCCATCGCAGTCTTTAACACTGGTAGCATGCCGCGACAGCGTGGACGTGAACCGTATGTGCAGTTGACGGACTTTGAGCGAGGGCGTATAGTGGGCATGCGGGAGGCCGGGTGGACGTACCGCCGAATTGCTCAACACGTGGGGCGTGAGGTCTCCACAGTACATCGATGTTGTCGCCAGTGGTCGGCGGAAGGTGCACGTGCCCGTCGACCTGGGACCGGACCGCAGCGACGCACGGATGCACGCCAAGACCGTAGGATCCTACGCAGTGCCGTAGGGGACCGCACCGCCACTTCCCAGCAAATTAGGGACACTGTTGCTCCTGGGGTATCGGCGAGGACCATTCGCAACCGTCTCCATGAAGCTGGGCTACGGTCGCGCACACTGTTAGGCCGTCTTCCGCTCACGCCCCAACATCGTGCAGCCCGCCTCCAGTGGTGTCGCGACAGGCGTGAATGGAGGGACGAATGGAGACGTGTCGTCTTCAGCGATGAGAGTCGCTTCTGCCTTGGTGCCAATGATGGTCGTATGCGTGTTTGGCGCCGTGCAGGTGAGCGCCACAATCAGGACTGCATACGACCGAGGCACACAGGGCCAACACCCGGCATCATGGTGTGGGGAGCGATCTCCTACACTTGCCGTACACCACTGGTGATCGTCGAGGGGACACTGAATAGTGCACGGTACATCCAAACCGTCATCGAGCCCATCGTTCTACCATTCCCAGACCGGCAAGGGAACTTGCTGTTCCAACAGGACAATGCACGTCCGCATGTATCCCGTGCCACCCAACGTGCTCTAGAAGGTGTAAGTCAACTACCCTGGCCAGCAAGATCTCCGGATCTGTCCCCCATTGAGCATGTTTGGGACTGGATGAAGCGTCGTCTCACGCGGTCTGCACGTCCAGCACGAACGCTGGTCCAACTGAGGCGCCAGGTGGAAATGGCATGGCAAGCCGTTCCACAGGACTACATCGAGCATCTCTACGATCGTCTCCATGGGAGAATAGCAGCCTGCATTGCTGCGAAAGGTGGATATACACTGTACTAGTGCCGACATTGTGCATGCTGTGTTGCCTGTGTCTATGTGCCTGTGGTTCTGTCAGTGTGATCATGTGATGTATCTGACCCCAGGAATGTGTCAATAAAGTTTCCCCTTCCTGGGACAATGAATTCACGGTGTTCTTATGTCAATTTTCAGGAGTGTATATCCATGCAGACCATTCATCGTACATTGTTGAACATGAAGCTTCGCATCAGTGTCAATAATTGTTTACATATTGATCCAACGGCATCGCCAATTACGATTTCGATGGGCACGAGACCATCGGGTTTCGACCGTCAATCAAAGGAAACGTGTCGGCTCTTCGGGTGAATCACATTTTTGTGACAATAAGTCGGCGGTAGTCTCCACAAATGCCGGCGGTTCGAGTCGTGCAGCGCGCCACTGACGCAGGCTAGTGGGAGCAGTATTATGCCACGGGAGACGTCCTCGTGCTCTTGCATGGCACCTGTGGCAGTAATCGAAGACACGCTGATTGCTGGAAACCGCAAGCAGCCTGCTTGATGTCTATCCCGACGGCAATGTTATCTTCCAGCAGTTTTATTGTCCGTGACTCGCAGCCAGAACCGTGCTACAACCGTTTCAGGGGATTTATAGTGAACTCTCGTTGACGTGCCAGCGACCAAGTTCGCGCGATGTAAAACCTATTGAACGCATCTGGGTCACTATCGGGCGCCATCACCGCGTTCGCAAATCAGCGGCCCGTTAATTACGCGAATCCTATGACCTGTGCGTAAACGTCTAATGCAACATATCTCCCTCCACAAACCTACTACTGAACGCTCGAATCTCCAATACGCAGGATCAGTGACGTACGTATTTCGTTCCAGAGACGAGTGAACAAGCTATTAAGCAGATGGTCATAAAGTTTTAGTGCCTCAACGTAGTTTCACATAAAATAAGGTGTTTTAATTACTGTTTATTATGACATAGGTGAAGATAACTTTTATAATATTTTGCCTATACGAAATGTAATTACAGTTTTATAATCCTCTGATGAAACAGAATCGTTTAATGAGCGTTCCTGCTTTTATGTTGGATGGTAGGCAGTAGGAGTTTAAAAGATTTTAAATTGTTTGTCATAAAATTTTGACAAAAAGTATTAGGTACATAATTATTGTTATATTTTCAGCTTGCTATAACTCTCTGGTTCACAAGTTTTCTAAAGTTACTTACTTCATACTTACTTTATGAAGTTACTAACTTTATAAATAACCATTGATTTCGAACCAGTGGGAGGTTAGAAAATTTTTCTGCTAACAGTGATACAAATGTGGGCGGTAATTAAAAAATGTTGACTTACCCTAAAGTAAATGATTAAAACATACCGTTAGATTTTCATTTATTGCACATTTTGACCGATTTTCGTTTTTGTATGTCACAGCCTTTCCCACCACTTTCAACAAGGTACAATAAAATCAAAACAATTTGCATGCGATTAGAAGCGAAAATATGTGAGGAATTCCCAAAATCATTCAGACATACTAAACTATCTGCATTATTAGCCACCAACGTAACTTAAATGACAATTAAATCAATACCATTAGCTACTGACGGGCTTTCATATACATCAACCCGGGACAGTTTAAAATGTGTACACCGACCGGGACTTGAACCCGGGATCTCCTGTTTACATGGAAGACGCTCTATCTATCTGAGCCACCGATGGCACGGAGGACCCTGCGACTGCAGGGATTTATCGCCGGCCCGCTCCCCGTGAGACCCACGTTCACAGCTTATAGTCCACACACTACATTCGTAGTGCCCCTGCCATTACACCCATTACTCTCGGCAGACAATCAACCGAGTCCCGTAAGAGTTCAGGCAAATCGTGTGCATCCACATTGAGAAAGGTCATCAGCCGGTTAGCCTTAAATGATATGAAGATGGCATCTATTCTTCCGAGCATGTCCGAAGAAACAGATGCCATCTTCACATTATTTCCGAACGTAACTTAAATCATGCGATACTCAATTTGTCATAGAACTTGTCAGAATTCTGACGCAGGCCTTGTCTGACGACAGGATAATGTCTTAAGTATCCAGTACGATAAAGGCTGCAGCCGTATCTGATGGGGGTCGCATTTATCAGGAGCACTAGTGTGTGGGTATGTCGTGCTGGGGTCTTGGCAGGCATTTGCCATGCGGCAGATATGTGTCTGTTTATAAAATTGCGCTGCTTTGTTTTCTCCTAGGGTGAAGGTGGAAACACTGACTGACTTAGGTGGTAAAATAGTTAAGACGTTCAGTGCATCGATCTCATGTTATTTATGAACAGAACAGTAATAAGTTGACTTTAATCGAATATCTAATTTGTTATTTCAAAGATTACCTCAAACATACCTGTGATGGCATGGACAACAAAAAGGACTACTAGGTAATGATATACAAAGGAGGTGTGGACTTGAGAACCTGTATTACTAGCGGCGGCTCGTGTAAATGCCAAACAAACAATAGGTAGCATTCATCAGATTCATCAAAGATTTCCTTACGAGGTACTTTTATGAATCATATCCAGGCGGGTAAATTTTATGTGCGTAATCTGCGATGTATATTTTTCACACTTGCATTATGTCAGTTATTTTTTCACCGTGTGTAGACTGTATGGATTGATCTATGAGAACATAAGGAACAAAAAAGATCTAATGAACTGCATGGTTTCCATACTGGAGACCATTTGTTCAATCATTTTTGTTAGGCTGCGGTCCAATAGGCGCTGTAACACGCAGCCACAGTTACAGAATTCATGGTTTCATTCTAGAGGGAGGTACTTTTCCTCATACGTCATGCCCTACAGCGCTCTGCTGCCATAGTTATTGGCAATGTTGTGTCCCACTTATTTCTCTTGGTGACTCACCTTGAAGTGGATGCGTCACAGCGCTGTACAAAGTGGTTCCGTATTCACATAAAATCCCTGTGGATGGGGAAAGCCGTGTCAGTCCCAGGCAGTTGACCCGCCAGTACAGAGTAAGCCAGACGACCGTGTGGAACATTCTGCATGACAACCGATCTTGCCGTTATCACTTACAGCGTGTTCATGGCTTCCTAGCGACAGACATTGGGAGCAGTTTTGTGACTGGTTTCTTTACCAGGCAACCAATATACCGGGATCTGTGTCATCCATACTATCCACAGATGAGGCCATCTTTACGAGAAGTGGTGTCTTCAGCTTTCATAACGGTCATCTGTGGGATAGTGTGCAGAAACCCCTTGGTACGGTGACAGCGAATCATCAGCATCGGTGCAGCCGCAATATGTGGGCCGGGATAATTGGTGCCGGCCGAAGTGGCCGCGCGGTTCTAGGCGCTGCAATCTGGAACCGCGAGACCGCTACGGTCGCAGGTTCGAATCCTGCCTCGGGCATGGATGTATGTGATGTCCTTAGGTTAGTTAGGTTTAAGTAGTTCTACGTTCTAGGGGACTAATGATCTCAGAAGTTGAGTCCCATAGTGCTCAGAGCCATTTGAACCATTTTTGATAATTGGTGACCGATTTTGGGACCGGCCTTCCCTCCACGTCACCGAACAGAGCGGAACTATCGGCGTTTCTTGCGGGTAACTTTCCTCCCCTCCTGGAAGAAGTGCCATTGATTATTCGAAGGGTTATGTGACTGCTACCTCATGGTGCTCCAGTAAACTTAGCCGTTAATGTTCGGGACGCAACTCAATCTTTTCTTCCCTGATCGATGGATCAGGCGAGCGGGTCTAGTTGCATGGCTGCTCGTTCCCCGGATGTCAACCAGTGCGATTTCTGGTTTTGAGGCCACCTCAAAACTATGCACAGCCCAGTCCAGATGTGGAGACACTGTGGCAGCGTGTCCATGCTGCCTATGACACTGTTCGGGTGCAGCCTGGCCAAAATGGAGGTGCCAGACAGAACATGCTACAGCACCAACACGCTTGCGTTGAGCACGTGGAAACCATTTTCAACACAAACTGTAACTGTAGCTGAATGGTACAGCGCCTATTAAATCTGAGTCTCTGTAACAATGTATGATTGAATTAATGGTCTCTAGCACGGAAACCATGCATTTCCGGATATAAATTCATTAGATCTTTTTGTTTCGTATCCTTTCACCTATCAATCGCTAGAGTTCGTACATCATCATCAGTTATCTGCTATACTAGCAGGTCCTTTGCCTCTCCATTTTCTGCGATCCATTGCTTCCTTCTTAAGGCTGCTGTATGTTGTACCGTCCATCATGTCATCCAGTATCTGGAATCTTTTCCTTCCTCGCTTCCTTTTCCCTTCTACATAACCTTCTAAAACTGTTTTTATCAGTCCTTCATTCTTTCTTAATATATGTCCAATCCAATTTCTTTTTCTTCTCTTTATTACATCTAGTAACTCTCTTTTCTTTCCCACTCTTCTCAGTACCTCTTCATTTATTACTCTGTCCATCCAACTTACTCTTTCCATCTTCCGCCGTGTCCAGATCTCAAAATCCTGCAGCCTTTCTCTGTCTTTTTTCTTCATAGTCCATGTTTCAGCGCCATATGGAAGAACACTCCATACAATACATTTTATGAGTCTCTTTCTGAGTTCTCTGTCCAGACCGCTGCAGAAGATTATCCTTTTCTTATAAAACGCCTCTTTTGCCATTGCTATCCTTGTTTTAATTTCTGTGGTGCACTTCCAGTCGGTGTCTATCCTGCTTCCAAGTTACTTAAAATTTTGCACCTGTTCTAGTGTTTCTCCATTCAGCACAATTTTTATTTCCTTATTTCCTCCTATTGCCAATACTTTGGTTTTATTTGTGTTAATTTTCATTCCATATTTTTTTCCGTTAGTTGCAATGGTGTCCACCAAATCCTGTAATTCTTTTTCCCCTGTGGCTAGAAGAACCATGTCATCAGCAAATCTCAAGCACCCTACTCTTCTTACTCCAATTTCTACTCCTTTGTCATCTAATGAGCATTGGTCAATAAATGTACAGGTTGAAAAGAGTAGGTGATAAACAGCATCCTTGTCTTACTCCTTTCCCTAGTCTGATCCAATTTGTACTTTCTCCTCTCACTTTAACTGAAACTTTGGGTATAATGAGTTTATAAGTCTTCTGGTTTTCCAGTCCACTCTCATTTCCCTCATCATAGTCGCCAGCTTGTCCCAAACCACATTGTCAAATGCCTTTTCTAAATCGATGAAGCACCAAGTGGAATAAATCACCCCGTACATTTGATATGCCTTGTGTTTTTGCTTTAAGAGATGGACAACCAAAATTGATTTTAAATAGTAAAAATATATATAAAACAGAGTATTGTAAATCTGTGTTACGTAAATATTTGAATGTGAGCTAAGGAGATTGTATTACAATATTCCAATTGTTTCCCAGCAAAGACGGAGTTTAGCACGACAACCAAATAGGACGGACGTTTTCAACCCACCCGGACGGCACGTTGTGATCGGCACATACACACTAGCCGGCTTACCGGCTTGTTACAGCGACGTGGGCTGATGAGCAAGCCCGCATGATGAGTTAACGAGCGAGAGGGTTGTCATAATTAACGTAACGGGAATACGACTGCAGCAAATGATCTTCAGAGTTAATACGGCTGTGTTGTTCCACATGCAAGGGAAGGATTGGTCAGATTGTAAATTTTATCAAATGATCCAATGTAGCCATGTTAACTGAAGCTCTTTATCCATCTTATGACTTCTTACAACACCATTTAATTCTGCTACTCAATGTCAAAAATGTCTAATCGATGTGTTGTATGGAGTCCACGTTAAACTGCAGGTGCCTCTATAGCTGAGGGGTAAGTTAGCTGGAAGGTCGCAAGAAGGCAACAGCATACTTATCGGTTCAAATGGCTCTAAGCACTACGAGACTTAACATCTGAGGTCATCAGTCCCCTAGACTTAGAACTACTTAAACGTAACTAACCTAAGGACCTCACACACATCCATGTCCGAGTCAGGATTCGAACCTCCCTAATAAGGAACTTTGGTATTTAAAAGAGCCTTAAGGTTGATGAGAGCTGTACCTTCATGCCTATTGTTTAGCAGAATTAACTGAAAGTTTATTTGTTATCAGTTTTAACAATACTGTCTTTTTTACGCCACTATGACTGTCTGAAACTTGCTTAAACCTATCCGTAACCGAGTAAATTCTAAATCACCTGCTCCTTTCATAAGCCAACTACATTGCGCTATCGTATTTGGCCTACCGTTATTTGTCCTTAACGTTAATTTAAACTGTTAAATTAATATTGAGTATTTGTGTATAAATTTGAGTATGCTATTACGGCTGGATAAATAAATGTAACTGGTTTAAATGTTCTTTAACCGATTGAAGTGCCCAAGCACTACCTAGTTAATCCACTATTTATGTTGTGAATTGGCAGGAGCCAATTCACGGAGTTTGGAGGATGCCGAAAGGCACGCGTTTACGCTCACGCAGACAGGCGTGAGGTCTGGAACTGGACAATGTAATTAATATAGCCAATAAGGTACGTTGCTGCTGGAATACTTAACTTTAATCCATAATTGGTGTAAATCGCTCTTGACGGTACATTAATAACAATCTCAATATAAACTGGTAATGACGCCTTGCTAGGTCGTAGCAAATGACGTAGCTGAAGGCTATGCTAACTATCGTCTCGGCAAATGAGAGCGTATTTGCCAGTGAACCTTTCCTAGCAAAGTCGGCTGTACAACTGGGACGAGTGCTAGGACGTCTCTCTAGACCTGCCGTGTGGCGGCGCTCGGTCTGCAATCACTGACAGTGGCGACACGCGGGTCCGACGTATACTAGCGGACCGCGGCCGATTTAAAGGCTACCACCTAGCAAGTGTGGTGTCTGGCTGTGACACCACATTTTATGGTTCCTTCTTCCTATGCAGCCTGTTTCGCAGTTCCTATTATAGGTTTGTATGGGTTGTAGAGCGGACTAAATAGATAAAGTTTTGATGAGGAACCCATGGTCAGACATGTAACGTTAGGATGCAAATGGTAATTTAATTATAGTATCACCTTCATATCTCTCGCTTCACGACACTCGCGCAGGGGCGGCATTAAGCTCTGACAAGTGTGCTCTACATGAGCCTATGCCATCGGCAATGTTTCAAGCACTCCTCGCCTGTTTCTCTTCCATGTGACGAAGGACGTCCCCTTCAAAGTCGAGAGCGCAGAGCACCACGGTCAACCCTCACAGTTTCCGACGTACCAGTTTCTCGCTACCGTCGTTGTACATCTACATCTACGTAGATACACAACAAGCGGCCGTAGGATTCATGTCGATCGATACTTGATACCACTACTCAACATCTTCCCCACCCCCGTTCCACTCGCAAATACAACAGCCAGCCTCAAATGCCTGCGCTCTAAATTTCGATGCGACAACATTCTCCCCACCCCCGTTCCACTCGCAAATACAACAGCCAGCCCCAAATGCCTGCGCTCTAAATTTCGGTACGACAGAAGCTCCCAAACGGCAAGTCGCTCCCCAGGGACCCGCCCGGCACAACCACTGATCACCCCTGCCCAGTCGCAAATACAACGACGCCCCCATCCTCGCAGAATCCCCCGGCTGCGAGCCTCAAATGCCGGTACCCTTAATTGTCTCGATAGTGCCTTCTGAGTGGAACACAGCCCTCTCCCCAGGGACTCACCCTCAGTTCGCGAAGCATCTCCGTAACATACCCCTGTTCGAACCTGCCGGCAACAAATCTAGCAGCTCTCCCCTGAATTGCTTCGATGTCTTCGCCCTCGCTTGAATTGCCCCAATGTCCTCCTTCAATCCGAAATGGCACGGATCTCAAACACTCCAGCAGCACTCAAGAATAGGTCACATCAGCATCCCATATGCGGCCTCCTTTACAAGTGATCCACCCTTTCCTAAAATTCTCTCAATAAACCGTATTCGACTCTATGCCCTCCTTACCACCGTTTTCACATGCTCATTCCGCTCTATATCGCCTTGCAACGTAACTCCCAGATATTTAAACGACTTGACTATGTCGTGCTGGACACTACTAACACTGTATCCGGATATTACAGTTTCGTTCTTCCTATTCATCCGCATTAACTTACATTTTTCCACATTTCGGATTAGCCGCCATTCATACACCAATTGGAAATTTTGTCTAAGTCGTCTTGGATCTTCCTAGGGTCACCCAACTTTGACACCTTGCTGTGCACCACGGCATCACCAGCAAACAACGGCAGATTGCTGCCCATCCTATCCGCCAAATCGTTTCTGTATACAGAGAGTAACAGCGGTCCTATCACACTTCCCTCAGGCACTCCTGACAGTACCCTAGTCCCTGATGAACATTCGAGGATAATATACTGGGTTGTATCACTTAAGATGTCTTCACATATATGTGAACTTATTCCATATGTTCGTACCTTCCTTAACAGCCTGCAACGGCACATTGTTTCCAGAAATCTAGAAATATGGAATCTGCCTCTTGCCCTTCATCCATAGTTCTCAGCATATGTGAGGAAACGGAAAGCCGAGTTTCGTACGAGCGATCATTTCTAAAACCATGCTGATTCGTGGACATAAGCTTCTTAGCCTCAAAAAAGTTGATTATGTTCGAACTTAGAATTTGTTCAAGGATTCTGCAGCAAACAAAAGTTAGTGATATTGGTGTGTAATTCTGCGGGTCTATTCTTTCACCTCTCTTACATACCGGAGTTACCTGTGCTTTTTCCAGTCGCTTGGGATTTTGTGCTGGGTGAGAGATTCACGATAAATGCACGCTTGGTAAGGGGCCAATGCCGTAGGGTACTCTTCGTAAAATAGAACTGGGATTCAATCCGGACCTGGTGATTTATTTGTTTCCAAATCTTTAAGCTGCTTCTCTACGCCCGGTAGTCAGGTGAGAGTGGTGTGTGACGTCATAATTTCAGCAGGTACTGGCGACGACGCCCTCTGTTTCCAGTATTAGTACATGTCTTGAAAAGGGAGATTTGAAAGAGGTCGGACTGTTAAACTTACTTTATATGCAAACGTTACATTTCCGAACCTGGTTTACTTACCAAAATTTTATCTATTAGTTCCCCTATATAGTCCCTAGAAGGCTGTAACTGGGACTGGGAAACACTCTTTATGATGTCCATATAACAGAAAGGTTTTTCCAAAGTGTTTTTGTTTTGCAATGAGATTACTTCGTGTTCTCCAGCTGTGCTGAAGATGTGAACCTCAGTAGCAACGCATGCGCTAGAGGCCTTGCTGCAGTGCGCCCACAAAACCTTATCATGATCGATATAAATGAGTCCGAATATATATTTATGGGATTCCAGTTCTACTCCACAGAGGGCGTAACATAATTTAAAGCGGTTTCTTTGCTGAAGATTTACAAACAAATACGTTTGACACGAGAACGTCTCAGTACACACAACTGATCTTAAATCTGCTTACGAGTCCTTCACGTTGTTCCGGTCTGATGACTCCAGTGTGCCTGGCAGTGAGGTGTGGCGTTGATGGCGGAACTGATATGGGACCTTTCCCTGTACACGTGGAAATTACGTCTTACTTACGTTTGTGGAGGGTAGGTGACTGTAATTTTTATGTGTAATCCTACAGTGTTGTGTTATTTTTGTTGTTGTGTGTTTACGAGAGAAGGGAGAAGGCTAATACCAGTGATAGCAGCTAGATATCTTGAATAGCATCAGAGAAGCCGCCGACCTTAACGCCACGACCTGACGCAAGGATCAACATCAACGGCACGACATGTCCTCACTCCGTGAGACACTTCTGAGAGGTTTGGAATTTAATTGAGGATATTGGCGCAAAGTGTAGCGATCAGGATTGAACGCGTGAACTTCTGGTCTTCTTTATGTCAAATACTGGCGGTGAAAACTTCATCCGACTCCCCTGCCAGGCTACGAGTCACTACGAGTCAAGGGCCACAGCACAGCTGTGCAAAAGCGGCCTCAGGTGTAGAGGAGGGTTGAAGTAACAGTTTGCAGACGATAATTGTAATAAAAGAGCTCTGACCCTTTTTTAATTGTCATAAATTTTGTAAATATTTGTTATAAAAATTGTTTTCATTATTTTGATGAATGTAAACGTCACAGAGGTATGTAATCATGAAAAAATTTAGTAATCTTTGACCACTGTATTGTCGTCTTTGTATTGAGTAGTCTGTGGACTATCAGTGGGTAAAGAAAGCTAGTTGCTCTTGAGTAGTTAGCGGAGTGATGTTGCTTATGGCCGCACGTGGTCAAATTTGGGCGAGTGTTGCCCATTATGCCTAAATAATAGTTTTCCAAAGTATCTTTGTATAATTGTGAACCACAAAGAGAAAATGTTACTAAAATCTGTGAAATTATTTCAAGAATATACCAACAAAGAAAAAACTGTAATGCGTTCATTGTTTTGATTAAAATTTATACAACAAGATGTAACCCGTGAACTCCTGCTAATCCAAATATTTTGTCAATATTCTACAGCTAAGCGAGAAAGAAGACCTCCATAAACATAAACCAGGGTAAAAAGCGAAGAAGAATTTTACCAGATAAGTACCACTTAATTTGATCAAGCAACAATTCTGAACTTCCTATCCAGTTTTTTTTTTCTTTTTTCATTTTTTTCAGTGTGCTGTTACGAAGGACGAAGTATATTTCCTGAAAATCTGCAGAGACAGAGTTTAAATAATTAATTTGAATTGGAAGCGACAGAAACGATCACTTTGATCGACCCTGACTACACATTGAGGTGATTTAGATTATCAAAGAATAAGAACATCTTGCACTGTATTAGTCCCCTTTACAAGCGTTTCTGTCACTCTTTTCCTGAGGAGGTTCTTTCTGTAGCAGGAAACAAGTCACTTTGGGTACAATTTCTCTTAACAAACGGATGTCATTAATTCACAAAATTTATTATTTGTAACAACAACCCACACTGAATAATCAAGATACCATTCAATACATAATACGATGATATTCCTGTACAGATAATTAGTACTGTATTGTAGACAAGTACCGAAACTAGCTTACGGATCTTACGAGTGCACTCCCTTATTACACCAACTAGACTGCGTAACAGAAATATCTAAACTTGGGTGACTGATGATAGCATGGGCAACAGCACATTATTACTATACTTCCCACGTGGTTCACACTGACAAAGTAAAGATCGTTGAGAACTATCTAAAAATGAATCAGAAACGACATGCAACGTCTCTCAGAATCAACGTGATACACGTTAATCAATAAATACTGGCACAAAACCACTCAAATGAGACACCACTGTCGGGTGCACTAGCTCGCCTACATCGTGTGCGAATCCATGTGCTTGTCCACGAGTTTCGGCCGTAAATTAATTGAATCGATTTACTGAAATGAAATAAAAACACTGCAGAACGTCCTAGAAACTGAATGAAATTAATTTCTCTTACTGTAGTAAGAATTGTCCACACTAACAAAACTGCGAACATTTTAATCTACAGGGTGAGTCACTAACAACTGCTACCAAGAATACCTCCGAAATTATTGTTGGACCTGAAAAGCGAGTGGGACAAAAGTTGCATGCGACAGCGGGGACGATAATCTGACGTTATTTTTTGTTGCTAGGCGCGATCGCTTCAGAGATATGAAGGCCAACTTTGTTTTCTTAAATGGGATGCTGTAGTTAGCACTCATTCTCTGACAGCAGCTATCGAGACGAATCCAACGATGTCTAACAGTAAAGTCTTTGAACGTAGGTCACAAAGATGGCATGAACGTCCATTTGCACAAGGTTCGAAGTGATGACCATTGGTATCAATGCAGTGCTGCAATCTGCTTATCGTGAATTGAGTGGTGTTCCTTATCATATCGGCTCTTATCGAAGCACATGCTCTGACAGTTCTCTCTCGCATATTTTTACGTGTAGTAGGAATGACTTTATAAACAATGTTTTTTTTACGAATCCTCACAAGAAACAATAAGGAGGAGTCAGATCTGGTGCACGAGCCGGCCACGGCACATCTCCTCCGCGTCCAATCCAACGGTTTGGGAATTGTTTCTGCAACTCAGTTCTAGCCCTCAGCGAAAATATGCAGGACACCTATAGTGCTGATATCACATTCTGGTCCTTGTTCCTAAAGGTATTTCTTCCAATAACAGACCTAATCCTCCTTTCAGGAATGTGGTGTACTTCGTACCATTAAGATTTCCTTAGATGGAATAGGGGCCTATAATTCAGTCCTCCAGAATCCTACACCATACGTTCATCGACAACTGTTTTTGGTGTGCAACTTGCAGCGGCCAACATGGATTTTCAGTTGTCCAGTAATGCATGTTAAGCAAATTAACATTTCCATGGCTCGCGGATGTAAGCTCGTCAGTAAGCAAAATCAAACTAATAAATGTGTTATCCCTCTGAATTTGAAATTGATCCCATCGGCAGAATTAAATGCGACGCATACAATCCGTACCAGTTAATTCTTGGTGGAATCTGATATGGTATGGATGATATTTATGGCGATGCAGAACATGAACAACACAACTGTGGCTCATGACAGATTCCCTTGTGATTTGACGCGAACTAACATATCTCGAACCACAGTGGTGAGAGAACTAATTTCCGTTTACTCTTTAGTAACTTTCTTTGCCGAATATGTTGCCCATGCATTAAAGATCTCAGTTTATCGCACACATATGTAAATGTACGACGTGTAGGGTGAGTATGTTGAGGATATCTTTCGGCGTATAAGTTTCTAGCTTTCACTGTACTTCGTTGGCATTCTCGATAAATGAGAAACATATCGACTTGTTCTTCGAAGGAGTACATCATTCACATTCGCTTCATTAGACGACACTAGTCTTACCGTTCCTATTAGTGTTGTATTGCGAAACCGTCGAATGGTGTTTACATGTGAATGGCACTATTTTTGGATACGCCGTATTCGGCGAATATTTACTACTTGCACGATATACGAGAGAGAATTGTCAGAGCGTTTGCTTCGTTAAGTGCAGAAGTGATAAGGAACACCACTCAACCCAAGAAAAGATGATTGCAACACTGCATTGATACCAATGGTCACTTCGAACACCTTCTGTAAACGGAAGTTCATACCATCTTTGTGACCTTCGTTGACCTTCAAACACCTTACTGTTACACATCATTGTCTCGGTAGCCGCTATCAGATAATTAGTACCAAACTATAGCATCCCACTTAAAAAACCAAAGTTGACCTTCATATCTCCGACGCGACCCCACCTAGCAACAAAAAGCAACGTCATATTATGGCCCCCGTTGTCCCATGCAACATTTGTCCCACAAACTTTTCAGTTACTATCATAATTTCGGAGTTATTCTAGGTGGCAATAGTTAGTGGGAACGGGAAGACGCGTGACGAGGGCCTCCCGTCGGGTAGACCGCTCGCCTGGTGCAAGTCTTTCGATTTGACGCCACTTCGGCGACTAACGCGTCGATGGGGAAGAAATGATGATGATTAGGAGAACACAACACCCACAGTCCCTGAACGGAGAAAAATCTCCGGCCCAGCCGGGAATCGAACCCGGGCCCTTAAGATTGACAGTCCGTCGCGCTGACCACTCAGCTATAGTCAGTGACTGACAGTGTACATTTCGAACTAACAACGAGTCTTACGCGTTGTAAGATAGTCAATCAGGGAATAGACGACAGAGAGCGCCTTTCATGCACGTGTGAGTGCAGGTTGGCTCGAAAAAGCCCGTTGCTAAAAAGTGGGAGCCGGCCTGATTGGTCAAGAAGAAACGTTCTAGAGAAAGCTACCAGCATCAGGAAGAGGGAGGCACTCTGATTCGCGGAGAAAGAAAGCTAGGAGTCTGCTGCGGAAAAATGTAACAGAATCGATACTACGGCAAAATCTACAGATTAAAATATTTACTCCTGTCACTAGTTGGCTCAGACACACAAGCTCACAGAAATTAAGCAACCTGAGATTATCTGTGAAACTGGAAAGGAAGGGAGAAGGAAGTTAGTCGATACATGAAATAAATATGCACTCGCACGCTGCGAATTCCCTTCACGAGACGTAAGGACACAGAGAGATCGCATGTACTGTTTATGTACGAACATCAATTAATATGAATCCACCAGTAATGGAAGTCGAGTTCCACAGTCGTCTCTCTCAGTGAACGCAGAGCTGCCAGGTATCGAATCTATCGGGTCCGCAGAGCACAGGCGGTCCACAATAGGCTCACAACCTATGGACTTACACACCATGAAAACCTTATAGCTTGTTACGCGCCCTACACCGTCATGTACTCCACTAAATCTTGCGTCTTCATTCTCCCGATCTGCACGTACCGTCTACCGGTTGATGAAAACCCTCCTCTCCTCAGATTCTTCACCCATCTCTGGAAATCCCATACATCTATATTTACGTCTACAACTTCACCCGGCATTTCATCTTATGGTGCATGACATACCCTGTGTACCACTGTCTTTCCACCTTCCTTGTTTCAGTCGTGAATGGTCCATGTGGAGGCAGATCGTTGGTAAGCCTTTGTGTGAGTTGGAATCTCTCTCATTATTCCTCGTTTTCTTTTAATTATTTCACTGCCTCTTGTGATAAATATCGATAAAAGAAGTATTGCTCTGAACTAATTTGTGACCTCTCTAACGAATGGGCGCGTAAACTCCCGATTTAAATATCATTTTGTTCGTAACAACGCTTCCCGTCGACAACAGGTGTCACTTGAAAGAGTTAATGAGCAGTATAACTTGAGATATCTAAACATCTCGAAAATGATGCGATGAACGAAAAACGTTTTCTAGACGAAGAGTTAATATTAGTAAAGGACACATTTGGGTGTGCTACTGCTGGCCATTTCATACCACCCCGTCCAATGTGAGCGCTGTCAAATTTGTATATCTTTTTTTATTCCAGAAAATACGCATGAGTTACTTTACTGGTAGATTGCACTGTAGTCGTCAAATATAAAGTGTGTATGTTTCTGCGTTGATGATTACTTTTAACAGACATGCATTTCAAGCTTCGTACACTATTGGCAAGGAACTAAACATGTATGGTATATAGCACGCTAACACGACAGTACTGGCGAGCCCCTGCAACACAGCTACTACTAATAACCCCAGATGTTCGACCTGCCGAAAAACAGGCAACCGCAGGGAAACCGTACTGTACACAGCACGCAAACCAGCCACACACACACACACACACCCTACACTGTCTGTGAGCCTATCTATGACCGATCGCCCACTAATGTATGACGACCTTGAACTGTTACATGGACGCAGCAACGGCAGCAAACCCCACAACGAGCTTCCGCAACGACAAAGGTAACGATGCACGATACCTCACACTAACATAACCACACCTTGCATGCAATGTCGCAGATAGCAAGGCGCTGCTGCCCTTACTACCCGTCCTACTGTCGCAGAGGTTTTTTTCCCTTTGGCGCTTGCCTTGGCACTTTTTTTCCTCTGCCCTTACAACCGCTACTCTTCGATCGCTTTCGTCCACTTTCTATCTCCTGATGGACCATGCTAATGAGTAATCTTACCCAGACGCATGGGTAACATCACAGCCCGCATCCTGTGACTCCTGATTCAAAAACTAACATGTTATATGGAGCTCACAGTAGAACATTTGGTTTGGTCACCACGGTATGGGCGTGGAGGGGCCCCATCCTTTGGCGTTGAAGAACCTACGCATTTGATTCTAAATTTCATTTCCAATGTAACTGTGAACCTTTGTGTTCTGAGGACTTGTACTGATGCTCAAACGTTACTTCCTTGTTTCAAACGTGTCTCTGCAGTACAAATAATATTAATATGGCCAGACATTGACATTTCTGGCATATGAGCTACTTGTATGGTAACGTAATTTCCTGTTCCTTACGGGACTGATTGTGGTGAGTCCCTAAATCATCGGAATGCTTGATTTGGGTGGTCGCCCTCGAATCCCGCCATTACGATGACTGATTTCGGTATGTGTTTCCATCCAACAGCCTTAACTGTAGCATAGGCGCTATGCGGCTACTGGCGGAGTACTAAACACAACCACTATAATAATGTAAAACGTCCATGAAGTGTTAGTGTGCCGCGTGGGTGGCCGTGCGGTCTCGGACGTCTTGTCACGGTTCGCGCGGCTCCTCCCGTCGGAGGTTAGAGTCCACCCTCGGGCATATGTGTGTGTGTGTGTGTGTTGTCCTTTGCGTAAGTTAGTTTCAGTTAGATTAAGTACTGTGTAAGTTGTAAGTAGGCTCTTTAGGTTTTTATGTTGGTAACGCCATGTAGCGCTCTATATGAAAATCACTGGCTGTGCTGTGTGCAGTCTGTGGCTGGTTTGCATTGTTGTTTGCTATTGTAGTGTTTGGCAGCTGGATGTTAACAGCGCGTAGCGTTGCGCAGTTGGAGGTGAGCCGCCAGCAGTGTTGAATGTGGGGAAATGAGATGGCGGATTTTGGAGAGCGGATGATCTGGACGTGTGTCCATCAGAACAGTACAATTGTAAGAATGGATGTCATGAACTGCTATATATATTATGATTTTTGAACACTATTAAGGTAAATACATTGTTTGCTCTCTATCAAAATCTTTCATTTGCTAACTATGCCTATCAGTAGTTAGTGCCTTCAGTAGTTTGAATCTTTTATTTATCTGGCAGTAGTGGCGCTCGCTGTATTGCAGTAGTTCGAGTAACGAAGATTTTTGTGAGGTAAGCGATTTATGAAAGGAATAGGTTAATGTTAGTCAGGGACATTCATTTGTAGCGATTTTTTAAAGTCAGATTACGTTGCGTATAAAAATATTGTGTGTCAGTTTAGTGTTGATCAGAATAGGTAAAGAGTACGTTCAGTTCTGCTGAGCTGTTTGAAAATCAAATAATGTAAGAGATTTATCAGCTCAGTGATTCATAAATTTTTCTAAGGGGACGTTTCAAAGTGTAGGGACCGATGACCTTAGCAGTTGGGTCCCACAGGAATTTCCTAATTTTCCAAGTGTTAGTGACAGGCGCACCTGCCATGGATACTCAGCTACGTCAAACAACACCGTGGTGAGAAGCTACGGGACTCACCCATCCGAAGCACTCCGATGGGGAGATACAAAGGAACTCGCCGATAACGAGCGGCCCGATGGGAACAAAAAACTCACTACGCCCACGTTCTTGCTCCTGCATCACGCTAAATGTAGTTTGTAAGCAGGCACTGAAATGCCTAACCATGTAAAATAAATTTCGAACATAAATATTGTGGTGTCACCGCCAGACACCACACTTGCTAGGTGGTAGCTTTAAATCGGCCGCGGTCCATTAGTACATGTCGGACCCGCGTGTCGCCACTGTCAGTACTTGCAGACCTAGCGCCACCACATGGCAGGTCTAGAAAGACGGACTAGCACTCGCCCCAGTTGTACGACGACTTTGCTAGCGACTACACTGACGAAGCCTTTCTCTCATTTGCCGAGAGACAGTTAGAATAGTCTTCAGCTAAGTCCATGGCTACGACCTAGCAAGGCGCCATTAACCATATCTGGAGAGAGTCTTATTTGTATCGTCAATAGCGATGTACCACAATGATGGATTAAAGATAAGTATTAGACAAGCTACGTACTTTTCTTATTAGCATTCATTACTTATCCTGTTCCAGACTTAAGCAAGCCTGCGTGAATTAAACGCGTGCCTTTCGGTTACCCGTCACTGTGGCCTGGTTGTCTTGTCAGTCCACTACAAATATCAATCGTTAAGCACGAAAATTCTTAATTGCAAAAACACATACATTTGATGTCTCTCGATTACAGCGCCACCTACCACGAGTGGAAAAGACTGGCTTGAGTAAACTGTAGGTGCTGCTTTGCGTATACTCCGAATATGCAATAAAATGGGGGTTCCCATTTGAAAATACAAAGATGAGCCCGCCCACGCAGGAGGTGGTCAGTTACACGACACACAAATGTTCTCTTTAATAATACTGACTTTAACGTATTTGTTTCGTACAATGTTATGACGTTTTCGAGATTTTTAGTTCTCTCAAGTTAAAGCAAACAACATTTATATTCATGTGAAGTTATGTGTTGTTTGTCTTTTTGTTGTGATTGTAATGACTTTCTCTATTGTGCTGTGCGAAATTTTACATGTTTCCTGGTCAGTAGACATGTGGCGTTTTAACTTTTTCCAGCTAAAGGCTGACACCAATCTGATACACCAAATCGTCCGCTCTTGGCGTTGTAAAGTACTTTTATTATATTGCCAATACTGATCAGGCAGCTTACCTTCCATTCACAAGGCTGTTGCACGCAGCGACTGTTATATTGACTTGTAAATAATAGATTTCAGCTGTCGTCCTTTTTAAATTTTATTGGAAGATCTAGATTTCACCTAGAAACTAGCCATTCTCAATGTACTATCATTTTTGATCAATACATGAGTAGTATTCAGTGAACTGTGGATGAAGCCTGACCAACAGGCATTACACTCTATTATTCACAAGTCAAGTTTTGTTAAGTGTTCAGTAATAGGGAGGCCGACTACTCACCTTTCACGAGCTTCCAATCGCCGATGCGAATCGCACCGTTTCCGACCTTCTCGTCTATATTGAGCAGCACCTCTGTTCGTGGAGATTCAGCGTTAGTGGCGAGAGCGTCCCACAAGTTGACGCCGTCCAGGTCTTCCGGAAGTGACGACACATTTCCTCCTGCAACAATGTGTACCTCAGGCGACTTGTACTGAGAAGTGTTTACTTAAGCAAAATTGTTGTTTAGGCTTACTTCTTGTCATATTTCCCACAGGTGATTCTTGCTTAGCATATAGGTTAAGGTTATCAGTTCCACATATACTGTTTACTTTATCTTCGACCTTCTATTCAATTCTTCTAAATGGCACTTCACACTTACTTGGCTCGTCATGCCGTTCTGTTTCTTTGGGGAAAGGGAGAGAATACAGTGTTCTATCATATGAGTGGTCAGAGGAGTTCCACCACGATTTCCTCTGCGATACACGCACGTCTTCCATAGACATGCCTCCAACATTTTCGTTTTTAGTACTTTTTTATGTCGTTCTTTTTCCGTCCACGTACTTTTTAAGAGAGCAGTCAATTCGCTCGCCGCTGTGGTGTCTCGGAAGCGTTTCACTGCTAAAGGGGAAACTCATTCTCGCCCGTTCTTTATGGCAGCTGCAGTGTTTTTCTGATGAAGGTTACTTCCCCACCACTAGCAGTGCACGTTCTTCAGTATACAGTTATCACGCACTAGTCGTATCCTCAGGTTTCCTCACGAACTCCACAATTGGGCAGCTTGGCCTATAATGAGCCAAAATGTTTTGGTGTGACTAATCTAAGAGACGCATCGCTTTGTCCCGAGGAATATTGATTTGATACTCATGAGGCACAGTTGACATTGCCTTCATGTTCCTACTCCGAATCGCTTATTGCTGGTAGAATATTCTGTACAATATCCAAAATTGTGTTTATTGGAGCTCTTATTTCCGAATCCTAAAGTTTTAAAAATCACAAATGTTTCCCGTTCAGTCCAAAATGCTTCGGGACTGGATTAATACGAAATAGAGAAAAATTAACATGGTACTTTTGATGCTCCAGGTGTACTACAAATTCTTCCCCCACTTTAGTACATTGCACAGCGCGCTCATACTACTATGTGAAACTGTCATGAGAGTCTTTATGAGGTACTAATCAACTCGCGTGTCACTTTGGCTTCAATTTCAGTTATGATAATTATAGCATTGCATCATTTTGTGGTAGGTTAGTATTGATAACACCAAGATTTTTCCAGAAAACAACTGTCCACGCACTTCAGTTATGTCGTGGCCGATATCCGGGAGTCATTGATCCTGTTCGGGAGGCAAGGCGTGCGAAACAAACATTGTACACACTTTTGTCATCTTCAAAACATTCTGGAGAATATGTTGAAAACTTGATGTAGAGGTTGCTTTACTGCAATTTGTGGCACGAACACGTTGCCACACTACGACCGCACGTCCAGTACTCAACACTGCCTGTTCACAACTGATAAGTCGAATGCACATCTCTTGATTAGAGTTTTTATTTCAAGTTGCCATTGTAGCTAGTGCGCTGACTGTTGTGTCCACGGACACAACCAACCAACCAACCAACTCGCGCACGCGCGCCCTGACCGTGACATCGCTGGCCACAGTTCCTGTCGCGGCCGTCGGTGTCTCAGGGCGTCACCGCCGACGGAAGAGGTGGTGCCACGGCTGAGCTCGGGTCCGCAGCGCCCTCTGCCTTTTGCATATAAGGAGGAGCGCTGGCCCCGAGACGGACCGTCTATTGTCGATTGTCTATTGCTAGTGGAGTGTATAGCGGAGCCATTGTAGTGTGGTATTTGCTATTGTATTCGACTAGGCCCAGTACACGGATTACTCAGGTATATTACTTGTATTTCTGGTGCACGTTTCGTCAGAAACAAAGATAAGTTATCTCTTCATTCTAGCTGGCGCAATTCTTGTCATTAATTATTTTTCGGCCAACAGACACAGCTACATCCTGGTCACTACCCACCTCATTATACAATTTGTGGTGGCTGCCCCAAAGGTACTGCCGAGGACCTTGGGTTTGGGAGCCGTCACAAAACTGACGTCGCTTGTACTCCAGGTATAAAACCAGTCTCGGAACATTTGGACTGACGGCATGTAGCAACTGGTAATTTTTTTTTTTTGTCATCAGTCTACTGACTGGTATTGATGCGGCCCGCCACGAATTCCTTTCCTGTGCTAACCTCTTCATCTCAGAGTAGCACTTGCAACCTACGTCCTCAATTATTTGCTTGACGTATTCCAATCTCTGTCTGCCTCTACAGTTTTTGCCCTCTACAGCTCCCTCTAGTACCATGGAAGTCATTCCCTCATGTCTTAGCAGATGTCCTATCATCCAGTCCCTTCTCCTTATCAGTGTTTTCCACATATTCCGTTCCTCTCCGATTCTGCGTAGAACCTCCTCATTCCTTACCTTATCAGTCCACCTAATTTTCAACATTCGTCTATAGCACCACATCTCAAATGCTTCGATTCTCTTCTGTTCCGGTTTTCCCACAGTCCATGTTTCACTACCATACAATTCTGTACTCCAGACGTACATCCTCAGAAATTTCTTCCTCAAATTAAGACCGGTATTTGATATTAGTAGGCTTCTCTTGGGCAGAAATGCCTTTTTTGCCATAGCGAGTCTGCTTTTGATGTCCTCTTTGCTCCGTCCGTCATTGGTTATTTTACTGCTTTAACTTCATTGACTTCGTGACCATCAATTGTGATGTTGAGTTTCTCGCTGTTCTCATTTCTACTAACTCTCATTACCTTCGTCTTTCTCTCAAACCATACTGTGTAGTCATTAGACTGTTCATTCCGTTCAGCAGATCATTTAATTCTTCTTCACTTTCACTCAGGATAGCAATGTCATCAGCGAATCGTATCATTGATATCCTTTCACCTTGTATTTTAATTCCACTCCTGAACCTTCCTTTTGTTTCCATCATTGCTTCCTCGATGTACAGATTGAAGAGTAGGGGCGAAAGGCTACAGCCTTGTCTTACACCCTTCTTAATACGAGCACTTCGTTCTTGATCGTCCACTCTTATTATTCCCTCTTGGTTGTTGTACATATTGTATACGACCCATCTCTCCCTATAGCTTACCCCTACTTATTTATAGTGGTAATATACAGGGACAATTTCAGCAGTGAATTAATTTGAATTTGCCAGAGTAGAATACTGAGCCGTGCAAGGCTGGTGTTCATGCCATTTAGTGTGTCTCATCTTCTATTACGGTATTGGCGCCTCCTCTTCTTATTCCATTCACTGGAGTCACTAACTTCCTGCCTTACTTGCCCGTGAGCGGCAGCAGCAGCACGTATCGCTAAGTCCACTGTCGTACCATCTCTAGAGCGACCGACAGTATTTCCGGGTCGTCGTGTGTCTGGCATTCAGTTGGAGACGGACCAGCAGTGCAGTCGGGACGCAGCAGCAGCGAAGTCGGGGACGGAGCGCCTGTGAGGCGCGGACAGCCAGTGCTCGCCGACCCCTAGCGACACACATGCGTTGTCCGACGGAAGGAGATCTGAGCGGGGACGACCGCTGGTTGGTCGTTCGGTCGGTCGTCACATCGGGCGACGTGTAACTGGTTCTCTGACCGCCTCTGGGCCCCTCCAATTGGTCATCTTGCTTGACTTAGGTCGGTTCCTTCCCGGTGCAGGGATATCGGTTAGCCAGTGGGCATGTTTCCTCTGCATGGTTGGGTCAGAGTCAGTCTCTCCGGGTCGTCGTGTGTCTGGAGTTGGTGGGCACGGAGCAGGAGTGGCAGATGGACCAGCAGGCAGACAGTGGGAGAGGCACCAGCAGTGCAGTGGCGACGGACCAGCAGTCCAGTCGGTCGGGTGGCGTGGAGCAGCAAGCGAGGCTGGAGCCGCTGGCGGCGTGCACGCTCGGTTGGAGTGCGAGGAGCTGCTTGCGAGTGCTACGAAGTTCGTCACCCACCAGTCTTGGACATGAAAGTTGAGTCCTCACTTAAGGGGCTCCGGAACGCCCTATACTTGCAATGTTAAAATAACGCTTATAAATAACATCTTTCCTCACAAAGTATTTAAAGTAGGAAGTTGAACTTTTTACAGATTGTTTATTGGAATATGGGCTACAACTTAACACAGGGATTATACAAAATTTTAGTTCAGTTATTAATGCTGGTTTTTTTTTCAATTGTAATGAACGCCGAAGAACGATTTGTTCTGACATCCTGGGAAACATTGAAAGTGATCCCACCTTCTTACAAAATGTTATTACTTGCGATGAATCGTGGTTTTTTACTTACGATCCCGAAACTAAACGCCAATCGATGCATTGGAAAACTCCTGGTTCTCTACGACAAAAAAAGCACGAATGTCAAAATCGAAATTCAAGGCAATGATGATTGTTTTTTTTTTGACATCAAAGGGATTGTGCACATTGATTGCGTACCAGAGGGACAAACAGTGAATCAGTATTACTACATTAGCGTCCTGGATACCCTACGTGAGCGAGTACGGAGAAAACGGAACGATTTGTGGATAAAAAAGTCATGGATCCTTCACCAAGACAATGCCCCAGCTCACAGTGCGTTGTCAGTGAAGACGTTTTTGGCAAAACACAACATTCCCATCTTAGATCATCCACCCTACTCACCTGATTTGGCCCCCTGTGACTTTTTTCTTTTCACTAAAGTCAAGTCAGCTTTGAAAGGAACTAGATTTGAACCTGTTGAAGCAGTAAAAGAAAAAGCGACGGAAGTAATGTATGGACTTACCGAAAATGATCTGCAGCATTGCTATGAACACTGGAAAATTCGTATGGAGCGGTGTAGAGACCGAGGAGGAGAGTTCATTGAAGGAGATAACATTAAATTGTAAATAATTGTAAATAAATGTTTTTTCCAGCATCAGTCCGGTTTTTGTCTAGCCGCACCTCGTATTAGACACTACCGTCCAGAAATATACGTATAGAGCACAGCTAAGCAGACGCGAGTGTAGTACCATCAGCCGGAGGGAGTATTTCAAAAGCGACACCAGCCTACAGACACACAGAGCTGCTACTACTACAACCGTCACAACAACAACGCGGAGAGCGTGCCAGACCCAGCCGATTCTGCCCTCCCACCCTCTCACCGGTGCCTCGTTCAAGCGCAGCCCGTCCGATCCGAGCATTCGTACTACAGCAAGCCTTGCCGTATCGCGGTTCGCCCACTTTGCAGACCTCTATTGCTCTATTACCTATCATCTGTAAGGTCAATCAAAGGGCTGTGTGTATAAACACCCGCTTGTGATGGATTTCTTTGGTAGGCTTGGTGAGATCAATAGCTGACGTCAGACGTTTCCCGGCCAAGTTAACGAACAGCTGGAATTTTGCGAGGGCACATACACTTGTTTCCACGATACCACTTGGAGTAGAATGATTGCTACTGATGTGTAGGGTGCACTCTGAGCGATGAGTGTGTTAATGGGCTCCGGAACGCCCTATACTTGCAATGTAAAAATAACGCTTATAAATTACATCTTTCCTCACAAAGTATTTGAGGTAGGAAGTTGAACTTTTTACAGATTATTTATAGGAATATGGGCTACAAGTTAACACAGGGATTTTACAAAATTTTAGTTCAGTTATTAAAGATTATATTTTTTCAATTGCAATGAAAATTCACAACATTTTTTTGCAATTTTTTATTTATATATTCAAAAATATACAGTTTTTCGGAAAAAGGCTGTGTTAAATTATGCAGAAGGTACTGTGTAACATTTACTGAAAGTTTGAAACAAATATGTTTGGAAGATCCTTAGAAAACATGTAATTAGTATGAGAAAATAAAAGTTTTGGGAATCGAGCGACAAAGATTGGATTAACTTTTTAGTGCATTCCAGGTCCATAGGATGGATTATCTTCATCCTCTGCAAACTCCTCCTCCAGCTTCCTCTTAATCCTCCTCCTGTTTACTCTTGCTTGTATTTCTAGACTCTTTACAGCCCTGTCTGCAGCCCGAAGGCGTTCCTTGTCTAAAGCAAGCATCGCTCGTACCATGTTAGAATGTTATTATTTACAGTAATAACACATACCTTTGGCTTTCCAACATTTCTCCTTTTCTTAAAAGGCTTCAGAGGATTTCTAATAACTTTACTTTTACTCATTATTATACTTCAACAAAACAGAGACTCAAGAAACAGAATTAATTACGAATATTTTCGAGATAACGACAGAGTAAATAAACATGAAACAATCGACAATCACACCAGCGATATATATTGAACCATCACAGGTTAGCCACAACACATACTTTATCTCACATCACTAAAATGTACCTGATGAACACGGACGTTAATAATAACACCTTTTGACAGCAGTTTAACAGCGCCACAGTGGGCCACGCCCATGTAGAACACATTTCAAAAAAAAAAATTAAAAATAGTTGTAGTCTTCGGGATTGAATAAATTATATATCTATTAAAAGGTAATAGTCTGCAGATTCAGAAAACGCAAAAAAGTAAAAATTGAACTTTTCATGATTTTGAGCCTTTCCGGAGCCCCTTAACTTACTATCGAGGCTCAACTGTTTGCATTTCTGCATTTGATCCTGCTTGTCTCTTTGGGACATACCCACGAGCAACGACGAGTTTGTATTTAAGTCGGCTAAGATTCCAGCCGTCTTTCTGTGGAGTTAAACTAAATTTAATTTATTCTCTGTTATTGAAGTTGACCAGCGGTATCTTCTGCCCTGTGGCCGTTGACGTTCCGGTTATCTGCCCTGGTCGTTGACGTAATTTTCGGCGGTGTATTCTCATCGTCGTGTTGGTGCTGTACAGCGCGGCGTGTAGTTCGACATCTGAGGTGCTGTTGGCCTTTGTGGGCGTCGATATTGTTCGTGTCGTTGTGGTGGTTTTGCTGGTTGCGTCGAGCGCAACTGATTTGGTTGATTGGTCGGTCGGCGGTCTGTCGGTTGGGTTGCCTCCAGATTAAGAAGTCGTTGGTCAGGCCGCCTGTCTCACCTAAATGGGCGTTAGTATTACAGTCCCAGGCCAACCCTTGGAAACTTCTGAGTGCCGTTCCTTGTATGTTATGAAGTAATTTCCCTGTTGGGACTTAAATTATTTGGTTGATGTGTGGCGTACAGCCGAGTTTTAAAATCTCTTACATTAATGTCCTTGTCTTGTCCTTAAGGCTTAAGATTGTTATACTTTTGTTTTAACATAGGCCTTCTGCTTTTTGATTGAAACTCTTCTTATTGTATAGTATGCGGCCTTCAGCCGAGTTTTAATGCATCTTAAATTAATATTCTTGTCTTGCTCTGAAGACATAAGATTGTTAAGGTTTTTTTTTTTTAAGGTAAGGCTGTCTGCCGTTTGATTCATACTCTTCTTATTGCCAAGTTTCATTAAAATTAAATTGTTCATGCCTTCAGCCTGTTTAGATCAAATATTTAGAAAATATTCTTGGGCGAAACCTACAGAAGGAACTTGTATTACAGTTTCTTACTTAGGTCTTGTGTCTTGGATTTTGAGTGTGCCCTTCAGCCGATCTATAGTTAATCAAAGGAGGTCGATTAAAGTTTTAAGTGTTTTGCATCCTTGTTGTAATATTGGGTGCTCATGAATACAGTTTGTATGTTAACTGAAACTGACAGCAACTTATTTTGGCCCCTTTCCACAACCGAATCTGCTCTGTGCTGCTAGCGCAGGCGTTTCAAATACTGTGTAACTTTTATTCCTGTGTGAGGTTACCTTTTAGCAAAGAAGTCAAAAATCCCTCTCAATAAAACCTTCTACAAGGCAATGAAAAATTTCCTTAGTAACTGTTCGATATTATGACCTTGTGGGATGAAAAACGCCAGCAGCAGCAGCCTTCACATTCATCATCCTCTTAAAACTGCTTTAAGCGTGGGCAGAACGCAGGGCACCTGCACTATGGTTCCTCCATTTTTATACACCCTAAAGTTTTGTTATGCCTGAGGTGGTACTACACGTAACACATGGTCACTGTACGAAAAGATATACGAAGTATGGGACCCAATACAAAGCGCCTAGTGTGATTTTTCTCACCCCAAAAATAAATCTAACGAACTACGTGGACAAACTGAATCATTATTCAGGTGAGACGTAAGGATCGTGAGCAGTAACAATCTCTACATATAACATATTTACTCTAGCCAATGAAACAAATCGGATGAACACTGATCAGGCAGAACATTATGACAACATACCTAGTAGCCGCTATGTCTACCTTTGGCACTGACAAGAGCGGCAACGCACCGTGTCATGGAAGGAAAGACGCTTTGGCAGGTCACTGGGGGCAGTTGGCGCCACATCTGCTCACGCAAGTCACCTAACTCCCGTAAATTCCGGGGAGAAACTGTCGCGAACTCAATCCAGCCCTGTCAGACAAAATTGAGCGGGAAAGTCATGTGCATGACGAGTGTCATCCGCGCGATCAACGGAGGGTTAAAAGCGGAAGTAGTGTGCAGAAGATTAAGGAAGTAGCACATGACAGAGTAAAGTGGAGAGCGTCCAATGGGTACCTGTCGTAAAACAGATACACTGAACTGCCCAATGTGCATTTTACTGAAGCAAACCACAACGGTACTTACGTTATCTCAGCGTTGAGCTCTGTTTTATGTGCGATGTCCGTGTTGGTATGCTTCTGCCGCAGAGCGGTACCCACCTGCAGCAGCGTAGAACGTGGGCAGCCAGTCGGTGACGTGCATCAGCTGGTGGGACACTCTGGGCGTGTTCTGCAGCAGCGGGCTCCACACCAGGGCCGGGGAACGCACACCGCCTTCCCACAGCGTCGCTTTCAACTGGAAAGGACCACATGTACTGATGACTACAGCTTTTATCTGGCCCGGTAGTAAATACACTCCTGGAAATGGAAAAAAGAACACATTGACACCGGAGTGTCAGACCCACCATACTTGCTTCGGACACTGCGAGAGGGCTGTACAAGCAATGATCACACGCACGGCACAGCGGACACACCAGGCACCGCGGTGTTGGCCGTCGAATGGCGCTAGCTGCGCAGCATTTGTGCACCGCCGCCGTCAGTGTCAGCCAGTTTGCCGTGGCATACGGAGCTCCATCGCAGTCTTTAACACTGGTAGCATGCCGCGACAGCGTGGACGTGAACCGTATGTGCAGTTGACGGACTTTGAGCGAGGGCGTATAGTGGGCATGCGGGAGGCCGGGTGGACGTACCGCCGACTTGCTCAACACGTGGGGCGTGAGGTCTCCACAGTACATCGATGTTGTCGCCAGTGGTCGGCGGAAGGTGCACGTGCCCGTCGACCTGGGACCGGACCGCAGCGACGCACGGATGCACGCCAAGACCGTAGGATCCTACGCGGTGCCTTAGGGGACCGCACCGCAACTTCCCAGCGAATTAGGGACACTGTTGCTCCTGGGGTATCGGCGAGGACCATTCGCAACCGTCTCCATGAAGCTGGGCTACGGTCCCGCACACCGTTAGGCCGTCTTCCGCTCACGCCCCAACATCGTGCAGCCCGCCTCCAGTGGTGTCGCGACAGGCGTGAACGGAGGGACGAATGCAGACGTGTCGTCTTCAGCGATGAGAGTCGCTTCTGCCTTGGTGCCAATGATGGTCGTATGCGTGTTTGGCGCCGTGCAGGTGAGCGCCACAATCACGACTGCATACGACCGAGGCACACAGGGCCAACACCCGGCATCATGGTGTGGGGAGCGATCTCCTACACTGGCCGTACACCACTGGTGATCGTCGAGGGGACACTGAATAGTGCATGGTACATCCAAACCGTCATCGAACCCATCGTTCTACCATTCCTAGACCGGCAAGGGAACTTGCTGTTCCAACAGGACAATGCACGTCCGCATGTATCCCGTGCCACCCAACGTGCTCTAGAAGGTGTAAGTCAACTACCCTGGCCAGCAAGATCTCCGGATCTGTCCCCCATTGAGCATGTTTGGGCCTGGATGAAGCGTCGTCTCACGCGGTCTGCACGTCCAGCACGAACGCTGGTCCAAATGAGGCGCCAGGTGGAAATGGCATGGCAAGCCGTTCCACAGGACTACATCCAGCATCTCTACGATCGTCTCCATGGGAGAATAGCAGCCTGCATTGCTGCGAAAGGTGGATATACACTGTACTAGTGCCGACATTGTGCATGCTCTGTTGCCTGTGTCTATGTGCCTGTGGTTCTGTCAGTGTGATCATGTGATGTATCTGACCCCAGGAATGCGTGAATAAAGTTTCCCCTTCCTGGGACAATGAATTCACGGTGTTCTTATTTCAATTTCCAGGAGTGTAGCATGAGGGGAAACAGAAGGATCGTGGGATCGAATCCCTCCCTATTCGACCACGAAATTTTCAGTCTGGCTTTAGTCTAGGATTCACCTCTGAACAAGGGCATCAAAACCCAGGAGAGATTTTTTTTTGGGGGGGGGGGGAGCCCCAGGGAGAGGAAAAATAAATATGGTGTAGTCGAGTGTTTCTTAGGAGAAAATGATGTCAAAGTCGCTATTATGCAGGTTTTTAACAGCGTCGCAACAGTAACACTTTTATGGATCTTTTCCGAAATATTAAAAGATCTCCATACCCCAAGAGCCAGGCCCCCTACAAAGTATCGTGTACGCACAATTGGCTGTCACCATTGTAAAGATTCGGCATGAACTACCGGAACTTCGAACCCCACGTTGAACTATGCATCCTCCTTTGACAGTAAGGCCACGGGGGTGGCTTAGTGACACATGCGTAGGTCACTAAAGTACTTCCTATTGAAATACACACACCAGATTGTTGAGCCACACTAAATTAATAATATTACCTCACCTTCAGCTCACCTTTACTCTATCTCTTATGACAATACGAACAAAATCATAAGCGAACATGGCCTCATAGAGTACTCACAGTACAGAATTACGCATTTCAGCAGCATGTCAAGGAATGTCATTGATAATTCGCTTCCATTTAGACCTTAACCAGAGAGTAATAGTATTGCACATTATACAACCTGCAAGGAACGTCCATCGCCCATCAGTGAGCGAGGGTCCTTGAGTAGAACAACCTAAAGGCTAAGAAATCAGAATGTGAAACAAGAAGTGTAACCCTAGTTGTGTGATCAACAATGTGACGGTCCTCTAAGTAAGTAATAACGCTACTGCGGTGTACAAATACGTTGATAAGCGACTGAAACTGAGGGACAGAAATGTCCACAAGACGGGCTCAACATAAGAATGCCGTTTATTGCTACAGGAGAGAGTTATTGTAGCTTACAATACAGCACTCCAATATCACAGAGCACATTAACCAAAATAATTCAAGAAACGTGTGTAGTGATTTATAGGTTGTTTGGTTGGTTTGGGGAAGGAGACCAGACAGCGTGGTCATCGGTCTCATCGGATTAAGGAAGGATTGGGAAGTAAGTCGGCCGTGCCCTTTCAGAGGAACCATCCCGGCATTTGCCTGAAGTGATTTAGGGAAATCACGGAAAACCTAAATCAGGATGGCCGGATGCGGGATTGAACCGTCGTCCTCCCGAATGCGAGTCCAGTAGTGATTTATAGAGACATGAAGGAGGAATATCTGAAGGTAAATAAAAGTGCAGTCTCGACAATACGGGCCACAAGAACTGCGAGGATAATCCCAAAAGTAAGGCCTCTTATCTTTTTATAAGTACATAGACCTGTTTATGTCTACAATGGTTTATATCAGTTTACAGCTTGAACATTTACCTACTTTTTTACATAATCACTATTTCTGTCGATGCATTTTTGTAGACGCTGTGGCAGTTTTTGTATGCCCATGTTATACCAGCTCGCCGCCATGCTGTTATGAACCTCTTCTTTCACCTCGACGTCGGAGCTGAATCGCTTTCCGGCCAAATGTTCTTTTAACTTAGGGAACAGGTGATAGCCACTGGGCGCCAAGTCGGGACTAAAGGGTGGGTGGGTGATTATGTTCCACTGAAACTGTTGCAGGAGAGCAACAGTTTGCAGAGCGATGTGTGGGCAAGCTTCGCCTTGCTCAACATTCCTCTTCTCCGTTTCTGAATTGCCCCTTTGAGTTTTTTCAGAGTCTCACAGTACCTGTCAGCGTTAATTGTGGTCCCAGTGGGCATAAAGTCGACCAACAATACCCCTTTCCGATCCCAAAAAACGGTTGTCATTACTTTACTGGCAGACTGTTTGAATTTCCGCGGCTTTGGTGAAGAAGTAAACCTCCACTGGCCTGATGGTTGCTTGGTCTCAGGTGTAAAGTGGCATGCCCAGGTTTCGTCACCCGTGACGATTGAGTCCAGAAAGTTGTCCTTTTCGGCTGGAACGTGGTGAAGAAATGCGCGGGAAGCATCAACTCCTTGTCGCATGTGGTCCTCAGTCAGCATGCGTGTCACCCATCTTGCGCACACCTTCCGGTAGTTCAATGTTTCCGTTAAAATTCTGTGGGCGGTGCTTCGGGAAACCTCAGGGACCGACGTGCAGAGATCATCCAGGGTGATCCGCCGATCTTCACGCATGCTTTGCTCATCCTTCAACACTGTCTCCTCAGAAATTGACGGTCTCCCGCTCCTTTGTTCGTCGTGAATTTCGGTCTGACCAGTTGCCATCTCTCTACACCTTTTACGAACATTTTTGACATCCATTCACGTCTCACCATACACTTCCGCCAATTAGCGATGGATTTGAATCGGAGTAGTGAACCTTTGCGTTCAAAAACTGATAACTGCGTGGAATTCGGACTTGGTGTTTACATCCAACGGGAGCTCCATTCTCAACGGCTGCCAAGCCAAGACTGAGGGCCTCAGTGCGGCGTGCGCATGTTTACACACAGCGCGTGAAGCTCTCTTCATAACAGTGTGACCTACTGCCACACAAACCTATATAAAAATAGGAGACCTTACTTTTGGGATTACCCTCGTATTTTAATTTCTAATAATTTAATTAATATAATTATTGTTCCAACAACTACAAACTTAATGGAAAGTACGAAAGAGAGTTCTAAAATAGATAAAGTATAATGGAGAGCTAAGAACTTTTTTTAAAGAATATTTCCTTCTCCTCTATTCCTGCTAGCTGAGAAGCTGCATGAATGTTTTCAGCTGAAGAGGTGAATGGCTGTAGCTGTGATTGTGGATTTGAAGTCGTCTGCAGAATAAAGCAACACCAGATCAGCACACGATTGCTAGCGTGCGTTGTGCCTCTTGCTCACCCCCCACCCGAGTCAACGCAAGATTGTCAGAAAGAGTCGAAGGAACACACTAAATGAACTTCGCAATCCTGTTTACAAATACACTTCACACGTCAAATAACTGTAGCGATGCCAGCACTCCAAGTAGTTACAATTCACATTGCATAGAACAGCAGACGAACTACTTTTGTTATCAAATCTACGACGAAGCCCTAGATCTGATCTTTTTTTAACGAAAGGCGAGATTTGACATAGTTCTTTATTACACTATCAAATTTCTTTGACACAGAAATATGATAGTGTAATACCATCCTTACGAATCGACCCCCCCGCTTTCCGATGAGGCAGTAGGCAGCGTCATCTGCAAAACACTCCACCTGCATGATAGGAACCGCACCTTAACAATGGGACTAAGTGCTGGACTGTCCACAAGCCATCAGCGTCTATTGAGGATTTAACTCTAATAAACCAACTAATGGTTTACATTCATGTGATTCTGACGTAATGATTTTTATTGTATTAGTCCAGTTTGTTTACCTGAATGTACATTTAATGATATATCTTAACGTAAACTGGGGATTACAAGGCAATAGTGCTTTTAATAAATGTTACAGAACATAACTAGTATGTTTCAAGATAGCTCTCTTATTTCGGGTTAATATTGAGTGATAACGTTGAAATCTGATGATTAATCTTCTAATTAACAAACACTTGATGATATTTTTTGATCTGAAGGGTGTTAGCAATGTGTAACTCATATGGTCACGACACTGCTGATCATTTTTTTATACACTGCGACAGCAGCACGCCAAGTAGTCGGAAAGAAAGCTACACTCCATAATACAACAGGGGTGGCAAGGTTTTGGCTCGCTAGCCATGCCCGGGCCCGAGTGCCAAAGCGCTCAACCTCGCTTCACATTTCCCTCACCACCACGCCTCGTTGTCTGAGCGACAGGAGGGAGAAGAGAGGAATACAGCCGTACTGCATATGACTTTGTTTTATATTTCACATTTCACAACTACACTGCTCGCAAACATAACATTTTTTCACTATTAATTAAATATTTTTGGTACTGTGAAGACAAATATAATTTTTATCTGGTACAAAGTATCGGCATATAGGCAGACACAGATAATTTCACAGACTTTAGCATTCAAGTTACCATATAATCGTGAAGTATTTAGTTCAATAGTAAAAAATTCTCTTTCACACATATTTAGATCAAAATTTTGTAGCACTTTTGCAATCTCTTTATGGAGACATGGAAAATCTACGTGAGAGAAGCAATGGAGACATCCTCGACAGTTTTGACGCAAAAAGATTTCTAATTAAAACTAGAATTACCTTGCAGGTCAGTCAATTACATCAACACATGCTCAGAGCAGCTTCCGACATAAAAGTGCAAAACGGTCTCGACAACAGCTCAAAAACAGACGTAAGATTGACAGTGTCGTCAAAATCTTTATAAAACTATCGTTCTAATTGTTGTGGGGCCACAATGAATTCTTCAAACATCGCGATTTCTTTACCGCCAGCGAGCTTAAGGAACTGCATTGTCTTTGTCAGAATGTGTCCGTTCTACAACGCGATTTTGCTATTTAAATGCATCACCATCAAATCATAAATAAGTTACTTTGCAATGTCTTACTGCGGGCAGCATGTAGTCACGTCCACTTAAATTACGAAGTTTGCAGTGCATTCTGGGTGTTTTAATTTTCATTCCTAGACTCTTCTTCCCTTCTTGTATACAAGCATAGTGGGATTTAAATCTAAAAATCGTTCCAGGCATATCCCTTGACTTAAACGTACTCTGCAGTAATATCTCAAGTCTACGTACTCTTTGTTGATTTACATTGAAAATTGTAGCAATTGAAAATGGAACAATGGGGAAGACTCCAGTAATGTTACTATCCGTACCACCAATGTCTTCAAGTGCTTCATGCCTGCAAATTTAGCACAAAGTGTTTCTTGATAAACAGCACAATGACTCCCGTCTGTCGAACGTTGTAATTTTTTCCCCATCCTTTTGTCATCTAAAAGCTTAAATTATTTCTGCATGGTACTATAATGACGTTTCGTAGCAAATAAGAAGTACCTATCGCTTATGCGAAATGAGAGTTCTTATCGCTCTCTCTGTGATTCATTTTAAAGGATTGCGACGATAGAAAGCTAGACTCCCTCATTTTTACAGTCACTGGAACTGTGACCGGCCTTCATACCACGAACAAATAGAGAATGGTAAACAGTGCTGATGCCAGCATTCTGTCGGACTCAGAGAGTTGTGCCGACCTCAAAATGCTGCTTCCCAGTGCTAAACGAAATGTCGCGCTCTTCCGGATAGTCCCGAGAAGGACCGAGTGAAACCGAGTGACAGGTCGTGACTTGGCGTGCACGCGAGAAGTCTGGAACTCTGTGGCCGACGCCGGAATACGATATCGGATGAGCGGAAGCGTATCGTTTATATCTACTTGTGACATAGTATTTACAACAGAGAGCGGTAACTAGAAAAAAGGTAGTTCATTCGTATTTATTTAGTTTCCTAAGGATTATTAAGGGTTCTAGAATGGTACATTACAGGCACTTAATTTACGATTTGCTTGTAATCTTCCCATTATTAAGGAAGAATTTCGTTTTCTTTTAAGAGAAAATAATTGTCAGTAGTGAACCGGTCAGCAGCCACAGAAGGAATACACTATTGGCCATTAAAATTGCTACACCAAGAAGAAATGCAAATGATAAAAGGGGATTCATTGGACAAATGTATTATACTAGCACTGACATATGATTATATTTTCACGCAATTTGGATGCATAGATCCTGAGAAATCAGTACCTAGAACAACCACCTCTGACCATAATAATGGCCTTGATACGACTGAGCATTGAGTCAAACAGAGCTTGCACAGCGTGTACAGCTACAGCTGCCCATGCAACTTCAACTCGATACCACAGTTCATCAAGAGTAGTCACTGGTGTACTGTGACGAGCCAGTTGCTCGGCCACCATTGACCAGACGTTTTCAGTTGGTGAGAGATCTGGAGAATGTGCTGGCCAAGGCAGCAGACGAACATTTTATGTATCCAGAAAGGCCCGTACAGGACCTGCAACATGCGGTCGTGCATTATCCTGCTGAAATGTAGGGTTTTGCAGAGATCGAATGGAGGGTATAGCTACGGGTCGTAACACATCTGTATGTAACGTCCACTGTTCAAAGTGCCGTCAATGCGAGGTGACCGAGACGTGTAACCAATGGCACCCCATTCCATCACGCTGGGTGATACGCCAGTGTGGCGATGACAATTACACGCTTCCAATGTGCGTTCACCGCGATGTCGCCAAACACGGATGCGATCATCTTGATGCTGTAAACAGAACCTGGATTCGTCCGAAAAAATGACGTTTAGCCATTCTTGCACCCAGGTTCGTCGTTGAGTACACCATCGCAGGCGCTCCAGTCTGTGATGCAGCGTCAGGGACAACCGCCGCCATGGTCTCCGCGCTGATAGTCCACGATGCTGCAAACGTCGTCGAACTGTTCGTGCAGATGGTTGTTGTATTGCAAACGTCCACATCTGTTGACTCAGGAATCGAGACGTGGCTTCACGATCCGTTACAGCCATGCAGATAAGATGCCTGTCATCTCGAGGCCGTTGGGATGCAGCACGGCGTTCCGTATTACCCTCCTGAACCTACCGATTCCATATTCTGCTCACAGTCATTGGATCTCGAGCAACGCGAGCGGCAATGTCGCGATACGATAAACAGCAATCGTGATAGGCTACAATCTGAAGGAAGTCGGAAACGTGATGGTACGCATTTCTCCTCCTTACATGAGGCATCACAACAACGTTGTCCGCCGCTCGTGGTCTTGCGGTAGCGTTCTCGCTTCCCGACCACGGGGTCCCGGGTTCGATTCTCGGCGGGGTCATGGATTTTCTTTGCCTCGAGATGACTGGGTGTTGTGTGTCTTTCATCATCATTTCGTACTCATTTACTCGCAAGTCGCCGTAGTGGCGTGCGTTAAAGAACTTGTGGAACGGCGGCTGAACCGCCCCGCGAGGGGACTCCCGGCCACCAATGCCATACGCTCATCATCATTATTACAGCGACGTTTCACCAGGTAACGCCGGTCAAGTGCTGTTTCTGTATGAGAAATCGGTTGGAAACTTTCCTCATGTCGGCACTTTGTAGGTGACGCCACCAGCGCCAACCTTGTGCGAATGCTCTGAAAAACTAATCATTTCCATATCAGAGCATCTTTTTACTGTCGGTTAAATTTCGTGTCTGTAGCACGTCATCTTCGTGGTGTAGCAATTTTAATGGCCAGTAGTGTACGAGGTGCATTCAAGTTCTAAGGCCTCCGATTTTTTTTTTCTCCGGACTGGAAAGAGATAGAAACATGCGCATTGTTTTAAAATGAGGCCGCGTTCATTGTCAATACGTCCCAGAGATGGCAGCACTGTACGGCAGATGGAATTTTACCGCCAGCGGCGAGAATGAGAACTGTTTTACATACATGGCGACGTTTTCCTTACTTGAACAGCGTGCTATCATTCGTTTTCTGAATTTGCGTGATGTGAAACCAATTGAAATTCATCGACAGTTGAAGGAAACATGTGGTGATTGAGTTATGGATGTGTCGAAAGTGCGTTCATGGGTGCGACAGTTTAATGAAGGCAGAACATCGTGTGACAACAAACCGAAACAACCTCGGGCTCGCACAAGCCGGTCTGACGACATGATCGGGAAAGTGGAGAGAACTGTTTTGGGGGATCACGGAATGACTGTTGAACAGATCGCCTCCACAGTTAGCATTTCTGTGGGTTCTGTGCACACAATCCAGCATGACAACCTGAAAATGCGAAAAGTGTCATCCAGGTGGGTGCCACGAATACTGACGGACGACCACATGGTTGCCCATGTGGCATGGTGCCAAGCAATGTTGACGCGCAACGACAGCATGAATGGGACTTTCTTTTCGTCGGTTGTGACAATGGATGAGACGTGGATGCCATTTTTCAATCGAGAAACAAAGCGCAAGTCAGCTCAATGGAAGCACACAGATTCACCGCCACCAAAAAAATGTCGGGTAACCGCCAGTGCGGAAAAAATGATGGTGTCCATGTTCTGGGACAGCGAGGGCGTAATCCTTACCCATTGCGTTCCAAAGGACACTACGGTAACAGGTGCATCCTACGAAAATGTTTTGAGAAACAAATTCCTTCCTGCACTGCAACGAAAACGTCCGGGAAGGGTTGCGCGTGTGCTGTTTCACCCGCACATCGAGCTAACGTTACGCAACAGTTTCTTCGCGATAACAACTTTGAAGTGATTCCTCATGCTCCCTACTCACCTGACCTGGCTCCTAGTGACTTTTGGCTTTTTCCAGCAATGAAAGACACTCTCCGTGGCCGCACATTCACCAGCCGTGCTGCTATTGCCTCAGCGATTTTCCAGTGGTCAAAACAGACTCCTAAAGAAGCCTTCGCCGCTGCCATGGAATCATGGCGTCAGCGTTGTGAAAAGTGTACGTCTGCAGGGCGATTACGTCGAGAAGTAACGCCAGTTTCATCGATTTCGGGTGAGTAGTTAATTAGAAAAAAAAAAATCGGAGGCCTTAGAACTTGAATGCACCTCGTATTTTAGGAAATTCGTTAAAAAATTTTATTTCAAATGCCGCAGTCGAATCCTTGCCAGTTTTCTCTCAGAGCAACTTTGGCTGTGCCTAGGTGGCGCAAGTTGCCTGCCTTTCAAAACCAAGGCAGTTCTGTAACGGTGGAGGCTGCTAGGCTGCTGCATGAGACACCTTCGGCGACCTGCTGGTACTGCCAGCGAATTCATGCCATCGGTTTCAGCCAGTAGCGTTCGTGGGAGGCAAGTCATGTGGATGGACCCTGGAGGCTTCTGAAGAGCAGAACACAGCTGCTTCTCTCTCTTGTGATCCGGGCCTCGTCTAGAACAGACGACTTTCTCGGGAGACAGAGCCTCAGGCACGGGGCCCCATGAGCAGCCACCAGCAGAATGCGACGTCAACCGGCTTCTCTCCCGATTCCCGCTTTGCTTTGTTTCTATGACTTTCTAGACTGATCTACACCTGGTAACTTCTTACCAGAGGCGGCCCCATGTGTTCTTCACACTGAAATACATTACCTTTATTTCACCTCTTTCCCTGCTCTATTATTCAACATCAGCCATGGATGCCCACGTGAGAGGTCATGCCCGCCGACCTCCGGCACATCGTTGTCATATGCGGCTCGCAAGAATGTCAGCCTCTCCTGCACTTGTACTTTAAACAGCAGAAAACTAGACCTTTGCAGGAAGACGTCCTGTAACTATTCAACAACATAAAGTTCCTTCACCACACTTCGAGCCAAATTAGTGAATTTGGAGGGTCAGAAAAGTGTATGGACTATAATATCTACTTTAATTAAGGCATCAGATAAACCACCATAATTTAGCTGAAGTAAAACTACACAGCCATGATAATGGAACGTCAAAACAATACAACTGCTTCCCAACACAGAAGAAACTAATTCCATAATAGTAGGTATTAAAATCCATGGAGAAGAAATAAAAACTTTGAGGTTCGCCGATGACATTGTAATTCTATCAGAGACAGCAAAAGACTTGGAAGAGCAGTTGAACGAAATGTACAGTGTCTTGAAAGGAGGATATAAGATGAACATCAACAAAAGCAAAACGTGGATAATGGAATTGAGTCGTATTAAGTTGGGTGATGCTGTGCGAATTAGATTAGGAAATGAGACACTTAAAGTAGTAAAGGAGTTTTGCTATTTGGGGAGCAAAATAACTCATGATGGTCGAAGTAGAGAGGATATAAAATGTACATGTTCTGAGGCATCAAGGGATCACAAATTTAGCATTGGAGGGTAGCGTGGAGGGTAAAAATCGTAGAGGGAGCACAAGAGATGAATACGCTAAGCAGATTCAGAAGGATATGGATTGTAGTAAGTACTGGGAGATGAAGAAGCTTGCACAGAATAGGGCAGCATGAAGAGCTGCATCAATCCAGTCTCAGGACTGAAGACCACAACAACAACAATTGTTGTCACGGCTGAGAAAGAGCCGGCAAAAATCACCCCACCCATTTACTTTTGAAGAGACATTAATCACATTTACAAAAATGTTCGTGTGTTAGAAAGTCTAGAGTAGTGTAGGAATATGCGAATCGTTAGAGTCCATACAAAATTGTTACGTGTCGAGGAAAGAGCCTGCGATAGTAAAAATGGTAAACAACATTCTTCTGATAAATGAAGTATGTGCTTATGTTTTGTCACGGCGTTCCGTATTATTCTCCTGAACCCACCAATTCCATATTCTGCCATCAGTCATTGGATCTCGACCAACGCGAGCAGCAATGTCTCGATACAATATACCCTAATCGCGATAGGCTACAATCCGACTTTTATAAATGCCCGAAAAGTGATGGTGCGCATTTATCCTCCTTACACGATGCATCACGACAACGTTTCACCAGGTAGCGCCGGTCAACTGCTGTTTGTGTATGAGAAATCGGTCGGAAACTTTCGTCATGAAAGCACGTTGTAGGTGTCGCCAACGGCGCCAACCTTGTGCGAATGCTCTGCAAGGCTAATCATTTGCATATCACGGCATCTTATTCCTGTCGGTTTAATTTCGCATCTGTAGCACGTCATCTTCGTAGTGTAGCAATTTTAATGGCCGGTAGTGTATGTTTTTTTTTTTTTTTTTTTTTTTTTTTTTTTTTTTTTTTTTTTTTTTGAATAGGGACGTGCGTACAAGCACGGCGTTTACCAACCTGTGTGCCGATTTGTACTTGTTGGTTAATCGATATTGAGCATCGATCGATTAGTTCTGGAACTCGATTGCGAGATCGACCTGACAGGTGGCAGGCGCCATGGGCAATGGATGGGAGACCACCTAGTGACAACACCAAATGGAGGGCAAGAGGTTATTTCGTTAAGTGAGGAGTATGCAATGTTCGTTGTGTTTGGAATTACGTGACGAATTCCTTATCCACCGGTTCCTACGAGGAAGCATAGAGAATGTATCAAGAATTATAATCGCACGTTGACCTTTAATGGAAGCTGTGATGTGAAATGTTCTAAAGTATACACGAATGAGGGCAAGGTTTTGTGATTTTGTTATGAGTGGGTATTACGTAGCGACGTTTGTGTGGCATATAAACGTGTACAACTCCCGGTCCTCCTAAGATAGAAGATCAGATGCACAACGTGTGTATGTTGTACATAAATGTTATAATAGATGATTGCTATACTGGATATAGGCCTAGGTTTCTCCAGAAAGGTCGTGCTGACCAGAGGTTTACGTATAGTGTGCTTCCACAAATTCGGTTGATGAGACTCCTGTAGCAAACTGTATCGTCCGGCCGAAAAGTAGTTTTTTTGTAGGGTGTCGGGGACAGAAGTGGCTCTACTCTTAATCCGCTAGCGTGTGCTTTATGTCTCTGGTTAAGACGAGCTCCCTTGTGTTGACAAATACTAGTACCGTCTGAACCGTTCGGACAAGAAAGACAGGAATATCGCTGGTTCCATATCATAAGTGAAAGAGAAGGGCTACCTACGGATTGGCGAGTGCTGGTCTTCGATGAAACGTGCTCAGCCGGAGGCAGGGCTCTGTAATTCTACAAGTAGCCCCTTCCTTGCGATCATAAATTACGTTCACTAACTGATGAACTGACAGTAAATACACTGCTTATGATTGCGTGATGTTCTTAATGGATAATGAATATATTTCTTTAGTACCACGAAATTAAGTTTTTTGGAAGGGTAAGCTCTGGTAATTATGTTTGAAAAGCGCTAACAATAAAGGCAGAAGGCTCTATGAAGTGTTATTTGTCACATATATTTCTACAACGGACCATATGAGGGACCATATGAACTATCTGTGTTAAGTATTTGCTTCGTGAAACTGAGAGGACCGTGTTGGTTCCTTTTCTGTTGATTCGGTTATTATTGAATTTAATATATTTACTTTTGGTTGAGGCAGTGTTCACAGGACTCTATGTTAAGCAGAGCCCTTGAACACCTGTTATTATGGAACGTAGCATTAAATTCTTAAAGCCTCAATTTAAAAAAAAATGGGGTTATGTCTCTGGCTCTAGGGTGTGATTTTGAAGAGTTTAATAAACATCATTGGCCTGGTTTGAATTGTAGAGTACCTTTAATTGCACGGAATAGCTGGATGTGAGAAACTTCCGAGAAACCGCAGCCGGGTTCACCGGCTCAACAGATCCACAAGTTAATCAATCCTGGGTAAGCTATTATCCCCGTAGCCCAAAATAGGTGCTTTACCCGGTTCGGCTATACTCCTCTATGCAACGACGTAAGTAATTTATTTGTATGTCATGTAGTTTTCACGTGGCCGTCTTCTGGAATACTGGAGGTACTTATGAATAACCCTGTAACCTCCACCAGACCTCGTAGACGAGGGCGCTTGCGCCCACCTGTGTGGCAGAGCTCAACTTCGAGGCAGTCGGTTCGAATCCCGGTTGTGGAAGAAATTGACGCCAGCGCAATGTTTCATACTCCATACTATACCATGCTATTCACACACTCAATATAGTCACCGACATGAAAGAGATGCACTTTAGACGCAGCTCTCACACAGCACGCGGAAATGGGCCATGCTGTGTGGAGGTTGAAAACACTACCCAATTAGCTCAACCTATCCTTACGTGTGTTCCAGACAACTTCGCCATTTGACACTTTATTTGCTATCATTTTTATGTTCCACACTGGGACTGTATTTTAGCTAGAAGAGGCTAACAAAAAAAGAGAAATAGTTGTCTGGGTTTATAGTAGTAAGACCATGCAAATCATAAGAAAAATGAATCATATGTCTTGTATATGGTGTTATTAGTGTAGGTATCATTTTTAATTTTCCTTATTGTACTGAAGCTCACAGTAGTTAAAAATTGTACGCGATGAAACTGGCACACGTAAAGCATGTTGGAACAAAGTATATCAGAGAGGTGGTAGTATGGATCAAAGGAAGCCAAAAATGTCCAGTAAACAAGGGCGCTAGAATATATATTTTTAAACCTATGTGCACTTGTTCATTTTCACTACTGTGAAACGCATATCTACGAGCCATCTACTTTTGCGAGCTATCTACAAAATGTGGTAAACATACACTCCTGGAAATGGAAAAAAAGAACACATTGACACCGGTGTGTCAGACCCACCATACTTGCTCCGGACACTGCGAGAGGGCTGTACAAGCAATGATCACACGCACGGCACAGCGGACACACCAGGAACCGCGGTGTTGGCCTTCGAATGGCGCTAGCTGCGCAGCATTTGTGCACCGCCGCCGTCAGTGTCAGCCAGTTTGCCGTGGCATACGGAGCTCCATCGCAGTCTTTAACACTGGTAGCATGCCGCGACAGCGTGGACGTGAACCGTATGTGCAGTTGACGGACTTTGAGCGAGGGCGTATAGTGGGCATGCGGGAGGCCGGGTGGCGTACCGCCGAATTGCTCAACACGTGGGGCGTGAGGTCTCCACAGTACATCGATGTTGTCGCCAGTGGTCGGTGGAAGGTGCACGTGCCCGTCGACCTGGGACCGGACCGCAGCGACGCACGGATGCATGCCAAGACCGTAGGATCCTACGCAGTGCCGTAGGGACCGCACCGCCACTTCCCAGCAAATTAGGGACACTGTTGCTCCTGGGGTATCGGCGAGGACCATTCGCAACCGTCTCCATGAAGCTGGGCTACGGTCCCGCACACCGTTAGGCCGTCTTCCGCTCACGCCCCAACATCGTGCAGCCCGCCTCCAGTGGTGTCGCGACAGGCGTGAATGGAGGGACGAATGGAGATGTGTCGTCTTCAGCGATGAGAGTCGCTTCTGCCTTGGTGCCAATGATGGTCGTATGCGTGTTTGGCGCCGTGCAGGTGAGCGCCACAATCAGGACTGCATACGACCGAGGCACATAGGGCCAACACCCGGCATCATGGTGTGGGGAGCGATCTCCTACACTGGCCGTACACCACTGGTGATCGTCGAGGTGACACTGAATAGTGCACGGTACATCCAAACCGTCATCGAACCCATCGTTCTACCATTCCTAGACCGGCAAGGGAACTTGCTGTTCCAACAGGACAATGCACGTCCGCATGTATCCCGTGCCACCCAACGTGCTCTAGAAGGTGTAAGTCAACTACCCTGGCCAGCAAGATCTCCGGATCTGTCCCCCATTGAGCATGTTTGGGACTGGATGAAGCGTCGTCTCACGCGGTCTGCACGTCCAGCACGAACGCTGGTCCAACTGAGGCGCCAGGGGGAAATGGCATGGCAAGCCGTTCCACAGGACTACATCCAGTATCTCTACGATCGTCTCCATGGGAGAATAGCAGCCTGCATTCCTGCGAAAGGTGGATATACACTGTACTAGTGCCGACATTGTGCATGCTCTGTTGCCTGTGTCTATGTGCCTGTGGTTCTGTCAGTGTGATCATGTGATGTATCTGGCCCCAGGAATGTGTCAATAAAGTTTCCCCTTCCTGGGACAATGAATTCACGGTGTTCTTATTTCAATTTCCAGGAGTGTATGAGGACACTTAATTCTATTATTATCCATAGATACAGCAAGCAGTAAACATCGTTACATTTCTAATGTAAACGGTATTCACAGTTTTGGCTACGCACAGCGCATTGTGGAAGAAGCAGTTTCTGATTCGATAAGTCCGTATAATTCTTATACATTGGAATACTATCTTTCCACTTACGAGTAAAGTGAAAGGGTATTATTCCACACCGCTAATGGCAGACATTATCTTCCATTATCATCTGGCAAATGGAAACCTAATGTGACCGTATATTCCACCAAAGAGGTGGACTGATGCAAGGTAGATTCAGTTCTTACAAAACGACTTGCCTGTCCTGCTACTTAAGGCATTGTACCAACAACAGCTTGGCACGTGTTTCATGCTTGATGGAGGACGACCCCATTTTCCCCATAATATTCGAGAGCACTTCACACATACAGTTAATGGACAACGGATTTGTTGGGGAGGTCCATTACGTGGTGCAGAGTGTTTCTTCGAACTTAATCCCTTGTTTTTTGGTGTCAGAGACAGATGAAATCTCTGGTGTATGCAAGCCCCATTAGTGGTATACAAACGGTACATAGACGCGTTATCAGTGCCTGCCAGCGTATCCGTGACCAACGTCGAGGTTTTCGGAGAGTGCGTGATTCCCTAAGAAGTCGGACAGAAGCACGCCTTACTATGAACGGACACCTACATTAGCGATGGCTGAGAAGCGAAAGTCGTACGCAGTAGCAAGCTGATTACAATAGCAACTCTGCTCTTTCACACTAGAAGAATAATGTGTTCTCATTTGTGTACTCAGTTGTTTACTGCTTTGGTAACAGCAACAATCTTTCAGTAGAAGAGATGTGTTGCACAGAGGCTAAAATGAACAACTGCTTACAGCTCTTAAGATGTACATTTTACAGACCAATTGTATTAGTCATTTTTTCCTTGTTTAGTTTTCTCAAATTTTGGAATGCTCTTTTACCGCATCCTGTGTAAGAAAATATCAATGCGAATCATTTAACAATGGCCTGAACTGCTCATCTTTCGTCGTTCATCAAAATCTATTTAAAATCTATTAGATCGTTCTTATTACTTGACAAAATACGCTGCAATATTAAAGATGACATACGCAATCCGGCCACCTGTTGCGGTGCTTGGTATTCACCTACATAGAAAATCTCTACTTACGCCTCGGAAGGGGTAGTTGGATCCCCAGTTGGCGGTTTTACCCGTTGTGGGCGCTCCGTTGTCCGGTGTGAAGACGATTATGGAGTTCCCCAACATTCCTCGGCTCTGCAGCGCAGCCACCACTCGGCCCACCGATTCATCCAGTTTGGACACCACGCCTGTAAAAGGAGAAGGTGCAGAAGTCGCGGGTCGCCGAGATCTGTATCATATTATTGCGAAGCCCTTTGTTCGACGCATAACGATCGACAGTACCTGTCATCACCCTCGACAAAAAAAAACTGTTATCAGGCCTGGTATAATAAATACAGCTGTTGATCTGGAAAAGGACTGAACAGACATCTGGTGCTCTAATATCCCTTACTGGCGAAACAAGTGAACATCCTTTGGTTTCCGTATCCAGACGCTCTTCCCCACCAAACTGATAATGAAATTTCCACATCTCTTCTAGCACACTCCTTTGACCTTCATACATCTCCCGCAATCTTGGGTCCCAACATACTATAGCCTCCAATATCCTTGAGAACACTGGCTGCTGCCACGCCTCTATCGTCCCACCTTCTCTCGTTTTCCACGCGCTCCATATCCTTTCAGCAGGGACGAAATGTGCAGTCTGGATCAAAACTGCACTTAGACCGTCTTTGAACAGCGTGAGTTCCACGGAAGCTGACGAAGTGTCCAGCCTCCATCGCCGCCACCCTCTTCATCGCAGCCCTGCCCCCGCTCCACCTGCCACAATCCGAGCAACACTCGAAGAACAGTACTGGTGGTGAATGCACACTGCATTTCTACTCATTTTCTTTTCTTTTCAATCGCCTTCCTTTCTCTGACCGTTGATTCATATCCAGCCACAACCTACCCTGAACATCCCATGCCAAATGAAGTCAACCCACACTTCCCTCGCCCGGCCAGCGCCACATTCCTAACCCAAAACCTGCATCCCAGCTGTGAGTTCCTTTCTGCAAATACATCCCTCAATCATTTCAGTCTAACGTCTTCCCATATACCTCCCATACGTCAGTCCCGACTCGCACTTATCTAGAGCCTATACCCCACCGTCCTCATTTTGATTTATAATATACCAGTGCGACCGCCTGCGCCTGATATTTAATGAATCTAATTCAGTATAGAACTCACTTGTACAAAATTAGACACCTGATAACTTTATATGTGCGTTAACGTGTATAATATCAGTCGTTAAGTTAGTAAAACCTAAACAGAGGTAGCCGTAAAGCATTAATTAATTAATTGCCTGATGCTAAAGTTTTACTAGATGAACAGCGACAACAGAGTAAGTGATAAATTTCTTTCCTTTATTTTTTTGTGAAGGATGTCAGACAGAAAAGTTTGGAAAATGTTAGAGGTTTTATGTAAATTTCGTTGGAAATCGCTTAGTGCACTTATTCACAAATACTGGACGAATATAATGTGGACAATTTGTGCGCCATGAGGTACTCCGTCTCGGGACATTTACACAATTAAAGGTGACCCTGACAGCCTTCTTTTATGAGATTATTAATTGATTGATTTAGTTCGGTAATTTTCCAGTCTGCTACTTACTCAACACATAGTCATGCATTGCAGAAAGTTCACGTAGGGAATCAACTTTAATGATTTTATTCCCTCTTTATTTATCATACCAGCATCATATGTTACCCTAGAGCCATAATCCTAACCATAAATAGCTCTGCGGTGTATGAATGTGCGGATAATCGAAAATGCATGTGCGATCATAGGCAAAAAATAGCGTTGAATTCAGATTTCAAGGCTGGCTTGTGGCGTAACCGTTCCGGAGACAACAGTTTGTCCCACTCCTCTTGGGTGTATATCTTGCGATTAGTTAGCTGTGGAAGTTTCCACTGTCCCTGTTCCGTATTGAGCCGGCCGCGGTGGCCGTGTGGTTCCAGGCGCTTCAGTCCGGAACTGCGGGACTGCTACGGTCGCAGGTTCGAATCCTGCCTCGGGCATGGATGTGTGTGATTTCCTTAGGTTAGTTAGGTTTAAGTACTTCTAAGTTCTAGGGGACTGATGACCTAAGGTGCTAAGTCCCATAGTGCTCTGAGCCATTTGAACCATTTTTGTTCCGCATTGTCGCATCGAGTTAGTTAGCGCCTCGAGATAGGAAGCCAAACGAACAGAATTCCAAGGAAGGCTGCCTTCGCACCTTCCAAAGTAGGAAGCAGCAGGGATCTCAATGAATACTAAGCGTATTGTTTTCCTCGCTGTGTTGATACTGTCTGGCATGGTGTGTAGTTCGAGAGCTTGGGGTTGTTCTCTTTTTCTCTTTGAGTTTTTATTCTGCCTTGACTGTGTTTACACGCCAATTATTAAGACATAAACCTGCTGCGATCCTCCTCTTCGCTGGTACCTGTGGTGGTTGTGCTGTTGTTCGGGTGGAAGGGATTTGATTAGGCGGTTGGTTGGTTTGTTAGCCGTCCGTAGGCAAAGCTGTAACCCGATTCGTTAGTGTTCCACTTGGCTGTCTAACCTAAACTGTGGTTATAGTTTCCTCCCCAGGCCAACCATTCGAACACTTCTGAGCACCACTGTTTGTTGTTTGTCATTGTAAATTTTATTTGGTCGCAGGTACTGTGCCAGGCCTTCAGACGTGTGTCAGTACTGTCTGTTTCATGTGTAGCATATGGCCTTCAGCCTAACGTCATAACAAATTTAAGATTGACGTCTGCCGGGTCACAAGTGAGGTCCATAGTAAGCAACTGTAGTGAAGTTAAACAATTGCTGAGATGCTGTGTCAACTGATATACGTCATTTTTCTGTACGTGATGTAGTCTCAGTTATGTTCGGAAAGCCTCGAGGTTCTTAACTAGCAAATCAATGATAGCAGGTGAAAATTTGTGCCAGATCGGGACTCGAACCTGTATACCTCGCCTTGACCACCTTTGCCGTCCTATCATGCTTCCCAGCCGACTCAAATTCTCAGCCTGCTACACCATTATTGATGTAGCATCACCTACCCATTAAGCCTTTATTCACAGTTCCTTGTTCCTGCAGGATATTGGGCGTGACGTGCATCTTCAGTGAAAGGCAGGACCTCTGGCAGTCATCACCACACACACACACACTCTCACACACACATAAAAAAATTGCATCACCTCTGTTTTTAGAACTCCTGAAGATAGACGTTGACTGTGGATATTGTATCACACAGGCAGTACCTTTTTCAACAATGGAAGTGTCCAGGCGTCTCGGAGTGAACCAAAGCACTGTTTGGACATGGAGAGATAGATAGAGGTAGCAATTGTCGATAACATTCTTCACTTAGGCCACCCAAGGGTTACTACTGCAGTGGATGACCGCTACCTACGGATTATGGCTCTAAGGAACCCTGACAGCAACGCCATCGTGTTGAATAACGCTTTTCGTGCAGCCATAGGACGTCGAGTTACGACTCAAACTGTGTGCAATACGCTGCATTATGCGCAACTTCACGCCTGGTGTCCATGGCGAGGTCCATCTTCGCAACCACGACACAATGCAGCGCGATACAGATGCGCCCAACAACATGCCGAATGGACCGATCAGGATTGGCATCACGTTCTCTTCACCGATGAGTGTCGCATATGGCTTGGACCAGACCATCGTCATAGACATGTTTGGAGGCAACTCTGTCAGGCTGAACACCTTAGAAACACTGTCCAGCGAGTGCAGCAAGGTAAAGGTTCTCTGCTCTTTTGGGGTGGCGTTATGTGGGGCCGACGTACGTCGCTGGTGGTCATGGAAGGTGCCGTAACGGCTGTACGACACGTGAACGGCATCCTCCGACCTACAGTGCAACCACATCGTCAGCACATTACCGTGGCATTCGTCTTCATGGATGACAGTTGGCGCCCCCATCGTGCAAATCTTGTGAATGACTTCCACCAGGATAACGACATCGCTCGACTAGAGTGGCCAGCATGTTCTCCTGACATGAACCCTAACGACAATGCCTTGGATAGATTGAAAATGGTAGTTTACGGACGACGAATCTTACCAATCAATCTGAGGAATCTACGCCGAATCGCCATTGAGGAGTGGGACAATCTGGACCAACAGTGCCTCGATGAACTTGTGGATAGCTAGCCACGACGAATACAGGCATGCATCTATGCAAAAGGTCATGCTGCTGGGTATTAGAGTTACTGGTGTGTACAGAAAACTGGACCTTCACCAAAAAATGGTTCAAATGGCTCTGAGCACTATGGGACTTAACATCTAAGGTGATCAGTCCCCTAGAACTTAGAACTACTGAAACCTAACTAACCTAAGGACAGCACACAACACCCAGTCATCACCAGGCAGAGAAAATCCCTGACCCCGCCGGGAATCGAACCCGGGAACCCGAGCGCGGGAAGCGAGAAGGCTACCGCACGACCACGAGCTGCGGACGGACTTCCATCGCTGAAGGTCTCGCTATATGGTGGCACAACATGCAATGTGTGGTTTTCATGAGCAAATAAAATGGTGGAAATGTTGTTTGTCTTGATCTCTAGTCTAATTTTCTATATGCGTTCCTGAACTCTCCTGTCTTGCGTCTTGCTCTGAGGATGCAATGATGTACGTCTGACTCATTGGATTTGTCATAAGCGAAAGCGTCTTTCAAATTCAGAGAGCGGCTGTTGGTGTAATTAACTATTTGTGCGGTGGAAGTATTCATCGCACACTAATGACTCTAGTAATTATTCCCCTTCATTTAGTTTTTAACAAACAGGGAACATAACTTGAAATCTGGTTTTGCAGGACAGAACGGATCAGATTGTAGAAAGGGCCAAGGTCAATTACTGTTAGTTATACAAGAACACACACAACTTTATTCCTTAAGCCAATGCACAGGGCCCAAGTAACTTCTCCCGAATAAGTTTAAATGAATGCCTTTAATACACCAGGATTTAGAGTAACAGCTGAAGGCCTTACTTAAGTAAAACTGCAATATCTTCTTGGCTAAAGGCCAAAATAATACACTCCTGGAAATGGAAAAAAGAACACATTGACACCGGTGTGTCAGACCCACCATACTTGCTCCGGACACTGCGAGAGGGCTGTACAAGCAATGATCACACGCACGGCACAGCGGACACACCAGGAACCGCGGTGTTGGCCGTCGAATGGCGCTAGCTGCGCAGCATTTGTGGACCGCCGCCGTCAGTGTCAGCCAGTTTGCCGTGGCATACGGAGCTCCATCGCAGTCTTTAACACTGGTAGCATGCCGCGACAGTGTGGACGTGAACCGTATGTGCAGTTGACGGGCTTTGAGCGAGGGCGTATAGTGGGCATGCGGGAGGCCGGGTGGACGTACCGCCGAATTGCTCAACACGTGGGGCGTGAGGTCTCCACAGTACATCGATGTTGTCGCCAGTGGTCGGCGGAAGGTGCACGTGCCCGTCGACCTGGGACCGGACCGCAGCGACGCACGGATGCACGCCAAGACCGTAGGATCCTACGCAGTGCCGTAGGGGACCGCACCGCCACTTCCCAGCAAATTAGGGACACTGTTGCTCCTGGGGTATCGGCGAGGACCATTCGCAACCGTCTCCATGAAGGTGGGCTACGGTCCCGCACACCGTTAGGCCGTGTTCCGCTCACGCCCCAACATCGTGCAGCCCGCCTCCAGTGGTGTCGCGACAGGCGTGAATAGAGGGACGAATGGAGACGTGTCGTCTTCAGCGATGAGAGTCGCTTCTGCCTTGGTGCCAATGATGGTCGTATGCGTGTTTGGCGCCGTGCAGGTGAGCGCCACAATCAGGACTGCATACGACCGAGGCACACAGGGCCAACACCCGGCATCATGGTGTGGGGAGCGATCTCCTACACTGGCCGTACACCACTGGTGATCGTTGAGGGGACACTGAATAGTGCACGGTACATCCAAACCGTCATCGAACACATCGTTCTACCAATCCTAGACCGGCAAGGGAACTTGCTGTTCCAACAGGACAATGCACGTCCGCATGTATCCCGTGCCACACAACGTGCTCTAGAAGGTGTAAGTCAACTACCCTGGCCAGCAAGATCTCCGGATCTGGCCCCATTGAGCATGTTTGGGACTGGATGAAGCGTCGTCTAACGCGGTCTGCACGTCCAGCACGAACGCTGGTCCAACTGAGGCGCCAGGTGGAAATGGCATGGCAAGCCGTTCCACAGGACTACATCCAGCATCTCTACGATCGTCTCCATGGGAGAACAGCAGCCTGCATTGCTGCGAAAGGTGGATATACACTGTACTAGTGCCGACATTGTGCATGCTCTGTTGCCTGTGTCTATGTGCCTGTGGTTCTGTCAGTGTGATAATGTGATGTATCTGATCCCAGGAATGTGTCAATAAAGTTTCCCCTTCCTGGGACAATGAATTCACGGTGTTCTTATTTCAATTTCCAGGAGTGTATTTCAGATCAGCTAAGGAAATTATTTAAAGTCCAAGCATTTACAAAATCCTGATAAAGGCCATATTAAGGAAAATTCAAGTTAATTCTCCGGCTGAAAGCCAAATTAAGAAAATTTTCTTTACATAATGAAAAATACTTTAAAGGTAAGCCTTAACATAGTACAACAGAAGAACACCTTGAGAAAACTTGAAGTATCTTGTCGGCTGAAGGCCCAAACAATTACTCAAGAATAATTAAAGAAAACCTTAAGATAAGATTTAACGAACATGGCTGAAGGCCGTTTCAAAAATTCAAAATAATTAAAGAGAGACCTTACAGGCTAGGATTTACATATTAAAGCCACAGATCCTGAAACAAGGCCTAATCTTAAATATGTTATGACGTTAGGTTGAAGGCCATATGCTACACATGAAACAGACAGTACTGACACACGTCTGAAGGCCTGGTACAGTACCTGCGACCAAATAAAATTTACAATGACAAACAACAAACAGTGGTGCTCAGAAGTGTTCGAATGGTTGACCTGGGGAGGAAACTCTAACCACAGTTTAGGTTAGACAGCCAAGTGGAACACTAAACTATCGGGTTGCAGCATTGCCTACGGACGGCTAACAAACCAACCAACCGCCTAATCAATTCCCTTCCACCCGAACAACAGCACAACCACCACAGGTGTGTTGATGATGTTTGGTTTGTTGGGCGCTCAACTGCGCGGTTATCAGCGCCCGGTCCACCACAGGTACCAGCGAAGAGGAGAATCGCAGCAGGTTTATGTCTTAATAATTGGCGTGTAAACACAGTCAAGGCAGAATAAAAACTCAAAGAGAAAAAGAGAACAACCCCAAGCTCTCGAACTACACACCATGCCAGACAGTATCAACACAGCGAGGAAAACACAGTGCAGCAAAACTACGTTAACGGCCAAAAGGCAGAAGATAACGCTGGTGCACTTCACTAATAAATTAATAATCACTTCAAAGGTTAAACACCATACAAGCAGATGGCTGCAAAATTTTTCTGACTCCAACCAACCATCACGTTGCCGCTTGTGGGGAAAGCCCAGGACGCAACAACCAGCAGTTAACGAAAAGATGTAACAGCGGTTGAGCTTTTATGACAGGTTCACTGATTACTGAACTCCAGTATGCAGGTGCGGTGGGCTACGAACTTAGGACTTCTCGCAGCTAGTGCCACACAACTCCGACCGCACGTGCACGCCGCCAGCAGCCCCAGTCTGATTACACACCCCAGAGACTTCCTCGCTGCTCCGCCGCAACCGACCAACTGCCACACACACCATGACACGGAAATATAACTGCCACACCAAATAACTTACAGCAGCACCAGTATCAAACTTCCTGGCAGATTAAAACTGTGTGCCGGACCGAGAATCGAACTCGGGACCTTATTCTTTCGCGAGCAAGTGCTCTACCGACTGAGTAACCAAGCACGACTCACGACCCGTCCTCACAGATTTAATTCCGCCAGTACCTCGTCTCCTGCCTTCCAAACTTCACAGACGCTCTCCTGCGAACCTTGCAGAACTAGGACTCCTGGAAGAAAGGATATTGTGGAGACATGGCTTAGTCACAGCCTGGCGGATGTTTCTAGAATGAAATTTTCACTCTACAGCGGAGTGTGCGCTTATATGAAACTTCCTGGCAGATTTAAACTGTGTGCCGGACCAGGAAGAACTCGGGACCCTTGGCTATCGCGGGCAAGTGTTCTACCGACTGAGCTACCCAAGCACGATTCACGACCCGTCCTCACAGCTTAAATTCCGCCAGTACCTCGTCTCCTGCCTTCCAAACTTCACAGAAGGTCTCCTGCGAACCTTGCAGAACTAACACTCCTGGAAGAAAGGATATTGCAGAGACATGGCTTAGCCACAGCCTGGGGATGTTTCTAGAATGAAACTTTCTTTCAGTGCACCATTCGCGACCTAACAAGGAAACGGAGTGAAAGCCAGTTCCACAAGAAGTACCCTTTTCCATACACGGTAAGGAGAAGGAGGAAGTATAAAATGGGATTAACTGGTCAGTCGCTTCCGTTTCAGCACTTTTTACTTTGTATTAGCATTTAACATGGCAAAAAAGTTTCTAAAGCCAAGATCGCATAAATATGTCTTTATTTCCAGCATCCGATTTCGACAGACTTTGCTGACATGTTCAGGTCTTCAAAATTTTTTACGAAACTTATTTATTGTGACTTTCTAAGACATGAAGACGACAGCAAAATCTGTCGAAACCGGTTGTTAAACGTTGAGAAACATTTATGTGAGTTTGGCGTTATTGTTTTTCAGCACGTAAAGCAGATCACCATCTCGACGTGCCAAGATTCTGTTTGCGTTTAACAATTAGAGCTAGCATTTAGGAAATACACTTCATCATCCAACCTGCGTATATGCGCCTGTTGGGGTCCGATATGTAGAGGAACTTGTTGATGGTCTCTTGCGGTGCTGCGACGGGGGCGGCGGGGTCCCCCGAGTGGCAGGCCTGGTGCGCCAGGTACAGGAAGAGCGGCCTCTCCGTGTCGTGCTCCAGGATGAGCCGCTCCGCCTCCTCCGTGTAGACGTCCGTGGAGTAGCGGCCGGCGTACTCCCACGCCGTCGTCAGGTTCTTCCACAGGATGTAGCCGTTCAGCTCCTGTAACAAATAAAGTCGCTACACTCGTACACTGTTGTGACGGACTGTGTTGAAGCCTGAGCTTCTGGCAGGCTTCAGCAACCAAGTAACTGATATGCGGGCCAGCCACCAATGTACGAGGGCAGTTCAATAAGTAATGCAACACATTTTTTTTCTCGGCCAATTTTGGTTGAAAAAACCGGAAATTTCTTGTGGAATATTTTCAAACATACCCGCTTTGTCTCGTATAGTTTCATTGACTTCCGACAGGTGGCAGCGCTGTACGGAGCTGTTAAAATGGCGTCTGTAGCGGATGTGCGTTGCAAACAACGGGCAGTGATCGAGTTTCTTTTGGCGGAAAACCAGGGCATCTCAGATATTCATAGGCGCTTGCAGAATGTCTACGGTGATCTGGCAGTGGACAAAAGCACGGTGAGTCGTTGGGCAAAGCGTGTGTCATCATCGCCGCAAGGTCAAGCAAGATTGTGTGATCTCCCGCGTGCGGGCCGGCCGTGCACAGCTGTGACTCCTGAAATGATGATCGACGGATCACCATCAAACAACTCAGTGCTCAAATTGACATCTGTGTTGTTAGTGCTGTCACAATTGTTCACCAGTTGGGATATTCAAAGGTTTGTTCCCGCTGGGTCCCTCGTTGTCCTACCGAACACCATAAAGAGCAAAGGAGAACCATCTGTGCGGAATTGCTTGCTCGTCATGTGGCTGAGGGTGACAATTTCTTGTCAAAGATTGTTACAGGCGATGAAACATGGGTTCATCACTTCGAACCTGAAACAAAACGGCAATCAATGGAGTGGCGCCACATCCACTCCCCTACCAAGAAAAAGTTTAAAGCCATACCCTCAGCCGGTAAAGTCATGGTTACAGTCTTCTGGGACGCTGAAGGGGTTATTCTGTTCGATGTCATTCCTTATGGTCAAACGATCAAGTCTGAAGTGTATTGTGCTACTCTTCAGAAATTGAAGAATCGACTTCAGCGTGTTCGTTGGCACAAAAATCTGAACGAACTTCTCCTTCTTCATGACAACGCAAGACCTCACACAAGTCTTCGCACCCGAGAGGAGCTCACAAAACTTCAGTGGACTGTTCTTCCTCATGCACCCTACAGCCCCGATCTCGCACCGTCGGATTTCCATATGTTTGGCCCAATGAAGGACGCAGTCCGTGGGAGTCACTACGCGGATGATGAAGAAGTTATTGATGCAGTACGACGTTGGCTCCGACATCGACCAGTGGAATGGTACCGTGCAGGCATACAGGCCCTCATTTCAAGGTGGCGTAAGGCCGTAGTATTGAATGGGGATTACGTTGTAAAATAGTGTTGTGTAGCTAAAAGATTGGGGAATAACCTGGTGTATTTCAATGCTGAATAAAACAACCCCTGTTTCAGAAAAAAAATGTGTTGCATTACTTATTGAACTGCCCTCGTAATTCTACAGCTATCTTCTGTAATAGTATCTACGTAGCACCCTACAACGCGGCGTTTTGGCGTCAATATTTGGCTGAGTAGCACGCGGTGTAGCGCAACGCGCCTGGCTGCAAGGAAATTGTCCCAACTCAGACCACAGCAGCATTACTTCGGCGTCGTTCAGTGGACGGCACAGTCTCCGTAAAGCCATCTGCCAAAGCTCATCAAGAACGAACAAGGCACACCTGCATTTCTACGAACAGTCAGCTAGCCGTGATGATTCTGGGTTTCGAGTGGGATCCGTAGGGTTCAGGCTGTTCAGTCGCCACTGTCACTCAGCACATCAGTTGGTGTCCATCCACCTTGAGTTCAGCTTGAGCTTACTGCATGCCTCTATCAGGCGCCTATTCCAGCCATTGGCCTTACGCAACAAGAACTGACACGGTAAGTGGTCAGCTAGGAGGTGGTGCCGAAGCCAGAGTGGCACTGCAACAGTTTTACGTGGCGTCACTGACTACCTAGCAGCCACGACAAGCACTTGGGACACAATTGTAGGAGTGGTGTGCGGAAGGTATTTAGCAATCGAAAAAAAAATTACTGACTAGTGGAAGCAGTGAAGGAAAGAGATTGGTGAGAAGAGTACAGTGCGCCCCCTCAGGTAGGAAGAACTTGTCTGATGACGCAGCTGGGGAAGATATCAGAGTCGATATGGAAGACATGAGGGACCGAGTATTACGAGTTTAACAGAACTTTGGAAGAATTGAAGTGAAATAAGGCAGGAGGGGTGCCTAATCCTGCTATGGAATTCATGAAATTATTATGGGGATTTGACAACCAAGTGGGTATCGAAATTGGTGTATAGCAGTCATGAGTCTGGAGATATACTATCACACTTTAGAGAAGATATCATCCACAGGTTCCCAAAGGTATCAATGGAAGCTAAAGTGCGCGTAATTTATGACGGCGGCCGATTTTAAGTTCGTTCTGCGCATCTGACGTCACAAAACACAGTCAGCCAATGATCAGAGAACGACGTTGCCAGAGCTAGACTGCAGTGCAGACCACGGACGAGTGTCTTCAGTTTTAGAAATGTTCAGTAATAACTAAAGTAAGTGAACAAAGCAGTGTCTTGACAGCTGACTTTCTTTTATAGAAAGTTTGGAAAAAGCATTCTTTATACCAATTGCTTCATATTCTATTAATTAATTAAACCAAACAAGCAATAAGCCTCCTAATTCAGGCGATAGCAAGGAAAGGTGTTTGTATCATTCTCACTAACCGCTTTTTCGCAATAAAGAACAGCGGTAATTGTTTATTTCCTATTGTACTTCGACGAAACGAGAGTAATTCATAGTCATACCAACAGTGGTTGTCGGTATTTTGCGTGATATGTTAAAATCCTCCGGGTGATATACTGAATGTCAAGCTGCGTTAGCGTGATGGTTAAAGTGTATGGCCACGAAGCGAAAGGTTCTGACTTTAAACCTTATTCGGTGCTTAGTATTATCTTTATTTACAAACGATATCGAAGTGTCTCACTTCATGAATTTTATTCGTTTAAATGTAATTTTTTGAAATTTCTAGTGGAAACTATACGCTATGGACTTTTACCTCTGCAAACTCTTCAAAATTTCGTTCAATGGTTTACTACATCTAATACTGCACAATAACTACGTTGAACTTCGAAACATAATTAAGTCATTTATGGGGGGAAGGTATCGGTCAAGAACCTATGTAGAAATCAAATTTTGGGGCCAAATAGTATTTGTGAAATCGAATGATAAAGTGTGTCAAAGCAGTCGAAACACCATGTGCCTGCACAGGTGAGCAGTGCAATGATGACAAAATCGTGCACATCGCGGAATTCGGGGAGCACGTCCCTGTAGCAGCGAAAGGGTTAATACTGCCGTGGTGGCTTTACTTCATAAACTGCGCGCTCCCCTTTAAACGTAAGTTTGCGAACTATACTATGGCGCTGCTTCTCTTGGCGCGTACAACTGGCAACGCAGCAATCTCCCGCGTCTGGGCGGGCATGCGCGAACCTGCAAGATAAAAGAATTGAACTATAAGTGGAGATCTATCACACAAACAGCTTAATGGCTCAGTCAAAGAAGCTGCTGACGACCATTATAAAGGGTGAGTCACCTAACGTTACCGCTGGATATATTTCGTAAACCACATCAAATACTGACGAATCGATTCCACAGACCGAACGTGAGGAGAGGGCTAGTGTAATTGGTTAATACAAACCATAAAAAATGCACGGAAGTATGTTTTTTAACACAAAACGACGTTTTTTAAGTGGAACCCCATTAGTTTTGTTAGCACATCTGAACATATAAAGAAATACGTAATCAGTGCCGTTTGTTGCATTGTAAAATGTTAATTACATCCGGAGATATTGTAACCTAAAGTTGACGCTTGAGCACCACTCTTCCGATGTTCGATCGTGTGTATCGGAGAGCACTGAATTACGTAGGGATCCAAAGGGAACGGTGATGGACCTTAGGTACAGAAGAGACTGGAACAGCATATTACGTCCACATGCTAACACCTTTTTATTGGTCTTTTTCACTGACGCACGCATTACCATGAGGGGGTGAGGTACACGTTCGACGGGCGTTTCATAGGACGTAGAGGACGCATAAATTGGCCAGCCCGTTCTCCTGATCTTACACCTCTGGACTTCTTTCTGTGGGGCACGTTAAAGGAGAATGTTTACCGTGATGTGCCTACAACCCCAGAGGATATGAAACAACGTATTGTGGCAGCCTGCGGCGACATTACACCGAATGTACTGCGGCGTATACGATATTCATTACGCCAGAGATTGCAATTGTGTGCAGCAAATGATGGCGACCACATTGAACATCTATTGGCCTGACATGGCGGGACACATTCTATTCCACTCCGTAATTGAAAACGGAAACCACGTGTGTACGTGTACCTCACCCCTCATGGTAATGTACATGTGCGTCAGTGAAAGAGACCAATAAAAAGGTGTTAGCATGTGGACGTAATGTGCTGTTCCAGTCTCTTCACCGTTCCGTTTGGATCCCTACGTAATTCGGTGCTCTTCGATACACACGATCGAACAGCGGAGGAGTGGTACTCAAGCGTCAACTTCAGGTTAAAATATCTCCGGAAGTAATTACCATTTTACAATGCAACAAACGGCACTGATTACGTATTTGTTTATATGTTCAGATGTGCTAACAAAACTAACGGGGTTCCATTTAAAAAAACGTAGGTTTTTCTTAAAAAACATACTTCCGTGCATTTTTTTATGGTTTGTATTAACCAATTACACTAACCCCTCTCCTCACGTTTGGTCTGTGGAATCGATTCGTCAGTATTTGATGTGGTTTACGAAATATATCCAGCGGTAACGTTAGGTGACTCACCCTGTGTACGGAAGAATGTGGAAGGAAACTTAGGATCTGGTTAAGGAACATTCACTGGATTTCAGTATTCCGAGATCCACAGTGTCAACAGCGTGCCGAGAATACCAAATCTGAGGCATTAACTCTTACCAGACAGAACGCAGCGGCCGACGGCCTTTGGGTGGCGACTGAGAGCAACGGCGTTTACGTAGAGTTGTCAGTGTTAAAAGACAATCAACACTTCGTGAAATAACCGCAGAAATCCGGCAGAGTACTGCGGCGAAATTTGGCTCTAATAGGCTATGGTCGCAGACGACTGACGCAAGTTGCTTTGCTCACAACAATACATCGCTTGCAGTGCCTCTTCTATCTAGACCATATCTATTGGACCCTGGATTACTGGAAAGCTGTGGCCTGGTCAGACGAGGCCCGGTTTCAGTTGGCAAGAGCTGACGACATGGTTCGAGTGTAGCGGAAGCCCGACGAAGTCATGGATCCAAGTTGTCAACTACGCACTGTGATACCTGGTGGCGGCTCCACAATGGTATGAACTGTGTTCACATGGAATGGACTTGATCGTCTGGTCCCGCTCTACCGATCATTGACTTGAAACGGTTTTGTTTGGCTATCTGGAGACCATTTACAGCCATTCATGGATACTTTTTCCCCAGACAGCGACTGAATTTTTATGGATGACAATGCGTTATCACTATCACAGGCACGAACTTGCCACATAAAGAAGTACATAAAGTTACCTGGATGTCCCAAGATGGAAGTACGAAGAACCAGATCGAACATGTTCGAGCTGACGGAGGTCATCATGGAAGTGTCGAACGTGTACGTACCTTCCGCGGGGGCAGATATGCACCTCGACCACTTTTTGGTTGTACCCAAACTACGTCTCAAACTGTCCACCAAATGGCGAAATAATGAAAAAAGTATGATCCGCTTTGACAAGAAAACATTGAAAGATCTAGCAGTGAAAGAGCGTTACCAAAAGAAAAGTTGCAGAATATCTCACAACATCGGAGGATAGTAACTACGTAGAAGGCGCATGAGTGGCATTACGAAATGCAGTATTACTGAGCGAAATGAAGAGCTTTTTTGCGTTCCAGAACCCAGTTGTAAACGTTGATTTGATGAAGAATTTGGGAAATCCGTAGAGACCAGATCAACGACAAGCCTGAAATGGCTAGAGCAACCGTCAGATGATCAAGAATTCCTTTTTCCGATGAGAGGCGAAACACAGACAGCTCATAAGGAGGAAGAAAAGGGGAGCACCAAAAAATCTGTTGATAGCAGTCGAAGAGTCAAAGTCCTCACTCTCTTTTTTCGAGGCCTCAAGATTTGCGAGAGGTGTCTACCGGCAACCTACACTGGTTTTAACGAGTGAGACTGGTGAAGTGATACCATCACCAGAGCAGTCAAACCTATTTTAAAAAACATTTCGTGGGTTTATTGAACCATGACAACCCAACAGTGTTGACAACTCAGATACAGGGCAAGTTTGATGGAGAGGAAATCCATGAACCAACAGAAGAGGAAAACCCTGTTGATCTAAAGGCCCTCAAGAACAACAAAGCTCGAGGTGATAGAGGTATCAGAGCTGAGATGCTACGCCTAAGGGATGAAGCATTGACGGACATGTTGTAGCGGTTAATATTTACCATCTGGATAGTGGAAAAAACTACTGAAGAATGGAAGAGCGCAAGTATATGTCCCATCTTCAAGAAGGGAGATGCCACACAAGTATCCAACTACCGCGGGATTTCACCGCTTGAGAATTGGGAGCAAAGTATTTCGAATGCTGCTCCGTAACCGCTTGAAACCACTGCATGAATAAATTACAGGCCCTTATAAATGTGGCTTCATCTCTGGACAGTCGACTCCTGATCACATATTTACCTTGAGGCAGCTAACAAAATAATGTTACAAGTTTGATCACAACTACGTCTCGTCTTCATTGATTTTGGAGAAGCATACTCTATACTACGAAAAACGTTAGAAGAACTTGACATTCCACCTGAATTCATCAGACGAATATCACCTTGCTTCTCCCAATCAACTTGCCAAGTAAGTTTCGGTAACCAACTACCATCACCATTCGGTATTCGAAAAGGATTGCGACAAGGAGATCCATTGGCGCCAATTCAATTCAACATGGCCTTGGTAAAAGTAAGCTTCGATACTGGTCGAAACAGAGAACTGGAGATGTTGGGAACAGACACGGCCAAAAATTGAAGCAGAAGAGGCTACAGTGGTTTAGCCACATTTTTCGAGGTTGTGGATCCCTCCGTGTTTTCCGTTCCCAACCTGCTGCAAGACGCCCAAAGGGACGACCGAGAACGCGATGGAAGGATCGGGTACTGGCCGTACTCAAGTTGAGCCGACAGCGGTAGAATATGAGGCTGGTGACCGACAAATACGGACCGTCATCTGCAATAAATGTCTCCCATACTGAGATTGTGAGTGACTGGTGCTTTTTTTTATTTTTGTAATGAGTGCCTTTGCAAATTTTTATTGTTGTGGACTGTCAAGGCAGCCAGTCCACAGTGACGGGTAGCCGATAGAAAGGCACGCGTACACACACGCCGACTGGCGTGATTTCTGGAACGGGATAATTAGTGAATGCGATAAAGAAAAGAACGTAGCTACTAGAACACTTAACTTTTATGCATCCTTTGGTATACAGCAATCTTGATGATACAAGTGAGACTCATTAAGATACATGCAATGTTACAAATGACGCCTTGCTAGGTCGTAGCCATTAACTTAGCTGAAGGCTATTCTAACTGTCTCTCGGCAAATGAGAGGAAGGCTTCGTACGTCTAGTCGCTAGCAATGTCGTCGTACAACTGGGGCGAGTGCTAGTCCGCCGTTCTAGACCTGCCATGTGGTGGCGCTAGGTCTGCAAATACTGACAGTGGCGACACGCGGGTCCGACATGTACTAATGGACCGCGGCCGATTTAAGCTACCACCTAGCAAGTGTGGTGTCTGGCGGTGACACCACATTTATAGCGTGTAGTTTGTTGTAGTCTTTTTACATTGTGGTTTGCACCGTTTTTTATTCTGCTGTAGGCCTTAAAGGCCCTTAGACGCAATTAATGATGATGATGATGATGATATACATACAGAGTCGGGGTTCGCTGTAGCCTTGGAGAATCGACACTACAATTTCACATGCAACTCTGCAACCAGAACTGGTCAGCCCGTAACACTGGAGAGACAGGTGGCTACTGCGGCTTTAAAGGCTAGAACTGGGTTTGAATTTTATTTTACCCAATTTTTATGGGCTTAAAATGTTCCGCAGAGAGTCTCTTTTTAAGATTCGTTCATATCAAGTGTCCCACAAGTGTTAAAATACGTAAAACCCTCTATTTACCTCTAATGGTTCTCGCGCATAAGAGCGATCTAATGCAATCGATTTATTATGTATGTAATATAGTAGTTACTGATGTAATTAGGGTCCTACTAGTTTCGAATAGTATCACAGAGGGCAATTAGTATCAAGTAAAATACTATTCTCAACAAGATTTCTATTTGTAACGTGATTTGTTTCTGGTAAATAGTCGTAAAGCACGTGTTTCTTTCTCGTCTGTGTAACTTGTCAATTCGCTTGTTTTTTGTGCGAAGCAAAACTTGAGAAAAAGTTCGAAAAGTAATCCCAGTCTTACAGAAAACACTTCGATTCGTAAGTGGACGCCTCTTAATCGACGTAGATTCGTCAAGATGAGAGTGTTTCAACGTAGGCGAAATAAAAGGCCAGTTGTACGGTGCTTGAATTAACGATTAAAGGTTTCTTCCGTTTCAGTAATAAAAAGCACAAGCTGTAACTTTAATCGCTTGTATTTTATAAACAACACTTTTGAAGTTGGCGGGAGCTATAACTCATGAAATATGAGTGCATTTACATCATATCTTTTTGTAACATGTGCGTCGGCATTTAGTCTACTGTAGTTCGCACAATTTTTGCGCTACATTTTAATTCCGAGTGTTGGTGCACGTTTCTTTAACCAATGTTCCTGTTTTCAGAAAAATATTCTTTCATTTCAGAGAGTGCCACCATTTTGTGAAGCTTTTTTTATAATTTGTCTGTATACTACGTTACACAGTACCATTAGTTCCAAAGCAGATTTTGAAATTTTGTTCTAAACTGACCTTTGTGGCTTTCAGAGCCACCAGCAACCGTCCTCCTAGTCGTGCAGTAGCCTCTGTTTCTATTACTTAAAAAAGTACACAATTAAGTCTTAAAGGTGTAATAATAAAGATCTAAAGTCAGTTTTGTAACTTTTTCGTTATTTTATTGAAAAAAAGTGATGAATATCGCTTCAAAAATCTAGCGTCACTCTCTTTACCTCTGTTGCAGTTGGAAGGTAATCGACGTCTGCTGTGATTGTAGGGATTTCATTGATCAGTAAAAACAGGAAAAGGGAATAACGTAGTATAGAATTTGACAGGAATTAGTAGAAGCTGCAAATTAGATACACATTTGTAATTTCAGAGATTCTAATTTGGATGACGACAGACAAAGTCGTTGTAAAAGATCTTGTTTATGCAATATCAGGCCTATTAAAGGTAGTGCTATGTTGTGTCTCTTAGATTTTATTCTCACCATTTGGCGGAAAAGTGCGGTGAGGATTAAGTAAAGTTTAGAAGAAAGGAAGTATTGCGCTGAGTTTGGACATTTACGAGGGCATACGGGAAAGTAATGCCTCAGAATATTTTATTCTGTTCTCAATATCGGCTGAGGTATTACATGCGATGCACATTATTAGGTCGACGTTACCGCTTCGCCGATGCAAGTTGCAAACCGCTGCCGCTTCAGGGTTCTGAACTGTAGCGTGTATCATGGCAACGTGTAACCTAATTGTGTCGGTTAGTGAGAAACAGCGCGCTGAAATCGAGTTGCAGACCACAGAAGGGGTGCCTCGAATTGAAATCGGCTGAATGAAAGCTCTGTATAGTGGTGATAGCATCGCCATCAGTAGCGCGCAGCATTGGTGTCGTCCGTGCTAGCAATCAAGTTAACGGTGATGCTTATATTAACATGTGTGTCACAGCCGGGAGTGGGGGACTGTGCACGGCAACCGACGAGACTCATTAGCATCGGGTTGGTGAATTCATCAGAGGCAGTGGTCGGCTAACAGCCACAGCTCTCAGGTAAGTGTGACAGATCGCAGACGGTGTGCAGAAAACAGTGTGCGTGGTGGGTGCCTCCAATGCTCCCTCCTGACGTGAAACAAAGGTGAGTGGACACCTGTCAACTGTTTCCTTTGCACTTTAACCTTGAGGGTAATGATTTCCTCAACAATGTGACAGGTAATGAAAGCAGGGTTCACAGTTTTGAGCCAGAAAACAAGAAAACGTTTATGAATGGAGGTCCACCATGAACGATCGCCAAAGCAAAAAAAAAAAAAAAAAAAAAAAAGTTCAAGGCCATGCTAGCAGCAGGCAAAGTCATGCTAACAGTGCTGTGAGATGTTCAATGCGTGGTGCATTTGTAATTCATGCATAAAGGCGCCACCACAAATTCTGCAAGGCACTACGAGGCCCTCAGAAAACTGAAAGCGGGAATTCGAAGACTATGCCCGCAAATGGAGCAAACTCTTCTTCAGCATGACAATGTCAAAAGACACTTTACCGAGCGAGGTGGCGCAGTGGTTAGCACACTGGACTCGCATTCGGGAGGACTACAGTTCAATCCCGTCTCCAGCCATCCTGATTAAGGTTTTCCGTGGTTTCCCTAAATCGTTTCAGGCAAATGCCGGGATGGTTCCTTTGAAAGGGCACGGCCGATTTCCTTCCCAATCCTTCCCTAATCCGAGCTTGCGCTCCGTCTCTAATGACCTCGTTGTCGACGGGACGTTGAACACTGACCACCACCACCACCATCAAAAGACCCTTGAGCGCTGCGGCGTCTGCAGCAATCCGAAGACTTGGGTTGATTGTCATCAACCATCATCCGTACCGTCCTGAGCCGTGCGTGGCTCGTGTTCCCGCCATCGTGTATTTTACACCCTGTTTTTAACGTACTTCCACCTCACTACGTTAACTTAAATTACGACTGTGACTGAGTTGCTGCTTTGCCTGACTCTCAGCGGCGTTATCAGAGTTTACCGATATATCCCCTCTTGTAATATCTTAGCTGGACTGCTATTACTTCGCCGACCGGGGTGGCCGAGAAGTTCTAGGCGCTTCAGACAGGAACTGCGCGACCGCTAGGGTCGCAGGTTCGAATCCTGCCTCGAGCATGTAAAGGGTGTTCAAAAATGACCGGTATATTTGAAACGGTAATAAAAACTAAACGAGCAGCGATAGAAATACACCGTTTGTTGCAATATGCTTGGGACAACAGTACATTTTCTGGCGGACAAACTTTCGAAATTACAGTAGTTACAATTTTCAACAACAGATGGCGCTGCAAGTGATGTGAAAGATATAGAAGACAACGCAGTCTGTGGGTGCGCCATTCTGTACGTCGTCTTTCTGCTGTAAGCGTGTGCTGTTCACAACGTGCAAGTGTGCTGTAGACAACATGGTTTATTCCTTAGAACAGAGGATTTTTCTGGTGTTGGAATTCCACCGCCTAGAACACAGTGTTGTTGCAACAAGACGACGTTTTCAACGGAGGTTTAATGTAACCAAATGACCGAAAAGCGATACAATAAAGGATCTGTTTGAAAAATTTCAACGGACTGGGAACGTTACGGATGAACGTGCTGGAAAGGTAGGGCGACCGCGTACGGCAACCACAGAGGGCAACGCGCAGCTAGTGCAGCAGGTGATCCGACAGCGGCCTCGGGTTTCCGTTCGCCGTGTTGCAGCTGAGGTCCAAATGACACCAACGTCCACGTATCGTCTCATGCGCCAGAGTTTACACCTCTATCCATACAAAATTCAAACGCGGCAACCCCTCAGCGCCGCTACCATTGCTGCGCGAGAGACATTCGCTAACGATATAGTGCACAGGATTGATGACGGCGATATGCCCCATGTTGCAGTCCCATCGTCCCTGCATCCTCAAAAAGTACTGGTCTGGGCCGCCATTTCTTCCAAAGGAATCATTGGCCCATTTTTCAGATCGGAAACGATTACTGCATCACGCTATCTGGACATTCTTCGTGAATTTGTGGCGGTACAAACTGCCTTAGACGACACTGCGAACACCTCGTGGTTTATGCAAGATGGTGCCCAGCCACATCGCATGGCCGACGTCTTTAATTTCCTGAATGAATATTTCGATGATCGTGTGATTGCTTTGGGCTATCCGAAACATACAGGAGGCGGCGTGGATTGGCCTCCCTATTCGCCAGACATGAACCCCTGTGACTTCTTTCTGTGGGGACACTTGAAAGACCAGGTGTACCGCCAGAATCCAGAAACAATTGAACAGCTGAAGCAGTACATCTCATCTGCATGTGAAGCCATTCCGCCAGACACGTTGTCAAAGGTTTCGGGTAATTTCATTCAGAGACTACGCCATATTATTGCTACTCATGGTGGATATGTGGAAAATATCGTACTATAGAGTTTCCCAGACCGCAGCGCCATCTGTTGTTGAAAATTGTAACTACTGTAATTTCGACAGTTTGTCTGCCTGAAAATGTACTGTTGTCAAAAGCATATTGCAACAAACGGTGTATTTCTATCGCTGCTCGTTTAGTTTTTATTGCCGTTTCGAATATACCGGTCATTTTTGAAACACCCTGTATGTGTGTGATGTCCTTAGGTTAGTTAGGTTTAAGTAGTTCCAAGTCCAAGGGGACTGATGACCTCAGAAGTTAAGTCCCATAATGCCCATTTGAACAATTTTTTTTTTCTTTGCTATTACTTCCCGGTCATTGTCTGTCTAAGCCAGTATCCGACGGGAGTTCGGGCTGCCAGTGAGTTGGAACGTCTCTGGAGGGCAGTCTGGACCTGCCAGTCGGGGTGTTGCAATGCGGCACTAGGGTTGGAGCAGGACTGAGCGCTGCGTCGACGTGGCTCTCCGACCATTGCCGCCACACATCACTTGAGCCGGGCCACGGTCTTAGTGGATCGTCGGTCGATCGTCCTACCGGACGAGACGCGTTCAAGAGTCGGCTCTGTGTGTGTGTGTGTGTGTGTGTGTGTGTGTGTTCATCGACTCCCGATTTGTCTTAGTTACTGTTGGGTATCGCTCAGTTCTTCGTGCAAGTGTTTGTCAGGTTGTGTGTGTAGTTGGTGTGTTTTCCTTTGACAAGTTATTTTAAATGTTGTCGGCATGCAGGCTCTGAGAGGTCGGTCGTCTCATCGGGCGACGTGTAGCTGGTTCTCTGATCGCTTCTGGGCCCCTTCAGTTACCGTCTTGTGGAACTTGGGCCGGTCCTTGCGAATACATAGAAAGAAGGATCCTTTACTGTATGATTATATGATAGCAGAACAAACACTGGTAGCAGTTACCTTCTGTAAAATATCTGGGAGTATGCGTGCGGAAGAATTTGAAGTGGAATGATCATATAAAATTAATTGTTGGTAAGGCGGGTACCAGGTTGAGATTCATTGGGAGAGTCCTTAGAAAATGTAGTCCATCAACAAAGGAGGTGGCTTACAAAACAATCGTTCGACCTATACTTGAGTATTGCTCATCAGTGTGGGATCCGTACCAGATCGCGTTGACGGAGGAGATAGAGAAGATTCAAAGAAGAGTGGCGCGTTTCGTCACAGGGTTATTTGGTAACCGTGATAGCGTTACGGAGATGTTTAACAAACTCATGTGGCAGACTCTGCAAGAGAGGCGCTCTGCATCGCGGTGTAGCTTGCTCGCCAGGTTTCGAGAGGGTGCATTTCTGGATGAGGTATCGAATATATTGCTTCCCCCTACTTATACCTCCCGAGGAGATAACGAATGTAAAATCAGAGAGATTAGAGCGCGCACAGAGGCTTTCAGACAGTCGTTCTTCCCGCGAACCATACGCGACTGGAACAGGAAACGGAGGTAATGACAGTGGCACGTAAAGTGCCCTCCGCCACACACCGTTGGGTGGCTTGCGGAGTATAAATGTAGATGTAGATGTAGATGTAGGTGCAGGGATGTCGTTTAGCCAGTGGGCGTTTTTCCTTTGCGTGGTTGGGTCTGTGCCAGTATTTCCGCCGTCGTGTGTCTGGAAGTGAATGGGAGGCGCACCAGCAGTGCAGTCGCAACGGAGCAGCTGTCGCGGACGGACCAGCAGGCAGTCGGTCGGTTGTTGCCGACGAGAGAAGTTGTCTCCGCGCGGTGCAGTCCGCTGGGTCCGCTTGCAGCCCCTGCGCAGTGTCGGAGCGTGTGTGGAGCTGTCCGATCGCTATGAGCTTTGTGGTTCGTCGACCCAGGACGTCAAACTTGGGTAGTGGTTTCAACTACCCAAGCCACGCCCATTCATGTTGTGGTGCCCAGTTTCGGTGGTTTGCTGTTAGGAACGTTTTCCAGTAAGCAATACCGAGAGTTTATACTGCTGAAATTTAGCCGCCATGCGGTGCAATTAACTATTTTGCTTCACTACAATTCGAGTGCACCAGTGGAATTTCCTGCCTTGTGGCCGTTGGTCTTCCGGTTACCTGCCCTGGTCTCTAACGTAATTTCAGGCAGCGTCCTTTTCTCACCTGTTGTCGCTGTCCAACATGGTGTGTAATTTTGACAGCTAATACACACTCAATTGTGTATTATCAAATTTGTAACCCTTTTCTGTTTGAGTTCTCATGTCCTGATTGATGGGAAGCAAGTCGTTGTGTCGGTTGGTCCGTGGCTGCCCCCTGGTTGGGTTCCGACGGATCAAGTGTAGTTGGGCTCATCACCTGTCTCGCCTAAGTGAACGAGGGCAGACCGAACTCCCTGGAGGCTTCTAAGTGCCACCGGTGTTTAATTATCTGTTGTCAGCTGCTTAAAATTTAAGGCTTATGGTTATTTTTTCTTTTTTCTTAAAAATTTAGCAAAATTAATTCTTTAATTTATCTTTCAAGCTTAAACATTGCGGCCTTCTGCCTTTAAAAAATTATGCTAATATGTTTTAAAATTTTGAAACTTAATGGTGGCCTTCAGCCTTTGGTGTTGCACCTTGAATATGTTTGTTCTATCTGCTTTGCTGTGATGCTTTTTAAATTATTTTATTGCAACCTTAACTGGATTTTTATCTTGTAGATTTCTTAAGATTTCTTGTTTGGACGCCTTCAAATGGTTCAAATGGCTCTGAGCACTATGCGATTTAACATCTGTGGTCATCAGTCCCCTAGAACTTAGAACTACTTAAACCAAACTAACCTAAGGACATCACACACATCCATGCCCGAGGCAGGATTCGAACCTGCGACCGTAGCGGTCACGCTGTTCCAGACTGAAGCGCCTAGAACCGCACGGCCACACCGTCCGGCTTTGGAGGCCTTCAGCCGTGAAAGAGTTGCATTCGGTAAACGTCCTGCTATGTGCCGCTTTGGCTGTAAAAGTGCTAATAAATAACAATAAATTATAACTAGAAGGTGAAAGTGACCCCAACCAAATTTGGTCCTTTCCACAATCCTAATTACCTGTTCTTCCCAGCGGGTTCAGTGGGCGTATCATGTCCCAGCTTGCCACCTTCCGTCTTCCACCTGTGTCAGAAAGTTAAAGAACACCTTCGAGGTCTTCACTTTGGTAGCGATGAAGCGGAGGAAGCAGACGCGAGATTTTTACCTCCGTCAACATTCTATAGTAACGGTATATGCAAACGGATCTCCCGTTGTGAGAAATATGTCGTCTTTGATCTGTATGTGCTGGCTCTGAGCACTATGGGACTCAACTGCTGTGGTCATAAGTCCCTTAGAACTTAGAACTACTTAAACCTAACTAACCTAAGGACAGCACACAACACCCAGCCATCACGAGGCAGAGAAAATCCCTGACCCCGCCGGGAATCGAACCCGGGAACCCGGGCGTGGGAACTGTATGTGCTGATAAATAAATATGTGGACAAGAGGAATAAAGTTAGAATGTTAAGTTTGTTATATTTTATAACCGTTAAGAGGTATTACATAAAAATTCGGAGGCATTACTTTTCAGATCTTCTTCGTAATATTGAAGCACGAATGCCGGCCAGATGTTTGCTGATTTCCAGGGCTTCACACGTGACACACACAGCATATTAAAAATTAAGAAACTCATGGAAACGTTTGAATATGGTGCTATAAGTCTCTTGATAAGAGAAGACTTCCTCACTTAATTTCAACGCTAAGGCCTACTGTCTCATATACGCTAGCTGATCAAAAATATAAAGGCACCTATTTGTAGACAATAATATGGGGTTCGTCCACTATTCACATTACGACGTCTTGAATGCTGGAAATACTTTAAATGCGATGTCTGAATGTCTATGGAGAAAAGCAGGCCATTGCTCATTGAAACGCAAAACCAGAGAAGATGGCAATGTTGGACGTTGGGTTCTGGAGTGAAGTGCATTGTCTAACTGATATCTAGGATGTTCCATTTGGTTCAGTTCGGGCCCCTGGATAGGCCAATACATTTCAGGAATGTTGTAGTCCACAAAACATTGTCTCACGGATGCTGATTACGTTACGTTATACAGTCACCGTCTCCCTAGTGTTCCTGTGCTGTACTCAATATACAGTACGTAAATTGTGTTCATATCCTTTCGAATTAAGCGTTTTTAAGCACAATAAGGGGAACACTCCCTAACCACGTAAAACGCTGCCATACCGTAAAAACACCTACTCTCTACTTCATAGTTGGCTGTACAAATGATAGGAAGAATCGTCCTTGTGGCATTTTCCAAACTGAAGCCCCGGATACCTGCAGAGTATAGAGTGATTTATCACTCCAAATCACAAATTTTAAATTACCCAGTTTGACAAGCGTCGGGTAGCACTGACTTAAAAAATGCTTGGTTTATAAGAAGCTGCCCGACCCCATTCTTCTTAAGTACCCATAAACAGTCATTGTGCTAGCTGGACTGCTGGTAGCTGCTTCCACTCATGAATGGTTAGTTCTGATGATATCATGAGAAAGTTTTACAATGACGCACCCTCCGTTACACTCGACCCTTCCTGTCTGTCTGAGCTCTACCTATACTAAGTTAACTATCGTTGTTCCTTCACGCTTCCACTTCACAGGCTCATCACCAACATCAACTTCGGCAGCTGTAGAAGGTTTGAAGTATCAACTATGGAATTTTTACTGAGGTAACATCCGATGACTGATGCACCTCTCCTAACACACCTGTTTTGCTGTTACCATTTCTGTACTCACGATACGGTGGCACTTCCCACCTCCTTTTCAATGGTGGGCATGGCCTATCGTGTTATCTAGCGACCACTTCCGCGTTATATAAGTGTGTCTGTACACTTTCGATCTGATAATGCACTAACATACGTTATCTTTGTCAGTTTACTGCACTTTCCCCAATGAATTAGGATTGAATGATAGGTTAAACAACAAATCATGGGTATTTTTTTGGACAACATGGTTGTGTAGATGAAGTAGCGATTAGTATGATAAATCAATTATTCAAAAACAGTCTTAATCGCATTTATTATTATTAAACCGCCAACCGGTTTCAACCCAACGTTGGGGTCATCTTCTGGGGTGGCAGTTCAAAATATGGTTCAAATGGCTCTGAGCACTATGGGACTCAACTGCTTTGGTCATAAGTCCCCTAGAACTTAGAACTACTTAAACCTAACTAACCTAAGGACAGCACACAACACCCAGCCATCACGAGGCAGAGAAAATCCCTGACCCCGCCGGGAATCGAACCCGGGAACCCGGGCGTGGGAAGCGAGAACGCTACCACACGACCACGAGATGCGGGCAGGGGTGGCAGTATAATAATAATAAATGCGATTAAGACAGTTTTTGAATAATTGATAAATCACGGCTATCCTTCGAAAAAAGTTCCAAAGTCTTACGGTAAATCTTGGAAGTACGAGGGCTGTTCGGAAAGTAAGGTCCGATCGGTCGCGAAGTGAAAACCACAGCCAAAATAAAAAAAAAAAATTATTTTTAGCAATTAGCAATTTCGACTTAGACATTTGCCGTGGCGTTGTGCAAACTTTAAATGTACTCTCGTCACAGAAAGCTGCCGCCTGTGCTTTCCGCCAGTCCTCTGCGATGGTCTGCCTATCGTTGTTCATGACAAAATGTTGTCTTCGTAGCCAGCGGTATATGTGAGCAGAGTTGAGCAACGGAGGGAGCCAATTAAGAGCTGTATTTTGGGTATCAGGCACTTCCCATCGAAAATGCCCCAGGAGCGTCCTCATTGTCCCAGCAGAATGTGGCTGAAAATTGTCTTGAAGAAAGAAACGCACGACATTTATGTTATGTGAGTTGCATTGTTTAAGGCGAAACCTCTCACCAGATCTACATTCTTCCTACGCGATCACTTTGCGCTCAGAGTTGAGAAGGGCAACATGAAGCGATCGACAGGCATACTAAAGACACTGACCAGCACACCTGTGCAATATTCTATCGGATTTTCACATTGGTTTCCATTTCGCGCTTAATCGGACACTATGTTCCGAGTACGCCTCGTAATATAAAGGGTGCATCGATTAACCGGTGGTCCGCAGCGGTGGCCGAGCGGTTCTAGGCGCTTCAGTCCGGAACCGCGCGACTGCTACGGTCGCAGGTTCGAATACTGCCTCGGGCATGGATGTGTGTGATGTCCTTACGTTAGTTAGGTTTAAGTAGTTCTAAGTTCTAGGGGACTGATGACCTCCGATGTTAAGTCCCAAGGTGCTCAGAGCCATTAGAACCATCTTTGATTAACGGAGTATTAACGATCATTCGTGTTCCAAACAAATATGGGGACTGGAAGTTGTGTGAATTGACAGGGTAGATATTATTAGTTACCTTGCCGTCGGGTGTAGTCTGGACGATGAAGTCGAAGTAACCGATGGAGCCGCCCCAGTGACCCAGGAAGGAGTCGAACCCGCGGTAGGTGGGCGTGAGCTCCACCTCGTGGAAGCCCAGGTGCCACTTGCCGACGGCTCTGGTGACGTAACCGAGCTGCTTCAGGTAGCCGGGCAGCAGCGTGCCGTCGGCTAACCCGCGACCCTCGTGCTCGTCCATCGGGGTGCCCTGCTCACCTGTTCAGTGCACTAGTGATGAGATGGCAATATCGAGCACTCTAGGTTATTTGTAACATCAGACATGTATAGGTATAGTTCAATTTCTGTTATCTACACTCTAAGACAAAAAAAGCGACGCACCACGAAGGAATTACCTGAAGTGGACGGAAATCGGACGATGTGATGGACGTCTACCGACAAACAAATGATTACAGTTTCAGCAAATTGGATGACTGATCCAAGAACAAGAGCTTCACAACGCCTTGTCCAAACTCTGGCCCTTATGCAAGCAGCTATTCGTCTTGGAATTGACTGACAGAGTTGTAGGGTGATGATGTAAGGGATATCGTTGCAGGTTACTGTAGCGTTAGATCGCCAAAATGCCGAGCTGCTTGGACAGATCCTCCCACAATGCTCCAAACTTTCTTATTTGTGAGGATATTTGTAGATCTTGCTGGCCAACGAGGAGTTAAGGAAGCACGAAATTAATCAGCAGAAACTCTCGCCGTGTGCGGGAGTGCATTATGTTGCTGAAATGTCAGCCCAGGATGACTTGTTACGACGGCCGGCCGGGGTGGCCGAGCGGTTCTACGCGCTACAGTCTGGAGCCGCGTGACCGCTACGGTCGCCGGTTCGAGTCTAGCCTCGGGCATGGGTGTGTGTGATGTCCTTAGGTCAGTTAGGTTTAAATAGTTCTACGTTCCAGGGGACTCATGACCTCAGAAGTTAACTCCCATAGCGCTCAGAGCCATTTGAACCATTTGAATCATTTTTTGTTACGACGAGCAACAAAACAAGGCTTATAGCAGGCGACATTCGGGTTAGTATACCATTGCTGTCCAGGGCGTTTCCGAAGATGTCTTTGGCCTCGAAACTCATTGACTGTAGTAGAGTTGCCTTTAGTGATGAGTCCCGATTCGAAGTTAGTCTCAATGACCAGTGACATGTCTGCAGACGACCTGGTCAGCAGTGCTATATCAACTTAACTGTTCGCCGCCATGTTGCCCGATTTACAGGAGCGATGGTATGAGGTGCCATTTCTTTTTGTAGTAGGACCCATTTGGTTGTCATCTGCGCCACTCTTACAGTACAATGATACTTCGGCGATACTCTATACCGCACTTTGTTTCCCTACATGGAAAGCCATCCTGGGCTTATATTTCAGCAAGATACTACCAGCTCGCATATCGCGAAAGTTTTCGTGCTTGCCAAACCCTACCTAGGCCAGAAAGTTCACCAGATCTCTCCCCAATTTAGAACATCTGAAGGATTATGGACAGCACTCTCCAACCAGCTCGAGAATCTGACGATCTAACGTGCCAATTGGACAGACTTTCGCACGATATCTGGCCTTGTAACAATAACCAAATCGGCCTTGCTGTGCTGGTACTGCGAACGGCTGAAAGCAAGGGGAAACTACGGCCGTTATTTTTCCCGAGGGCATGCAGCTTTACTGTATGATTAAATGATGATGGCGTCCTCTTGGGTAAAATATTCCGGAGGTAAAATAGTCCCCCATTCGGATCTCCGGGCGGGGACTACTCAAGAGGATGTCGTTATCAGGAGAAAGAAAACTGGCGTTCTACGGATCGGAGCGTGGAATGTCAGATCCCTTAATCGGGCAGGTAAGTTAGAAAATTTAAAAAGGGAAATGGATAGGTTAAAGTTAGATATAGTGGGAATTAGTGAAGTTCGGTGGCAGGAGGAACAAGACTTCTGGTCAGGTGACTACAGGGTTATAAACACAAAATCAAATAGGGGTAATGCAGGAGTAGGTTTAATAATGAATAGGAAAATAGGAATGCGGGTAAGCTACTACAAACAGCATAGTGAACGCATTATTGTGGCCAAGAGAGATACGAAGCCCACACCTACTACATTAGTACAAGTTTATATGCCAACTAGCTCTGCAGATGACGAAGAAATTGAAGAAATGTATGATGAAATAAAAGAAATTATTCAGATAGTGAAGGGAGACGAAAATTTAATAGTCATGGGTGACTGGAATTCGAGTGTAGGAAAAGGGAGAGAAGGAAACGTAGTAGGTGATTATGGATTGGGGGAAAGAAATGAAAGAGGAAGCCGGCTGGTAGAATTTTGCACAGAGCACAACTTAATCATAGCTAACACTTGGTTTAAGAATCATGATAGAAGGTTGTATACATGGAACAACCCTGTAGATACTAAAAGGTATCAGATAGATTATATAATGGTAAGACAGAGATTTAGGAACCAGGTTTTAAATTGTAAGACATTTCCAGGGGTAGATTTGGACTCTGACCACAATCTATTGGTTGTGACCTGTAGATTAAAACTGAAGAAACTGCAAAAAGGTGGGAATTTAAGGAGATGGGACCTGGATAAACTGAAAGAACCAGAGGTTGTACACAGTTTCAGGGAGAGCATAAGGGAACAATTGACAGGAATGGGGGAAAGAAATACAGTAGAAGAAGAATGGGCAGCTCTGAGGGATGAAGTAATGAAGGCAGCAGAGGATCAAGTAGGTAAAAAGACGAGGGCTAGTAGAAATCCTTGGGTAACAGAAGAAATATTGAATTTAATTGATGAAAGGAGAAAATATAAAAATGCAGTAAATGAAGCAGGCAAAAAGGAATACAAACGTCTCAAAAATGAGATAGACAGGAAGTGCAAAATGGCTAAGCAGGGTTGGCTAGAGGACAAATGTAAGGATACAGAGGTTATCTCACTAGGGGTAAGATAGATACTGCCTACAGGAAAATTAAAGAGACCTTTGGAGATAAGAGAACCACTTGTATGAACATCAAGAGCTCAGATGGAAACCCAGTTCTAAGCAAAGAAGGGAAAGCAGAAAGGTGGAAGGAGTATATAAAGGGTCTATACAAGGGCGATGTACTTGAAGACAATATTATGGAAATGGAAGAAGATGTAGATGAAGATGAAAGGGGAGATACGATACTGCGTGAAGAGTTTGACAGAGCACTGAAAGACCTGAGTCGAAACAAGGCCCCCGGAGTAGACAACATTCCATTAGAACTACTGACGGCCTTGGGAGAGCCAGTCCTGACAAAACTCTACCATATGGTGAGCAAGATGTATGAAACAGGCGAAATACCCTCAGACTTCAAGAAGAATATAATAATTCCAATCCCAAAGAAAGCAGGTGTTGACAGATGTGAAAATTACCGAACAATCAGTTTAATAAGCCACAGCTGCAAAATACTAACACGAATACTTTGCAGACGAATGGAAAAACTAGTAGAAGCCGACCTCGGGGAAGATCAGTTTGGATTCCGTAGAAATACTGGAACACGTGAGGCAATACTGACCTTACGACTTATCTTAGAAGAAAGATTAAGGAAAGGCAAATCTACGTTTCTAGCATTTGTAGACTTAGAGAAAGCTTTTGACAATGTTGACTGGATTACTCTCTTTCAAATTCTAAAGGTGGCAGGGGTAAAATACAGGGAGAGAAAGGCTATTTACAATTTGTACAGTAACCAGATGGCAGTTATAAGAGTTGAGGGACATGAAAGGGAAGCAGTGGTTGGGAAGGGAGTAAGACAGGGTTGTAGCCTCTCCCCGATGTTATTCAATCTGTATATTGAGCAAGCAGTAAAGGAAACAAAAGAAAAATTCGGAGTAGGTATTAAAATCCATGGAGAAGAAATAAAAACTTTGAGTTTCGCTGATGACATTGTAATTCTGTCAGAGACAGCAAAGGACTTGGAAGAGCAGTTGAACGGAATGGACAGTGTCCTGAAAGAAGGATATAAGATGAACATCAACAAAATCAAAACGAGGATAATGGAATGTAGTCGAATTAAGTCGGGTGATGTTGAGGGTATTAGATTAGGAAATGAGACACTTAAAGTAGTAAAGGAGTTTTGCTATTTGGGGAGCAAAATAACTGATGATGGTCGAAGTAGAGAGGATATCAAATGTAGACTGGCAATGGCAAGGAAAGCGTTTCTGAAGAAGAGAAATTTGTTAACATCGAGTATAGATTTAAGTGTCAGGAAGTCATTTCTGAAAGTATTTGTATGGAGTGTAGCCATGTATGGAAGTGAAACATGGACGGTAAATAGTTTGGACAAGAAGAGAATAGAAGCTTTCGAAATGTGGTGCTACAGAAGAATGCTGAAGATTAGATGGGTAGATCACATAACTAATGAGGAAGTATTGAATAGGATTGGGGAGAAGAGAAGTTTGTGGCACAACTTGACCAGAAGAAGGGATCGGTTGATAGGACATGTTCTGAGGCATCAAGGGATCACCAATTTAGTACTGGAGGGCAGTGTGGAGGGTAAAAATCGTAGGGGGAGACCAAGAGATGAATACACTAAGCAGATTCAGAAGGATGTAGGTTGCAGTAGGTACTGGGAGATGAAGAAGCTTGCACAGGATAGAGTAGCATGGAGAGCTGCATCAAACCAGTCTCAGGACTGAAGACCACAACAACAAGGGAAACGCAAGAAAATACTTTCGGCTCATAGTGCAACGGTGAAAAATTTACAATGCTGCACAACAGGTAATGCCTCTTTCTGTTGCTGACATGCAAATTTTGGGTTTCAAAGAATACGTAACTTTATTTATGCAATGCTACATTTGCATACCTCTTGAGTATGACACACCATACCGATTAAACACAGACCCAATCGAAATCTAAGTGGGAAGTATCTTAGTAATTCGGTCCGACAGAGGCACGCTTCTGTACAGATACTCAGCTTTATTAAAACAAACTTTCGTCGCAATGTTATCATGGGTAGTTTTATTTCTTATAATACAGTGCACAATTTTCGTAGGTTCCCTTTAGTGTCTACAATGGTAGACATGAGAGGGAAATTAGTCATCAACGATGTATGCGAATTATCTGATGTTATCCATAACAGTCTAACAATGCACATGCAGTTTATTGATTATATGGAGGAAACCTGTTCTGAGTTAAAGATGTCAAACAAGGTTTGAAGAAGAATGAAATGCCACTACCACACGACAGCTAACGTAGAAAATAATTTACTGACGTATTTTGCCATGATTCGCTCTCCCCATACATAATACAAAAGTTTCGAGATGCATCTGATGCCTGGCCGTCTATTAACCCTGAAAAGAACAAAATCTCAACGCATTTCGCCCTTTTTCCACATGCAACGATTTTGGATTGAGAAGTGAAGGGAATTATGTTCGAAGTTCCATTAGATTTATAGCTTCAGCAGACAGCAGAATTGCGTTTTAAAAAATGCCAGTGAATGTATTTGAACTCGCGACGTTTTGTCTACGGTGCACTACCCTACTACCCTACTACCTGATCCATGGTTACAGCAGCTCCAGAAGTTAACAATTCCTTCTCAACTTCCGCATTCCACAGTGTTGTGAGATAATGCATATGGCCGGATGTAGACTTCTGAGAGACAGACAGTTACAGCTTTTCTTTTGCACTGCACGACGTTTTCAACAAACAGATAGCCCAATACAGTAGCTCAAGTGGAAAGGAGCACTTCCTATATAAATTTCTGCATCCTATACTGTTGGCAGTTCTGTGTAGGTGGCAGTTATGTGATTTTATTTCGGTGATTACAAGATAGAGTCGAATGTATGCACTGGGTTGCCGAGGCAGCTAGTTCATAGCGATTCGGTCAACCAAGTAAATGGATGTACTGAACGTGCTGCAAACCACTACAGGGAACCTGTGTGTCAGAATTCCCATCCAGTGTGGCGCAACGGTGTTACAATAGAAAAATGAGCCACAGAGATGAGTATTTGGTGGTCTGTTGCATGGATGATGAGTTGGTATACTCGTGGTTTGGGTTCGATTCCAACTTCTGCCGGCGATCTTTGATAGGGAGGGATAGATTCCATTCCCTCCTGGCTACGCCGAGTGAAGGTGGTATAACGGCATTGTGGTCTGAAATTCACATTAAACATGATATTCCTTCTCTGCCAAGTAGACATTAGGTTGAATCACAATAAAGTAATGACAGGCGACATGTAGAATCTCTATCACCAGTAACCATTCTCATACTAGTTATTTGTTTCTACTGACGAAACAAACGCTATGTAGGGTCACAGATCAATTATTCCACCTTTTATTTGAGCTTCTGTATGTCGATAAAATTGGTTCTGAACTGGGGATGCCACACAGACCGCCCTTAACGCGGAATTTGTTCCCTTCGTGACAATACAGCTCGACTACAATTTGTTGTTTGTTCAAAACTCTAGATTTATCAACATCTACACATATTGCGGGTGAATGGGTTCGAATCCTGGCCCGGCAGTAAAGTTTTCGTTTTGTATTATCAAGCTGTAGCATGAGAAAACCTATCTGCTGGTGGATAATCATTTTGACTTTTAATCTATTTTCATTCGTTGTCAACACTAACGATATCTGAAGGTTTAGACTCCCAGTGGGACACAGAACTACTTGCGAGATCACTGTAAGTTCAAGGATGTTTTTCCGAACTGCTGTTGGAGAAAAATTCGGTAGCTGACGTCTCTTTGTATGTAGTCAACGATATGTATGGGGTTCGATTACCAGTCAGCACTGAACTCTTCGGCATATTATTTCTAGTTCAAACATGCTCACATGTCGCTGCTGGTGTAACAAACTCATATTTAACGTTCGTTTTCTCTAGAATATAACAGCAATAGGTGCTGGATTGCAGTCCTGGGAGGAAAAAATTTATGTTTCGTCTCGTCAGTTCAGTTAAAACATCTTGCTACTGCCGAGAAAATCCGATATGTCACAGTTGATTGTGTCTTGATAACAATCCGATTAGGTTCTGGGTTCGAATCCCTGTCCAACACAAAGCTTTACCTCACGGAATTTCAAGGAAGTTACTTGTGAATAAGCAATATTTAACATATCTCGTAATTCGTTAATAGGGACAATAGATGCTGGGTAGGAATTCGTGTCCGTTAAAAATGTTGACGTTATGTAATTTTAAGTTGATATTTCCTAACTGATACTGTCTAATATCGAGGTATATCACTATCTGCATGACTAGTCAGGAATGACTGTTAGTTTCCGCCAGTCACGAAACACTTGCTTAGTCTGCATGACCTGGGTTTGAATCCATATGCAAAACGAGACGGTTCGTCGTGTCATTTGAAGTTCATACATATTCTCAACTAGCAGCTCTTGACGAACTTAAATTTTTAATGTAATTTTGTGTTAAATAATAAGTACGGTATATTACTCTGAAGAGGAAATCATGAATACGACGAACTTACTACGTGCATTACTTATCTGACGTAATAATGAGAGTGGTAATATTTCAGGTATGTCATTTATTGTAATAAGTGTGAGCTTACAAGTCTTAAGGACAGTCCTGTCTGTGATAAGGTGTTCCCTGATATTTGTAGTAGTACTATAAATCTTGAGTTATTGCGATACAGAGCAGTGTTTTCGAGTGGTAATTTCTTGGAACCATTTTCAATAGTCAGACGACTGTACCGAGGAGCGATTAGAGGACCCGCTAGACAACTGCGTTATGAGGATTGTATGCGAATCAAGCGAAATGCAGTTGAGGTCATTCCGATACTTTTGAGCACGACTGTACATAACATCTACAGATTTCCGTCCCGTTTGGATAAATCCTTTGTGGTATGACTTCTTTTTTGTCTTAGATTCTATAGATTGCTCACCTGTGCGTATAGGGTACTTCCCCGTCATAAAGGCAGCTCTGGACGGTGTGCAAATTGGTTGAACATAATGGTTGTTCAAGATGATCCCATGGTATGCCAATGCGTCGATGTTGGGCGTAGGAATCTGATTGGAACCGTGAAAACTGACATCATTCCAGCCCTAAAGGACACAAAGTAAAAGGCAGTAATTTAGTTCCCACTGTTACATTTTTGTGTAGTTAAAGAATAGCTGAAGTGGATATATATATATATAGTGCCCCCTAGTCCTCAACTCCGCTGCATATGCCTAATATATTTCGCACTTTTCTGCTGATTTACACCATTAGAGCCCAGAGAAGATTTTGAATGTATTTGTGGTGTTCACCGATGTAACATGGTCCTTGGTCCTTAAAAAAGCCGAAAAAAGCATTGGATCACTCTCGCGACCTTCTTGACACAATGGGCAGTACAAAGAATAGATAAAGTCCACTTCATACTTTTGAAGTGCTCCAAGTCAACTAAATACAAGAGCGAAAAGACAGTTTCAGAACATTTTTAAATGTCACCTTTTTCTCATACTCATCCCTAGGGCATTAGGTGTACCTTACACACACATTACTTCCACTTTCCCACTCATACCAACTTTCTGTTCCAATTCTCCAATAGCCCTTTAGATCTTCCACTTGCCTCCTACAGTTCCCCCTTCTCTCTGTCCATCTCCTACTATCCCCCCCCCCCCTAGCTCTGTCCATCGCTGGCGTTACATTTCTCTCTTTCCATCTCCTCTTCCCCCTCTGTCTGCCACCCTTCTCCACGCTCCCCTCTGTACATTTCGTCTTCTGTCTGTCCAGCTGCTCCCTCCTCTCTTTCTGAACACCTACTTCTTTTCCCTCTCTCTTTTCATCTTCTCCCTTTCTCTCTTCATCTCCTTTCCCACCCCCTTACCCTTGTTATCGATGTCGTCTTCCTCCTCTCTCTATACATCTCATCTTTCCCCTCTATCTTCTCCTCCCTTTCTCTCTCCATCTCCCCCTCTATCATCTCCTCCCTCTACCGCACGCCTTCAGCCGTACACATCCACACAATACAAAGTGAAGAAAATACAAAGCTTTTCATTCTCTTCCCATATTCTATGGGAGTTACATAGTTCTCACTGCATAGGCCTCTTTCCATACAATAAGTCCTACTTGAAGGAAGTCTGGTTGAAGTCGATCCACTGGTTTAGGAGGAGATGTGAGAATATGTGCACAAATACATCCACGTATATACATCTTATGTACAGGGTGGGCAAATGAAAGTGGTCCGGACGAGAGGATACAGCTGGACGGAAATGTATGTATATAATCACACTCCACCACATGATCCATGCGGGTTCAGAGCATAGTGTGTTCTGTGTCAGTGTGAGTGGAGCATTGCAAAGGGGACGATGCTACTAACAATGGAGCATCGGGCGTTCCTTGTGGAAAGTTATGTGAAAACAACGTTAGCCGTTTGTTTAATGGTGTCAAAGTGACGGTAAAGAGAGAGTGCCATGCAACGCTTAGTCGGAAAATAGCGTCAGACTGGCATTGTTTTGAACAAGTCAAAAAGACAGCCTGAAATGTCTCCAAAATGACATTTTCATTCTGCAGCGGTGTGTGCGTTGATATAAAATTTCCTGGTAGATTAAAACTGTATTCCGGACTTAGCATCGAACTCAGAACCTTTGCCTTTCACAGCCAAGTGCTCTACCGCTGAGCTACCCAAGCACGACTGACGACCCACCCTCACTGCTTCAGTTCTGCCAGTACCTCGTCTCCGACCTTACAAACTGCACAGAAGCTCTTCTGCGAACCTTGCAGAACTGGCACTCCTGGAAGAAAGTATACTGCGGAGATATGGCTTAGCCACGGCCTGGGGGATGTTTCCAGAGTGAGATTTTCAGTCTGCAGCGGTGTGTGCGCTGATATGAAACATCCTGGCAGATCAAAACTGTGTGCCTGACCGAGACTCACTCCGGCACACCGTTTTAATCTGCCAGGAAGTTTCATTCTGAAATTTGCCTGAAAACTAGGGCCCAAAGATGCCAAGAGATGAAAGATGGTTACCTTCAGCATCTGCTGTAGTCAGGTTAGCAACCTGCTGGGTTTCTTGGTACCCTGCAACTCTGTTTTCTAGGCCCCTTTTATTTGCTCCACCATGTGTACACAGCCGGAATAAGAAACAGCAACACACGTACCCTGATTAACTTTGTACGTCGGTCTGTTGATTCGACGTGTTATGTTGCCATTCATGAACAGCATTCGAGGGAGTGTTTCTCATGACGGTAGCTCTCGCCCATATACCGCAGTTGTAACCAAACATGCTCAACGGAGTGTCGACATGTTGCCTTGGCTTGCTCGACCACCAGATCTGGCTTCAGTCCAAAAATGCGGACGACACCTTCAACATCATTCAGAAAGGGCATCAACCGTTCCTCTATTGACTGGCCAAGTGGAACAGGCAGGGAACTCGATTCGACAAACTGACATGTGATACTTGTGCAACACAGTGAACGCACATTTCCATGCTTGCATTTGACATCCTGGCGATTACACTGGTTATTAATTTAGAATTATTTCACATATACAATGGCTTATCTCAGGCATACATTAACCGGTGTCTTGCAATTTTTATCTCTTAAATTTGTTACCTAGACAAATGTATTACCAAAATTTCATTGCTCTACATCAGTTACATTTTGACGTTGTGATCTTTTTTGCGTCAGTGTATACTAACGTTTTCCCCTTAGCTTAACCCATGTATATATTAGACACATGCGTTGAACAGACCACCTCCTCCCCCCTCTCTGTCTTTCACCCTCTGCTTGTCACGTTACCCTCCTACCCCTATCTATCTCCCCTCCCCACTTTCCCTGTCTTTTATCTCTTCCTTCCCATTTTTTCTTTGTTCATTTCTTCCACCACCTCTCTCGGACCATATTTTTCCTCCCCTTCGCCGTTTCTCTTTCCATCTCTGTCTCCTCCTCTTCCTTTTGAACCTGCCCACTACCCCTTCACACCTTCCACCTGCCTTATGCATCACCTCTTCAATCTTTCTCTCACTCCATTTCTTCCTACCTGTAGCTCTACACTCCACCTCCCCCGCCCCCTCTATCCATCTCACCTTGTCCCTAGCCATGCTCATTGGTACATGTAGTACCTGCAGTACAGTTCAATAAAGCAGGCTAAAGGCAACTCCACAGCAAATCTGTCGTCATGAACTTGAAAATCATTTATTTGCTCTCAGTGGCTCAGAGTCGGACTGCATGGGAGCCTGAAGGCAGGCATGCATTTCCACAGAGAGTGTGGAACGAGTTGGAATATAGGGTTGATATTGCTCGAGTGTCTGGAGGGGGCCATATTGAACATCTCTGAACTTGTTTTTGAGTGAAAAAAAACCTTTTTAAATACTCTTTGTAATGATGTATAACAGAAGGTTATATTATGTTTCTTTCATTAAATACACATTTTTAAAGTTGTGGTATTCTTTTTGAATCACCCTGTATTTTAACAAGATTGCTATAAAGACTGTTTTAAATTTTAATTTTAACAAATTGTCAAAAATTTCAGAATCGTTCCATCACACTCCTGGAATTGTAACATGGCGCATCGTCTCGCCGGAAAATGCAGCAACTGTCGAGAAACTTGATCGTCATGAAGGTATGTACGTGGCCTCAAACCAGTGTACGATACTCATTGGCTGTCATGGTGCATTGCACTATCTCCACTGGACTCACGGATGCCCATGTGAGTGTTTCCCAGACCATAATGGAGCCTCGCGCCAGCTTCTCTCAGTCATGCAGTACAGGTGTCAATGAGGTGTTCTCCTGGAAAACGACGGATTCGAGACCTCCCGTCAGCATGATGAAAAAGTTATGGGGATTCATCAGACCATGCAACGTTGTGCCACTGGGCAGATGTCCAGTTCCGCTGTCTGCGTACCCATTTCAGCTGCAGTTGCCAATGTGATGTTGTTAACATTATTACATGCATGGGTCGTCAGCTGCAGAGGCCTATTGCTAGGGTTGTTCGGTGCACTGTGTATTCAGAGACTCTTGAAAACTGCCCAGCATTAAAGTCTGATGTTAGTTTCGCCACAGTTCTCCGCCTGTCTTGTTTTACCAGTCTGCCCAGTCTACGACCTCCGATATCTCTAAAGAGGGGTGGCCACCAGATCCCACGTTCCCACAGTCGTTTAATGAACAAAGTAAGAGCATATGGACTATCAGACCAATTGTGTGATTGGATTGAGGAGTTCATAGATAACAGGACGCAGCATGTCATTCTCAATGGATAGAAGCCTTCCGAAGTAAGAGTGATTTCAGGTGTGCCGCAGGGGAGTGTCATAGGACCGTTGCTATTCACAATATACATAAATGACCTGGCGGTTGACATCGGAAGTTCACTGAGGCTTTTTGCAGATGATGCTGTGGTGTATCGAGAGGTTGTAACAATGGAAAATTGTACTGAAATGCAGGAGGATCTGTAGCGAATTGACGCATGGTGCAGGGAATGGCAATTGAATCTCAATGTAGACAAGTGTAATGTGCTGCGAATACACAGAAAGATAGATCCTTTATCATTTAGCTACAAAATAGCAGGTCAGCAAATGGAAGCAGTTAATACCATAAATTATCTGGGAGTACGCATTAGGAGTGATTTAAAATGGAATGATCATACAATGTTGATCGTCGGTAAAGCAGATGCCAGACTGAGATTCATTGGAAGAATCCCAAGGAAATGCAATCCGAAAACAAAGGAAGTAGGTTACAGTACGCTTGTTCGGCCACTGCTTGAATACTGCTCAGCAGTGTGGGATCCGTACCAGATAGGGTTGATACAAGATATAGAGAAGATCCAACGGAGAGCAGCGCGCTTCGTTACAGTGTCATTTAGTAATCGCGAAAGCGTTACGGAGATGATAGATAAACTCCAGTGGGAGACTCTGCAGGAGAGACGCTCAGTAGCTCGGTACGGGCTTTTGTCAAAGTTTCGAGAACATACCTTCACCGAAGAGTCAAGCAGTGTATTGCTCCCTCCTACGTATATCTCGCGAAGAGACCATGAGGATAAAATCAGAGAGATTAGAGCCCACACAGAGGCATACCGACAATCCTTCTTTCCACGAACAATACGAGACTGGAATAGAAGGGAGAACCGATAGAGGTACTCAAGGTACCCTCCGCCACACACCGTCAGGTGGCTTGCGGAGTATGGATGTAGATGTAGATGTAGACGTCTGCACGTGACTTCACCTTGGTTTCGCCACATGTTGAAGACATTCACCACAGCCCTCCTCGAACACATGACAAGTCCTGCAATTTCAGAAATGCTCGTGCCGACCCTCTGGCCCATCACAGTTTTCCGTCGGTCAAACTCAGACAGATCTCGCGCCTTCCCCACTCTACACACGGACAGCACGCCCACCGATACTACATGCACTCTACGTGTGTATGACTGGCGGTCGTTCCTCGCCTGGGTACGCTGCTGTCGCCTCTACGGGCTTATATTGATAGTAGGTCAATGGTCATGATGTTCAGTGTATAAGGTACAGGGTGTTTCAAAAATGACCGGTATATTTGAAACGGCAATAAAAACTAAACGAGCGGCGATAGAAATACACAGTTTGTTGCAATATGCTTGGGACAGCAGTACATTTTCAGGCGGACAAACTTTCGAAATTACAGTAGTTACAATTTTCAACAACAGATGGCGCTGCAAGTGATGTGAAAGATATAGAAGACAACGCAGTCTGTGGGTGCGCCATTCTGTACGTCGTCTTTCTGCTGTAAGCGTGTGCTGTTCACAACGTGCAAGTGTGCTGTAGACAACATGGTTTATTCCTTAGAACAGAGGATTTTTCTGGTGTTGGAATTGCACCGCCTAGAACACAGTGTTGTTGCAACAAGACGAAGTTTTCAACGGAGGTTTAATGTAACCAAAGGACCGAAAAGCGATACAATAAAGGATCTGTTTGAAAAATTTCAACGGACTGGGAACGTGACGGATGAACGTGCTGGAAAGGTAGGGCGACCGCGTACGGCAACCACAGAGGGAAACGCGCATCTAGTGCAGCAGGTGATCCGACAGCGGCCTCGGGTTTCCGTTCGCCGTGTTGCAGCTGCGGTCCAAATGACGCCAACGTCCACGTATCGTCTCATGCACCAGAGTTTACACCTCTATCTGTACAAAATTCAAACGCGGCAACCCCTCAGCGCCGCTACCATTGCTGCACGAGAGACATTCGCTAACGATATAGTGCACAGGATTGATGACAGCGATATGCATGTGGGCAGCATTTGGTTTACTGACGAAGCTTATTTTTACCTGGACGGCTTCGTCAATAAACAGAAAACTGGCGCATATGGGGAACCGAAAAGCCCCATGTTGCAGTCCCATCGTCCCTGTATCCTCAAAAAGTACTGGTCTGGGCCGCCATTTCTTCCACAGGAATCATTGGCCCATTTTTCAGATCCGAAACGATTACTGCATCACGCTATCTGGACATTCTTCGTGAATTTGTGGCGGTACAAACTGCCTTAGACGACACTGCGAACACCTCGTGGTTTATGCAAGATGGTGCCCGGCCACATCGCACGGCCGACGTCTTTAATTTCCTGAATGAATATTTCGATGATCGTGTGATTGCTTTGGGCTATCCGAAACATACAGGAGGCGGCGTGGATTGGCCTCCCTATTCGCCAGACATGAACCCCTGTGACTTCTTTCTGTGGGGACACTTGAAAGACCAGGTGTACCGCCAGAATCCAGAAACAATTGAACAGCTGAAGCAGTACATCTCATCTGCATGTGAAGCCATTCCGCCAGACACGTTGTCAAAGGTTTCGGGGAATTTCATTCAGAGACTACGCCATATTATTGCTACGCATGGTGGATATGTGGAAAATATCGTACTATAGAGTTTCCCAGACCGCAGCGCCATCTGTTGTTGAAAATTGTATCTTCTGTAATTTCGAAAGTTTGTCTGCCTGAAAATGTACTGTTGTCCCAAGCATATTGCAACAAACAGTGTATTTCTATCGCTGCTCGTTTAGTTTTTATTGCCGTTTCAAATATACCGGTCATTTTTGAAACACCCTGTAGTATATCCACTAAACCCTTAAGTACCTGTAGTTATGAACACATTGCCGGCCACTGTGGCCGAGTGGTTCTTCAGTCCGGAACCGCGTGACTGCTACGGTCGCAGGTTCGATTCCTGCCTCGGGCATGGATCTGTGTGGCGTCCTTAGGTTAGTTAGGTTTAAGTAGTTTAAGTTCTAGGGGAGTGATGACCTCAGATGTTAAGACCCATAGTGCTCAGAGCCATTTATGAACACTTTGTCTACGGGCAATTCCGCCTCTAGTGCCGAAAGAGAAGGTTATTAGTTTACCGCCTCACCACAGCTTCGAGTGCGTCTGAACAGCTTCTCCTCATTCTTGTTCTTGTCTTCGGGTGTGTCACATTGTCGACTGGTTGGTAGAGTTAGTTATTGTGTCTGTCCGTTGGTATAGGCGTACTGTCCGCTATAGGTTCGATGGGTGTTTCAAGAAAAGGGGCAGTCACCTTTGGTTTCTACAAATCCATGCGTTCCGTGCAGCCGGATCTCTAGAGACTCACGAATGGCTTGTTGATAGGATTCTTTTAGCATCAGATCAGGATCAAACCGCTAATTTTGCTTCTGATAACTATGTCTCTTTCGTAAGTCTTTTGCATACACTACAAGTAGAAAGTCTACTTCGTCGTTATGGTTCTTAAGTATCGTGATGGTTCCATAAGTATGGTGCTTCTTCCTAAAGCGGAACTGGATTGCATCAATGTCCGAGTTTTCAGACTCCCGCCGGAAGCAAACGAAAGTTTACATAAGGAAGTGTTGCTTCCTTATGCGTGTTATACGACGCAAACGCTGGTCCACTCAACACTGGTTGCAATGTTATGGCGGAATCTGTTCAGTGCAGTTGTTAATATCAAAGCTAACGATCCCTCCAATCTACTGCATTCAGGTTACCACTTTACGGGCAAGTAGGGTCGTACTTTCTCCGCCGTGAAACTGAGAACCTTAGATCTAATTGACCGCACCGGGTATTTACATTGAAGTTCTCTTTTGAACAGCGTCGAAAACTGATAGCTGATCTGGTTACTACTGCTTAGCTGGTTGGTGCCACGTCTACACCGGTGAAATAGAACGAGAGAGCGACGCACAGCTTACTGCTGCCGACTTTCCGCCTTTACCCTCGCAGCACGGTCATCAATTTTTAGTTGCCTACCTGGCAGTACCCGCATCGCAACACGAGAGACATCATACGCCGTATATTCAGCAATCGGTTACGTCAACTCCTCACACACCTCACCATGAAGTAACGTCGCTGATTGCTGTATCTCGTAGTGCTGAGTTCTGCATTCCTCATGGGTGCGGAAACAGCAGCTGAGGTCCCCAGTGTTTCCCGAAATATCTCTTCAGCGACTGAGGTAACTCCTGCGGACCCATCCAAGAGTGGGGAAGTCGTTGAGCCTTCTAATGTTCCAGTGAGTGAACAGCAGAAAGTTGAGGCTCCCCTAGAATTACCCGTCCCCTTGTAGTGACCGATGTTGTCACTCCAGTGGAAGCGATTGGTAGCCAGGAAATTCTGCCTCTCAATCCAGCTGTTTTAGTGCCTGAACCCTCCCTTGTGCGTCGATCTGAATCGCAAGGATCAATCGTTTGGAATGGGTCTCTGCAGATCGCTGTCTTTCAGTTGCTCTGGTTAATGATCAAGAACCGCCTACGTCTGCGACTGCCGATGCTGTATTACCTCGTGGCCGTTGTAAAAAACGCGTCCAACCAGAGCGTGCGGTGGATAGAAAAAATAAGAAATATAAATATCGAAGAGGCGGAAGTGCAAGACTGGCTACCTCTGACTCGTCAATGGACACACCAGTGGATCATAACACACATTTATGTCGTACTTCAGTTGGTCGACATATCAAATTTCTTTTGTTGTTGTTAAAGTTTGCAGACTTATACGTTTCTTCCTTTTAATGTTAATGAGGAGGAATCTGGCCTGCGCCTCGCTTCACTGCCTAAATTTATCTATGTTTCCTGTGCCGACGTCGTATTCCTGCAAGAAGGACAATTTACTCGCATTTCTCTCTCTGCTTATTACACTGTGTTTAATGTGGTTCCAGAACGTTCCACGTGGACTGCCTTATTTTTTAGGGAGGACATTCCCATTCAATGGATTGAAGTTCATGATAATGATAGAGGAACGGGATGTACTTTTTTCACCTGACCTTGTTTCTCCTTTATGCACCGATCGGTATCGGACGCCTTCTGGACCATTTCTTATGAGGGAGAGGTGGTTTATTTGTTACTGAAAGGTCCGCAGAGTGATGGTGTTAACTGAATCTTGTGTCCTGGTTAATTTCTGTTGCGAATTGTAACATTTACTTCGTTTCTTGAAACTGCAAGATATAGTGGTCTTCAAAAGTCCGACTCTCTTCGAATTTACCTATTTTATTTTTGCTTCTAGCAGTAGGCGTGACGGATTTTATACACTCCTGGAAATGGAAAAATGAACAAATTGACACCGGTTTGTCAGACCCACCATACTTGCTCCGGACACTGCGAGAGGGCTGTACAAGCAATGATCACACGCACGGCACAGCGGACACACCAGGAACCGCGGTGTTGGCCGTCGAATGGCGCTAGCTGCGCAGCATTTGTGCACCGCCGCCGTCAGTGTCAGCCAGATTGCCGTGGCATACGGAGCTCCATCGCAGTCTTTAACACTGGTAGCATGCCGCGACAGCGTGGACGTGAACCGTACGTGCAGTTGACGGACTTTGAGCGAGGGCGTATAGTGGGCATGCGGGAGGCCGGGTGGACGTACCGCCGAATTGCTCAACACGTGGGGCGTGAGGTCTCCACAGTACATCGATGTTGTCGCCAGTGGTCGGCGGAAGGTGCACGTGCCCGTCGACCTGGGACCGGACCGCAGCGACGCACGGATGCACGCCAAGACCGTAGGATCCTACGCAGTGCCGTAGGGGACCGCACCGCCACTTCCCAGCAAATTAGGGACACTGTTGCTCCTGGGGTATCGGCGAGGACCATTCGCAACCGTCTCCAGGAAGCTGGGCTACGGTCCCGCACACCGTTAGGCCGTCTTCCGCTCACGCCACAACATCGTGCAGCCCGCCTACAGTGGTGTCGCGACAGGCGTGAATGGAGGGACGAATGGAGACGTGTCGTCTTCAGCGATGAGAGTCGCTTCTGCCTTGGTGCCAATGATGGTCGTATGCGTGATTGGCGCCGTGCAGGTGAGCGCCACAATCAGGACTGCATACGACCGAGGCACACAGGGCCAACACCCGGCATCATGGTGTGGGGAGCGATCTCCTACACTGGCCGTACACCACTGGTGATCGTCGAGGGGACACTGAATAGCGCACGGTACATCCAAACCGTCATCGAACCCATCGTTCTACCATTCCTAGACCGGCAAGGGAACTTGCTGTTCCAACAGGACAATGCACGTCCGCATGCATCCCGTGCCACCCAACGTGCTCTAGAGGGTGTAAGTCAACTACCCTGGCCAGCAAGATCTCCGGATCTGTCCCCCATTGAGCATGTTTGGGACTGGATGAAGCGTCGTCTCACGCGGTCTGCACGTCCAGCACGAACGCTGGTCCAACTGAGGCGCCAGGTGGAAATGGCATGGCAAGCCGTTCCACAGGACTACATCCAGCATCTCTACGATCGTCTCCATGGGAGAATAGCAGCCTGCATTGCTGCGAAAGGTGGATATACACTGTACTAGTGCCGACATTGTGCATGCTCTGTTGCCTGTGTCTATGTGCCTGTGGTTCTGTCAGTGTGATCATGTGATGTATCTGACCCCAGGAATGTGTCAATAACGTTTCCCCTTCCTGGGACAATGAATTCACGGTGTTCTTATTTCAATTTCCAGGAGTGTATATCTGATAGGATAAGTGATAAAGATTTTGGCTGTCCATGTCATCCCCGTCAGGTTCACGGACCACCGTGCAGGGACTGTTACGTTAAATCACATTTAAACTGTTTCTGTTGCCTTGGATGCTGAATGTGGGGCACTTGGAGGATTCCTTTCTCGATGATATGTTGCGGGAAGCGTGGGACCACAGTCTCCGTCCACCTCCTGGCACGCCTCCAGTTTGTAATGATGGATTCAACTGGCAAAACCAAGGTTCCGACAGACGTGACATGATTTTGCAGTGAAAGAGAGCGTGAATTTCGGACGATGCAAGAATTTTTCTGTTCTCTCTTATGTGACGTTTATGCAAGTGCTCATTAGGCTCAAGTGAAGAGTACACACGTCAGTCTTGTAAAACGCGGTTGTTACTTTGAACCAGCGTCAAATGGAAGGGTTAAGGACGTGATCCACAGCACGTTCCTTGGTAGTAGATGAACTGACTTCTCTATATCATCTGATTCGATATCCGGCTCTCAAGACGGCTATGTTATGTTACATGGTCTATGTCATGATGCATGCTCTAGATCAATTCTACGTTCATTACGTTGTAGATGGAGGGGACCAATTGGCCCATTCGCCTTCCTCCAACATATTGCCACTGCATTCTAGTAGTGTTTTCTCCTGCTATGATATCGCAACTTATTAGCCAATATGTTTGAAAAACCCCGTATTTCGTCGTCAAGGTACTGGCTGAGTTAACCGGTCCTTGTGGAATTCTTGTCACAGCCTCTTTTCAGGTGTATTGTTACACAGTTCATAACAGTTTTGTGGTCTGATTTTTCATTTTTAAATTAAAAAAATAGCCAAAAAATTATTGCACGCAACGATTGGAAACGGAAAAAGATCCTATTTCCTTTTCTGAGCGTAAAAGGGAGGTAGCCACGTAGGATTAACTCACATATTGTTTTATACTCTTTTGAGTTGTAGGTTTTAAGACTTCAAAATATAAAAGTAGTAAAGCGCGTGTATGGAAAACGAATGATCACGGGATGGAATTTCGGCCGATCGACCAGATCACAGATTTCTCAGACTCATTAATAGATATCAAGAAAGATGTTAACAGCGAAAAAACCATGGGTAACAGAGGAAATACTTAAACTGAACGATGAAAGAAGGAAGTACAGTAATTCAGGAATACAGAAATGCAATTCACTGTGGAATGAAAAAAATAGGAAATGCTGCCAGTCAAGACGAAATGGTGGCAGGAAACTATGTGAAGAGATCGAAAACGAAATAATCGTCTGAAAGACTGGTTCAGCAGATAAAAATGTCAAAACAACCTTCTGTGAAATTGTAAACGATGGTGGTAACATTAAGAACGAAATGAGAATCCACCGTTTAACACAGAGGAAAGAGCGGTTAGGTACAAAGAATACACTGAAGACTCCTATGGGGGGAGAACTTTTCTGAAGAATTGACAGAAGAAGAAACTGGAGTCTATAAGGAAGACATAGAGGATTAAGTATTAGAGTCAGAATTTAAATGAATTCTGGAAAACTTGAGATGAAATGAAGCAGAAGGGTTAGATATCATTTCATAGCATTAAGAGAAATGACAACCAAACGACTCTTTAGTTGGAATCTATGAGACTGTCAAGATATCATCACACTTCCGGAAAGACATCACCCACACAATTTCGAAGATAGGAACGGGAAAACCAACCGCACAATCAGTTTGATATCAGATGCATACAATTGCCTGACAAAAATGATACACAAAAGAATGGAAAAGAAAACTATCTATTAGATAAAGATCAATTTGGCTTTAGGGCAGGTAAAGGCACCAAAGTGGCACTTCTCCCTACTGCGCTTCATAATGGAAGCAACACTGAATAAATATCAAGACATATTCATAGGATCTGTCGAACTAGGAAACGCGTTCGGTAATGTGGAATGATGCGAGATGTTCGAAATTATGAGAAAAATAGGAGTAAGCAGATATAGACATGTGATTTCGAATATACACAACAACCAAGACGCAATAATGTGACTCGATGACCGAGAACGAAATGCTGGGATTAAAACGGTCGTAAGACAAGGGTGCATTCTTTAGCCCCAACTCTTCAATCTACACGTCGGAGAAGCAGTGGCGAAAATAAATGAAAGTTTGAGAAGTGGGATTTAAATTAAGGGTGAAAGAATATCAGTTCAATCTGTTCATCGATTAAGCAACGACAGAAACAGCAGAGAGCTTCAAAAGCAGAATTAAAATTCAAGTGAAAGTATTTTAATAATAAGATTCGCTGATGACATCACTATCCTCAGTGAAAGTCAAGAGGAATAACAGGAACTGTTAAGTGGATTGAGCAGTCTAATGCTTACAGGATATGGACTGAGTGTAAAACGGAAAAAGACAAAAGTAATGAAAAGGATCATAACCGAAAATACCGAAAATCTTAACATGAAAATTGGTATGAAACTTACTGGCAGATTAAAACTGTGTGCCCGACCGAGACTCCAACTCGGGACCTTTGCCTTTCGTGGGCAAGTGCTCTACCAACTGAGCTACCAAAGCATGACTCACGCCCCGTCCTCACAGCTTTACTTCCGGAATTACCTCGCCTCCTACCTTCCAAACTTTACAGATGCTCTCCTGCGAACCTTGCAGAACTAGCACTCCTGAAAGAAAGGATATTGCAGAGACATGGCTTAGCCACAGCTTGGGGGATGTTTGCAGAATGAGATTTTCTCTCTGCAGCAGAGTGTGCACTGACATGAAACTTCCTGGCAGATTAAAACTGTTTGCCGGACCGAGACTCGAACTCGGGACGTTTGCCTTTCACGGGCAAGTGCTCTACCAACTGAGCTACCCAAGCACGATTCACGCCCCGTCCTCACAGCTTTACTTCCGCCAGTACATCGCATCCTACCTTCCAGGAGAGCTTCTGTAAAGTTTGGAACGTAGGAGGCGAGGTACTGGCGGAAGTAAAGCTGTGAGGACGGGGCGTGAGTCGTGCTTGTGTGGCTCACTTGGCAGTCCGACTTTAGCCGCGGAGCAGCTTGGACTTGTTTACGTCCCGGCTGCGAACATTCGCGGAAGAAGCGGTGTTTACACCGTCGTCACTCGCGTGTGTTACTGCTTGAATCGCACGCAATGGCACACAACTTCCGAAAAACCACGATACACTTCACGTTCTGTAACGAGTATGCAAGACCGAAGGCTTTCGAAATCGATCGTTTCTTGAGGGACGAAGTGCAACTTAATTACACGGAGATTATTGGACTTCATTTATCAATCGTGAGCAGCACTCTTCACGTAAAGATGATTGACGACGCAGCATGCGATAGGATCATTGAAGCCGCCAAACGAGGATTCCAGTTCCGACACTCCGATGGTCATATTGGCGAATATTTAGTCGATCATTCGGGCCTGGGCATGCGTACGATTAGAGTCTTCCAGCTGCCTTTCGAGGTACCAGAATCATTGGTGACTGAATCGCTCCACCCATATGGCAGAGTTATCAGTCGTACGGTCGAACGTTGGGCAAGTTTTAGCACGTATCCAGTGCTCAATGATGTCCGACATGTGCGAATTGCCCTTACCAAACATGTGCCATCGTACATCAACATCGGTCTAGCAGTTCTAAGCGCTCAGTCCGAAACCGCGCGACTGCTACGGTCTGCAGGTTCGAATCCTGCCTCGGGCATGGATGTGTGTGATGTCTTTAGGTTAGTTAGGTTTAAGTATTTCTAAGTTCTAGGGGACTGATGACCATAGATGTTAAGTCCCATAGTGCTCAGAGCCATTTTAACCATTTTTTGAACATCAACATCGGCGGCTGTCGAGCTATTGTCATCTATGATGGACAGCTCTAGACATGCCCCGGGTGGTGGTGAAGGACATCTTCGATCTGCGTGTATGCAGAGGAGACTCATGCAACTCCCCAGCGGAGACCTCCAGAATCCGACTACACCAACGTCACTGCCGATGACTTACGTGGCGGCGCTTCGCGGGGTGGTGACGCCGAGGTCGGAGCGCAGCATCGAACCGACGCCGCAGATGATTGAGGCGCCTTCGGACCCCACTGAAGAAGGAATGGCTCCGACCAACCTACAATCCCAGACATTACAGGTGGTGCAGAAAGAGGATGACAGCATCACAACAGGCATGGAATCTGAAGTGGAACGTCCCCAGACCGTTGTGGCGGCGGCGAGAACGCAGGTGATGCAAGATTCGCCAACACCAGAGACCGTGGTTAGGGCCCGCAAACAATGCTCGCCAAAGCGCCGCAAGAAGCGACGACTAAACTCCGCGGAGACGCTCCCTTCTTTTCTTGGGATCCCAGATGAGTCTAACACTATGGACCTGTCTGACTTGGAACCACAAGCTTCGGATGTCGCAGACCATATGAACTCGGACAATGAAAAGATGTCGTGTCATTCAGACGACGCATCCGCTCAGGGGCCTGCTACCCCTTCTGCGGTGGAGTCTAAAGCTGCGAAAGAACAACACATGCCACACATCAATGGCGCACAGGAAAATTTGGAGCACCCCAATAATATCAGCTGGTATGAGCAGGACGACGAAATCACCGATGCGGACCATTCTACTGGTGGGGACTCCATCCGTCCGCATCTCAAGAAACCTAATGCCACACGGACACTTCCGTCGGGCGACCCTCTGCGGATGTGCAAAGGGACTATCGATACGGTGAAACTTTGTCTTTTTAACATCATGTGGAGAAGACAGATACTCGACCCCAGGCATACAGAGTAGGGACAGTGAATGTAACTACCATTAGATCGCCTGTGAAACAGCAGTTGTTCAGGGACATGATATACGCGTCGGATGTGGATATACTGATGGTGCAGGAAATGTACATTCCTGAGTTCCAGGAGTCCGTGGATACATCTCCTACACCTCGCCGCACTCGAACAACGACAGTGGAACGGCGATATGGGTCCGGGACGGGATTCCGGTTCGCGACCTGGCTTATCTACGTTCGGCACGAGGACTGGCGATAACTGTTAATGGAATTCTTATTATCAATGTTTATGTCCCTTCCGGCACAGACAACAGACGGGTGCGTGCGAGATATTATTCGGAAGAGTTTGTGCCCTTATTTACCGGAAGATCCGATCATTTCATTATAGGCGGTGACTTCAATTGTGTTTTAGCCCAAAAAGACCAGACTCCACATTACAATACCTGTCGTGAATTGCATGTGCTATGCCGGGATCTGGAGTTAAGCGACACCTGGGACATGATTCATAGGAACCGTGAGGGATATACTTTTTATACCAGTCACTCGGCGAGCAGACTCGATCGAATATATGTTTCGGTTGGCCTACAGGATAAGGTGGTAAACGCGGAACGATGGCCTGCGGCATTTACTGATCATCTGGCTTATATTTGTACCATATCACTCCCTAGGCAAAGTGTGTGGAGAAGCCGCGGGACATGGAAGCTCTATTCATCACTTTTGGCGGACCCCGAATGTCGTCAGTGAGTCGAGGAGGTATGGGCCACATGTCAACGCCGTCTACCAACATATACCTCCGTGCTTCAATGGTGGCTCGAGTGTACTAAGCCGGCAATAAGAAAAGCTCTCATACAGCATGGTCGGGATAAGACGAGATGACAAACAGACACTCTTGATTATTATTACACCATGCTTCGTGAGCTGTCCTTCCAGGTGCCGTCTGCAGAACATCATGCGGAAATTCATCGTGTCAAGGCACAAATCCTATCGGTCACGCGACGACGACTGGATGGCATCCTAATACGGGCAAGATGTCTCGACACCATCACTGGGGAACGTACCTCGATGCACCATGTGTCGCGGGAACATAAACGTTACCGCCGGGCATTGGTAACAGTGCTCCACGGTTTAGATGGCCGTCAACTGACAACACAACAGGACATTGCAAATGAATTCTTAGAGCATTTCTGCCACCTCTATGCCGGTACACCGACGGACCGTCTGGTGGCGGAAGAGATACTGCAACATCTGCAAACGACACTGACAGAGACGGATATGGCAGCGGTTATGGAGCCACTCACAGAAGACGTTATAAAGGTGGCACTCACAAAAGGAGCAGCCCATAAATCACCAGGGCCAAATGGGATTACGCTAGAGTTTTATCGAGAATTCGTGGACATGATGATGCCACAGCTGGTGTCGATGTACAATGAGGCGATACGTCCGGACATGCGCCTACCATCGGATTTTGTGACGGGCTTTTTCTTCCCATCCCGAAGATGGCGGGGAGTCGCATTGTTAATCAATATCGGCCTCTCACTATGCTAAACACCGACTATAAAATCTTTGCGCGACTACTAGCGTCTCGTCTCAAGCTGGCGATATCCAGGACAATATCCCCTGATCAGGCTTGCCTAGGGGTGCGAAGCAACATCTCCTCGGCGTTAAGTGAATACAGTGACGTTATCGCCCTTGCGGAAACGTGTAAAATGCGAGCAGCGATGATATCTGTGGACTTCGATCGTGCGTTCGACCGGATAAACCATGACTTCTTGGCGTCAGTCATGAGCCGAATGGCGATTCCACCTGTTTTCATCTCCATCCTTATGAGGCTAATACGAGGGGCTACATCGAAGGTGATTGTAAACGGTCGGGAAGCGGGCTCGATTCCTATTAACAGCTCAGTCCGACAAGGGTGCCCACTCTCCATGATGCTGTTTGCGATAGCGCTTGAGCCGCTGATGTGTGTTATGAGGCGCTCACTTACTGGGATAGCGCTTAATGAGAACTCTTCCGTTTGTCGCGCATATGCAGACGACCTGATCCTTCTTGTCAGATCAAGAAATGAAGTGGGTCAGGCTGTTGAACATCTAGACTCTTATGGGACGGCGGCAGGCAGTGTCGTTAACATGACGAAATCCCAAATTATGCATGTTGGACGGGGTCTGGAAGACGTACCGGGACCGTTTCAGACGGTGGAATCGCTGAGATGTCTGGGGATTACATTTACCCGTTCACTACGGCGGTCAGCGGCGGCGAGTTCTCGGCGGCTTCTGCAGAATGTTCGTCTGACGATACGCAACAACTCACTGAGAGCCATTGACATGATCCAACGTGTGGCATACACCAACGTTCACATAGCGTCACGACTGCCCCATTTCGCGCAGATCCTACCATTACCGAAGGGTATTGCACGTCGCCTCATGGCTGCCTTTGGTTACTATGTTTGTACTGGGATGTTATTTAAGATCAAGTATGATACGTTAACACTACGGTTCCGGAACGGTGGCCTCAACCTCACAAACGTGCGAAACAAAGTTCTGGCGCTTTACATGCGAGCGATGATACGAAATTGGCAACAAAGAAAGCATACCATAACGTCAGCTCTGATAGAAGTACTAGTTCTGCCTTCGTACGAACCCCCTATTGCGGTGAGCAATATTTCGCCTTCTCTTGCACACATTGCTTCATTTCTTGTTGATTACAGTTATGTTCGTCTGAAAGTACCTTCGACGAGAAAACCCACGACTCGGGGGATCTATAGATGCTTGATGGATCACCATGGCCGCAAGATAATGGAATTCAAATACCCGTCGAGAACGTGGAGCCACATTTGGTGTGCAGTGCATACTCAATTACTGTCAACAGCAGCGAGATCGATGTGGTATATTCTTATAAACCGTAAACTTGTGGCCAAGAGTCGATTACATACAATTCATATGGTCGAGTCTTCTCTTTGCACAAACTGTGGACTGTTAGCAACGGAAGAACATGGTTTAGTGTGTGGCGCAGCGCGGGACGTCTGGATGCTGACGCGTCGAATACTGGCCTTCCTTCGGCGCACCAACTACACAGAAATCACATCGGATGTACTTTTTCTACCGGAAAAGACCTTTTTTCCCAAACAAAAGACGTATGCGGTCAATTGGATCGCTGGACGTGCGACGAAATATTTGTATTCGTACGATATTAAGTCCGTGATGGATTATTGGATGTATTTACAAGAACAACACGAGCTCATACGGAGTCATACGAAATACAGGACTTACTTTTCCAATATTTAGTAAGTGTTTTTCACAATCCGCCCGACAGCTGGAGTGTCGCAGAACCGAGAAGACTCCTGCAGCAGAACGGCTAGAGACAGTACTGCGCGGTTCAGTTACATTGGCACATGGCACACTGAGAATAAAACTGGCAGCTGCCTGTTGGCGCCAGTTATGACTGGATTATGTTAACGTGAAAAAAAAAACAACGATGGTAACCACCGAAACAGCCTCAGATAATGGTCCTTCGAATGGTCGGCGCAGGAGAAATACGTACCGCCCACACTGGCAGAAATGGTCGAGATTACATCGCTTTCTGCCAGGTTTATGATGCGACACCGCGTGCTGCTGGGATTGTGACGCAGATGATAACTTCATTTTCACTCCGCCCGTGACTAGGATTGTCATTTAATTTATTCCTGTCACAAAAAAAAAGAAAAAAAAAGAGGGCGGCCTTTGCGTTGATTTTATGGTTTCCAAATTGTTTTTGCTGTCTTGATACGTTTCTTATCCCTAGGACAGCACAATTGTACGAATAAAGATTGTTTGTATACCCTGCCTTCCTGTTCCCAAAAAAAAGAAGTGGTCGCGTTGTTGGACCATAAAGCGGAGGAACCGAGTTATTATTTTTATTTTATTTTTCTTAAAACATAAAAAAAGTAATAACAATTAAAAAACAAAAAACAAATCAAAAGACGAGTATAAAAAAATAAAAAGAAACTTGGTAGAGCACTTCCCCGTAAAAGACAAAGGTCCCGAGTTCGAGTCTCGGTCCGGCAGACAGTTTTAATCTGCCAGGAAGTTTCATATCAGCGCACACTCCGCTGCAGAGTGAAAATCTCATTCATGAAAATTGGTGACCAAGAAGTAGGCGAAGTAAAGGAGTTTTTTCTGACTTGGAAGCAAAATAAACACTGAAGGACGAAGCAAGGAAGAGATAAAAAGTACACGAGCACAAGTTAGAAAGGCTTTTCTGGTAAAGAGAAGTCTATTGCATTTAACATAGTCCGTAATTTGCGAAAGAAATATCTGTGAATGTCCGTTTGGAGCGCAGCATTGTATGGTAGTGAAACATGAAATGTGGGGAAACTGAATCAGGGGACGCATTTCAGAAGAGGTGGTGCAGAATAATGGTGAAAAAAGCGGATTGGTAAGACAATTATTGAGAACGTTCTCCACAGATTCGGCGGAGAGAGGAACTCACGTAACGTACAGACAACTGCAAAGGACGAGGTAATAGGAGATGGGTTAAGGCACCGGTGAACAACTTCCTTGATACTAGAGGGTACTAGATGGTAAAAGCCGTGAGGGAAAGAGAGATTTTGGGATACATCCAGTAAATAATTTATAAAGTCATCCAATGTAGGTCCTAACAATGTAGATATTTCTAGAACAAAATTCTCGTCACCCACACATACACGTCACTACCGACGTTAAAAATTATGAGTGAACTATGTAAGGCCTCCTTAAATGGGAACTGTTGTTACATTTACAAGGGCACATACTCATACCTCCTAATCTAAACTAAAATACATATTTACGTCATCAGTATCTGAAGTTGTATATCCTCTACCGACATTAATGACGGGTTTTCAGGAAGACAATCTTAGTCTCCCACTTGAGGAATGTTTTGACACCAGGGACATATGTATAAGGTATTTCATTGATGAATGTAACTTCTCAATAGCAGATCAAAATGGTAACGGTGGGACACGTAACTGATATTATATTATGGAAGCTTCTCATTAGATTTTTCGTAATACGTGTACAACAAGTGTGCTGTAATCTCAGGTGACAAAAGTCGTGCGGTACGTCCTAATATCGTGTCGGACTTCCTATTGCCCGGCGTACTGGAGAAACTCGACGTGGCATGTACTCAAGAAGTCGTTGAAAGCCCTAGCACTTCCCAAGAGTTAGCAGCTTTCACTCAGTTAATACAAGGCAGAAATCAAATCTGCGTGTGGAATGCACTTCCTTGACTCTTGTGCAGAAAGGAGTGCAGTATTCTGCTACATCCATTTTCAATAAGCTACCACAAGAACTCAAAAATCTTAGCAGTAGCCCAAACGATTTTAAGTCCAAACTGAAGAGTTTCCTCATGGCTCACTCCTTCTATTCTGTCGAGGAGCTCCTGGAAGAGCTAAAAAATTAAGCAAATTCCAGTGTTACATTCTTGATTTTCTTTATTTAAACTAATGACGTGTCGCCTTAATATGTTTCTTATATGTCATTTTATCTGTTTCTACAATCGTGTTATAATTTCATGTATTGATTCGTTCCATGACCATGGAGACTTCTCCTTAATGTGGTCCCACGGAACAATAAATAAATAAATAAAAAATAAAAATAGCTGTCCATAATTGTGGGGTGTTTCCTGTGCATGATTTTGTGAACGAAACGATCTCTCGATTGTATCCCATAAATTTTATTCATTGATTTACACGTCAAGTTCCGTAGGACCAAATTGAGGAGCAAACCACCAAGGTCATGGAACGTGTCAGTACATCAAATTACACCATAAAAGTAATAACAGATAAAAATAAAATATTTATGTACCCGAAAAGAGTCAAGTCATAAGTTTAAGTAAGCGCAATCAACAACACAACAAGAATCAGCTTAATTTTTCAAGGAATTCCTTGACAAAATAGAAAAAGTGACTCTGGAGGTAACTCTTCAGTTTCGTTTTGAAAGCGCGTGGATTACTGCTAAGATTTATGAATGGTAGTGTTAGATTAGTGAAAATGGATGCAGCAGTATACTGCACACCTTTCTGCACAAGAGCTAAGTAAGTCCGATCCAAATGCAGGATTGATTTCTGCCGAGCATTAACTGAATGAAAGCTGCTTATTCTTGGGAATAAGCTAATATTGTTAACAAGAAATAACAATAATAAAAGCATATAGTGAGAGGTTAGTGTCAAAATACCCGGACTCGTGAACAGGGGTCGACAAGAGGTTCGTGAATTTGCACTACTTGTTGCCCGAATCGCCAGTTTCTGAGCCAAAAGTAGAATAGGAAGACTTACCCCAAAATATATCATACGACATAAAAGAATGAAAATAAGAAAAGTAGACTAATTTTCGTATCGAACGATCACTCACTTCTGATACCGTTCGAATAGCAAAAACGGCATCATTAAGTCTTTCAACAAGATTCTGAACGTTGGCTTTCCACGTCTGTTTACTATCTGATCACCGAGAAATTTGCCCATTCTGTGAAAATGAAACGTCAGGTTTTGTTGAATTGTGTGTTAGAAACTGTAAAAACTGAGTCTTATTGTGATTTAGCGTAAGTTCATTATCTACAAGCCATGAAGTTAGGTCATGAAGTGCACCATTTGAATACGAGCCATTGTTGGACACTACATGCTTTACTAACAAGGTGGTGTCATTAGCAAACAGATGTATTGAAAGTTGCCCATAACACTAGAGGGCGTATAATTTATACTGTAAGTAGGCTGTTTATGTTTTCTTATTGGCAACGTTACGTAGCGCTCTATATGAGAATCACTGGCTGTGCTGTGTGCAGTCTGTGGCTAGTTTGCATTGTTGTCTGCCATTGTATTGTTGGGCAGCTGGATGTTAACAGTGCATAGCGTTGGGCAGTTGGAGGTGAGCCGCCAGCAGTGGTGGATGTGAGGAGAGAGATGGCGGAGTTTTGTAATTTGTCATGAACTGCTATATATATTATGACTATTAAGGTAAATACATTGTTTGTTCTCTATCAAAATCTTTCATTTGCTAACTATGCCTATCAGTAGTTAGTGCCTTCCGTAGTTTGAATCTTTTATTTAGCTGGCAGTAGTGGCGCTCGCTGTATTGCAGTAGTTCGAGTAACGAAGATTTTTGTGAGGTAAGTGATTTCTGAAAGGTATAGTTTAATGTTAGTCAGGGCCATTCTTCTGCAGGGATCTTTGATAGTCAGATTGCGTTGCGCTAAAAATATTGTGTGTCAGTTTAAGCATAGTCTTATAATACAAATAAGGACCAGGAGTGGCCCCAACACTGCTCCCTTGGGCACCCCCAACTTGACCATACTCACTTAGACCCCACATTACAGCCATTCTCAACACTGTGTAGCTAAAGTTAGAGGCGAACCAATTGTGATATAAAATGATCAATTATCCTTACATATACATACTTTCCAATGACTTCAGCAAACACTGATGGCATTGAAATATGTCTAAAATTTTCTCAATTATCCCCCTTTTTATGGAGCAGCTTTACTACTACTTTAATCGTTCAGGTAACTGACCATTCCTAAAAGATAATTTACAAATATGGCTAAATACAGGACTAATACATGCAGCACTGTACATTAATACTCTGCTAGGCACTCCATCATGTCCATGGGAGTCCTTAGTGTACAGTTATCAAATTATTGTCTCGATCGCCCCCTTGTTTGTATCACAGATGAATATTTCAGACATCAATATCGGAGAGGCATTTGGCAAGAGCTATATGATTTTATTTAATTCATCAGCAATGCTCAGAAAATGATTGTTAAGTACTGTACATGTATCTGATTCATAAGTTAGAGAAATATTTTTACTACGAACGGACTTTATACTGTAGACTTCTGCTGCTAACCAGACACTTCCCTCACAACTGACCATATGGTTTTAATTTTATCCTGTGAATTATCTATTCTATTTGCATACTATATACTCTTTGCTTTCCTAGTAACGTTTTAGTCACCTTACAGTACTGTTTGTAATCGGCTACTGTAGCTTGATTGTGACTACTAAAATCTGATATAATTCCCGCTTTGTTCTACACGATATCCTTGTTCTACTAGTCAGCCACCTAGGTTGCCTTTTACAGCTAGTACCCCGTTTAGAAGGCTCCAATGGAAAGCAACTCTCAAAGAACATCATAAATATATTAAGGAAAGCTTTATATTTGTCTCCTATGTTATAGGCACTATAAACATCCCGCCATCTATGTTCTTAACGAGCTTTAAAAAAGCTCTCTATTGCTGTTGGATTAACTTTCCTACATAGTTTGTAATTATATGTGACATTTGTTTGAGTACAAAAGCCCTTTACTGTTATGGCATCATGGTCTGAAAGGCCATTCACCCTTATACTTACAGAATGCCCTTCTAGTAGTGAAGAATCAATAAAAATATTGTCTATAGCTGTGCTACTGTTCCCCTGCACCCTAGTTGGGAAAAACCACAGTTTGCAACAGAATATATGAATTTAGGAGATCTAACAATATCCTTTTTTTTTCACCATCATAGACAAAATTTATCTTGAAGACACCACATGCAACTAATTTCTGGTACTTCTTATAAAGTGAATCAAGAATGCTCTCTAGCCTGAGACCTATATACGACAACAATTAGAAGTTTGGTTTCACCAAATTCAACTGCCCCTGCACAAAATTGAAATATCTGTTCAGCACAGCGCCGTGATACGTCTGTGGCATCAAATGGAATAATGTTTTCACATATGTGGCCACCCCGCAACCCAGCAACGAACTCCTTGTAAGCAGCCAGCTAATCTGTATACTGCTAAAGGAAGCCTCTGAATTGGCAAATTATTTAAGTGGTGCTCCGATATAGCAAAAATTTCAGATTCTACATCTATAGGCAGTTCACTAACTTCATCTCTGATACCTCTTATATTCTTATGAAATATGCTAATTCCTTCTCTACTTGGAAACATGACGCCCTTCGAACGTGAGTCCTTAGTTAGGGGGACTTCCAGTAAGCAGGTATACCTATTAGCTGACTTCAACCTAAAAACGGTGCAGCTCTAACATCAACTACTAGAGAAATTTTTCCATGAGCGATTCCGCCACCTCCCCCTAGACTGTCACCTATAAGTTTTGCCAACCTCCCCTTCCCACACCTATTGAGGTGAAGTTCATGCCTAGTGAAATCCTATCTGCTGATAGACCCAGCTGGCATAACTGAAATGTGACCCATGGCCTCTGCCATCAGTGCATTCTGCAGCCCCACATTACCGCGCCTAACAGCAGCATTAAGATAAGGCCAATCATGACGCTCAAACAGTTTCACGAAATGCACATTAGTGCCATCATTTAGAGTAGCTAACTTTACCAGGTTACCACCTAAATCATATTCCCTGTCGCTATCGAGACTGTTCCCTGCTTTACCCACTGTCACTACCTGATCCACTTTCGTAAAATTCCTACATAAGTCCTCTATGCTGTCAGTCACCTGACTAGGCTTCAAAATGTGGTGACCTGGTACTCACTCCGCAACACTTCCTGCAACTACTGATCCACACCTCTACTGTGCGCACTACATTGCAGCAGCATCTTCTTCTTCTGTTAGGCTTTATAACTGACTTAGGCTCCCTAACTGCTGAGGAATGCTGTATATTCCTCACACCTACAGCTACTAGAGGCTCCTGCCAACTCTGACAGTTGGTCAAATCTATTGCATATATGCAAAGTATAACTGTCTGAATACCTCCCCCTCCCAGCTGCCTTCTTGCCAACTGCCAGTTCCCATTCCCCAACACCCTTCACCCTCCTCAACCTACATAGTTTATCCTTTGCGTGTTGTAACTGCATCTGAAGGGCACGGATATTACGCTCCTGCTCCTCCATCAACATATTTCTACTAAAGATTCTGCATTCCCATTAGACAATCTCGCTAGAATGCCCACTAGCTTCCCTACAGCATTCCTCCCAATGAAAATACTTAGAACAAATTTGACACCGTAACCCACAATTCACAAACCTACGACGTAACCCACACTTCTCATTCATGGTAAAGTTGTACAGTTACAGAAAAAACCATACGTCTACGTTACCTACGTTCAGTTACATCAGTAGAACTATTTATTGAACTAACAATAGCAGTCTCGAAACTCTCTCTCTACTAAGAATGCAACAACTTGTATTAGTACTACTAAACCACAACTAAGACCAATACCAAAAAAAAAAAAAAAAAAATCACAAAATTATTAGTTAAAATCAAAACTTCAAGCGTCCACTGGAACACTCAACGAAGTTAAAACCCTGAATGAAAATTTTACTATAATATTTCACTAGAAACAATAATAAACGTCAGCTGAAAACTGAAGCATGAAATTTACAAAATATCTTCAACGCTCAGAAAACTCTAAAAACCGCGAGCGAACGTTTCCAAAACTTTATTAAATCGTAACATCACCACAAACAGCACGGAACACCGCTGAAAACTATTAAATTTAATGACAGTGTAACAATGCACAAATAACTTTGTCAGTACTTAGCTTTATAACCCTAACAGCTGCAAGTGCACGCCGCAAAAATGTTAATACACTACTGAGGCGTGAGGCTTGGACGAACGACGTAAGCACACTCGCGAATCACAGACCGCTCGAGTCAGTAACACAGGAAGAAAGACTGAGATTAACGAAAATCCACTAATAAGATTCATGTCTGGCGATCTGGGTGGCGAAATCATTGAGTCAAATTGTCCAGATCGTTCATCAAACTAACTGTTAACACTTGGGCCGCAGTGACATAGCCCATTGTCATCCATAAATATTCCATGGTTGTTTGGGAGTATGAAGTCCACAGATGACTGCAACTGGTCTCCAAGTAGCCGAACATAACTATTTCCAGTCAGTGATCGGTTCAGTTCCGTGTAAATACAGCCCACACCATTACAGAGCCACCATTGTCCAGATCGTTCTTCAAACTAACTGTTAACACTTGGGCCCCAGTGACATAGCCCATTGTCATCCATGAATATTCCATGGTTGTTTGGGAGTATGAAGTCCACAGATGACTGCAACTGGTCTCCAAGTAGCTGAACATAACAATTTCCAGTCAGTGATCGGTTCAGTTCCGTGTAAATACAGCCCACACCATTACAGAGCCACCAGAAGCTTGCAAAGTGCCTTGTTGACAACTTAGGGTATTGGGTTTGGGGTCTGCGCTACACTCGAACCCACCATCAGCTCTTACCAACTAAATTTTGGTGCCGACTGACCAGACGACTGTTTAACAATAGTATAGGGTTTAACCGATGTGGTCACGAGCCCAGGAGTGGTGCTGCCGGTGACGTAGTGCTATTAACATACTCACTCGTGTCGGTCGTCTGCTGCCATGGCCTATTAAAACAAAAGTTTTGCTGCACTTCCTAACCGACACGTTAGACGCACGCTCCACATCGATTTCAGCGATTAATTTCCCTCAGTGTTGCTTGTCTGTTACCACCGACAACACTACGGAAACATCTGTGCTCTCATTCGTTAAGAGGAGGCTGTCGGCCACTACGTTGTCCGTGATGAGAGGTAACGCCCGAAGTTTCGCATTCTCGACACAGTCTTGACACTGGATCTCGAAATATTGAATTTCCTAACGATTTCTGAAATGAAATTTCCTATGCGCCTAGCTCCAGCTACTATTCCGCGTTCAGAGCCTGTTCATTCTCGTCGCGCGGCAGTAATAATGTCGGAAACGCTTTCACCTGAATCACTGGCTACAAATGACAGCCCTGCCTATGCACAGCCTAAAGTAAGCAGCACTAACGCCATGTGTATATGTGCATATTGCTATCCCATGACTTTTGCCACCCCAGTCTAATGTGATAATAATACTCCACTTATAATATGAGGGTTACAATAATAGTTTCACAATACTTCTAAAACGGGTTTGTTTCATCTTTTAGGACAACGCATAATATCTTTCTCTTCCAGTGACGATGACAATTGTGTAGCTGCCTACAATGCGGGTTCAAACAAGCCCGCTCCCTTATGCAATGAGGGCACATCTTAGATGGCATGCGCTGGCAAGATAAGAGAGATGCAGACGATGTGAACACGTAACTTTCATTCTATAATATCCAAGAGCACCTTCTTAGCTCTCGGAGACATCCCCCTCTTGTGACGAGCATGTAAAATACATGGTGTTTCAAAAATGACAGGTATATTTGAAACGGCAATAAAAACTAAACGAGCAGCGATAGAAATACACCGTTTGTTGCAATATGCTTGGGACAACAGTACATTTTCAGGCAGACAAACTTTCGAAATTACAGTAGTTACAATTTTCAACATCAGATGGCGCTGCGGTCTGGGAAACTCTATAGTACGATATTTTCCACATATCCACCATGCGTAGCAATAATATGGCGTAGTCTCTGAATGAAATTACCCGCAACCTTTGACAACGTGTCTGGCGGAATGGCTTCACATGAAGATGAGATGTACTGCTTCAGCTGTTCAATTGTTTCTGGATCCTGGCTGTACACCTCGTCTTTCAAGTGTCCCCACAGAAAGAAGTCACAGGGGTTCATGTCTGGCGAATAGGGAGGCCAATCCGCGCCACCTCCTGTATGTTTCGGATAGCCCAAAGCAATCACACGATCATCGAAATATTCATTCAGGAAATTAAAGACGTCGGCCGTGCGATGTGGCCGGGCACCATCTTGCATAAACCACGAGGTGTTCGCAGTGTCGTCTAAGGCAGTTTGTATCGCTACAAATTCACGAAGAATGTCCAGATAGCGTGATGGAGTAATCGTTTCGGATCTGAAAAATGGGCCAATGATTCCTTTGGAAGAATTGGCGGCCCAGACCAGTACTTTTTGAGGATGCAGGGACGATGGGACTGCAACATGGGGCTTTTCGGTTCCCCATATGCACCAGTTCTGTTTATTGACGAAGCCGTCCAGGTAAAAATAAGCTTCGTCAGTAAACCAAATGCTGCCCACATGCATATCGCCGTCATCAATCCTGTGCACTATATCGTTAGCGAATGTCTCTCGTGCAGCAATGGTAGCGGCGCTGAGGGGTTGCCGCGTTTGAATTTTGTATGGATAGAGGTGTAAACTCTGGCGCATGAGACGATACGTGGACGTTGGCGTCATTTGGACCGCAGCTGCAACACGGCGAACGGAAACCCGAGGCCGCTGTCGGATCACCTGCTGCACTAGCTGCACGTTGCCCTCTGTGGTTGCCGTACGCGGTCGCCCTACCTTTCCAGCACGTTCATCCGTCACGTTCCCAGTCCGTTGAAATTTTTCAGACAGATCCTTTATTGTATCGCTTTTCGGTCCTTTGGTTACGTTAAACCTCCGTTGAAAACTTCGTCTTGTTGCAACAACACTGTGTTCTAGGCGGTGGAATTCCAACACCAGAAAAATCCTCTGTTCTAAGGAATAAACCATGTTGTCCACAGCACATTTGCACGTTGTGAACAGCACACGCTTACAGCAGAAAGACGACGTACAGAATGGCGCACCCACAGACTGCGTTGTCTTCTATATCTTTCACATCACTTGCTGCGCCATCTGTTGTTGAAAATTGTAACTACTGTAATTTCGAAAATTTGTCCGCCTGAAAATGTACTGTTGTCCCAAGCATATTGCAACAAACGGTGTATTTCTATCGCTGCTCGTTTAGTTTTTATTGGCGTTTCAAATATACCGGTCATTTTTGAAACACCCTGTAGGTACTATAATGCCGTATATAAGTTCAAAACACCGATCCTTTTAGAGCTACTACAAAGAGCTAAAGCGTGCTGCTGTTGGAAATGTGAAGCCCCACAAAACGTTACGTGAATTATTTTTAAATCTCTGGAATTTGCGAATCGTGCCTTCTGTGGTTCTCTTTCAATGGACGTCAGGCTTTAATACTGAACTCCACGTTATACAATTAACTCTTTCTCTTTAATTTGCACGTCAGGAACTTTAAACAGCAATTGCCACTTTCCGAAGTTCCTCTTCGGTAGATATTATTCAATTACTGCTTGTGATTTGCAAAGCTAGCTGTAGATTTGTTGGGGATCATTGTCAAATCCTGACCGTCAGTTTAATTTTTATTCCCTTTATGCCTGTAGATTCCCATTCTAGTATGTATGTCATAATCTGTCAATTCTTTACACAAAAACGGAATAGAAGCTTTCGAAATGTGGTGCTATATAATAATGCTGATGATTAGAAGGGTATATCACTTAACTAGTGAGGAGGTATTGAATAGAATTGGGGAGAAGAGAAAATTGTGGCACAACTTGACTAGAAGAAGGAATCGGTTGGTAGGACATATTCTGAGGCATCAAGAGATCATCAATTTAGTATTGGAGGGCAGCGCGGAGGGAAAAAATCGTAGAGGGAGACCAAGAGATGAATACACTAAGCAGATTCAGAACGATGTAGGTTGTAGTAGGTACTGGGAGATGAAGAAGATTGCGCAGGATAGAGTAGCATGGGGAGCTGCATCAAACCAGTCTCTGGACTGAAGACCACAACAGCAATATAATGAGGCAACACTTTCGTTTATTGCGACCTAACTATATTGGTTAAGCTGTAGCCTCTGTCGGAATTTACTGATCTGCAGGAGGTATAGATCTGCCTATAAGCCTTGGTAGTCCTATGAATTTTGCTGTAGTCTGCAGATGTCTTGTTAAGTAACTCCTCTTAGATAGTTTAATTTTGAACTATAATTTATATAATCACTTCATTCCTAGTTAGCTTACATTTTGATTTATCAAATCATCTGTGGTGTCACCGCCAGACACCACACTTGCTAGATGGTAGCTTTTAAATCGGCCGCGGTCCGCTAGTATAAGACGGACCCGCGTGTCGCCACTGTCAGTAATTGCAGACCGAGCGCCACCACACGGCAGGTCTAGAGAGACGTACTAGCACTCGCCCCAGTTGTACAGCCGACGTTGCTAGCCGTGGTTCACTGAGAATTACGCTCTCATTTGCCGAGACGATAGTTAGCATAGCCTTCAGCTACAGTTGCTACGACCTAGCAAGGTGCCGTATTCAATTGCTATAATATTTCTGTATCATCAAGAGCAATGTTCTACAAATGTGGATTAAAGTTAAGTATTCCAGAAGCTACGTACTTCTCTTTATAGCATTCATTACGTATCCTGTTACAGACCTCACGCCAGCCTGCGTGAGCTTATAGCGTGCATTTCGGTCTCCTCTAAAAACAGTGTTGGAAATTCTGCCGACACTTCATCATCTCCATTGATGTATACTGTTGTGTCACCTACCATCCTCTCTCTTCTCATCAGACTGAGTCTAATGTGCTATACACAATCGTGTATACCGTCTAACGGTTACTACAGAGTGATGTGCTAGTCTATCTGCTGTGCTGCTACAATTTTTGTTGTAGCTCGTCTTCATGTTCATAATAATCGTCATCATTCTCCTCGCTGTATTCATCCTCTTCACCACCTTCTCTGTTTCTGATTTCACATACACATTGTTTTATTCTCTACTAATGTCTTTCTCTTGTTCTTGGCTTTCCTAATCATTTCGGAATAGCTACTCTTCTTAATAAATGTTTGTAGTGGTTAAGAAATTGATTAAAATGTTTTCTCTAGAACAGACTGTGCTTCAGTGTCCCTTTATTGCGCCAGCGACATCTTCTTCCGTACATTTCGTGGAGAATTATGGAAAATCTTGCAAACACAATTTAATTAGTGGCTGAAATTGAGAATAATATAGTATGTCATTAGGATCTCCAGTAAGATATACTATATTTGTTGTCGATGGCAGTCAAAAAATGGAGCACTAATTCAAGATAAAATGTCCACACAACTATTTTTGCATAAATTTATGTACTCTTAGATAGTTAAACTGTAGAATTATGTCTAATATTTGTTATTGTTACCGGCAGCATCAATTTTCATTTTTCGTTATTATCACAGTAACGCCAAGAAATTCATTGTGTATTTATTAGCAATCTTTCTCAGTGAACAATCAGTTATTAATGCTCTTGCCCTTCTCTTTTGTCTCTGTTTTTGCAGTTTCTCATTTTGTCTTCACAAGGGAAATACGGAACAAGCTGCACGTCATATAGGTCATGTTGTTACACCAAACAAATAGCACCATCGTAATTGTAAAAACTGCCGACGCATCCACACTGTACATTCGATTACATAGAAGCATTACTGTTGTATCGGGGTGCCGCAGATATCAACCGAAACTTGAGCTATGGGGCTCAGTTTACACTAACAGATGCATTTGTAATGTTTCTGTGCTGGCATTAAATATGAAGACGTACAAATTATTTACAAAGGGTATTGTAGTATAAATTCCCGATTTGTAGATTGATTAAATTTTTTGATGTGTTACCTCGAAGAGTGTTCGTCGTGCTCGAATTTGCAGGAACAGGAATATTTTCCTAAAGATCGCTAGCTTAATTTAGTAAAACAGAAAGGCATAAATGAGTTTGTGAATAACGAATCTGTTTTACTAGACGTTCGCTTATCTCCGACGGAAGAATTTAAAAATTTACTAACTGAATCACACAATGTAAGTTCCATAGGGAATGCGACGTGTGGTATTTATTCAAGTGCAAGACTCTAGGAGAGTACAGTGATCTGGATTTAGTAGCTGGTGTGTCGCTATTTGCTGACGTTTTTAAGAATTTCCGCAGCCTTTGTCTTAAAACCTATGAGCTGTACTCTGTCCATTACGTTATTCCACCTGGATTGGCTTGGAAAGCTTTACTGAAAACTAGTAGAGCAGATGCATCATGTAGAAAGCCAGGCGTAAGGAACAGTTTCACCTCTAGTTATCTTGAGAGTATTGATAAATAGTACATCACATGTCACGATGTTAATAGCCTCTACAGCTGGACAATGATTCCCGTCTTTGCTTGGCTTAGCTCGAAAACTCGTGAAAATTTTGATGCGATAAATACACGAGATGATTTCGATATTGCATGTCTTTTAGATCTTGAATATCCTAAAAGTATCAACTATCTACAGTCTCAGGAACCACTGCTCCATGAGAAAATCATACCACCAACTAGCTGCATCAGCAGCATCATCCCTTGTGGTTCAGGAAGTTGATTTCTACTTTGCGTGATATGAATAACGATGCTTGTGTCAGTTTAATACTTCACTTACTTACGAGGATAGGAGGGTTGATTCTTCAGGTTTCACTGTGAATTCCAGATATAACATTTAGTTTGTAAACAAAAACGGTGTTGCATTTCTGAAAGATGAGTAAAGTGGTGAACCTAATACTGAATTCATCGGCCTATGGGTTAAAACGTATGCACTCGAGACTGAAACAGGGAGTGAAACAATCTTGTCTTAAAGAGCTAACCACTGACGATTACCGACAATGTGTACTGAATTCGGATGTGGGGCGGGGGTGGCGAATCGCACAATAACACTGGGTGGCGGCGGAGGGGTGAAGTGGACTGCGGTAGTCGTCATGGGGTTGTGGACCACTGCGGATGCGGCGGGGCGGAGCCTCTTCGTAGTTTATAGGTCCCCATTTAAATACAGTACAACACAATATTATAACTAGAGTTTGTCTCCTGCGTACATCAGTTTCAATTCTACTTGAGAAGTTACACGGTTCTGACACAACTTCCTCCTGCCCTTAGCCACGATGAACAGAAAGTGTTAGTTTCAGTTTTATAGCCAGGTTTATTTAAAAGGTTAAATAAAACCCCCTTATGCAAGTACAACGCATAATGAAATAAATAAGAATCAATATGAATAATAAGCTGTAAGTTTCTTAAGCAACGGTACAAGGATAAACAGAAACAAGAAGGACAGGTAAGATTGCAAGCTTACCAGCCTGTTCTTCCATTTCCTCTTTAATTAACTGCAGCTTGCGCTCCTCTGTGTTATTCTCTGCCTTACATATTATAGTATAATTTCCTATATCCCTACGATTTTTCGTCTCGTTTTTGGTTTCTGTAATGAATGCTATTTCACATCTTATCTCTTCTAGCATCTTTTGCAGTTCCTGTTCCATTGTGGCTATCTCTCCGATACACCAAAGTCCTTCAATTTCTTTTACCGGCTCGTTATATGGATTTCCATCCGACTTTTTCTCTTATGCAACCTGCCAGTAATTTCTAATTTCGACTGGTGACGTGAGGAGACACTCGTGGTCTAGGGGGCCGGCACGGTAGCTCAGCGTGATCGGTCAGAGGGTTGCGTGCTCTCTGTAATAAATAAACTGAGTCAAGGAATCAACGATCAACTTGAACGGAGGTCTTGTGACGTCCGCCAGACCAAACGCAACGAACTATAACGAACAAAACGACAAAAAAAAAGAAGAAAAAGGAAAAGGGGTAGCGTTTTTGATTCATAATCAAAACGTCTTCGGTTCCGGGTTCGATCCCCGCCACTGTCTAAATTTTGATAAATAATTACCATTGGCGGCCGAAGACTTCCGGCATAAGAAGTCAGCCTCATTCTGCCAACGGCCTTGTCAAAGAGGGCGGAGGAGCGGATAGAGGTTCAGGGCACTCTCTTGTCCTAGGGGTTGGAAATTGCCCCTAAAGGCGGAAGAATCAGCAATGATCAACGACATGAGGATGCAGAAGGCAATGGAAACCACTGCATTAAAGACACGTAACGTGTATCCACAGGACATGTGGCCTGTAATTGAAGAAGTGTCATGATGATCTCTCCATTGGCAAAAGATTCCGGAATAGTCTCCCATTCGAATCTCCGGGAGGAGACTGCCAAGGGGGAGGTTACCATGAGAAAAAGATTGAATAATCAAAGAAAGGATAACGTTCTACGAGTCGGGGCGTGGAATGTCGGAAGCTTGAACGTGGTAGGGATACTAGAAAATCTGCAAAGGGAAATGCAAAGGCTCAATCTAGATATAGTAGGGGTCAGTGAAGTGAAGTGGAAGGAAGACAAGGATTTCTGGTCAGATGAGTATCGGGTAATAACAACAGCAGCAGAAAATGGTATAACAGGTGTAGGATTCGTTATGAATAGGAAGGTAGGGCAGAGGGTTTGTTACTGTGAACAGTTCAGTGACCGGGTTGTTCTAATTAGAATCGACAGCAGACCAACACCGACAACGATAGTTCAGGTATACATGCCGACGACGCAAGTTGAAGATGCGACAACGATAGTTCAGGTATACATGCCGACGACGCAAGTTGAAGATGAACAGATAGAGAAAGTGTGCGAGGATATTGAAAGGGTAATGCAGTATGTAAAGGGGGACGAAAATGTAATAGTCATGGGCGACTGGAATGCAGTTGTAGGGGAAGGAGTAGAAGAAAAGGTTACAGGAGAATATGGGCTTGGGACAAGGAATGAAAGAGGAGAAATACTAATTGAGTTCTGTAAGAAGTTTCAGATAGTAATAGCGAATACCCTGTTCAAGAATCACAAGAGGAGGACGTATACTTCGAAAAGGCCGGGACATACGGGAAGATTTCAATTAGATTACATCATGGTCAGACAGAGATTCCGAAATCAGATACTGGATTGTAAGGCGTACCCAGGGGCAGATATAGACTCAGATCACAATATGGTAGTGATGAAGAGTAGGCTGAAGTTCAAGACATTAGTCAGGAAGAACCAATACGCAAAGAAGTGGGATACGGAAGTACTAAGAAATGACGAGATACGGTTGAAGTTCTCTAACGCTATAAATACAGCAATAAGGAATAGCGCAGTAGGCAGTACAGTTGAAGAGGAATGGACATCTCTAAAAAGGGCCATCACAGAAGTTGGGAAGGAAAACATGGGTACAAAGAAGGTAGCTGCGAAAAACCATGGGTAACAGAAGAAATACTTCAGTTGATTGATGAAAGGAGGAAGTATAAACATGTTCCGGGGAAATCAGGAATACAGAAATACAAGTCGCTGAGGAATGAAATAAATAGGAAGTGCAGGGAAGCTAAGACGAAATGGCTGCAGGAAAAATGTGAAGACATCGAAAAAGATATGATTGTCGGAAGGACAGACTCAGCATACAGGAAAGTCAAAACAACCTTTGTTGACATTAATAGCAACGGTGATAACATTAAGAGTGCAACGGGAATTCCACTGTTAAATGCAGAGGAGAGAGCAGATAGGTGGAAAGAATACATTGAAAGCCTCTATGAGGGTGAAGATGTGATTGAAGAAGAAACAGGAGTCGATTTAGAAGAGAAAGGCGATCCAGTATTAGAATCGGAATTTAAAAGAGCTTTGGAGGACTTACGGTCAAATAAGGTAGAAGGGATAGATAACATTCCATCAGAATTTCTAAAATCATTGGGGCAAGTGGCAACAAAACGACTATTCACGTTGGTGTGTAGAATATATGAGTCTGGCGATATACCATCTGACTTTCGGAAAAGCATCATCCACACAATTCCGGAGACGGCAAGAGCTGACAAGCGCGAGAATTATCGCACAATCAGCTTAACAGCTCATGCATCGAAGCTGCTTACAAGAATAATATACAGAAGAATGGAAAAGAAAATTGAGAATGCGCTAGGTGACAATCAGTTTGGCTTTAGGAATAGTAAAGGGACGAGAGAGGCAATTCTGACGTTACGGCTAACAATGGAAGCAAGGCTAAAGGAAAATCAAGACACTTTCATAGGATTTGTCGACCTGGAAAAAGCGTTCGACAATATAAAATGGTGCAAGCTGTTCAAGATTGTGAAAAAAGTTGGGGTAAGCTATAGGGAGGACGGGTCATATACGGTATGTACAACAACCAAGAGGGAATAATAAGTGTGGACGATCAAGAACGAAGTGCTCTTATTAAGAAGGGTGTAAGACAAGGCTGTAGCGTTTCGCTCCTACTCTTCAATCTGTACATCGAGGAAGCAATGATGGAAATAAAAGAAAGGTTCAGGAGTGGAATTAAAATACAAGGTGAAAGGGTATCAATGATACGATTCGCTGATGACATTGCTATCCTGAGTGAAAGTGAAGAAGAATTAAATGATCTGCTGAACGGAATGAACAGTCTAATGAGTACACAGTATGGTTTGAGAGTAAATCAGAGAAAGACGAAGGTAATGAGAAGTAGTAGAAATGAGAACAGCGAGAAACTTAACATCAGGATTGATGGTCACGAAGTCAATGAAGTTAAGGAATTCTGCTACCTAGGCAGTAAAATAACCAATGACGGACGGAGCAAGGAGGACATCAAAAGCAGACTCGCTGTGGCAAAAAAGGCATTTCTGGCCAAGAGAAGTCTACTATTATCAAATACCGGCCTTAATTTGAGGAAGAAATTTCTGAGGATGTACGTCTGGAGTACAGCATTGTATGGTAGTGAAACATGGACTGTGGCAAAACCGGAACAGAAGAGAATCGAAGCATTTGAGATGTGGTGCTATAAACGAATTTTGAAAATTAGGTGGACTGATAAGGTAAGGAATGAGGAGGTTCTACGCAGAATCGGAGAGGAAAGGAATATGTGGAAAAAACTGATAAAGAGGTGGAATAGGATGATAGGACATCTGCTAAGACATGAAGGAATGACTTCCATGGTACTAGAGGGAGCTGTAGAGGACAAAAACTGTAGAGGAAGACAGAGATTGGAATACGTCAAGCAAATAATTGAGGACGTAGGTTGCAAGTGCTACTCTGAGATGAAGAGGTTAGCAGAGGAAAGGACGGAATTTGTGGCGGGCCGCATCAAACCAGTCAGTAGACTGATGACCAAAAAAAAAAAAAAAAGACCTGACGAAGGCTGTGCAGGTGTAGTTGGAAGTGGAGCTGCCGCTTTACGTCCTTCCACTGTGCGTGATTCCGTTCTAAGGGTTTACTCCACAATGAGCTTCGCTAAGCCTTTACATCGCCCTTCCCACCTCCGAGGCCGTTCATCAGTAAATTGTTAGTAACTCCCGAACTGTTGCTCTCGACACAAGAGAATGAATCTCATGATCTTCGTCTTTGTGTACACCCCGAACACAAATTCGTAATCAAAACGAATCGTGCTGACTGAACGCAATTTTTGTAATCGGAGTACAGTAGGTAACAGTTCGACATCTCGCCTGCGGGCACGGCTAGAGTCAACAGACTTCTGCGTGTCTTATCTTGCCCGGCCAATCACCTGAGCTGCGCCTCCTAGCCTATCTATCAGCCGGTCTGAAGCAGTTAGTTACGTACGGTTCATCACACTCGGGACACGTGGGTCGTACAATCCTTCAGGTATCACCCAAGTGCTGTGGGAAGCGTTGTTGACATCTTTACGCGAGAAAGATGTTGAATTTTCTTGTACATGCGTATGGCTCAAATGGCTCTGAGCACTATGGGACTTAACAGCTGAAGTCATCAGTCCCCTTTGTACATGCGTATGAAGGCAGCTTACAGGACAGACTAATACCTTTGCTCACCCCTGGGTTTTTAATTTGGAGTGGATGTATTCACTTTACAACTGGAACTCTTTCGTGTTAAGTAGTCTACTCTGATAAATTATACATACTTTTCAGATGTGGAAATATCATAACTTACAACAATATTGTCAATACCTTTACGTATTTTTGCAAATAACAGAGACAATTTAGATGTGGAAATAACACTGTGACAATCAATTTGAGAGTTCCAAAAGCCAACACTGCGGTGTACGTAATGAATGGCTCTACCATTTTAATGGACGTGTACATGTGTGTGTGTGTGTGTGTGTGTAAAGAGAGAGGGAAAAGAGAGAGAGAAAAGGAGAAAGAGAAAGACAGGTAGAGATCCATAGAGAGAGGGGCAGAAAGGAGGGGAAAGGCAGCCACCACATGTGACGTCATAAGTACGGTACTAGGTACGATAGGGTGCTAAGTTGCTAATTATATGTACCGTGGCCTGAAAACTCCATAGATATGTTACTAACTGTCAGCAGTGTGTGACTGGTTTGATGCGACCCGCCACGATTTCCTCTCCTTCATATCAGAGCAGCAATTGCAGCCTGTGTCCTCAATCATTTGACGTATGTGTTCCAATCTCTCCCTTCCCCTAGAGATTTTACCCTCTACAGCTCCTTCTAGTACCATGGGAGTTATTCCCTGATGTCTTAACACATGTCCTATCATCTTGTTCCCTTTTCTTGTCGGTGTTTTAGATGTATTCCTTTCCTCAACGATTCTACAGAGAACATTCTCATTACTTACCTTCTTAATGCGTCCAGTTTTCAACGTTCTTCCGTCGCACCACATCTCAAATGCTTCGACTCTCTTCTGTTCCGGTTTCCCCACAGCCCATGTATCAATATCATACAATGCTGTCATCCAAACGTCGCTTCTCAGAAATTTCTTCCGCGAATTAATACCTATGTTTGATCCTAGCAGACATCTCTTGACCGGTCTGCTTTTAACGTCCTCCTTGCTCTGTCCGCCAAGGGTCGTTGTCTACTTCGTGATCACCAGTACTGAAGTTAGGTTGTTCGCTGTGCTCACTTTTGCTACTCCTCATTGATTTCGCTTTTCATCGGTTTACTTTGTAATGGTCGCCTGGTCGTAGATATAGCTAATTGCTATAATCGCACTATTTCACTCCCATTTACGGAGCTTGTTAGCACTTGATGTTAGGTTGGCGCCATTAAAATGCATTGTGTTGTGGTAATCGCTGCTACTTGCTGGATCGCTGCTGTGTCTCGATGCTGATGCTGGCTCTAAATCTGGTTGTCTAGGGTTAAAAACATGAGGTCCCGTGTTTTTTATATGCTTTTGATGATAAAGAACGAGCGAAACCAACAAATATGTAAACTTCAAATATTTATTACTCTGGTGGGCATCTTAATTCCACTGTCCACCAAAGACCATGACACAACACAAAGTAGTATTTCCGTTACATGTTCTTTGCATTGTTTATCCACCTCAAACAATAACACACAAACACACTTTACCAAAGTGACATTCCGACTGCCTCTCGACCGTTCTTGCTGCTTGTATTTATAACATTGTAAAAGAACTACTAAAAAGAGATATAGTTTACAAGTCACATGTACATCTGTTATCATAATTTGTGCAGAAAAGTTATTAATTTGCCTCGAGTGACATAATTTAACATGTTATTAAAATGACAGACAGATTTGTTGACTTGACAGAATAATTCTTTGTTACAAAAAGACCGTTTTTTAGAAGTTTGTCAATTGACTTCTCTAATTTGCATAAATAAGTAAATAACATGAATTATTAAGAATTACATTGGTTTTCGTCTAAAATAGGATTGATTTCGTGAATACTGAGTGAAAACGCTCCTAGTGAACAAATAGGTTTCACTGGGTGATTTTTATTTAAGGAGATCCAAAATACCTAAGTTGCCCACTATTTTTCGTACTTCATATTAATTATTTAAGATGAACTCAGTGTTTTTACATGATGACATTTGCTATATCAGTGATCAAGTGATATAAACCTTTGTGTGGGTCAGTTATTCAGTATAATTTAATGGGTTGACTGTTTATGCAGACATGTTATGCAATCATTGTTAACATACACAATAACTTTTCTATAATCATAAATACTCGTTAAACTGGTTGAATTTGGAGGGTATCGCATACTTCGGTACAGTAAAGCCTTTAATATGTTCCGTTACAACTTTCAGACCCTATTCTGTACTCATCAGATCGTTAATTCCATTCGGCAGATCCTATACGTCTTCTTCACTTTCACTGAGTATAGCAATGTCATCAATGAGTTATCACTGAAATGCTCTCCCCTTGCATTTTAACCCCATTTTTTAATCTTTCTATTATTTGTGTATTTGCTTCTTCGATGTATAGCTTGAACAGTGAGAGGAAAAGACTACTTACGCCCCTGTTAATCTGAACACTTGATTCTTGATCTTCCAGTCTTATTGTTACCTCTTGGTTCTTGTAAATATTGAATAGTACCCGTCTTTCCCTATAGCTTAGCGCAATTTTTATCAGAATTTCGAACATCTTGGACCATTGGACACTGTCCAAAGCTATATTCAGACCGACAAATCCTGTGAACGTCTTTGGATTTTTCTTCAGTCTTGCTTCCATTATCAGCTGCAACGTCAGAGTTGCCTTCAGCTTTTCTAAAGCCAAACTGTTCGTCATATAACACTTTCTCAGTTTGATTTTCAATTCTTCTGTGCATTGAAACTTCCTGGCAGATTAAAACTGTGTGCCCGACCGAGACTCGAACTCGGGACCTTTGCCTTCCGCGGGCAAGTGCTCTACCATCTGAGCTACCGGAGCACGACTCACGCCCGGTACTCACAGCTTTACTTCTGCCAGTACCTCGTCTCCTACCTTCCAAACTTTACAGAAGCTCTCCTGCGAAACTTGCAGAACTAGCACTCCTGAAAGAAAGGATATTGCGGAGACATGGCTTAGCCACAGCCTGGGGGATGTTTCCAGAATGAGATTTTCACTCTGCAGCGGAGTGTGCGCTGATATGAAACTTCCTGGCAGATTAAAACTGTGTGCCCGACCGAGACTCGAACTCGGGACCTTTGCAGAAGTAAAGCTGTGAGTACCGGGCGTGAGTCGTGCTCCGGTAGCTCAGATGGTAGAGCACTTGCCCGCGAAAGGCAAAGGTCCCGAGTTCGAGTCTCAGTCGGGCACACAGTTTTAATCTGCCAGGAAGTTTCATATCAGCGCACACTCCGCTGCAGAGTGAAAATCTCATTCTGGAAACATCCCCCAGGCTGTGGCTAAGCCATGTCTCCGCAATATCCTTTCTTTCAGGAGTGCTAGTTCTGCAAGTTTCGCAGGAGAGCTTCTGTAAAGTTTGGAAGGTAGGAGACGAGGTACTGGCAGAAGTAAAGCTGTGAGTACCGGGCGTGAGTCGTGCTCCGGTAGCTCAGATGGTAGAGCACTTGCCCGCGGAAGGCAAAGGTCCCGAGTTCGAGTCTCGGTCGGGCACACAGTTTTAATCTGCCAGGAAGTTTCATATCAGCGCACACTCCGCTGCAGAGTGAAAATCTCATTCTGGCTTCTGTGCATTGTTCTTGTTAGCAATATGGATGCGTGAGCTGGTATGCTGATTGTCGAAATTGTGTGGATGATGTTTTTCCGAACATCAGATAGAACTTCGCGTCTCATACGTTCTGCGTACCAACATGAATAGTCATGTTGTTGCCACTTCCCCAACGAATTTAGAAATTCTAATGAAATGTTATCATTCCCTTCTGCGTTATTCTATCTTAAGTCCTAAAAAAATTTTTGTAAAATTCTGATTCTAATACTGGATCCTCTATATCTTCTATATCGGTTCCTGTTTCTTCTTCTATCACGTCTTCCCCATCGTACAGGTCTTCACCTATCCGCTCTCTTCTCGGCATTTAACACAGGAATTCTCCTTGCACTCTTACCATCCTTGATTTTAATTCTACCGAAGGTTGTTATGATTTTTCTATATGCTGAGTCAGTCCTCCTGACAATCATTTCTATTTCGATTTCTTCACATTTCTCCTGCAGACATTTCGCCTTAGCATCCATACACTTCCTATTTATTTCATTCCTATATGTCGTATATTCCTATATTCCTGAATTTTCCTAAACATTTTCATACATTTCTTTTAACAATCTTTTCTTCCTATCTTACGTGGTTGCCCTTATTAGAGGTGTATGCCCTCTGAACTACTACTTGTCGCAGTATCTGAAGCCGCAGGGAACTTCAAGCTTATCTTATCATTCCTTAGTACATCCGTATCTCACTTCTTTAGCCATTGATCCTTCCTAATTAGCATTTTAAACTTCAGCCTACCGATCGCCATTATCAAACTATGATCTAAGTCTGTATCTGCTTCTGGGTACGCCTTACAATCCAGTATCTGATTTCGGAATCTGTGCCAAACCCTGATGTTATATAACTGAAAACTTCCCGTAACCTCAGGCCTTTTTCAAGTACACCTCCTCCTCTTATGGTTCTTGAACAGATTATTCGCTACAACTAGCTGAAATTTTTCGCGGAACTCAATTAGTCTTTCTCCTCTCTCATTTCAAGTACCAAGCCTATTCTCTCCCACAAACCTTTCATCTACTCATTCCCATTGAAACGTATTCTAGATCGGCATGACTATCAGATTTACCTCTCTCTTCATGTACTGAATTACACGTTCTATATCTTGATGCACTTTCTCTCTCTGTTCATCTTCGGCTTGATGTCGGTGTTGGTTTGCTATTCTGATGAGAACAACCCTATCACAGAACTGTTCACAGTAACTCAATCTCTGCCCTACGTTCCTCTTCATAACGGTTCAAAATGGTTCAAATGGCTCTGAGCACTATGGGACTTAGCTTCTGAGGTCATCAGTCCCCTAGTTAGAACTACTTAAACCTAACTAACCTAAGGACATCACACACATCCATGCCCGAGGCAGGATTCGAACCTGCGACCGTAGCGGTCGCGCGGTTCCAGACTATAGCGCCTAGAACCGCTCGGCCATCTACATAACGAATCCTACTCCCGTTATACCATTTTCTGCTGCTGTTGGTATTGTTTTATAGTCATCTGATATGAAATCATGGTCTTCTTTGTATGTCACTTCACTGAACCCCACTATGTCTAGATTGAGCCCGAGCATTTTGCTTTTCAGTTTTTCTAGCGTTCCTACCACGTTCAAACTTCTGACATTCTATGCTCCGACTCTCAGAACATTGGTTATTCAGTCTTTTTCTCATAGTCACCTCCACCTTGGCAGTCCTCTCTCGGAGATCCGAAAGGAGGACTAGTCTGGGATCTTTTGCCATCACGACACTTTTTAGATTACAGGCTACATGTCCTGTGGACACCCATTACGTGTCTTTAATGCAGTGGCTTCCATTGCCTTCTGCATTCTCATGCCGTTGATGATTGCTGGTTCTTCCTCATCTAGGGACAGTTTACCATCCACAGGGCAAGAGAGTGCCCTGAATGTCAGTGTGCTCCTCTGCCCCCAGTGACAATGCCGTTGGCTGAATGAAGGTGACTTATTGTGCCTGAAACCGTCGTCCCCATTGCTTGATGGTTTTTATTCAAGATATAAGCGTTGGTGTGGTCCTAAACCGGGACCGCTAGACAATGAGTGCATGATGTAGATAATAATATTGTTCTCTTCTCTGATAGTAAGCAAAAAGATCAGAATGCGTTGAATGGAATGAAGGCTACTGAGAGCAGATTATGAATTGAGGATAAACAAAATAACACGAAAGGTTTAAGAAGCAGCAAATCGTAAATCATTATCAAAGAAGCTTTTGACACTTACCATATCATCAGCGAGTATGAAAATGATGTTGGGCTTTTTCGTATCAGCAGACGAGGAAGTCGCCAGCAAGCATGCGAATGCTAGGAGTAACGTGGTGTGCATCTTTTGCGATCCCTGCACCACAGCAAAAGAACTGAAAAAAGAAGTTTTTAATTAATCTGAACAGTGTGATGTCTAAGACAAAAATCTGAACAGTGTGATTTGGCCGGCCGCGGTGGTCTAGCGGTTCTAGGCGCTCAGTCCGGAACCGCGCGACTGCTACGGTCGCAGGTTCGAATCCTGCCTCGGGCATGGATGTGTGTGATGTCCTTAGGTTAGTTAGGTTTAAGTAGTCCTAAGTTCTAGGGGACTGATTACCACAGATGTTAAGTCCCATAGTGCTCAGAGCCATTTGAACCATTTGAACAGTGTGATGTCTAAGACAAACCTGTAAATTCATTTCTTTTACATTCCTTTGAATTTATTTTTGGTTGCCTGCGTGAACTACACTCTATCATAAGAGATATTTGGGACTTGACTTGACTTTCTAGTTTTTCACTTCTGAAGAACGGAAGCTGCGAACCTGATGAATGGGTTCCACTTGGTAAGATGTTATTTTGGCACGTGGAGACGTGCAACAAAATTTAAAGGAATATGAATTCGGTGTCGAACTAGGAGAACGTGGGAAACCACGTTGCGATACACACATTAGCAACGCATCAAATAAGAAACAATGGGTGTGTTTGTCTCAATAAAATAGTTTACCATTTGCTATTTATTAGTTTCACTTTGCTTGCGAATGCTGGGTGTTAAAAAAAAAAGTGTCGCATACGTTGAATGATGGTCGTACTCATCGAATTAAGAAAGATACATCTAATGCACATGGGACTGGAAACGCATACTTTCCGAGATAAACACGTGTTTGTAGGAAGGGCTGCACGGAACTTGGTTGCGCACTTCCTCCTTTGCTGATACGAAACCGCCCAACATCATTTTAGTCGTTGCATTGGTGCTTCTTCAAATGTGTCAGGCGTGTATTGTGATGTCTTCCTCTAGTAGCCTATCTACCATTAGGCGGTCTGCAGTCAGTTTTGTGGTTCGAGTCCTGTTGCAGGGTACACTAGTTTTCGTCGCGTTTTTGTTCCTTATTGTACAATACTGTAAGCCCTGGGTACGTCTCATTTTATTTTAGTTTTCTTCCAAGCGCGGATTCATTTACGTGTTTACTGTTATTGCGCTGGTTGTAAGTAAAACAGGTGTAGCACATTTAAATTTTATCTCTTACACCACTTTTTAGCAGCGGAAGCCTACTGATTCGCAGGTGAAATGGCGGATATATACTCTGTTGTGGTTTAGCAAATGGACGTAGCCTGCGTGTCCGTACCCTGTACTGAAGTCCGCAGCTCGTGGTCGTGCGGTAGCGTTCTCGCTTCCCGCACCCTGGTTCCTGGGTTCGATTCCCGGCGGGGTCAGGGATTTTCTCTGCGGCGTGACGACTGGGTGTTGTGTGATGTCCTTAGGTTACTTAGGTTTAAGTAGTTCTACGTTCTAGGGGACTGATGACCGTAGATGGCTCTGAGCACTATGGGACTTAACATCTCTGGTCATCAGTCCCCTAGAACTTAGAACTACTTAAACCTAACTAACCTAGGGACATCACACAACACCCATTCATCACGAGCAAGAGAAAATCCCTGACCCCGCCTGGAATCGAACCCGGGAACCCGGGCGTGGGAAGCGAGAACGCTACCGCACGACCACGAACTGCGGACGACCATAGATGTTAAGTCCCACAGTGCTCAAAGCCATTATTTTGAACCTCTGCTGAAAAATATCCACAGCGCAGAGTGTCGGCAGACTTTCCATCGCAGGGTCACAGGTACCCTTACACCTCGGAGGTGACAGTCGAAGGCCCAGCACAGTCCGCACACATGACATGGAGAAGTGTACACTACGTTCGGTGGAAGAAACCTCTGGGACCAGTGTGTGACAGCAGCAGAAGGCGTGTCTCACTCTCTTGCCCGGCAGGGGGGGGGGGGGGGGGGGTACGTAATGAACAACTGCTGTACCCATACCATACCATCTACAGCACGTTGAGGCCATAAAGCCACAGGATCATCATGGCAAACAGCGTTTCCGTCCACGGCTCTTTCAGAAGAATTGCCTGTTCCCTTGTAGTGACCAATGTTGTCACTCCAGTCGAAGCGATTGGTAGCCAGGAAATTCTACCTCTCAATCCAGCTGTTTTAGTGCCTGAACTCTCCCTTGTGCGTCGATCTGAATCCCAAGGATCAATAGTTTTGAGCGGTTCTCTGCGGCTCGTTGACTGTCACTTGCTCTGGTTAATGATCAAGAACCGTCTACGTCCGCGACTGCCGATGCCATATTACCTCGTGGCCGTTGTAAAAATCGCGTCCAACCAGAGCGTGCGGTGGCTCGAAAAACCAAGAAATATAAATATTGAAGAGGCGGAAGTGCAAGACTGGCAACCTCTGACTCGTCAATGGACACACCAGTGGATCATAACACACATTTATGTCGTAATTCAGTTGGTCGACATATAAAAATTCGTTTGTTGTTGTTAAAGTATGCAGACTTATACCTTTCTTCCTTTGAATGTTAGTGAGGAGGAATCGGGCCTGCGCCTCGCTTCACTGCCTAAATTTATCTATGATTCCTGTGCCGACGTCATATTCCTACAAGAAGAACAATTTACTCGCATATCTCTCTCTGGTTATTGCACTGTGTTTAATGTGGCTCCAGAATGTTCCACGTGGACTGCTTCATTTTTTAGGGAAGCCATTCCTATTTAAGGGACTGTAGTTCATGACAATGGTAGAGGAATGGGATGTACTCTTTTCATCTGACCTTGATTGTCCATTATGCACCCACCGGTATCGGACGCTCTCTTCACCAATTTTTATGAGGGAAAAGTTGTTTATTTGTTACTGAAAGGTCCACAGAGTATACAGATCGGTGATGGTATTAACTGAATCTTGTGTTCTGTAGGTCAGTATGCCAATTTTAATTTCTGTTGGGAATTGCAAGACTTAGTTCGTCTGCAAATATCCGACTCTCTTCAAATTTACCTATTTTATTTTTGCTTCTAGCAGTAGGCGTGACGGATTTTATTTCTCTGATAGGATACATGATAGGATTTTGGCTGTCCATGTCATCCCCGTCAGGTTCACGGACCACCGTGCAGGGACTGTTACGTTAAATCACATTTAAACTGTTTCTATTGCCTTGGATGCTGAATGTGGGGCACTTGGAGGATTCCTTTCTCGATGATATGATGCGGGAAGCGTGGGACCATAGTGTCCGTTCAACTCCTGATACGCCTCAAATTTGGTATGATGGATTAAAGTGGCAAAGCTATGTTGCCGACAAATGGCACATGATTTTTCAGTGACAGAGAGCGGGAATTTCGGAGATCGCAAGGAATTTACTGCTCTCTCTTATGTGATGTTTATGGAAATGCTCGCCAGGCTCAAGTGAAGAGTACACACGACTGTCTTGTAAAATGCAGTTGTTACTTTGAAGCAGCGTCAGATGGAAGGGTTAAGGACGTGATCCACAGCACATTCCCTGGTAGTGGATGAACTGACTTCTCTATATTATCTGATGCTACGTCAAGCTCTCAAGACGGCGATGTTATGTTGCACGGTGTACGTTATGTTGCATGCTCTAGATCAGTTCTATGTTCATGACGTTCTAGACGGAAGGGACCATAATGGCCCATTCGCCTTCCACCAATGTACGGCCACTGCGTACTGGTAGTGTTTGAGCCTGCTATGGGATTGCAACTAATTAGACAATATGTTGAAGAACCCCGTATTTTGTCGTCAAGGTAGCCGGCCGTTGTGGACGAGCAGTTCTAGGCGCTTGAGTCTGGAGACGCGTGACCGCTACGGTCGCAGGTTCGAAACCTGTCTCGGGCATGGATGTGTGTGATGTCCTTAGGTTTGTTAGGTTTAAGTAGTTCTAAGTTCTAGGGGACTGATGACCATAGATGTTAAGTCCCATAGTGCTCAGAGCCATTTTTTTTTTAACCTCTGCTGAGAAATATCCACAGAGCAGAGTGTCATCTGATAACTTGGTCGGCAGACTTTCCATCTGAGGGACACAGGTACCCTTACACCTCGGAAAAGACAGTCGAAGGCCCAGCACAGTCCGCACACGTGACATGGAGGAGAGTACACTATGTTCGGTGGAAGAAACCTCTGGGACCAGTGTGTGACGATTGGCAGCAGCAGAAGGCGTGTCTCACTCTCTTTCCCTTGGGGGGGGGGGGGGAGGGGGGTACGTAATGAATAACTGCTATACCCATACTATCTACAGCGCGTTGAGGCCCTAAAGCCACATGATCACCATGGAAAACGACGTTTCCGTTCATGGCTGTTTCAGAAGTGTGCCGAAATTCCACTGTCCACATCCAAGATTTTATTCACCGATGGGGCAAAATTCACAAGAGATGGTGTTGTGAATTTTCATAACGAGCGTGTATAGGCAGATGTAAATCCCCAAGCAATTCAAGAAAGCGGGCAGCACTAGCGATTCTCTGTCATCATATGGGGTGGCGTGCCTGGCGGTAGATTAACAAAATCATACGTGCTACCACAAAGATTAAGACAGGCACATCACCTGGACTTTCTTATTAATGTGTTGCTTACCTTGCTGGAGGCTGTGCCTTTTGAGCAACGAATACAAATGTGGTTCGTGCACTATGGTGCACCAGCACACTTTTGTCACATCGCAGACATTCAGGACACCTGGATTGGTCGGAGGGGCCTGCTTGTTTCCCAGACTTCAATCTCCTATAATTTTGGTTATGCAGACACTTGAAGCAATTTGTCTACGTCACACCCATAACCGATATGCGGACACTACAGGTTTATATCTTCAATGCGTACAAGAGGGTGTACAGGAGGTGCATCATTCCTTACGCCAGAGGGCAGAGTGGTGCATTGTCATGAATTGACGCCACGTTGAACACCTCCTGTTCCTGTAAACACATGATTATCGCAGAAACTGTGCATTTTCGGACCCGTGTTTCCCGGACTTATTCGGAAAGTATACATACTCAGAAAGTATGCATTTCCGTACCCACGTTTACCGGACTTATATCTCTTGTTTCGACGACTACTACCGCCTCTCAAAGCATTCTACCCTTTTTTTGAACCACCACTATACACTGTCTAGTCTTATCAAAGTGACAAACCGTCAAAAGCCCCAGCAACCACCATTTTCAGCCCGTACCGCTCTGGAACATGCAGGAGGAGGGTCAGTGAAGTTCTGGAAGGTATATGCAAGGATATGCAGTCACGCCGACTCCAACGCCTTGGCCAGCTACGCTACGTTTCTTAGTTGACAATTACTGACGGGAACAGCTCAGTCGAAGTGGTCCCGCAGCTTGACGATTGTGTTTAAGGCCGGAGAGTTTGGTGGCCAGGGAAATATGGCAAACTATGTTTAAAGCGGAATCCTTCTACGGAAATGGGCAGTCGTCATTTCGGAAAGTGAACTTTCTACGATCTGGTATCGGAAGCTAGGTGAGGGCTGAACGCCTGAACAGTTTAATTTTTGTGAGGCGAGGAATAAACAGTCCGATTGCCCGTCAGTGTGGGTATTCGGAATGTCGTCCTCTCTTACTTCTGGAAACCATCTTATGTTATTAATACTGAATTACAGAATGAGATTTTCACTCTGCAGCGGAGTGTGCGCTGATATGAAACTTCCTGGCAGATTAAAACTGTGCGCCAGACCGAGACTCGAACTCGGGACCTTTGCCTTTCGCGGGCAAGTGCTCTATCATCTGAGCTACCGAAGCACGACTCACGCCCGGTACTCACAGCTTTACTTCTGCCAGTATCTCGTCTCCTACCTGTAAGGTTCGCAGGAGAGCTTCTGTTAAGTTTGGAAGGTAGGAGACGAGATACTGGCAGAAGTAAAGCTGTGAGTACCGGGCGTGAGTCGTGCTTCGGTAGCTCAGATGGTAGAGCACTTGCCCGCGAAAGGCAAAGGTCCCGAGTTCGAGTCTTGGTCGGGCACACAGTTTTAATGTGCCAGGAAGTTTCAATACTGAATTAATTGAATGGTATTCCCGCCCTGCTTTTAAACCAGTGAAAGTGCATTGTGCAGACCAGCGAACAGGGAGACAACTGAGTGTCAGCACCAGAGATCCTACAGCAGTCGCCTCAGGTAGGATGTTGTAGCGTGCACGTCTCTGTGAACACACTGTCGACTGTCATCTCAACATTAATTGCCGCGACGTGTCAGTATGGGTTCCCATTGAGAAATATTATTATTGTGTATTATACAGGGTCAAGATAGTTTTCGATTTGCAGTTCACCAGTTCTCCTTTTGTAACACCCCAAATTAAAATTACAGTTTTGCTGTTAAGGCTATTTCAGTGGCAGCACTTTTCTCATAGCAAGGAGTGCTGATATAGTGTTCTTCCTGAGAACACTAATTCTCCACTATCTTGGTGACTCGTGGTGAGAGAAAAGCCATAATTTAACTAGCGATGTGTTCAAGACATTGGTGATGAAGACGGAACAGTTTTTCCCTGTTGATACTGTGAACGCAACTTACTAGAGCTAATGTTCGTGAAGCAATAGAGGCAGTGATAATGAGTTAACAGTGACTTGAAGTCGAAACTGTTTGGATTGAGTAATTTCAAACCAGGTCATCACTCATCGAAAACATTAATTATAAAAGTTTTCTACCAAGGCTATTTTGGATGCTAACTGATTTAAGCAGTTAACAGTAATAAGCTTACACCCATCAACTTAACTAGCTTGGTAAACGACGTTTTCGTATAAGTAAAATGCACTGTCTACCTACATATCCATATTCAGTAGCAACCAGTAGCCCAGACATATTTAATATTATAACAGCACTTGCTACATAATATCTGTGGATATTTTATCTTTCACTTATGTGTACTTATCCTGTATGTGTTGTAGGAACTAGTGCTGTGCAGGAAGAAGAGAACGCCGTATAGGCAACAAGACTAGAGCTTCAGTCACCGACTAACAGCATTACAGTACAAGAAGGCGCATAGGAAGAAGCAAATCCTTTGGCAGATGTGAGTGCTAGTCCTATGCTCAATCACGTTTATAACATAATAAATCACAAGAAAAACTAGACAAGCTAGAAGGACCTACTGCCGGTGTAGAATCCAAACGATAAGGTCACAAGTAGATGAAAAATTCAAGGGCATAAAGGAACACACGGGAAAGATAATCGAGGAGAGCAATGCCGGCATAACTGGACAGGTAGGGCAGAGGTTACCAGTCGGATGCAAGCTAAGATTGCTAAACAAGAGAAAGCTATACAGGACTCCGTGCCTGAAGTTTCTGTGGAATATGGAAAAACTAAAGACATAGTAAATTCGATAGGTGGGATACACCAAAAAATCAGTTTCTCTTTCCAACATCTGAGTTTCGTAAAGAAACTGTACTACATTGTAACTTTCTTAATACGGAAACTCTTGTTTCGTTTTGCTTCCTCTGTACTCATGTCTCATGACTGAAACACGCCGCAACCAGCGTAAGTAAAAGAAATTTTACGAAACATGGCAAAATGTGTGCAAATCAATTATCATGTGTTATGCTATTCGTTCGGCTTAATAGTATCCCCTACACAGTAGAAAATCGCTTAAAGTGCAGAACAGAATGAAGCATATTTCGATAAATGTACGAAGTGAGATAGATAGGACACGCCTCACGAAGAAAATTTTGAGCTAATGTTTATCAGAGGCAGAATTTGCCTACACAGATGTACTTTAGAGAAACTTACTTGGACCAGCATTATTCTTATTTTACGTTAATACCATTACAACATTAGACATGTAAAAAAAAGCTGAGATTTGTGAGGACAGAAACGTCACAGTCACTAAGAAAAGACCTGACCAATGAAGGAGAAAGAAAATGAAAACTAGGAACATATGCAAATGTAAAAAACAAAAATGTAGAAAAAAATCCGAAAAAATAAGGAACAGCAACAAAACGAGCATTTGTAAATAGCTCATCACAGAAATTCAAGCTGGATAAAAATGTATAACACCAATCAGCATGTTATTTAGAAAAATATTATTTTAAATCATGTTACTATGTTGCTATTTTCAATAGTGTCAAACTATATCGCATAATTTTGAAAAACATGAGATGCAAAACATCATTTAAATTTTCAGCATTGGCAAAAAATGTGGCGTAACTTTGAAAAATCTGAGACCCGAAGAAGACGGCAATGTACTGCTGAAACCGGTCATCAGTTTAAAATAAATATTTAAATGCAATGTTGACTCTGAAGCATTTCTTCAAATGTTACAATTTGTAGATTGCCCCTTGATCAGAATATCTGTGATATGTAGTGAATGCGTAAGAACCTGATAAATTCACAACTATTCCGATTAGTTTGTCTTCGGTTAGCAAATCAGTTCCCAGTTTATAGCAAGACCAGGCGGTAGCCGTAGCTCTGAAAGCGACAAACCTTGAAAGAGGAAGTGACGTAGCGTGACCAGACGACTGCTGTGGTGGCTCAGACCTCCTCCCGCACTGTTCGGAACATAACTGAGACTCTCGTGGCTATATCTGTGGCGGCCACTTCACGGCGGGCTCTTATCTCCTTGCGTCAATGAACTAGGGCAATCGGGAACCCACTGACAACAAATTGTTCAACGGAAGCGCCTGGATTTTCCAAAGTAGCCCACTAGAGTTTGGACTTTTGATGTTCCCTCTGCATTCATGATGAAGTGAAATCACTGAGACTCCCTGAATCTCTCTTTAAATGTGGAAAATACTGACTTGACTTGCGTTACTTAACAGGTAAACTCAATGCATTTTTGCAATCGTGGTAATAATCAGGTTAGTGGCAAGCTCAGAACTGAAAGAGGACTGAGGAAAGAACACTTCTTATCCCAAAAAAAGACTTTTCTCATCACCTCTGAAGAAATTTTTCCTATTACTGAGTGGAATAAAACCGGAACAAAATAGTTTTCAAATAGAGTGTACCACCACTTTTGACTTTGAGAACGACAGTGGGGACACTATTAACATGAAATGAGAAAATAAATCAGCTGCGCTTAGTGTAACCGAAGACAACGACTGGTAGAAGAAATAAACAGAATGGAAGAAATTGCATGGAGTGATTATCGCATTTGACTAACAAAATATAATTAGGTACACTACCGAGATAGAAAAATGAAACTCTATGGAATAAATAAATAAACTGCATTTTGGGCACTTGAAAACAAAGCCTGACTGAGTAGTAAAACAAGTGTACATAGGAGTGAAAATTGGCGTGAGAGCCTTCGTCAAATTAAGTAGTGTTTCCGAGACTATTGTTACGGTGCGCCTGCAAAAGAGAGTTGTGTGTAATAAGGTTTTCATTTGCGCCTGTGAGATATTAAACACAGGAATTATAAAAAGAAAACAGAGGGTAGCTGAGCATCTAATGGAAGGATTCATGTTGTAAATTATTGAGAAGGCCAAGTAAACAGCGATATTTGTTATGGAAAAGGATTTAGACTAACACGTAATCATAGAAGCAGTTCAAATGGCTCTGAGCACTATGGGACTTAACATCTGTGGTCATCAGTCCCCTAGAACTTATAACTACTTAAACCTAACTAACCTAAGGACATCACACACATCCATGCCCGAGGCAGGATTCGAACCTGCGACCGTAGCAGTCGTGCGGTTCCGGACCGAGCGCCTGAACCGCTAGACCACCGCGGCCGGCATAGAAGCAGTGAAAATGGAACTGGATAGGACATAAAGCCAGGTAAACTAAGCAAGTTCATTGTGAGATTACGAGGTATGAAAAAAGACTTAGATAAGCTACAGAAAGATGAGTAGATTACAAAACGTGCAAAGCTAAATCAGTTGAGAATCGCGTTACACTGTAATGGATGAAAAGGTAGAGTGAATGATAAAGTCTGTTATTGAAATTGTTGATGATACACTCTTACAAGTAATGACAGGCTGTAAGCACGTTTTAACTGCATATTCATACTGGTCTCTCATGAAGTCTCACTTTACTTTTTTTCGCAACTCCAATTTTACAAGAATTTTTTTCAGTTGGTATGTAATATGGAATTTATACAAATTGTTCTTTGAGTTTTTTAAAGCTACGTTGCCCATAAGCTATTAAGGCTATTCGTTGCGTAATATTCTCGTCGTCGTCGTCTTGCGTACAGGTATTAGCCGTATGTCTATTCCGTCTTCGGAAATGTTGTAACCATCGTTTCCTGGATCGACCTAAGTCTCCCCTTCGTTCTGTGCCAGACTTCAACATTTTCATCCGTAGTCTTTCATCTTCCACAAGTTGGTTCCACCTCTAACTGCATGTGTTTATTTCCTCATTAACAACATGTACAAACTCCTTTCGAACATGTTCATTCTTTATTAAATCTCTTTGTATAGTACTTTACACTCATTAAAAATCTCATTTCTGCTGCTTGTATTTCTCTGGTTACTTTCTTTTCATTTATCCACCTCTTTGCTCTTTGCAGCAGAAATGGTCTCACCATAACTTTATAAAATTTGATCTTTGTACCTTTTTCCAGTTTTTGTACTTAAGTGTTCTGTTTATTGTTCTACATATTTCTTGAAATTTGTGGATATTTCCAACTACATCATCATCATCATAATCATAACTCATGTCGCATCACAAATTTTTGAGTAGTGTCGTCTATCCAATTATTTTGTTGTTAATCACTATTTTGGTTTAGCCTGTGAACTGATAACTGGAGTTCGTTTTATCATCTGTGAACAGTAAAAGATTTATTTTAGGTATTTACCAAATTTAACTCCTTAATGACTGTTTGATTTGCTCTTTTTAGTGACGTTATCAGAGCAAATATTAAAAAGAATTGATGGAAGGGGAAGCCCCTATCTCGTACTTTCTCATTTGTTCTTTGCTTTCCCGTATTTGTTGCTATTTTTGTTTCACGTTATAAACGTTTGTTTGCCCTTATGACGTGTGATGGATAGCCTCTGTCACTCATAATTGCCCATAATTTATTTAGATAAACATCATCAACGACTTTTTCAAATTATATGAGAATGATGTGGGTTTCAACTATAATCCTTTTTTTCTGTGTGTCGTTTCATTATAATGATACCCACGAACGTCCTTTCCTAAATCCACTCTGACTTTCTTGGAGAACTGCCTCAGCTAAAAATGTTATTCCACTTTTCAAGATTTTTAAGTACAGCGTGTATATCACGTCCAACAGACGAACGCCTCTTAGTTCTTACATTCGATGCTATTGCTCTCTTTGAACAAGGAAGAACTGCAGCCTTGTTACACAAGCTTTGGTATTTACATCATTTCCAACACGTACAGAGAAGATGTAATAATAAGAGATTAAAGGATTTTTCTGCGTATTTCATTAGCTCTGCTTTTACTCAATCTGTTCCTTCAGCTGTCCTATTTCCATTCTTTTGTATATTTTTATTTTTCTTCATTACTAAAACTATTACATTATTTCTATGTCTATCAAACAGTTATGTATGTCTTATAATAGTCAACTGACAAATCGAAGGTCTTCCTAATTTACGATCTCACTAACAACAAAGAGTTTCTTTCTGGCAATTCCGCATGTATGTATCTTATGGTGCGAAAATGACAAAATACCGTACCACATGGACTTTACGAAGGTAGCCGACGGCAACTGTGCATTGCCTATGAATAATTGACTGGACACTGTCTGTTAATATGCGTTACAAGGACTCTGCTCTATAGCAAAGTCATCTGCAACAGAGAACGGTACTGAAAGGGATTATCCACAGGTTTAAATTTTGATGCATTGTTAGTAAAAATGTTGATATGTTTTATACTGATGTCGGCCGTATTTTAGGGGTACAGTGTATAACAAAAGGAATATCTTAATTCTCGTTGGCAGCGGTGTCATTATATGTCGAACGCCAACACTGAAAGTACAAGAGTGAGAAAAGATATCAGCGGTTCCTGTGATACTGTAACCACATTGGAATTCGTCAGTGATTATTCGGCAAATGGCTGGTCGGTACATGAAGTTTGTTCCTACCCAGTACGAAGCCAGTGTCTTAGCCACTGGCCCTTTGTGCTTAGTTTGGTTACTTTCTGTTCTCGGATGTCTCAATGTCCAGGATTCTTTCCCGAGTTCTTCACCAAACCATTTGATGGATTACATTTATTATCATTGTTGTTATTACTGTTATCATCAATATGATAATATATCTGTTGTAAACTATTTTGACCTTTCAAAGCTACTTTCATTAATAATTGAGAAATACAGACAAATGTCACCTTCCAGAGACAACATTTGAATTTGTGCGTTCTTTGATCATGACGTAACGTGAAACACCAGGAATTTACACATTTAAATCGAAATTGTAAATTGTTAGGAATAATCGGGATACTGGCCACAAAATCTCTCCCACCTTCGCCATCTCCAGGGAAAATTTCCGTCTCAATGATGTTACGTTGGAGGTAAGTAACTTTAAGCCTCTGTGAGTGATGGGACCTGAGGAGCAAGATAATCCATGACGCTGTAAATCATATTTACGTCGCACCTCACTTTCAGAAGGAGTTTCCGCGGAGAGTGTTAAAAGTCTGATGTCTTTCAGCCACAACAAGTCTCGCCATACGGAATCCTGAGTTCAAATATCTCCTTATTCTTTTAACTTTTCTGGTACATTTAGAAAGACTCGACGATTTTCTAGCCATTAATATTTCTAGAACAAAACGCAATCAAAATGTAATGAGCAGGCACACAAATCACAAAGAAAACTTTATAGATTATTTTTTTGCTGGCAAGGAATATAAATAAAGCCTATCAAAAGAAGCAAAGCAGTGTCGTTTAGTTTTTAACACACAAAGTAAAATTAGTAGATCAATATATCATAACAAAAGTACATTCAATGTTTGTTTGTATTCATGTAAATAAAATTACTGTGATTGATTCTGTCACCTGCGTAAACTTCCGAAAATAATCTCTCAGTGACTTAAAATCATGGAGCTAAAGAAAGAAGAGTGGTGGCTCTACTGACTAACGCTGTAAGTAATTTTATAGCCGGAGTGGGCGCGGCTGCTCGGCATTATAAGTAGCCCAGAACAATAGCAGACTAATGTTTACGAGTGCTTCTTGTTCATTATTTCTATGCTTGCGCGCAACAACTGTTTTAAATACTAAAAATGAATAAAATTGTGTCACGAAGGCAGTTTCGAACCTTTTTCTGTTCTTGAACGCTTATTTGCTATAATAATACAACACAAAGTGACGTCTTGGAGGAGTGTCACCACGGTGAACTATGGAGTATGAACGCAGTGAACCTAATGTTTTGAGCTAGTTAAGATGGCGGACATCGGCTTCATGTTTGTGACATAATGGCACGTTCCATCTTTTTTTACTTCCATGGTCAAAAAGAACTAACAGCTCCATCAGATGCTTCATTGGAGTACTACGAAACTGACAGCGCCATTTATCCGTTCTTGGGTGAATTCCGCCATGATGATTAAACATCTGAACTAGTAAGCTGAGCAGACGATTTTAGATAAAACTTCAGATTACGACATCTTTTCCCGTGATTCGATGTTGATGAAATTAAGTCTGAAATATGGTAATGGTAGTGACACACCAAAATCACAATAGTATTCCGTTGTAGATGCTACATATTTTACTACAATGAAAAGCATTATAAAATCACAATCACAATAATACAGGAGACCGCCTTACGAGGCCAGATCACATATACAAATAAGATATAAATTTCTTTAACCGGAACAAGACCAATACAACTTGTAATTTTAATCTGACTAGGTAAACACACTCAGCTAATGCTTTAATTAAATAGTACAAATGTCCATACAATCCCCATCAGAACTGTTATTAATTAGCGATAGACGCGAGTAGACCAAGGATTCAGATCAATACGAGAGATCCCTGAGACAGGAAATGACATAGAAATGTACTCAACTTTTGACTGCAACTGAACTTCAGATGCTATATAATTCTCCACCGGAAAGATGGAATCACCCAACAGTGACAACATAACCCAAGATGTAAAGGAGTGGACAGGGCCTTAAATATCTCTCTCTGTCCCGGTGATGCTCTGCTCCCAGTATGCTCGCGTCGACCGCTGCCAGTTGTCTGTAACACAACACACATCAACGGCAGACAATATTCTGAGACATAAACTACACAATCTTATCTAGAGCACAGGTGATCAATACAAGTGAATAGAAACAAATCAGCCTGCATGAGTTACTTGACCAGTGCCAGCCCTTCGGTTAATAAGTTCGCTAAAAATCATGCCCTAAAGTAAGATGACCAGAATTATCTCGGCGCACATTTACACGCCAAAATACTAAATGTACTACAACATAGAATAGAGGACGTATCTCGGCGTGTCTTGAAACGCAAGAGCCGGACTTACTACTCGTTGAACTTCTAGCTACGTCGTCAACCACAATTCATGTCGGTTGGTCGGGCGTAGCCACACTTCCTCAACTGCCGCCAAGATAGTTAGTCACGACACCGAGGTAAGTGATCAATAACTAAAACAAGTCCAAAGGATTTTTAATACACTGCCAAAGGTCCCCTTAGAACAATTATATACATGACTGTGCTTAAACTGACACATAATATTTTCTTTTAGCGCAACGCAATCTGACTTTCAAAAATCTCTACAAAAGAATGGCCCTGACTAACATTAACCTATACCTTTCACAAATCGCTTACCTCACCAAAAATCTTCGTTACTCGCACTACTGCAATACAGCGAGCGCCACTACTGCCAGCTAAATAAAAGATTCAAACTACTGAAGGCACTAACTACTGATAGGCATAGTTAGCAAATGAAAGATTTTAATAGAGAACAAACAATGTATTTTCCTTAATACTCATCAAAAGTCATTATATATATATATATATATATATATATATATATATATATATATATATATATATATATATATATATATATATATATATCAGTTCATGAGATCCAGTCTTACAATTTTCAAAACTCCACCATTTCTCTCCCCACATCCACCACTGCTGGCGGCTCACCTCCAACTGCGCAACGCTACGCGCTGTTAACAGCCAACAGCCCAACACTACAATGGCAGACAACAATGCAAACTAGCCACAGACTGCACACAGCACAGCCAGTGATTTTCATACAGAGCGCTACGTAACGTTGCCAATAATAAAACATAAATAGCCTACTTACAACTGTCGTATTCAATTAAGCCGCACGCAACCCACCGAAGCAACTCGGCGACTCCAGTCAGCCGGCATAGCTTATAACAGACTCGAAGGAGCTTGTCCTTACGATCTCTAGGATAACCAAACCACCATTGGCGGTGGATCTGCCCTCACTACTGAACACGCCGTAGCCGCTGGCCCTGCTCCTTCGTTGTCCGACTCGTCCTGTTGCCTTCCTACCTACCTACACAGTCTTACGTAACTCCCGCTCACCGCCGATGCCTACAGACCTCTCCAACAGAACGCACGCGCTGCCCTTTAAGGGCACCGCCAAAGATGAGCAGAAAACAAATAAGCATCGAAGTCAACTCAAAGATCAAAATGACGATCGATGGAAACTGGCTCCAGAAACGCACCAGCTCAAAGTCTTTACGTGGCACCAAGCTACACTCAAGTTGCTTCTGAACTGCCATGAAAATTCGTCTAGTATTTTTGGAGACTAGCATGTTTAAAGAGGCAAAATGAGAGACAAGAGGGATTCACAGATATATTATTGTCACAGAGATAAATACAGATCTTCTGTAATTTTGCATAACAAACATAATTATTCTTTTACCTTCCTACAATAACTTCCAATATTTTCATTTGTGGTATTCCCTTTACTCATATTCTTTATGACTAACAACTTTGTTCTGTTTGCTTCAGAACCAAATTCTGTTGCAAGTACGAGATGTCTTCAATTTGTTCTCCGGAATTCATTTCTGGTGTGGTCTTGTGCTGTTGTGTCAGTAGTGGAGTGGCCAATAAAATCAAACATCTACAAAAAGTAACACATTACATGTTTATTTACACTACTGAGCCGTGGTAAAAATTGCTGTTTTGAAGAGCGCGCTGCAGCGCGTAGTGTGGAGCAGTCACCCTCCGTTTCTGGCGGTGGCGCCTCTGTGGCCATCGCAGCTTTGATGTCTACCTCTGGTGGGAAAGGGGAATTGATGCCTGTCCACGTGCATTTAAGGGGCGCTATGAGCTCGCTAGTCGGTAAATCCATGATCCGCCCCATCCTTTGTTATGCCAGCATCGCTTGGATTTCCGCCCCTCCCCGGTTCTATAAAGCCCTCCAAATCCTCGAACGCCATGCACTCCGCCTCGCCTTCCGCATCCGCCTTCCGTCCCCCACGCACATCCTCTATGACCTCATCCCCATCCCCCACCTTCTCCTTTTCCTTGAACACATCCACACACTATGTATTGCCCGCCGCCTTGATCCCCCTCACCCCCTGGTGTCTCCCTTCCTCTCCACTCCCAACCAGTTGCCGCACCTTTACCGTTGTGTCCCTCCCTCTCCCCATCTCCACACCCTCCATCTCCTTTCCCTACACAACTTCCACCGTTTAACCCTCCCGGATGATGAGCTTCGCCCTGACATCTACCCTTCCTACCAACTCTAACCCCCTCTTCCTGCCTCCTCCTCAGGGCTCCCTCTCCCCCCCCCCATCCCTCCTTCTGAGCGGATTTCCCCTCCTACTCCCCCTCCATCTCTTGTGCCTTCTTTCAGTGTCTCTGCGCTCCCTCCTGCCCTGTCTTCCCTTTTCCTCTCCCGCCCCATGTGTCTCCTGCCTCTTCATGACCCCACGGTTGCCCCTCCTCTCTTCATCCCGCCGCTTCCCCAGCTGCCCCATGCTCTCCCCTCCTTTTCCATCCTCTCTGACCTTTCCCTCGGCAGGTCCCACCTGGTAGTTTTATTCTTCGTCGTGTGTGCTCCAAGTGGGTTTTAAGTGTGTTGTTTCAGAGTGTTTTTAATACTGTGGCAAACTTTTAACCTGTGCATGCGCATCCAGTGTCTTCTCTGTGTTTTAAGAATCGCCAACTGTGTTTTTTAACTTTCTGGTGACTTTTTTAACTGTCCCCAATGAACGTCTATGTGACAGTGTATTTTTACCTCCATTTTCTCCCCTTACCCTGTTTTATGTTCCCCTTTTTATCTCCTTATGTATGTATTATTTTATTCTTATTTTAGTTGTCATCTTACTCGGCTGAAGAGCGGCGGATTGTGCTGCTGACAGCTGAAATCACAATTAAAAAAAAAAAAAAAACTTGCTAGTCGGTCAGTCTGGGTCAGTCTCTCGTCCCCAGCTTGCTAGTCTGTCTCTCGTCCGCATTTGTTAGGCAGTTAGTGTCTGTCTCTAGTTTGGAATGCTAGTATGTCTGTCGTTCGGATCGCCTTTTAAAGCCGGCAAAATGAGAGTCTTTACACTCCGCCAGTAAGAGAACTCAGCGAGTGGTCGCCCGGTCGGGGCTTAGTTCCTGCATCTGAGTCTGCGCGTTAGGCCGCCAGTCTGCTCGACTTTGCTCAGGCAATGGTCATTGGCAGTTGGATCGATCGGTTGGTCGGTCGCGCACTGAGACACAAGATGACTTGGCCGTCTTGAGCGCCGGCGCATGTGAGGTCGCCACGTGAGTCCAGTGGGCTGCGGCGTGTAGCGAGGGGTAGTGGCTTCGCAGCCGACGCGAGAGCAACAGGAGTCAACCCACGACATCAGTCTGGCAGGCGCGAGCTGCGACGCAATGAGACGCCGTGAGATCGGCGCGCCTCCCTGCGTCCACTGAAGCGGCTGGCAGCAGAGGCTTCGGGAGAGCGATTTTGGGGTGCTGCGCCAGGTCTTCTCGAGAAATCGCACTTTATTAGAAGTTAAGTGATTGGTGATATATTGTTTGATTTACTCTTGTTAACATCTACTTGTTTTTTTCGTGAGGTCACTAGCCGTTTCACTTTGGGGTCGTCCCACCACTCTTCTCCGTTTTCCCACCCGCGCGAAGGTGGTTGTTCATAAATTGGGTGGTCCGTTTTTCCCTTGTGGAGTAGGGGCGGGTTAAAGCAACCAGCGGTTCGGGTTGCTCGGCCATCTCCTTATCAATCTGCCGTACGTTAGTAGCTGCCTCTGTCATGTTTGTCGGATTTGGTGTGTTAACGAATTTACTACTTGGAGTCTAACTGCTTAATAGCTGAAATACGTTTTGATATTTGGAAACTTTGATATTATAGCCTATGATCTTGAGGGGCGGTATCTCGGTACTGTAGAACATCTACACTATTGTTTGGCCAACCTTGTAGAATTTTACATAAGACTGCATTTCATGGGCTTTTATTTAAATGATCATTTTAGTATATAAAGTTGCCACCGTTTCACCGTAATACTTTTCTTAGAAGCAAAAATCAATTTGAATCTTCATTGGCAGGGTTAATATTTTAATTATTAGTGTTTTGTACCATTTCCATCCTTCCTACGGGGTTGCATAGTTGTGTGCTTGTGTAAGTTGTTAAAACTCTTAGTATAAAGTTATCTGGTGTGTTGCAGATTTGCACCAGTGTAGTCTTTCAGAGGCTGTTGTGAGCGGTCGTAACTACAGCCATGTCAAAATGGAGCGCAAGTCTCTCTGCACAAAAGCTCATGCAGTCAAAACTTGTTTCTTTCTGTATCTGAATGAATTGGAACTTTGATATTTATTCTGATTATAATTTTAAATCTGTTTGTTCTAAAAAAATGCTTTTAGGCACTATTAAAGTGAATAAAATTTCCATTTGTTAAGAGGAATTTGGTTATAATTTCATCAGTTACTACCTCTTCCATGCTTACATAGTGTGATTAAATGTGTTAATGTTCTTGAGGAATCGCTAGTAAATAAAATAAATTCTTAAGAATATTCTTTGAAAGTAAATTACGGTTCCGCTACATACACTTAAAAAATGAGTTATACGTATCACTGAATGCCATTGGTCCTTCTATGGTGCTGAGTTACATGCACAGAGTGTAAAATACTTGGTTGTGACAAATGGCCTTGAATGCGGGTACACATACGGTATGTTCGGTATTTCCCGTTACAGACTTTAGGACTTGAAGAGCGGGAGTGAGTACATAATATTTTGAACAGGAACCTATGTCCAGAAACACATCGTTTCCATGCTATTATAGTTTGAAAACAAGTATGCTAGGTAGGTATGCAAAAGCGCAGTCAGGGTGGGGTCTGGGTATGTCGCATCATCTGATGCCATTTGACGACTGTCTGTGTGTTTTTGAGCAACAGGGTAGGGTACACGATTGCACAGTACTCTGTTATGATCCCTCTGAATGGCTAAGCTCATGTAATGGAAGAGCTACTCGTCACCTTTATTAATATCGTTCTCCACAATGTCAGACTCCAATATACACCCTTTTTACCACAGTTATGCAACAGCTTCGAGAAAGGGTTTCCTTCAAAGCTAGCAGGCATGGCTGTGGCGCTCCAAGGATACAACATATACCCGAATTGGAACAGGGTGTACTACATCACGTTGAAGAGAAACTGTCTCCGAGTTCATGAGGAATATCTTTGGTTATTAATGAGTAGAACTGTGAAACAAGTGATGTACTGGGTCATCCCCAATAAGTTACATATTAAAGTGGCCGAGATACCAATTTGTTTTCAAACAGTTGTAGCATCGAAATTGTACATTTCCAGATATGGGTACCAATTCAAAATTATCTGCTCAATATCCTCTACAAGTCAGAAGCTTTCAATGGGAATTTCCCTGTAGATAATGCACTGAATGCTAACAATGTTAATTATCATAGGTACTGGAACAAAGTTCGTTCTGGCGCAAGTTATTTGTGCAGCTTGCATACATTCAGGGGCAAATTATTCACCTACCCCTGCGCTGAATCTTCTGTTATGCCAACTGAATTATAATACCCATGTGGGTTGATTTATGACCCACTAGTGATAAGTCCTTCTTAGAAACCCACCACTCCTCCCCCTCCTGTACCCATCTTTGAAGTCTATAACCCTCCACCTCACTCATATGAGCACGCTTTTGAAAGCAAAATTATCGTCTAATTAATGAAATTTATCAGTTAATTGCACCTCCCCATGTAGGAAATCTGCAGGCCTCCCCACTCCACCACATCCCCCGCCTGGAAACTGTCAGCAAAAAAAAAAAAAACTCAGTCCGTACTGAGTGCTGGAGAGGAACAATCTCACAACTTGAAATTCAAATCAATGTCTACTGACGTTGTTCAGTTAAATTTGTATACTCTTTATTTAATGAGGTTGTAGAAGACAGGGCACCCACCATTTGGGTAGTGCTCACGTCTGCACACCCACCCCCTCTTCCCATGACATATCAGTAAGCACTGAGAAACGGAATGAAGTGCGTTATTTTAACCGTCGTTTCGGGTCACCCGCAATATTCTTTATGTGCGCTTTTATTTCAATTATTCGTTTAGTTGGGTTAACTTAGTTCCGTATTTCCTTTTGTCTTTAATCTCCTGCCGCGCGGGATTAGCCGAACGGTCTAAAGCGCTGCAGCCATAGACTGTGCAGCTGTTCCCGGCGGTGGTTCGAGTCCTCTCTCAGGCATGGGTGTGTGTGTTTGTCCTTAGGATAATTTAGGTTCAGTAGTGTGAAAGCTTAGGGACTGATGACCTTAGCAGTCAAGTCCCCTAAGATTTCACACACATTTGAACATTTTTTTTACTCTCCTGAAAATCTGGAAAATATAAATACTACGTTTTAAATACCACAGGAGAGCAAGAGTCGTATTCTAAGCGACGATCTCGCGGGAATTCTTCGTCGTTATCTACTCCACCTGAAATCTCTATAACCTTTACTCGCTACGCAGATCGTTTGGCACAACAGTGTGCTATGTTGTTTGATGAGTCTGGTTGATTGGTCCAAAAATCTAGCAAGTTAAAGTTCATTAATTCGGAGATAACCTCTCGACGAATTCTGACTGTGGAAAACGAGTGTTCACACTATCGTAATACACAGAGATGCGTTTGTAGCACGGAACGTCCGATTCTCGCAGTCGGTATATACCGTTAACCACAATATCAATTCGACGCACAGTAATTAATACTTATGCGTGGATTAGTATTTCGTATTTCATCTTTTCTGTGTTCTGACAACGTAGCGCTAAAATTACAGTGAACAATGACTATAGATTTACTACAGTATCACTGAGTGGACTTTGCTTGTGGCGGTTGACAACTTTTGCCGCTTATGCAATCTGAGCAGCTTTCATTATCACTCGCTACTGATCATCATTATTTAAATTTGACACAACCGTTTAAGTAACTCTGTAAAAGGCTAATGTGGCCATGGAATTCCGGTCAGAATTAGAGATGGGCAAACTGAAACACGTAACTATTTCGAAACAAATGAAACAGTACAATGTAATGTTTCGATACGTTGTTTCGGAACAGTGAAACAGTTTGTGTTTTGTATTCTAATAAACTTACACATTTTATCATCTTGAATGTCTACTGTATAAGTATGTCTATATAAACACAAATGAGGTGCGAGAGCGCTAATCATGTCGCAGACAGTATGAAACTGTCACTTAGGCGTCTTGGCAGTTTCGTATTTCCTGCAGCAAATGCGCTGCTTTCGTGTCCCGCGTGACTTTCATACTTTTCAATTGGCTGAGGACAGCCATAGCTGAAGACAGAAGAACCACCACGAACGGAACTGGAGGTTGGAGCAAACTGCAGAAACACACATTCCGTTAGTATAGGTAATATACCCATCCTGCTAATTTCCATCTACACAAAGGGAATCATTGTGGATAATAGGCACAGTGACTATAGACTCACAAATAACCCCAAATAATTCGAATAAATAACAAAATATAACAGAAAAATTTTTTGTCTTTCAAGGTGTTTCGAAACGTTACTATAAATTCACCATGCTTCCCAGCCCTTCCCGTACACCATTACACTATCAGTGATTGTCAAACAGATTGCTTGCAATTATACCTACATCAAATTTATGTATGTCTCATAACTGTCACCCTACGCCTTTTTTTATTCAAAATGTTGTAGGCTTACTTGCGTTTCTTAATATGATTACTGTACATGAACAGAGAAGCGTATGTTTTAAAAAAAGTGTAATTTAACTGAATGATTTTCACATATTTATTATTTTGAATGTGAATAGTATGCGTTGTTTTATTGTTTGGTTAGTGTTTATAAAGCAGATGTTACGCCATTTCGAAACAGGACAGTCAGCTAGAAACGAAGCTTTATTTTCGGATATCTTAAGCTTCATGCTATTGCTTGTCAAAAAGATTTCGACACTTTTGAAAGAGTTTCATGAAGTGGTATGTTGTGTTTCAGTACCTGTGCCGAGCCCGAATGTCGTCCGACACAGAGTGGCATGAAACATCACTGTTTCGATACAATTAGTCCGTTCCAGGCACAGGTGGACTGAAACAGCCTTATTTTGAAACAACGATACAGTTTCTGTGTCTGGCTCGAGATCGAATCTGGTCCGAGACAGGGGCGGAATGAAACACCACTGTTTCGAAACAGTGAACCACAACCGTTCCGAAACACTGAAACAGTTCCACGTATCGATACACTGTATCGAAACATAGAAACAGTGGCCAAGTCTAGTCAGAATAGCTTTCCAACTTGGACAAGCGTTCCTATGGGAAGGAATGGAAAACCTATAACAAGGCTAATTTAACCTTATGTTCCACCCATTAATTTACAAAAATTATTTAACATTTTACCTGACAGATCTGAAACTGTCTTTCTACAATTTCCTGAATTGGTGGAGCACGTATAAACAAATGCGAAGATAACCTTGGTAGCGACGTCAGCACGATGTGTGCAGGAAGGTGCAGGGTAGGTGTGGTGAGAGACAGATGACGACCCTCTTGCTAGTGTGTGTGTGGGATGGTTGGGAACAGTGTTGATCCTCTGGTAGAAGAAATGATGGAACACACCCTCATATGGCCATTCACGGGGTTGTGATGTGTGAACATGTAACATACCCCAGAACAAGTATCAATACTAATAGTTACTCATGGGAAGGAGCTGTGAGAGAACGGGATCTCACTCTACTGGTCTGAATTCAGAGATTCGGAGGTAGTAGTACACAACTTTATAACTCAAACTCGGGTAATCTTTCGTCACATTTACTAATTTTTATCTTTATATAGTCTTTTATGAATATCAGAGTACATATCAACACACTCACGTGATAACACAGTACGGTGATAATTCCCTTTAGTACTATTTTAATGAAGGACAATAATCACATATGCCCCACTTGAGTATATCTTTGCTCTTTAGCACACAGATAATCACTCTTAAGTCTCTTCGCTATTTTCTTTTTATGACACTGCACCAACACATGTTTATAACTTATTTTGCACCTGGTATCACACAATACTTCACTGGAAGTTCCTTATTGTTCTCAATGTACGTCACTAATCCGCACTTCTGTCAGTCTTCAAAACTGATTCTAGCTTTTAAAGAATTCAATTACAAATTTATTTAATGCTCCCGAATCTGCATAAATTCAGCTCAGGTTGTCCTCTTAACCTGTTGTCATAATTCTTACTTTAAATAATGAGAACTTAATTTCAGACACCCCACAACGATCACACATATCTCGCTCAACCTGTTCCAGCATTGTCCTTCCTCATATCCTCATTTATAATCTATTTCAACCACATTTCGTAAAATCTCCACCAAGTGAACTGACTTTTGTCTTTAAAATATTTAACCATCTGTAGTCATATGCCGTTGCCTTGAATATATGTAGTCGTATGCTCTTGTCGTGAATGTTCTCGTGTACCTAATACTAACATTTTCATAAACAGCTGAAACAGATATCCACTAATAACTAAAGTCTTAACTGAAATTAAGTAACATCATAATTAACTTTTCCTTAGTAAAACTAAAAGTCATGTTGCCGGAACAAAACATATCTATTTACATAATCACTATGAATAATCTCTAATGCATTTCTGTTTACGTATGAGGCAAATTGTTCATGGTTTCCTCAAAGGTATCGAGATATTCTACTCATCTTGCTTATTTCGCATGGCAATAGGTTCTCATAAGAGTGTTTAAATCACGAAAGATCCTCGCTGTCTGGTTCGCGCCCGGATTATATTTGGAGGTCCCGATTTGTGTTACATTTGCTCGGGATAATACATGACTCCACCTATACACGGTAAAATTTGTAGCATTGTCGGATAATACCGCGTTCGGCTTCGAAACGAGTGGAATGTAGACATTGAATAGACGATTCAGAATTGCTAGTGCTGTAGCAGTTTTCATCGGAAGAATTTTACGTATTTGGTAAATACGTCCAAGAAACCTACAATACATTTGCAGCCTTCTTTAATCTTCGGTAACGGTCCACAGATATCGACCGATAAATTAGCTAGTGGTTTTTCACGAATGATAGAATGTAACAGGCCGTTACTACCTGTGTTGTTCGGTTTTTGTTTTCTGTCATATTACTCATTTTCTCAGTAATCTCCGTACTTTCCTACCTAAGTCCGGTAAGTAACATTACATTCTCCGTTTGTTCGCACATCTCGCAACACCAAAATGTCTCCAATTGTTGTAAGTATACGTTATTAACCTCTCCTCATATTCTTCGGGTATATACACACACCAATTCAGATTCATGTTGCTCTGAAAGTGAAATACTACATCATTCACTACCTTGTCTTATTTTATCTTGTAGATCTTTTAATTTCTGTCGAATGTTTATCCATCTTAGATCACTTTGTTAGAGTCTCGTCATATCTCCACATAACTCTAAATAGTATCTTCGGTTTGCCTGATCTCTCATCAGTGATATTGCAAAATCGTTTTCATTTTCATCCGAGATGATATCTTCGTCTAATCCTTCTGGAAGACGGGATAACGCATCTCCTATCATATTCTCCTTTCCTTGGATATGTACAATAAGAATTTGGTATTCCTGAAGAGTCTCCGTCCACCCTCCTAATCTTGCATGTAATAGCTTACATGTTTGTAAAAAGCTAAGAGCTTGATGGTCACAATATACTGTGGTTTTTGCTCCACATAAACAATAATGAAACATTTTGAACACCACACTACTACAAGAGTTTCCTCTTTTGTTGTAATATAAGATCTCTCGCGAATCGACAGTGTTCTACTAGCGAAAGCTATTGGGCAAAAGATGTGTTTGCCACTTATTATTCGAATTTGGAACAGACATACACCCAAACCAGCAGATGAAGCGTCAGTCATTAACCCAAATTCAACTGACATATCAGGATGATATAGAAACTTTGCATTGGACAAAGCTTGCTTGATCGCTTCGAATTCTTTTGACATTTCTCAGTCAACTGCCAATGCGCATTCTTCCTTAACAAATTTAATAATGGCTCAGAATTCGTTGATTGATCCTCAATGAATCGATGAAAAACGATGCAAGACCTAGAAATGCTTTTAACTGCCTCTTCGTTCTGGGAACAGGAAAACTTTTTATTGCACTGGTCTTCTTTTTATCGGGTAAAATACCTGTTGTATTTATCAAATTTCCTAAGAGTTTTATTTTCTCCAATCAGAATTGTGACTTTTGCTGAATTTCTGTTGCTCCCACACTAGAAAATCTCTGTAATACTCCTGTCACTACATTCACATGTTCTTCCCAGGGATCTGTAGCTATCAGGATGTCTTCGACAAATAATGTTGGCTGACTCCTTAGTTCAGGTCCTAATGCTGCATCCGATGCAGATGTTAATACCCCTGCACTGATATTCAAACCAAATGGAAGAACCTTGAAATGATCTACTGGCGTATACATATGCAGTATGCTTTCTTGAATCTTCATCTAACATGAACTGCCAGTATGATGCACGCAAATCAATTGTTGTAGAATACTTCACTCCGTTGAACTTCTGAATCACCTCATCTGTATTTTATGGGTGAGTGCATACGTGTACAATAATTGTGTTAATTACACAAGCATCGAGTACTAGACGTACTTTTCCACTACTTTTGGCACAACGAGATTGTTTGAAGGTTCAATCAGACTCCAGTCTAACATCCTCTGTATTTCTCGGTCCACTGCATTGCGTTTTTCTCCAAGGAACGGAATAGAAACTATGGCAGTATGTTCTGTGTGGCTTGACATTCAGATGATATGTATAAAAATGGTTTAAATGGCTCTGAACACTATGGGACTTAAAAATCTTAGGTCATCAGTCCCCTAGAACTTAGAACTACTTAAACCTAACTAACCTAAGGACATCACACACATCCATACCCGAGGCAGGATTCGAACCAGCGACCGTAGCAGTCCCGCGGTTCCGGACTGAAGCGCCTAGAACCGCACGGCCACCGCGGCCGGCACCTGATATGTATAACCCTTCATGATTCCTCGTATACTTGCATAGTAAAGCAGGCAATTGTGTCCTCTGCTCTTTCTTAAGGTGCTCTGGCTCACTTCTGTTGTATCTGCTCGGATACTTCTACTACTTCCATTATTCTAATCGAAGTTGTCTTGAATTGGCGGCGCTCTTTTATTATCAATTGTAACTTTGCCCCTCGGCAGTATCTTCCATGTTTTCCCTATTCCCATAGCAAGTCTACCTGGGCTATGTCCCTGTCGATCCAAAAATTTACCTTCCGAGTAGAGAAGTCCAATTTTGCGTCCTTCTCCCGAATAGTACGCAATCCAAGAACAGATTTGATGTTATCGCTGCATCTCCTAGATTTAATTTTAGGGTCGTCTGCATTCTCACGTTTTGGGATCGCTTGCCAAAAGCTCCTAGTATCTACTGCATTTACCAATGCGCCCATATCCAAAACTACAGTACCTGGAATACCTTCTATTATAACTTCAACTGCATATATGGGTTCTGTTAAGTATTGTTCTGTACATTTGGTTATGTCAGAACAAAGCTCCTCTTGTATTAACTTTCCCTCGTATCTCATCATACGAACTCTCTGCCCAGAGCCCCTATGCCTTTCCTCGACCGCTCCTCCGGGCCACGATTCGGTCGGAATTACGTAGTTTTCCGAGCGCGAATCGCACCCTCTCTCATTTCTGTAATAACTGATGTCTGTTGTCTCCAGTCATTATTCATTGACAAACAAGACTGCGTCTGTCTGTTATTGTTTTGCCTATTCGTAGTATTTGGATTTACATTATATCCTACATTGTACCGTCAATTATGTCTATTCTGTCTGTTTTTGCAATAACGGAAATTATTCCCTTTGCCGCTACGTTGGTTAAGATGTTGGTCGTAATCATGAAAGTGTTGCAGGGCACGACTTGCACAGTGGCCGGAGGCACTATTCTCCTGCAAGTACGAGGTGTAAACATCTGCTCTTGCCTTAATGTCTTCTTGAATCAAGTCAGTGGAGCCCAAGACTGACATTATTTCTTCTAAATTCTCCTCTGACGCGTGTATTTTGTTTCTCGCGTCTCAGCTGGAAGTTTCACCTTCAAATTCCGCAAAATATCCTTATGCGTTATAAGCTCATCCCAGTATCTTGCTTTGTTTGATTACTTCTCAGAATTTTGCCGTAGACTTAGAGGTTTTGCACAGAAAGGTTACAGGTTAAATATTTCTTTCCTTAATCGTTCTTGAATGCCCATAACGCACCATCACCTTTTATACAACCTGAAACGTAGATAATATTTTACACTTCATTCCATGTCCTTCGTAATACTCCACGAAATCCTCGTATGAATAGAACAGGGTTTTTTGATTTTCGGTCAGGTGGGAACGGCTGAAATTGCCGATGCCTGTCTGACCTATGTATTCCTTGCGGTGACTGTCCGAAGTTTTACATAGGTCAGACAGGCCGAGCTCTCATGACTAGATGTAAAGAGCACATCCCCACTAGAAGCGGTGATGGCCAGAGGGGTTCCACTATGCAGAACACCTTACACAAATGGCTCATGCGCTGAGTCCTCCGTCTAATATAGAGTTGCTTCATGCTGAAGTTAAGGGTTCAAAATTGGACATCTTAGAGGAAATGCAGATTTTTAAACACCTGCAGTATGCCAAAGACGATGTCCTTAACGATCAGCTCCAATTAAAATACAGAAATTTCTTTGAAGGTTTCGGTCCCTTACTTAATTATTCACATTGTCCACAAACAATTTACTTCACAGGTCCTAGTTCATTAAGGGTCCTTTGTCATGCTGACACAAATAACTATAGTCCCCGAACTGTTCCCTACTGTACAAAGCACGAAATACTGCAAGTTGTGTCCACATCCTTCCGTATTTGGCGTTTTCTTAAACACAACACTATACTCCCCACCTCCTTTTATAGTGAAGGGTCTGCCTCTCGGGACGCAGTATTACATATATATGACCGGATAAATTTTGTCCGATACTACACTGGAAAAAAAAAAACATCGGTAAAGACGACATTGATTTTAATCCCATTACGACATCTGCCACCTGGGAGGTTAGTATATACAGGGTGATTCAAAAAGAATACCACAACTTTAGGAATTTAAAACTGTGCAACGACAAAAGGCAGAGCTAAGCACTATCTGTCGGCGAATTAAGGGAGCTATAAAGTTTCATTTAGTTGTACATTTGTTCACTTGAGACGCATCCCGCAAGCATTTGTTCGCAGCCCAGGAAAATCGACTCGCAGAGCTAGCAGAGAGCTGCAAATTCCACAATCAACTGTATGGAGAGTCCTACGAAAAAGGTTAGTTATGAAACCTTATCGTCTGAAATTGGTTCAAGCACTGTCTGCAGCTGATAAGATTAAAAGAATCGATTTCTGTGATTTTATCCTTGCTCAAATGGAAACAGATGAATCTTTCGTTTCAAAGATTGTATTTAGTGGTGAAGGAACTTTACACACTAACGGGAAAGTCAACCGTCACAATGTCTGTATATGGGGCACTGAGAATCCGCGGGAAACAACTCAGTATGAACGTAACTCGCCTAAGGTGAACGTTTTCTGTGCCATTTCAGCCAATAAAGTTCTTGGTCCCTTTTTCTTCGAAAGTGCTACTCTAACTGGACTACACTATCTGGAGATGTTAGAGAATTGGCTGTTCCCTCAGCTCGAACAAGAAGCACAACAATTCATATTTCAGCAGGATGGAGCGCCACCACATTGGCTCTTATCTGTCCGTAACTACCTGAACGTCAACTACCCGAGGCGATGGATCGACCGCCAGGCAGCCCGTGACAGAGCACTTCATCACTGGTCTCCAAGAAGCCCTGATCTTACCCCCTGCGATTTTTTCTTATGGGGGTATGTTAAGGATATGGTGTTTCGGCCACCTCTCCCAGCCACCATTGATGATTTGAAACGAGAAATAACAGCAGCTATCCAAACTGTTACGCCTGATATGCTACAGAGAGTGTGGAACGAGTTGGAGTATCGAGTTGATATAGCTCGAGTGTCTGGAGGGGCCATATTGAACATCTCTGAACTTGTTTTTGAGTGAAAAAAAAACTTTTTAAATATTCTTTGTAATGATATATAACAGAAGGTTATATTATGTTTCTTTCATTAAATACACATTTTTAAAGTTGCGGTATTCTTTTTGAATCACCCTGTATAATGATTTCAACGTCATCCGTCAACATACAGCGAAGTTGCGTTGCAGCCAGAGCGCCATCTGTATCTAACCATTCATAGGGAATGCTCACATCAAGAAGGCTCATAGTTGCACATACCTCTGAAGTAAGCAGGCAAACACGTTACGGAGACGCACTCGTGCTTCCTACATCCAGCTGCTAGTCTGATGGAAGTCATGTTGTTGCCTTCTCAGTGGCCAGATAGTTCTTTTAGAGAACTGCCACACAAACTGTGCGTGTTGCGTCAGTTGTGCAACGATGCTAGTATCAGTGATCACGTGAACATTCTCACACACGTAGGTGAAGTTCTCGACGTCCATGGAAAACACGGACGCCTGCCGCGATCATGGTACTATAGGGGCATCTCTGGCCAATCGTACAGCTACCACAGCACAGGCAAGAGGGCTTGCGCGCCCACACGCGTCAACACGAACTGTAGCGAACTGGTTATAAACAGTGGGACTACTGGTGCGCATAACTCTAGCATGTCTTCCACTTGGGCCACTGCATCGACGTGCACGGATCGACTGATGCCGTCATAAGATCACTTGGAAGATGGAATTGCACGCCGTTGCGTTCAGCAATGAAAGCAGGTTCTGCCAGTACACAAGTGATGGTCTTTTGTACGTTCGACGTGGGCCTCGTGAGCGCTGTCTCTGAGAGTGCATCCGTCCGAGACACGCAGGTCACGTCCCAGGTCATATGATGTGGAGTCTGATAAGCTATTTCACCTTTGGTGCTTCTTCAGGGAATTCTAACCAGCGCTCGGTCCGTGCAGAATGTTGTTAGACCTGTCGTTCTGCCGTTCTTGCAACAGAAGGTGATGTATTATTCCAACTCGATAATTCTTGCCCACACACTGTTTGCGAAACTCAATGTGCTTTGCAAGACTGCAGCAGATTCCATGGGCAGCCCATCGACGCACTATCTCCGGACTTGTCTCCAATCGAGCGCCTGTGGGATGTGCTCGGGTGAGAAGCAGCGGCAAAACGGCTCTGAGCACTATGGGACTTAACATCTTAGGTCATCAGTCCCCTAGAACTTAGAACTACTTAAACCTAACTAACCTAAGGACATCACACACATCCATGCCCTAGGCAGGATTCGAACCTGCGACCGTAACGGTCACGCGGTTCCAGACTGAGGCGCCTAGAACCGCACGGCCACACTGGCCGGCTGAGAAGCAGCGCGTCCGACTTGTCGGCCAACATGTCTTACAGAACGACGTGAATAGTTCGGTAGGCGTTGCATGACGTATCCCAGGACAGTATGTGACATCCGTACGATCGACTGGATGCCAGTCACCGCTTGCATTGCCGCCCGTGCAGGCTACACTACGTACTAATACTTTATGTGTATTTCAACATTGGTCGATACCTGGTACCACAGAAACGCTTTTGCTATTGATCTATAAAAGTAATCATTTCATGTACTTCATATGCACTGTTACAACAATAAATCTAGAGTGAATTGAAAACTTCTAAGAGTGTGTGCTAATTTTTTTCGGCGGTGTATTCTGTTCGTTATCTTAACTAGTTAGTCGTAATTAAAAACACCTTATGTTAGGACGTCGTCTTTCGACTGATTTATCTTCATTGATTCGAAATACTTTCTAAAGGAATAATAAAAAAAAAGTTTAGCAGTACGCTCGTATCACATTTGGTGAAATTCGATCATGGAAGTCATCTCCCAATAAATTATTTACACGACTGCGATTAACAGGTGATTGTCACTTTCAATAAATTTTGGTGATGTTAGGCGTCATTTCTAAACCAGAAAAGCGAAACCTCGTATCACATGAGGAGAGCTGATAGCTGTAGTTCAAAGTGAGTACCACGTGGAACCGAACTTTATCAACTCAAAAGTTAGATAACGGTGAATAACGAGCACTCCTTCTGAAAACATCGGTCACATAGAGATCGAGAGCCAGCAGTCGGATTTGTATTTACAAACGTAGCAAAGAGATACACAGAGTTATATCACTTTTGAAGTAGGGGAAACACATAGATTGGTATGTATTCTTGACACACTTTAAGGCTTCGTTAAAACGGAATATTTCTGTTAAGAGGCGAGTGTGAATTGGAGAGAGGTATCATCGACGTGTCTGTCTCCCTTTGCCATATGTGTCACTGTTTCTTATCCGAGCTAACGTGCGACGCACAACTTATCGCGGTAGCTGCAATAAGGCCGATGACGTATGTGCTTGCTACTGTCTACAGTCTCTCCTTCTCAAGTGGTTAGAGATTAAATTTCCCACAAAGCGCTGTCGACTGGGCGTTGTCGTCCCGATAATCTACTTCAACATAAAAAAAGTCTCTCATGCTTTGATATTTCTGAGCTTGTTCCTAATTGCCAGTGTAACAAGATAAAGTCTCCATGGGACGAAAATTATATAAAAACTATGTCGAGAGTGTGAATTACGTAAACAAACCATGTCAGTTTATTCTTCTAATGTTAAACACAACGTATAATCTGAAGAATAGTAGGGAATAGGCTGATTGTCTCTGAAATGCTAAGCATCTCTACTGCATGCCTCCAAACGAAAATTTTGCTAGGAAGGTCTAATAGAAACATCTTGTTGTGAATTGGCAGGAGACAATTCACGGAGTTTGGAGGAAGCCGAAAGGCACGCGATTAAGCTCACGCAGGCTGGCGTGAGGTCTGGAACACGTCAGAGAAATAAGACTAGCAAAACAAGAGTAACTGGTAGAATACTTAACTTTAATCCACAATTGGTGAACATCTCTCGTTACAGTACAGGCTTCACAATATTAACTATCAAATGCTATGGCGCCTTGCTAGGTCGTAGCAAATGACGTAGCTGAAGGCTATGCTAACAATCGTCTCAGCAAATGAGAGCGTATTTGTCAATGTAGCATCGCTAGCTGTGGAACTGGGGCGAGTGCTAGTACGTCTCACTAGACCTGCCGTGTGGCGGCGATCGGTCTGCCATCACTGACAGTGGCGACACGCGGGTCCGTCGTATACTAGCGGACCGCGGCCGATTTAAAAGCTACCACCTAGCAAGTGTGGTGTCTGGCGGTGACACCACACATCTAACACAGTTTCAATCACAGAGTTATAGTATTCACTTAATAGCGCGAGGAACCTCCAAAATATTGGCATTACATTTCAAAAAGTTGATTGTAAAACAGTCATTAGCCGATGCCTATTACCTACCACATTTATGAAACCCTGCGGTATTTGATACTATAGTATATTGTCATACATTCTAAATCACTATCATACGCAGATGAAGTATCTGAGCAAGTTAATCTTACAGAAGTGTAAGAAATTAGATAGGACTATTGCATATGTCTACATTCTACATGATGTCGAAAGAAAACGTAATTCTGAGCTTGAGTTAGCGATTTTTTCATCATCATCATCTTCTTCTTCTTCTTTCTGAGTCTCTCTACACCATACTGCGCATCCGAGTTTGCATCTTCTTCTACATCGCTATTTCTCTCCTTGCGGTGCCTTGTCCTGCATCGCACACCTCACTCCGCCGTTTGAACGTAGCCAAGGCCTTTCCCTTTTTCTTTGTCGTGGATGTCTCCAGTGTCATAGATTGGAAGTTGGTCTTTCCTCTGGCATGCTTGAAAGATGTCCATACCAAGTCAGCCGTTGATCTTCAGTTGTGTCAACAATATCCTTGTTAACTCGCATCTATTTTCATAGCACTTTATTTTTTGGTTTGCTTCTGCTTCTTATTTCACAACTTCTTATTTAAAGCTCCATTTCCACTGGTTTTAATTACTGCTCATTCACCTTGGAGACTTCCCACAGTTCAGTATCAAACTGAGCAGTACTGTAACTATTGTTTCGTGCATCTCCCTTTACAAATCTTTTGACGCAGTTATACAGGGTTATTACAAATGACTGAAGCGATTTCACAGCTCTACAATAACTTTATTATTTGAGATATTTTCACAATGCTTTGCACACACATACAAAAACTCAAAAAGTTTTTTTAGGCATTCACAAATGCTTGATATGTGCCCCTTTAGTGATTCGGCAGACATCAAGCCGATAATCAAGTTCCTCCCACACTTGGCGCAGCATGTCCCCATCAATGAGTTCGAAAGCATCGTTGATGCGAGGTCGCAGTTCTGGCACATTTCTTGGTAGAGGAGGTTTAAACACTGAATCTTTCACATAACCCCACAGAAAGAAATCGCATGGGGTTAAGTCGGGAGAGTGTGGAGGCCATGACATGAATTGCTGATCATGATCTCCACCACGACCGATCCATCGGTTTTCCAATCTCCTGTTTAAGAAATGCCGAACATCTACATCTACATCTACATCTATACTCCGCGAGCCACCTTACGGTGTGTGGCGGAGGGTACTTATTGTACCACTATCTGATCCCCCCTTCCCTGTTCCATTCACGAATTGTGCGTGGGAAGAACGACTGCTTGTAAGTCTCCGTATTTGCTCTAATTTCTCGGATCTTTTCGTTGTGATCATTACGCGAGATATATGTGGGCGGTAGTAATATGTTGCCCATCTCTTCCCGGAATGTGCTCTCTCGTAATTTCGATAATAAACCTCTCCGTATTGCGTAACGCCTTTCTTGAAGTGTCCGCCACTGGAGCTTGTTCAGCATCTCCGTAACGCTCTCGCGCTGACTAAATGTCCCCATGACGAATCGCGCTGCTTTTCGCTGGATCATGTCTATCTCTTCTATTAATCCAACCTGGTAAGGGTCCCATACTGATGAGCAATACTCAAGAATCGGACGAACAAGCGTTTTGTAAGCTACTTCTTTCGTCGATGAGTCACATTTTCTTAGAATTCTTCCTATGAATCTCAACCTGGCGCCTGCTTTTCCCACTATTTGTTTTATGTGATCATTCCACTTCAGATCGCTCCGGATAGTAACTCCTAAGTATTTTACGGTCGTTACCGCTTCCAATGATTTACCACCTATGGCATAATCGTACTGGAATGGATTTCTGCCCCTATGTATGCGCATTATGTTACATTTATCTACGTTTAGGGAAAGCTGCCAGCTGTCGCACCATGCATTAATCCTCTGCAGGTCTTCCTGGAGTACGTACGAGTCTTCTGATGTTGCTACTTTCTTGTAGACAACCGTGTCATCTGCAAATAGCCTCACGGAGCTACCGATGTTGTCAACTAAGTCATTTATGTATATTGTAAACAATAAAGGTCCTATCACGCTTCCTTGCGGTACTCCCGAAATTACCTCTACATCTGCAGATTTTGAACCGTTAAGAATGACATGTTGTGTTCTTTCTTCTAGGAAATCCTGAATCCAATCACAAACCTGGTCCGATATTCCGTAAGCTCGTATTTTTTTCACTAAACGTAAGTGCGGAACCGTATCAAATGCCTTCCTGAAGTCCAGGAATACGGCATCAATCTGCTCGCCAGTGTCTACGGCACTGTGAATTTCTTGGGCAAATAGGGCGAGCTGAGTTTCACATGATCTCTGTTTGCGGAATCCATGTTGGTTATGATGAAGGAGATTTGTATTATCTAAGAACGTCATAATACGAGAACACAAAACATGTTCCATTATTCTACAACAGATTGACGTAAGCGAAATAGGCCTATAATTATTCGCATCTGATTTATGACCCTTCTTGAAAATGGGAACGACCTGCGCTTTCTTCCAGTCGCTAGGTACTTTACGTTCTTCCAGCGATCTACGATAAATTGCTGATAGAAAGGGGGCAAGTTCTTTAGCATAATCACTGTAGAATCTTAAGGGTATCTCGTCTGGTCCGGATGCTTTTCCGCTACTAAGTGATAGCAGTTGTTTTTCAATTCCGATATCGTTTATTTCAATATTTTCCATTTTGGCGTCCGTGCGACGGCTGAAGTCAGGGACCGTGTTACGATTTTCCGCAGTGAAACAGTTTCGGAACACTGAATTCAGTATTTCTGCCTTTCTTCGGTCGTCCTCTGTTTCGGTGCCATCGTGGTCAACGAGTGACTGAATAGGGGATTTAGATCCGCTTACCGATTTTACATATGACCAAAACTTTTTAGGGTTCTTGTTTAGATTGTTTGCCAATGTTTTATGTTCGAATTCGTTGAATGCTTCTCTCATTGCTCTCTTTACGCTCTTTTTCGCTTCGTTCAGCTTTTCCTTATCAGCTATGATTCGACTACTCTTAAACCTATGATGAAGCTTTCTTTGTTTCCGTAGTACCTTTCGTACATGATTGTTATACCACGGTGGATCTTTCCCCTCGCTTTGGACCTTAGTCGGTACGAACTTATCTAAGGCGTACTGGACGATGTTTCTGAATTTTTTCCATTTTTGTTCCATATCCTCTTCCTCAGAAATGAACGTTTGATGGTGGTCACTCAGATATTCAGCGATTTGTGCCCTATCACTCTTGTTAAGCAAATATATTTTCCTTCCTTTCTTGGCATTTCTTATTACACTTGTAGTCATTGATGCAACCACTGAATTATGATCACTGATACCCTCTTCTACATTCACGGAGTCGAAAAGTTCCGGTCTATTTGTTGCTATGAGGTCTAAAACGTTAGATTCACGAGTTGGTTCTCTAACTATCTGCTCGAAGTAATTCTCGGACAAGGCAGTCAGGATAATGTCACAAGAGTCTCTGTCCCTGGCTCCAGTTCTGATTGTGTGACTATCCCATTCTATACCTGGTAGATTGAAGTCTCCCCCTATTACAATAGTATGATCACGAAACTTCTTCACGACGTTCTGCAGGTTCTCTCTGAGGCGCTCAACTACTACGGTTGCTGATGCAGGTGGTCTATAGAAGCATCCGACTATCATATCTGACCCACCTTTGATACTTAGCTTAACCCAGATTATTTCACATTCGCATTCGCTAATAACTTCACTGGATATTATTGAATTCTTTACTGCTATAAATACTCCTCCACCATTGGCGTTTATCCTATCCTTGCGGTATATATTCCATTCTGTGTCTAGGATTTCGTTACTGTTCACTTCCGGTTTTAACCAACTTTCCGTTCCTAATACTATATGCGCACTATTTCCTTCAATAAGAGATACTAATTCAGGAACCTTGCCCTGGATACTCCTGCAGTTTACCAATATTACGTTAACTTTTCCTGTTTTTGGTCTCTGAGGACGGACGTTCTTTATCAACGATGATAATGTCCTCTCTGGTAACATCATGATGGAAGTGCGGTGGGGCACCATCCTGTTGAAAGATGAAGTCGGCGCTGTCGGTCTCCAGTTGTGGCATGAGCCAATTTTCCAGCATGTCCAGATACACGTGTCCTGTAACGCGTGAAACTTGCCCGCACGCGTTCAACCGTTTCTTCGCTCACTGCAGGCCGACCCGTTGATTTCCCCTTACAGAGGCATCCAGAAGCTTTAAACTGCGCATACCATCGCCGAATGGAGTTAGCAATTGGTGCATCTTTGTTGAACTTCTTCGTGAAGTGTCGTTGCACTGTTATGACTGACTGATGTGAGTGAATTTCAAGCACGACATACGCTTTCTCGGCTCCTGTCGCCATTTTGTTTCACTGCGCTCTCGAGCGCGCTGGCGGCAGAAACCTGAAGTGCGGCTTCAGTCGAACCAACCTTTATGAGTTTTTCTACGTATCTGTAGTGTGTCGTGACCATATGTCAGTGAATGGAGCTACAGTGAATTTATGAAATCGCTTCAATCAATAGCCCTGTATTTCCAAGTAATGTAGTGCAACTACTTAATCGCTTCCTTCCCCTGCACTATTCTTTCCTTTATTCTTTGTTGCTTCCACTTTTATCCGAAATGATTGTCCATAAATATTTATGTGATCTACTGCACTTTATTACACTCATGATCCACAACGAGATCCCTTCCTGTACCTCCGACAACCAACTGTTCAGTTAGTTTCCAAATCCTACCGCTCATATTCTTCTTTAAGTTTCCTTAACATATAAGACATATCTTCTGCTCCCTCGAAGAAAATGAAATTTAAGGAGAGCAGGAGGTCATCACCTACTCTAATTCTCATGTTTTATACTCCTTTTCCAATTTTTCAGTGCCTGATTCAGACATATTTTGAAGAGAGTTGGCGTTAAGCAGCATACTTGTCTCGTTTCTTCGCTAACCTCGTGCTTCTGTAATAATGTATTTCCAACATTAACAAGATAAGTATTATCTGAATTCTTTTCTATCGGCCTCTCTTGGTCAGTGCCTACTATTGCCGACCGCAACGGTATTAGGTTACGAAGCTCGAGGGTGTCTTTCGTTTTCCTTCTCTATCTCCAACGGCTACGACAGTGGAGACTATGGATCTCTGTACAGTGAAGCATCTGAGATTTTGATTAAAACACAGGGCAAGCGCAGAACGATAGTTGGTATAAAGGAACAAAAACCTGTTTAAAAATTACCTCGTCCTCCTAGTTGGGGGTTAGTCGTTGGATCTGCTACAGATGCATAGGAACATTTCAACCTACAAAAATCCAAGCGATCATATTTGTGCTTCTTATCACAGTGTTCGGTCTACATGACAAATATTTTTAATGTTACGCACCACCAATCACTAATTTCGGAGGTTTCTCACTCTTAAATCACATGTACCATACACATGGCATATCTGTGGCCAAATTCTTTTTATCAGACTTTTTTGTTCAGATATTGGGATGATAATCAACGTCCAAGCTACTAATTCGTGCAATGTAAAAATTGAAGGCATTCGGATTCCATCGCTATGTTGTTGTCTTCGGTCCCAAAGACTGCTTTGATGAAGCTCTAGACACTTCTCTGTCGGGTACAAGTCCTTCTTCTCTGATGACCAAGTAGCAAAATTCGCATCTACTTTTAGGATCTTATTAGCAAACTGAATTGTATGAAAACCTTATTTAACCACACTTCATTACTCTAACCTCTTTTCAAGACATTATCCAGTTTGTTAAACTATCTTCCGATATACGTAAGCTATTTTATCGACTCTGAAAGAATTACTGAGTCACTGGGAAATTCTAAAAGTTTCTATTCATTTCCTCAAAGATTTTTATTTCCATTTCCAAAAATATGATTTTCATTCTTCGTTGCTTGCTCTATGTACAGCCTGAATAATATGATAACGGGCTACAATCCCGGTACATCCCATTCTCAACTTATGCTTCCTTTTTATATCTTGAATTCCAACATGCATGCATTCAACTTTTAGTGCAAGATCCAGGTAACATGTTAAGATGCACAACTTCATACATTCAACTACTTGAGAGGCACCTTAAGAAAACTAATGACCGTAGTAGAATGAAACATTGTGAAAATATTTGTAAATACATGCGGAAGAGAAATAACGAATAACCTTTGAAACAGCTTTACTTCTGCCAGTATCTCGTCTCCTACCTTCCAAACTTTACAGAAGCTCTCCTGCGAACCTTGCAGAACTAGCACTCCTGAAATAAAGGATATTGTGGAGACATGGCTTAGCCACAGCCTGGGGGATGTTTCCAGAATGAGATTTTCACTCTGCAGCGGAGTGTGCGCTGATATGAAACTTCCTGGCAGATTAAAACTGTGTGCCCGACCGAGACTCGAACTCGGGACCTTTGCCTTTCACGGGCAAGTGCTCTAGGCAAAGGTCCCGAGTTCGAGTCTCGGTCGGGCACACAGTTTTAATCTGCCAGGAAGTTTCATATCAGCGCACACTCCGCTGCAGAGTGAAAATCTCATTCTGGAACCTTTGAAACAAATACATTTTAATTTTCACATGAGTGGGTAATATTCGTTAATTTTGTACCCTGTCCACGTTCCAGGTTACAAATGTTGCTCAGTGTGACGATTACATGCATCTACGACAGCCTAGGACCGCGCTAGACAAAGCTCGTGCATTAGCTAAAGATTGCATACTGCGTCTAGCGTTCTCGGCCATGGCAACAGTAACATTTTCAAGAATTTGTAGTACACTTGCCCAACGGCGTCTCCCAGTAGCAATTCTCAAATCGACAGCTATTCGAACTTCGGAATCGCGTTTTTGAACGTCGGTGTGGAAAGAGGACCTCTCTGTGCTCCTTTAGTACTTCGATACTAGCGAAGAGCAGGAGCACTATTCCTGTCGTTTCGATAAAAGACCTTTACGAGTAACGCTCTGCTGACCATGTCCAGACACATGCTGACTTTCTTAGGAACGCAGTTGCTTGTGGTAACCCAAGTCGCCGTACTAGTACCTAATGGCAAGTCGTGACACTAACACCAGCAACTGTGCAAATTCCCCAGCGCATAGTCTAAACATCAAATCTGTGATGTTTGATACCCATACGGTAAATAGTTTTCCATCTACACTGGCTGAATCAGCGAAGGTTTATTTATAACACACCCCGTATATTGCAAGCATCATTGTCAAACGATGATTTAAATTTACAAACGCTGCATAGATTTGTCCTTCTACAACCAATATTCTTAGATATGTCGTAGTGTTACCATCTTTGCAACACAAAATGTTCTTCCCCTACATCAGACTCTGCAAGTCATTACATTCATCTTGATTTCGTTCGTAAATTATCATTTAGGAAACAAAGGCGTATCTAACTGATTATTCGATGGTAGTACAGTCGATATCTGCCGTTATTATTAACATCATTATTACGGTGTTCATGAAAACTTGTGTTATTTTCCTGGTTTCGTATGTCCTTCAGACAAAGTGGGACAGTTTGTGGTTGTTTAATGTATATCAACAATTATCACCAAAAGCCATCTTTTCCAGTCAGTTTAACTTAGGTCTTTCATTGCTCTGTCTGATTCATCTTACAGTTTCACAGAATTCATCTGACCTTCGTCCCATCCTCTTCCATCGTCACGAAATTTTTATCAATTTCGCTTCTATATATGGACTTTCTGTGGTGTCACCGCCAGACACCACACTTGCTAGGTGGTAGCTTTTAAATCGGCCGCAGTCCGCTAGTATACGACGGACCCGCGTGTCGCCACTGTCAGTAATTGCAAACCGAGCGCCACCACACGGCAGGTCTAGAGAGACGTACTAGCACTCGCCCCAGTTGTACAGTCGACGTTGCTAGCAATGGTTCACTGAGAATTACGCTCTCATTTGCCGAGACGATAGTTAGCATAGCCTTCAGCTACATTTGCTACGACCTAGCAAGGCGCCATTACCAGTATAGATATTGAGATTCTATTAATGTATCAAGAGCGATGTTCTACAAATGTGGATTAAAGTTAAGTATTCCAGAAGCTACGTACTTTTCTTTATAGCATTCATTACGTATCCTGTTTCAGACCTCACGCCAGCCTGCGTGAGCTTATAGCGTGCATTTCGGCCTCCTCTAACTACAAGGTGTTGGCACTTCAGCCAACACTTCACTTTCCATATACTTTCTTTCCACTTTACAGCTTTTCACACTTTCCTTGGTACTGCCTTTCTATCTGAGCTCTTCAGTTCTCGTATGTATAACAAGTTTTTCCTATTGTTATGCATGGATGTACAGGTTTGTATTTCTCCTCTAGCCGTATCCAGAATTTGTCTTTGACTGTGAAATTAACGTTTTCAGTGATCTTTCCATTTTCACTGCGACATCTTTATAATTTCTCCTTTGACCTGGTGAATTTAATATCTCATGTGGTTCCAGGGATTTCTGACAGGCCTTGTCTGTAAATATAGATTTCTCCCATCCTGCGTTTACTATATAATCTCACAAAACTACCAACACATTTTTCCTTGCACTGCTTGGCTCTGTTTCAGTTAGTCGTTGCCTAATGCTCCCATCTCACTGATTAAATTTGTACATTCCCATATCGTTAATAACTGAGTGGCAAATGAAGCTCTGTCTGATGATGGTTACAACTAGAGTTAGTTGAGTTAGGAAAACCTATCGGGGAGAAAGAAATAATTGTGACCTAATGAAAATGTCGGTATATGTTGAGAAGGTGGTTGGTCGTTTACGAGATTAGATTTTTATGCAGCAGTTATGTCAGGTTTTATTGTGACTTTGTAACACTTCCGTACCGCAAGGAGAAGAAGTGGCCTAATTGCTTAGAATAACAATGCAGAGTAGCCAGTCATTCGGAAATTACCTACTCGCTATCCGTGAACCTACACATAATCTTGGAGTGCTGCCGGTTCTAGACTCATAGATGAGGGCTCTTCTAATTATAGAGTTGTATTCATCTGACTATAGGAACCCAAAAGAATATACACAAAATACCTTTCAGAGGAGGAATGTTTCTCCTTTCTTGTATGGATGTGTGCAAAGCGTTCAATCGCCATACGTTTATCGTGATCACGCAAGAGTAAAATCTGAAATAGCAAATATGTAAGAGCTAGAAAGTCCGTGATATTCGATTGCTAAAATACTCTTCGTAGGAACTGAAAGAAATATACTTGTATATTCTGCGAATATGTTGGAAGAACCTTAATGTGTAACTCAAAGAGTAAGATTTGTAAACCCATATAATGCTTACCATCTTTCAAGACATCTTTTTGGAACATTTTTATGTATGAACCACAGCTTTAGCTTCACACTTCATTTTTGTTGCAAGTGTAATAAATCGTGCTTATTATTTATGTACATGATAGGTACATCACTCAAAATAAAAACAAGGTAGAAGGTTAATTTTTTCCTGTAAGTTCCTTACGCTGTTATCGTTAAAGCAGATTATTTGAAAGTTGGTGCTGTGATAGAAAAAACTTTATGTATGATTATCAAACATTTTGGAAATAAATTTCAAGGTTAAGTCACAAGAGTAGTTACTTTTTAGTGAAGCATGTTTAAAGAACATGAAATAATTTAACTTTCGGGAAGTACAAGTTACAGTTAAAACTCTCTTTTTGTAGTAAACTTGCATGGTACTAATGTATCCCAGGTCCATATTCATCTTGTTTCCTGTGTTGTTCTTACTACCTTCTCTTTTTCACACTTTTTCTTTTTATTCTTGCTCCTTTGGTGGCTTCCAACACTCGTTTTCCACCTTCATAGTCTCTACTTCGGTCCATGGCTATTAGATCTCTATGCATCGGTCATCAGTTCCATAACATTAAGCTTTGACACGGCACCATCACTGAAACATAAAACAACACATAGCGCACCTATTTTTGAAGTATTTACTCCTACTAGAACATTTTTTAGTATCTGCTCCCATGTACAATTCTTGAAACTTTCATTTTGATTTTGATTCCTACCATGAAATCATTTCTCTAATAATCTTGTGTCGCTAAGATCCCTATATATAATTTTTATAACTTCCATTATAGCAAATGGCAAAGGATGTTTGTGGTTGTAGGTCTTACCTTGAGTAACAGCTGTCTGATAGCCACACCATGAATCACTGCCATGTGGGAAGAGTGCATCACATGTGTTGTCATCTGTGGAGGATATAGGAAGGAAGGTAGCCCATACTCCCATTTTCATTCCCTCAGGGCAATTTTTATTTTGTCTGATGGTACGTCCATAATAATACTGTAACCTGTCTATTTCTTCATCTGTAAGCCTACCACGTCCACTAATCAGCTTTCCCTTCTAATTCCTCTTAAAGTTCCTCAGCATTGTACCTAAACTTTTCTGGATCTCCAAAACATTTAATTTTTTTTCAATTTTTGTGTGAGAATAAGGTTTGGATTCACGAACTTTTTGGTACTGATTTGAGTCTCCATCTCCTAGGTAAGATGTATACATCATACCATTGACCTGAGAAATATCTTCATAACACCTTCAGATTCCATTCCTCCACTATGACCACTAAAATTAATCAAACATTTTTGATTTTTAGTTCAACTAGTACAGTTATGACAGAACTTGGTAATATATTCCACATCAATGACTTTACCATTGTCCAAGGAAGAAGCTGTCACTATACCATTTAGGGGACTATGACCTCTTCGTTACCAGGATGCATCCAGGGCTGCAGACGTACATGTATTGCTGTCGTTCGTGTCTACACTTTCCTGAACAGCATTTTTCATACTATCATTTGCTACTTTTTCTTAAGTCTGTAGAGTAATTTGATTGTATCTGTCAAACCTTGTAGGGGAGGTAAGTCCATAAGAGCACAGAAAAATTGTGCACTTCTGTACCCTTTGTCTATACACCTCACAGCAAAAACAAGTTTTATATTTGTGTTATATACTTTCTGTTTAGTTACTGCGCAAGTATAGTCATATTCGCTTCAATCACGAAAAATACAAGCAGTTCTTAATTTTGATGCACAAACTCTTCTAGCACCTATCTCCTCAACTACCTCCACACCACTATAGTCACATTCCTTATACTGCAAAGCTTTATTTCTTAGTTCAGAGCAGAGCGTTCAACTATAACGCAATCTTAATCAATAGTTGGCGTCTCTATATTATCAGCATTTATACTTTCAAGCTCATTGTCGAAATATTTCAGTTTTAACTTCTAAGCACTTGCAGTAGTTGAAGCTGATTCAAGTGTTGTATCGCGTTGTATTTCAGTATTGGCAGAGTTCATCCGTTTGGTGAACCGATTTCCATAAAACTGACTTTGTTTAACATCGCTCTTCTTACTTCTTCCCATTGCTTTCAAGTGGAATAAGAAACTCTCGCACACAATTACTTGGCTGTAAACAAAATATTCGCACCAAACCAACAGCAAACAATGACGAAACTCCCTGTATATACAAAAGATAAGCAACTGTAAAGCTTTCGCTGGTTAGCCACCTTAAGGGACTAAAACGTCATAAAAACGAAACAACTGAGACCAAAACTTTATTTTTAACAGAGCTGACTGTGTGGCACGGGGAAGTCGTGTGCGTGCCGCCACATCTAACTTCCTCTAATTTTGGTGCTTTCTGTGGTCCATTTTCCTGGAAGTAACTTTTTCTCATTCAGAAAACTACAGAGAATTTTTTAAGACAAAGATTAAAAAATCAATTTTTTGACAGTTATTCACGTACAAGTCCCCTTAAAATACGTGACGAACGGAACAAAACATTAATGTAGCTCCCATTCCATAACGGAGACACCGAGTATTCCAACAGATACGGAGCTATAACTTACAAGTTACGACTTAACCACAGAGAGCTATTCCAGTGATTCAGGAAATATTTATTTAATTATACATCGAGCGACGGACCAAAAATGTTTATCAGTCAAATTTTCAATGTCAGTCAACGATGACCATCTTCAGACCTAGAAACAGGCATACAGAGGTAGCCTGGTGTACATATACAGGGTTATTACAAATGATTGAAAAGATTTCACAGCTCTACAATAACTTTATTATTTTAGATATTTTCACAATGCTTTGCACACACATACAAAAACTCAAAAAGTTTTTTTTAGGCATTCACAAATGTTCGATATGTGCCCCTTTAGTGACTCGGCAGTCATCAAGCCGATAATCAAGTTCCTCCCACACTCGGCGCAGCATGTCCCCATCAATGAGTTCGAAAGCATCGTTGATGCGAGCTCGCAGTTCTGGCAAGTTTCTTGGTAGAGGAGGTTTAAACACTGAATCTTTCACATAACCCCACAGAAAGAAATCGCATGGGGTTATGTCGGGAGAGCGTGGAGGCCATGACATGAATTGCTGATCATGATCTCCACCACGACCGATCCATCGGTTTTCCAATCTCCTGTTTAAGAAATGCCGAACATCATGATGGAAGTGCGGTGGAGCACCATCCTGTTGAGAGATGAAGTCGGCGCTGTCGGTCCCCAGTTGTGGCATGAGCCAATTTTCCGCGGGCTATGCATGAAACTTGCCCGCACGCGTTCAACCGTTTCTTCGCTCACTGCAGGCCGACCCGTTGATTTCCCCTTACAGAGGCATCCAGAAGCTTTAAACTGCGCATACCATCGCCGAATGGAGTTAGCAGTTGGTGGATCTTTGTTGAACTTCGTCCTGAAGTGTCGTTGCACTGTTATGACTGACTGATGTGAGTGCATTTCAAGCACGACATACGCTTTCTCGGCTCCTGTCGCCATTTGGCTCACTGCGCTCTCGAGCACTCTGGCGGCAGAAACCTGAAGTGCGGCTTCAGCCGAACAAAACTTTATGAGTTCCTCTACGTATCTGTAGTGTGTCGTGACCATATGTCAGTCAATGGAGCTACAGTGAATTTATGAAATCGCTTCAATCATTTGTAATAGCCGTGTAGTTGCTGACTAGCTGAGAAAACCTGGTGTTCCCCGATTATTTATTTATTCCCATCTTCTATTAGTTAATCTCCTTCTCCCTCATCTATCTGTCCATCTCTTCCTCTCCCCTGTCCGTTTCCTCCTTTCCTCTCTCTCTATCCACACCCTCCTCCGCCCTGTCTGTACCCAATCCCTTTCTCTTTATCCGCATCCCCTCCCTTTCATTTCTGTTCATCCGACCAAGTCACTGCTCATAACCTCCAAGCTTCCACCATCCCATATCTCTGTCCAAATCCTCCACCCACATTCGTCCATCTTCTCCTACACCACTCTCTGCCTTTCTACACTTCCCCTCTCTCGGTGAATCTGCTCCACACTCCTTTGTCCATCTGTTCTGTTCTCCTCTCTCTGTCCCTTTTCTAACCCCCTCTCTCTCTGGCCATCACCCCATTTCTATCTCTTTCCATCTCTTCCAGTCTATGTGTGTGTCCTCCTGATTCCTCGCTATTTGTCTATCTTCTTGTCCTCCCTTCTCTCTCTACTTATCGCAGTCATCCCTATAGGATGCTAGTGTTTCTTACCCAATCAGTATTTCTTACCAGATTGTAACTAACATGCACAACAACTTTGACTGAAATCGTTCCAGGTGATTATGTTGAAGTTTTTGCCCACGGATTTGCTCGTATACGCACATGTCAAATATATTTCACACAGATATTTAACATACTAAGGGCGCATTTCTACACTAAATTAATACGCATGTCTCATGTGTTTCGCCCTGCAGATTCATTCTTGGTCAGCTTAATGTTTATGACGCCGTATCTCCTGGGCCATGTGCTGTCGAATAATACAATTTAGCAGGTACTCAAGTGATATATATGCCTACTGTCTGTAAAATGTGTTGTGAAGGGAGTTAGTAATAAAAAAGTAAAAAAAAAAATTAGAGCATGATGCGGCAGTTTATTACGCAACGAAGTGTTTATGCTGCCATATCTCCTTAATTATGTCATAGAATGATATTTTTTTCTAGGTACATTCAGCGGAATAAGCGGATACCGTCTGCGAAATATGCTGCGAACAGAGTTTGTAGTGAGGGTGCAGTAAATTAAAAAGTCGTGCACGATGCGACAGTTTCTCATACATCTCAATGTTTATGGTGTCACCTCTCCTGAACTATGTATCATAAAAAATACAATTTTCTAGGTGCATTCATCGGCATATGCGGATCCTGTCTGCGAAAAGTCTTGTGAATAGATTTAACAGCAGAGGAATAATAAGTGAAAACGCCATGTTAGAGAAAACGCAGGCAGTTTACGCCCATGGTCCAACGGTACCATGCATTCATTCTGTCTACGATGTCTGTGGATCGAGACCAGCTGGCGCAAAGGATTTTTATAGCCTCTTCTGTTTGAATGCTGAAGACGTGAATTAAATGGTAGCGCAGATTCAATCTATTTCACTTTCTGACACACCGATAGCAAAATTTTATCCAGTAACCATTTTGCGGCATATTTGTCGCAGACTGCCCTCCTCTGGCCGCCGTATGCGGCAAAGCGGCAAAGCTCCCCCGTTCTTTATCGAAAGCGCCTGCTACCGCTCATCGCTTTTGATAATTTAAAACGCTTTATTATCATTATTATTAAATGTTGCTCCACAGAAATATTCTACGATTTCCATTCACGCTCGAAAGCAACGGAGATTAGTGTATTACATTATTATTCTCGTTTGATTTGCAGTGAACTTTACTTATTATTTACTTGTTCTTATTACGATTATTGCTGTCATTCTTTCACTCGCAAGAGTTTTCACATCCCTATTTGGTATAGGTGCACATGAATAGTGGCTATGGAAGAAGGGAATACTGAATGTTACGTCATGCAGAATACACTCCTTTACTTCGGCACCTCGTGATCAACGCTACAGGAGAAGTGAGATACCTAAAGTTGACAATGGGAGGACAGATACGCTGGCCCAACTCTGGAACTACTCCTGTTGATTTAACACAGTGTTACCAGACAAACTGGTGCTGTGGGATCGAAAATGTAGTACGGGCTTTGCCACAGTAGCTGAGAGCTGCTAATTTCGGACCATGACCGTGAATTACCCTTGGGTCAGCTGCTGGTCGGAGTGTTGCAACTGTTAATGGAAGGTTTTGTTTGACAGTCTTCTGCTGATTCTGTCTGAATAAATTACGCCCGTGGATAAAAATTGGTTCAGTTTTGAGAACTAACTCTCGAGAGGGGGGGGGGGGGGGGGAGAGGGTCTCTTTTACGAATTCGAAGCAAGAAAGCAAGGTTTCGAAGGGGTTTCGTAGGGGCCAAACAAGAGGAAACATATGGAAACAATGATCAGGCTACTTAGTATATAATAGAACATTGAGATTTCAACGATTAAACTTATGAAGACGCAGACTTCCTCGTTATCCATATGTGGGTAATATCTTTCGTATTAACGAAAGTAATATCCCGCTTTGGCACTTCTTTAATCTCAAATGAAATGAATGCCATGAGGAATTGAATATTTGTTAACTGTGTCTCTTCTCGCTTCCATCCCTACCAACACATTTCTTCTGTGGTGTCACCTCCAGACACCACACTTGCTAGGTGGTAGCTTTAAATCGGCCGCGGTCCATTGGTACATGTCTGACCCGCGTGTCGCCACTGTCAGTAATTGCAGACCGAGCGCCACCACACGGCAGGTCTAGAGAGACGTACTAGGACTCGTCCCCAGCTGTACGACGACTTTGCTAGCGACTACACTGACGAAGCCTTTCTCTCAATTGCCGAGAGGCAGTTAGAATAGCCTTCAGCTAAGTCCATGGCTACGACCTAGCAAGGCGCCATTAGCCTTACAGTGCTTGTATTTAAAGAGTCTCCTTGTATCATCAAGAATGCTGTATACAAATGATGGATTAAAGTTAAGTATTAAAGAAGCTACGTACTTTTCTTTATAGCATTCATTAAGTATCCTGTTTCAGACCTCACGCCAGCCGGCGTGTGTAACGCGTGCATTTCGGCTACTTCCGAGTGGCGTGGCTGTCTTGATACGCCACAACATCTTCATTCTCGTGGTAATCGTGACAATCTATATGTATGCTGCAAAAGATTGCACGTGGACACATTCGACATCGAGGTGCAAAGTGTTTGATATCTTACATTATATTCAATTCATATTAGCTTTCGATGTATTTTTACTTCTTCTGTATTTTGAGATGGTTATGAACGTTTCGGAAAATAATTTCACATGGTTTATGCTGAATGAGAAACACTGAATCATCCGTTTTGATTTCCCTACTTTGAAATGATGTAATGTCGGCATCAAAAGTCTTCTTCCCTGCCGGAAGCTGAAACTTGTATCACTCTGGGTTAATGATTATTGAATGCGTCGAATGTATACATAGCCCACAAGGTGACGTCAGAATCTATCAGGGGAGAACGCCGCATAAAAACCAAACGTTCGCGCGCGTCTTCCATCTGAAGAACCGTATCGGAAAATCGCGACAAGCATTTTGCTGAAGAGCTGCCTTGTAAGAGAGCTGAGAATGGGCAGCACAGTAGCAAGTATTTGTCAACACTGTGATAGTGCATTTACTTCCGGGTGTAGCCCGGCATTACCTCGCTAAATTCACATGGCATTCGTTTTTCACATCGAAGACTCATACGATATAATCCACTATAAGATGAGACACATAGAAAGTATATTTAATTTCTGGAGTCGAAGAACGGTATTCTTCACGTAAGTAACACCTGTTTGTGTTTTTAATGTTGCGTTTTGAGGCTCAGTCAATATCTCAATGACTATAGGCCGCCTCTTATCGCTAGCGTGTCGTTAGCTTAGTGGTTCCCTTACGTGTTGCGCTGCTGGTGCTATATGAGGTGGCAGTACCAATATCGGTGAAAGCTGCATAACACGACCTTTTATTCTCCATTTTAATTAATGGAGCTGCAGACTGCTAGTAAAAATTCCTTATACGAAAGCTGAAGAATGCCTTTACTCACAAATTTTCGTGCAATTTCGAATTAGTAAATTATGTTAATTTCACGGATGAATGCTCTGCAACTGCCAAGGTGCATCACTGTATACTAGTTTCTGAAAAGATTCAAACCGACTGTCAAGGATACGAATTTCAGCTTTGTTCGTCACATAGATCTAATATGTCATGGAGGTTGCTTATGAAGTGAACATGTCGATTGATATACTTCCTCTCCTCTAAATTTTAGCAATAGCATTTAACTGTAGAGGTTTCTCTGACACCGGCGTTAGCAGTTCCTTTCCGTTCTCTGAAACGTCAAAAACGATAACTTTTTCTGGTTTAAATGTGATGACCTTTATTATCACTTCCGATCAACGTTAAATACTTCATGAATCCAAACATGGAACTCCAAATGTGCAGTGTTCCTGCACTACTACAGAGCATGCATTGCAAGGTATTCACACAGTTTATCGCATCGACCTACCACAAGGTATGTAAGAAAAGCTGTAATACACTTTACGCCACAGACGCTCACTCTGCCTTGACGAAAACATCCGAATATTGGCATAAAGTAGCACAAATAACTGAATTTGAAAGAAAAAGAAACGAGGTATGAAGCATTTAAGAATTCATCGAATGTAGTGAGGTGGTTTGCTTTCATCTCTGTCTATAAAATTAATTTCGGGCCATACTCAGCTCCTGCCGATTAATGTAATACGAGGTGCATCCAAGTTCTAAGGCCTCCGATTTTTTTTCTAATTAACTACTCACCCGAAATCGATGAAACTGGCGTTACCTCTCGACGTAATCGCCCTGCAGACGTACACATTTTTCACAACGCTGACGACATGATTCCATGGCAGCGGCGAAGGCTTCTTTGGGAGTCTGTTTTGACCACTGGAAAATCGCTGAGGCAATAGCAGCACGGCTGGTGAATATGCGGCGACAGAGAGAGTCTTTCATTGTTGGAAAAAGCCAAAAGTCCCTAGGAGCCAGGTCAGGTGAGTAGGGAGCATGAGGAATCACTTCAAAGTTGTTATGACGAAGAAACTGTTGCGTAACGTTAGCTCGATGTGCGGGTGCATTGTCTTGGTGAAACAACACACGCGCAGCCCTTCCCGGACGTTTTTGTTGCAGTGCAGGAAGGAATTTGTTCTTCAAAACATTTTCGTAGGATGCACCTGTTACCATAGTGCTCTTTGGAACGCAATGGGTAAGGATTACGTCCTCGCTGTCCCAGAACATGGACACCATTATGTTTTCAGCACTGGCGGTTACCCGAAATTTATTTGGTGGCGGTGAATCTGTGTGCTTCCATTGAACTGACTGGCGCTTTGTTTCTGGATTGAAAAATGGCATCTACGTCTCATCCCTTGTCACAACCGACGAAAAGAAAGTCCCATTCATGCAGTCGTTGCGCGTCAACATTGCTTGGCAACATGCCACACGGGCAGCCATGTGGTCGTCCGTCAGCATTCGTGGCACCCACCTGGATGACACTTTTCGCATTTTCAGGTCGTCATGCAGGATTGTGTGCACAGAACCCACAGAAATGCCAACTCTGGAGGCGATCTGTTCAACAGTCATTCTGCGATCCCCCAAAACAATTCTCTCCACTTTCTCGATCATGTCGTCAGACCGGCTTGTACAAGCCCGAGGTTGTTTCGGTTTGTTGTCACACGATGTTCTGCCTTCATTAAACTGTCGCACCCACGAACGCACTTTCGACACATCCATAACTCCATCACCACATGTCTCCTTCAACTGTCGATGAATTTCAATTGGTTTCACACCACGCAAATTCAGAAAACGAATGATTGCACGCTGTTCAAGTAAGGAAAACGTCGCCATTTTAAGTATTTAAAACAGTTCTCATTCTCGCCGCTGGCGGTAAAATTCTATCTGCCGTACGGTGCTGCCATCTCAGGGACGTATTGACAATGAACGCGACCTCATTTTAAAACAATGCGCATGTTTCTATCCCTTTCCAGTCCGGAGAAAAAAAATCGGAGGCCTTAGTACTTGAATGCATCTCGTACAGTAATCTCCGTTGCTTTCGAGCATGAACAGAAATCGTAGAATTTTTCTGTGGAGCAACATTTAATAATAACAATAATAAAGCGTTTTAACTTATCAAAAGCGATGAGCGGTAGCAGGCGCTTTCGATAAAGAACGGGGGAGTGCAGCGCCGCCTCTGTAGCCACAGCCGCTGCCGGTAGCCGGCAAGTGGATCCCGAAGCTTTGCCGCATACGGCGGCCAGAGGAGGACAATCTGCGACAAATCTGCCGCAAAATGGTTACTGGATAAAATTTTGCTATCGGTGTGTCAGAAAGTGAAATAGACTGAATCTGCGCTACCATTTAATTGACGACTTCAGCATTCGAAGAGAAGAGGCTATAAAAATGGTTTGCACCAGCTGGTCTCGATCCACAGACATTGTAGACAGAATGAACGCATGCTACCGCTGGACCATGGGCGTAAACTCTCTGTGTTTCCTCTGACATGGGACAAGACTTCCTATAGGAAGTGCCGCAGTCTACAGTGTTGCCAGATTGTGCCGATAGCCGGACTTAGAGAATTTGCGAGTTGGCCAGTTTATGTGTCCCATGTCGCGATCGGCGCGGACTTATCCTCTGCAGTGGCCGGCCGCCGGTCGAGATTTATGTCAGAGAGTGTACATGTTGTAGTGGACTGACAAGACAGCCAGTCCACAGTGACGGGTAACCGAAAGGCACGCGTACACACACGCTGACTGGCGTGAAGTCTGGAACAGGATACTTTATGAATGCACTAAAGGAAAGTACGTATCGTCTGTTTACTTAACTTTAATTCATCCTTGTGGTACATCGCTCTTGATCATACAAGTGAAATTCTCTCCAGATATGGTTAATGGCGCCTTGCTAGATCGTAGCCATGGACTTAGCTGAAGGCTATTCTAACTGTCTCTCGGCAAATGAGAGAAAGGCTTCGTCAGTGTAGTCGCTAGCAAAGTCGTCGTACAGCTGGGGCGAGTTCTAGTCCGTCTCTCTAGACGTGCCGTGTGGTGGCGCTCGGTGTGCGATTACTGACAGTAGCGACACGCGGGTCCGACATGTACTAATTGACCGCGGCCGATTTAAAGCTACCACCTAGCAAGTGTGGTGTCTGGCGGTGACACCACACATGTCCCGCGGAACTCAGCGCAAATAGATATCAACGATCGTGTTTACATTTTGTATAGTATAGTATATCAAGGAAGAAAGTTTTGTTAAAAACAAAACTATATTACTACAATTACGCATTGTCAATGTACAATGCCTTTATTGAAATAAAAGGTCTTCAGCTTGTTAACGAAGCAGAACAATAAATCTTTTCCAAGCGCATGCACCGCGTTCGCCCGCTAAATGGGAGCCCGTAACAAGCTCACGGTTACATGCAATAAAGTGAGCGAAAGCCATCGGACACAAAAAATTTGTAATGGTTCAATAAAAATTTCACTAGGTAGGAGGCTATATTAAAAATACCATATTAAGTATATATCGATAAGTATGCAGTGCCAGTGTACAATGGAAACGATCATTAAACAAAAGTCTGTAGCAGACTAATAAAACAGGACCGAAACTTTTTCTTTCTCCGCGCGCATATTGTGTCTAGAAAATCTCTCCGCAAAACGGGCAAACGCTGACAGGTTCACAATTACGAACCACAAAATGGAAAAATATAATTGTCATTAGATATAACCAGCGCTATGGTTATGTATACCTTGTATTCATATCAGTTACTTTCATACACACCGGTAACTATTAAACAATATACTTCTGCCAGTGCCGGCCGCGGTGTTCTCGCGGTTCTAGGCGCTCAGTCCGGAACCGCGCGACTGCTGCGGTCGCAGGTTCGAATCCTGCCTCGGGCATGGATGTGTGTGATGTCCTTAGGTTAGTTAGGTTTTAGTTCTAAGTTCTAGGGGACTGATGACCACAGATGTTAAGTCCCATAGTGCTCAGAGCCATTTGAACTTCTGCCAGTTAAGCTGACGCGATACAGGTAAATAACCAGTGTGCAGTCATAAACGATGAAGTCAGGTGGTGATGTGGGTACGATGTGCAACAAACTATTACTAACCATGATGAATACCGGGTCATGCTCTATAGTTACCACCTGTGTGCTCTGCGGTGGGAACGTATTAACGCTGCTGCGTCTTCTTGTTCGTTTTCCTTATACAGCGACCAAAAGACAGCTTATTTGCTGAAAAAGAAGCCACCAACGGTGCAAAGACGCTGCAAAACAGTCCATAGTACGCAACAGCTTCAATGTCTCACAAAATACGTAACATCACGTTCTCAAGACTTACGCAAACCATTTCTTGAGTTTTGTTGTTGTTAGGGTTACAGTCAATTTTATAGCAATGATGTTGGCATATAGCAACCATTTCTCTCCACCAGTAAGGATGAAAAACAGGTATGCTGAATGAAGAAAAAGGTTTTGTTGAAAGAATTATGTTACTATAATTACATACTGGCTTTGTACAATGCAGTTTGTTAATGATAAGTCGGCAGCCCGTTAATAAAGGAGAATTTTTTCCGTGTTACAGTGATTCAGATTCCAGTCTAGCATCCTGATTTAAATCTATCATGACTTCCTTATATACGTGCTGCGAAACGATGTCTGATCTGAAGAAGTGGTCGCAATTTACTTCTTCAAATGTCTCATATTGGATACTCATCTCAGTCAAATATATTAATCGTCACGAAAAGATTTTTGTGACCTCAAGCAATGTCATGTGAAAAGACAAGGCTTCACAGTTGTTCGGAATGGTCGTTGAACACGATGATGTGCCTCTGTTATTGTCAGGGTGAAGACGGTTTACATTATCGTTTCTCATGACCCCACGAGACACACCCTAATTTTCCTTCCTGTTTCTTTTTTAGATTCTTCTTTAGATTTGGCATGTGAAAACTCTGTATCTTGCTTAGCAACAAAATTTAGTTTTTATGCCGTTATTTAAAAAATGTAAATAGAAAAATCATAGTATGTTTGCGAAAAGAGTTTGATTCTACATGGTTGCCTGTTGTACATTTTATTTTTGTCTATCGTACTGGTGTTTAGAAGTTATGGAACAAGACTGTGAATGACTACATTAATTTAGTCCAAATGTTTGCAGTCCTTTATTGTCAATAATAATACATATGTAGTCTTCTTAATGACGACAAAAACACTACCAATCACACAGAAACGCAAGAAAGGGACAGGAAACGAACATTGCATGTTTGTGTTTGTCGACCATTTGTATGTCTCCTCATGTCGCTTTATAAATAACCTTACATTTGTAGCAACACTAGGTGGTCAGGCTTTTAGTATTAGGCCAAAATATAGTAGTATTTTTTTCTCATTAAGTTTTTAATAGACCCTTTGGATACGGCTGTAGACGTTGACAATCGACTGCCAAAACATGCAATTGTATGTGCTGATCTATGGCACTAATATAAATGGAGTAGGCTAAAGCTTGATATTTTCATTGCAGAAATTACAAAGTTAATATCCCTGTTTCGCATGCACACTACATTCAGTAGTAACAAAGCTAATAATTACTGCACGCTGAAACCAAAATATTAATTTCCTTTTATACAGTTAGAACTATTGTTTCGATGTAGACTCACGACGTCTGGGAGGTTTTTATATTAATGATTTATCTGTAAAGGAAACTGTCTTTAGTTACATTGCAGATACATTTACATAAATATTTTACTTCTCTGTCAATCGCAAGTGTTAAATCTAGTGGAGATGACAGTTACAATCAAATCTTCACTTAAGGGACAACCAGCAGTTATCCGCCGTGCCAAATAATTTCGCTGTCTTATAGTCTGACCAAACCGGGAAACGATCTGAAGATTAGGTGTTTCTGTAGCATCTAGTGCTTCATAATAGAGAGTGTAAAGCAGGAACCATCTTTTCCGTTAACGAATAAGTGGCTCTGGTACGGGTCTCGCAAGAATATTGTTGCGACTGTTTCGTGGCAAGGATTATCGATGAACAATTTTTTTATGGAGGACGTCATGTGTTGCGACAGTTCGGAAACTGAGACGTGATGCAATGGTCACACGCTGTAGTGACCGCTTGGTTTAGAGTCTGCCAGACTGGGTGGGTGAAAGTCATGTCGCATAGAACGCAGGAGGTTTAGTTCGATTGTGAAACCGATTGCTGGTTTTGGGCGTGATCTCAATTTCATCCAGAGGAACTTTCGATTGGCTAGCGACTTTCATTTCAGTTAAATGTTTAACAATTATGAAGAATCCAGATTTATTACAACTATGAGAATGGCAGTTGGACATCACGTGGTTCGCATATTGACAAAGAATCATCTTAATACCGGTAAAGGAATATGCAGATGGATTTTGCGCAATCTGTCTGTGTAGACAGGGTGTATCTGTACCCGAAACACTTCTCGAAGACAGTATTCACATCAAATAAGTTCATTATTCCATTACCTCTAAGTCTGTGTCGCCTTGTCACCAAGAGCTGTTCCATAACGATTTGATTCACGGATCCAGTTATGTGGCTGCTTCCATGTATAGCGTTTTTACGACTATGACGTGAGGGGCCTGAAGATGGCATCAGTGTAACGCCGAAACTGGTAGCACATAAGAAGTTCTTAAAATAAATTTCTACAATACATACGGATGTTAGTAAATTATTGCATCAAGAAATAATTTAATGCTATTCTGCCTTTTATGTAGTTCTCTTATTCATATCACTGAATGGACGTACAGAGTGGGTGGCTCTAGCATAGGGAATCTGTTCCTGTGTCATGGTTTACACCGTTAGTACGTTTGATTATACAAAGGCGCCAGGTCGTTTCAGGAAGGAATTTGTGTAAATTTTCTTATTGCCATCTCGCGACCTTTAAGGAAATACCAGTTTATACCCAATAGTTGGAACATTTTTTTTTAATTTTACATTGGTATATATTAAGGAGCCTGATGGCTGCAAGTCTATAGTTTAATAGAGATGTGTTTACTGCTGTCTTTTCAAAAATTATTTGTATGTTTTCTTAATGAATGATATCAGAGACTATTACATACACAAATTTTATTAATTTGTGTAGTGTCTTTGGTTTTTAAATAAATGTATATGAGAATTAAAGGTCTCCTAACGCTAAATCAGTTGTACCTCCCCACCCCACCCCCTTGACTTCCCGCTTCCTGTTACAGAAGACTAAATGGCAAAACAAGTATCGTTGCGGAAACGTTGCACAATATGGTACCCTTAAATGAGTATCACTAGAAGTCATCACTGACATTCTAATTTGGAAAAATCTGTGTTTGCACGAAAACTACAATTCCTAACTATTATTGCAATCTATTTATTGGTTAACAATACGTGCCACTGACTACTAATAAATTCTGTGAAAATCAGACATGAAAAACATTTTCCATTTCTGCAATATTTGTGGTGCAAGTTTTAGGACATTAACACTGGAATGAGATTTTCACTCTGCAGCGGAGTGTGCGCTGATATGAAACTTCCTGGCAGATTAAAACTGTGTGCCCGACCGAGACTCGAACTCGGGACCTTTGCCTTTCGCGGGCAAGTGCTCTACCAACTGAGGCTGTGGCTAAGCCATGTCTCCGCAATATCCTTTCTTTCAGGAGTGCTAGTTCTGCATGGTTCGCAGGAGAGCTTCTGTAAAGTTTGGAAGGTAGGAGACGAGGTACTGGCAGAAGTAAGGCTGTGAGTACCGAGCGTGAGTCGTGCTTCGGTAGCTCAGTTGGTAGAGCACTTGCCCGCGAAAGGCAAAGGTCCCGAGTTCGAGTCTCGGTCGGGCACACAGTTTTAATCTGCCAGGAAGTTTCAAGTTACATTAACACTGTTTATCGTATATTACCCCTCTTGCAGTGTAGCTTACTCATAGGTAGACATAATGACATTATTGGTGACGTAGCACAAACTTTAAAAGAAAGGTATATTAGACAAGCTACGATATCCCTTTGCTTATTTAATTACTCTGATACACCGCAACCATCTACGCCATTCATTCTACCCAATTTGGCTGACTTTTTTCTGTGGTACCTGCACGTTGAGGTTTCTTACGGCGCATTTCTAGTCAGAAAAAGTGTTAAATGTTCATGTTTCTTAATTATTTATTTGCAGTCGAAAGAAAGATTTCAAAAAGTAAACCGCGAGACATCATATCTAAAAAGACACACTTCTCAGTGTGTAAATAACTTTGCTCCGTCATACTTGTATAATTATTATGTGTTCTGTAATATTCGCATACAAATGTGTTGTATTAAGTGGGTGACATCCAGGCATACGTGACGTAGTAAGATTAAACGAAAATTAATCGTTGACGTCATTACTCTATAACAAATTTATTCTTGTGTAAGTAAGATCTGTATATACGTCAGCGTTATATATGTGGTGTTTGCGAAGATTTGTAACTATTAAAAAAGTGTTGCCGAAATACGTCTATACGTGTTTTGATGCCTTGTAGAGGAAGCTATTCGGAATTACGTTGTCATACTGCATTACGTTCTAAAGATGTTCGTTCGATTTGAAGCTTCAGATATATGCATCAGTCTCTGTTTGTGCATATTTTTTTGATTTGTCGACACAGGCATAGAAGTATTTCGAAATCTTTGATTGTTTAACAGGAAAGGATCACGTGATGTTGGGATAGAGCATAGAGCCGTGCCTATGGATAAAGAATCTTTCGATAAAAAGTTCTTGGCTTTGTCCAGGTTCCATAGTTGCAAGGTAGTTTGTTTGTGTGTGTGTGTGTGTGTGTGTGTGTGTGTGTGTATGTGTGTGTGTGTGTGTAGAGAAGATGAGCGTCAATGGTTTGTGGTAGGAAAAGGATATGTGGCAGGAGTGTTAATAATCCAAAAAAAAAGAAAATAGAACTTGGCTGACAATAATGAGAAACTGTTGTGACCCTCGTGGCCAATAGTTGAACTATTGTCTTTTGGTTTTCCTCTCATTAGCTTTCGGCCCACCTTTGTTTCTTGGCATTCCTGGTGTTTAGCAGCACAAGTGACTTGCACTGTCAATGACGATCTTCCATTGCCCTGGAAGCCACCAGAAACGAAGGATCAGTCTTTGACAATTTCAGCCGTTCGTACTGGCGAAATGAGAGAAACAGACTTCGAATGAAGATTGCAAGGTGATAGCCAACAGGCAACTACGTCAATAACAAGATTTATGAACAATAACATAATTGGAAATACATTTCCCGACAGTAGAAAATAATTAAGTTGTTTGAAACAGTTTTTTGAAATAAATAAAGGAATTTAGCATTATCTTACTTTATTTTGTGGCATTCAAAAATAGTTGAAGTATGTAAATAAATCATCATAGTATTTACGAATGAAAGGAACGTAACTGCAATAACACCCTACACAAATGCAGGAAACTGAAGCAAGTGACGCTGCAGTTACGGAGCGGCACCAGAAGCTGGAGTGTCGACGTTGCAGGCGATGTAGGACGGATCCTGGACGCAGTCCGTCCAGGGCACCCACGTGTTGTTCCAGCGAGACGGCATTGCCAACTCGGGCTCTGTGTACTGGTCTTGCACGGGCAGCATCGGATCCGACAGAGCTTCCAGTCTCTCCAGCAGCATGGTCAGCACTTCCGGAGAGACCGGTGACGCGTCCTGTTCGCAGGGGTCCAGCGCCACGTTGAAGACGCACGTGTCGTCCTCGCTCACGGGCACGCAGGCGGGTGCCTGCGGCCGATCAGGGCAGGACACCGTGGCCTCCGCCCTCAGCCGCAGCATGACGTCAGAGGGGGCGGCCGCTCCAGACAGCCTGGACACGGCCAGCCCTGCGAGGCTGCCCGCCACCTGCTCTGTGTCGTAGGCTGGGGTGCTCGAGCCGTCTTCCGTACCACTAGCCCCGTGGTAGCCGGTGTCGGCAGTATTGTATTGCTTTCCTGCACAAAGCAGACATAGATCAATGTTGCGTATTAACTTGCAACTCATGCCATTTATAGCAGCCATAAACGAACACCACAGATTGACACTAAGCGGCCCTGTAGGCTCTGTCGCTACCCAGCCCAAGTTACTTCTACGTGTGGTATGGCCTCAGTGGTAAACGGCACAAGCGAGCTCCGTATCTCTACCCTGCTGCGACAATCTGTTCTCTCCGGTCCGTGGTGACTCTCTGCCTGTGACATCCGCTCTGGTACAGCTGTTACCATCTCTCCGTTCGTCGACGCCAGATTTCTCGTGGTGTAGTCCTTAGACTGTCCCGTGTCTACTACTGTTGCCATGCTGTTGTCTTTTGTCCGCCTCGACACCACACGTGCTGTCAGTGAACTGCAGCCAACAGTCAACAGATTACAATACCATTAATGCCATCTGATGATAGGTTGTGATAATTTAAAATGCAACCCTGCACCTGTTAATTTATAAAATCAGGTTGTTGAACCAAACGTGATGAAACAATACGCGTCCCTGGATTGTGTAGGATCGAACCACGTTTTTACTGAAGAAAGGCGTGAAATAAGCATGAAGCTAGCTAGTGTGTTAGACTGTGGGGGACTGAGGCTTATCTGTAGGGAAATGCTGGAGTTAGTATATTAAGCTGCAGAATGGATTGAATGTGAAGGAAGATAGGTACTCCGATGCAGGGAAATACAGACAGATAACTATGATGGGACGTATAGATTTCCAGTTTTTGTGAATGTAGTTTCTGCCCGATTTGGTGCGGACGCAGCTCATATGGACAGGACAGTAGCAATGTCGAGGTACTGGAGTCGAGTTTGTATAATATGAGAAAGATAGGACAGAAATTTTATGAGATACTATGAGATTCATCTAGCGGAAAATGACCGCCGCTTCAAAATGACCAAGAGAGCTGATAAGGATTGTAAGAATCTTCATTGTTCCAGTGACAGGATTGGTTCTTTCGTTGTTTGGAAGTGTGTACTATGGAGGTCCCCCTACCATCAAATGACAACATCTTCCTCGGAGAGCGAATGAGCGGTTAGAAGCATATGGAACCCTCTTATCCTTAGGGTGGGAAATTGCCCTTAAAGGCGGAAGATCCACAAGATGACCAACATCATTATAATCAGGAAGGCAAGGGAAATCACCTGACTAGAATCCCACGAAAGCAACATGAACAGTGAAGACGTGAAAAAAATGATTCCGACCAACCCCAGTAGCGGTTGGCGCCGGTTTAGATTTCGAGCAGACGATGTAAAAGGTGCAGAGGGGGCTGATCAGGTCTTGTACGATCAATCTTGTACCAACCAACCAAAGACAGACCATAGTCGCAAAGGTAATGTAATAGCTACATGGAACGTGTGTTGCTTACTTCGGACGGGAAAAATTCGCCCTGTGGAACGAGAACTAAAGAAGCATCGAATTGACTTCTGTGGCTTACCAGAAACACGGGGAAAGGCTGCAGGCATTTTGATATCGATGGTCACGTCATGTACATTGCCGGAGCTGATGGTACACGACAAAATGGTTTTGGGTTTCTTGTCAGCAAGCGTATGTTGCAAGATGTTGACTCATCAACGAGAGAATGTTAACCTCCACCCACAACACAATACCATATAAGTTACATCTTATCCAGGAATATCTACCCATCAACTTTGCACATGACCAAGAAACTGAATACATCTATGTAAATGAAGAAGATATCATTGCGGCACCAAACCAAGGGCAACCATGGTCGTACTGGGAGATTTGAGTGCGGAAGTCGGGACCACTTTGATGAACAACTACTTGTGAGGGACAAGGTATAATATGGTCTTGGAGTAAGCAATGAACGGGGGAATCGACTGTTGCAGACTGCCACCGACAACGACTTTTCCGTTTTAAACACCACAAACGCCATTCATTTGCATGGAACTTCCCAAATGGACATTACAAGAAACAAAATGACTGCATCCTCGTTGACAAGAGCCAGAGAACCGCTTTTTGCATTGTCGTAACAAAAGCTAGTGCCGAATGGAGATATGATCTTCGTCTAATGAGGACCTACCTTAAAATTAGGCTGAGTAGCCCAGTGGCTAAAACGAAGTCGAAAAAACTGTTTTTTGAGAAATAATTAATAGCAGCGGAGTACCTGATTTGGTAAATTACAACGTAGCCTGGATGAGCACAGGAAAACGGATCACAGATGCAGTTAGCAAGAGATATAACCACGGTGAAGTGACAACACTCAAAGGCTAACGAAACTTTCGCTTTTATTGAAAATTGGCTTAACACCCGAGTAAGAGTCACGAATCAAGAACAACGAAAACAACTTATGAAAAAAAAAAAACGGATAGTGTAATTAAACACACTTGAAGAAAATAAGCACAGCTGGAGGCACATGCGACGGAAAACTACAGCTCAGAACATTACGACAAGGGGGAATACTGTGCGAGTTAGTTTTCATCCAAGATATAGGTAAGACATCCAAGGAAAATCCACCACAGGCGCAAAAGGCATCACCGAAGTATGGAGTCAGTCCTTCATCTAGCTGTTCGCTGAGCACTCAAACCCAATGCTAAAGTAGCAGAACACAACAGGTACTGAACCATAACCTGACGAAAAAGGTTGCTGAATCAGTGGGCACCAGGCCAGGAATTACTGTTGATGTCCTAAAACCATTGGTAACTTGGCTGTGGACACTGGGCATAGGCTGTTGAAAGTTATGGATGTCTCAAAATTAGCCAGAACAGTAGTCGCACTCCATTGTTCAAAAAAGTTTCTCCATTCGATTGTGCGAACTAACGAACAATAGCCCTTATCTCCCGTGTGAGAAAAATCAGGCTCACTGTCTTGAACGAGAGGCTGAAGACCGTACTTTCACGAACCGTGAGATGGGGAAATATCGGACACAGGGGTTATTTCGGATTGTAGCAGCATATTTCCGTTCTTACGTTGGTATCACTGATAGCAGGCTTTTATTTCGCGCACGCAATTTGCTGTTTATGCGTTACATGTTATCAAGCGAATACGAACACACATTGTAGCAGTTGTAAGTTGAAACAGTTGTGTGTAGTGGAGTACAGTGCAGTGTACAATTGTTGTTAGTCATCTTTATGTGAATACTATCGTCATTGTACACAAAGAGAAAAAATTGGTAAGCTTAATTTGCCTATAGTTTACTAACTAAATGTTAAGAAAGAAATGTGAATACAGCTTGTCGCCACATCTCATTTCCGCTGATCTCTAGTAAACTATTTATATGTAACTACACACGTTGGGGTAATATCAGGCAATACTTATAAAGAGACGCTTGGTGCTCTTCAGAGGCACAACTATGATCGTAAAAATCCTGAAAAGGCTGTTTCTGCTGTAAGATTAGGAAAACTATTGTACGGAAAGGCGTCAATCAAATTTAATGTACCACGTTCAACGTTAGAAAATAAAGTTTATAATAAAAATCCCCTAGTGATTGGAAGTGCTGTCTTAAGTACCATTTACAACACCCCAAATATAGAGCCCCTAATTACATCCCTTTTGACAGCGAAGGATATAAAAATTAGCCATCCTGACCTTGACGGTAGCTACTGGCAACAAAATATTAATAATATTGAAAGTTTGACCAACAGAGATACTAGGGAACTAACAAAATTTATTCCACGGAAAGAACTAAATGAAAGACTATCAGATGATGACTTAATCTACGAAGCATGAAACTCTAAATAAGGAATACAAAATATATGTTTTACCAAGGCTAAAACCAAGGCGAGAATAAATGATCAGAGATAACATTTATGCAAGGAAAAAGTTGTAGCCGCATCGAGCTGTAAGTTCGCTGCGATTACAATGAGAAACTTCAATGGAGATTTTAATTCGCTCTCTTGTAGACGTCGCGATAGAAGCCTGCTTATTGACCGATGTTAGATTGTTTCAGACCGATCTGGAATTTTAAAGTTTTTCAATCATCGTCTTGACGTATTAGTCAAAGTTCTGAAGAAAGGTGATAGAACATTTACCGTTTAGCCAGATAAGGAAACAGATATTATACACGAGGGAAAAGTAACTCGTGTGATACTTAATCAATTCTGGGACGTAGTCGTCGTGATCTGCGATTGGCACGAACACTGAAGGACCCAGAAATGTACCGGACGTCGACATAAACTCTACAAACAGACTTGAGTAGGAAACATACACACTCAATCATGGGTAATTCACAGGTACGCCGTGTTGTCGGAAGCTGTAGTCAATGTCAGAATTGCTGATGTAAATCTTAGCTTCATTTCCTTGAATGACAGATTTGTGTGCTTTCCAGTACAGTGGTTAGATAATTCAGAAGTTTTATAAACTCAGTTATAACTTTAATACTTGGCGTCGTCTATACCATTCAACTGAACATTATTGTGTAACTGTGAATAATTATTTTCTTGATAGAACGCCGAAGCTGAAGGTGATTGAGTGACATTATTAACAGGGAACAGTAATTGAACATTGTATTACGACGCTTTCTGTACGTTATTTAGCGAATACCTTATCTCTGGATTTACGGTGCAGGAGTTGTTCAATTAGCACCGTAGCGACGCATTAACGACGCTATAATAATGTGGCAGCGGCTTGATTGGTGGAACTTATAATTCGAGACATCATATTATCTACGTTAAAACACTCATTTGCAAATCGGGCATAAAAACTACTGTTATCAAGTTTCGTGTAAGCTTATAAGCCCGTCGGGAACACGCGAAGGATATTTGGTTTATTGTTTCAGATAGAGGGAGTTGTTGCAGTTCTGAGTGGTGCAGTCGCTGTATGGAAGACACACATACTTCGAACACCATTGCTTCAATTATTTTAGTTATTAGCGAGGGCCACTTATACATTTTGGCGTACTGCTCCATACATACGCGGATATCTGTTAAAAGTAGATAGTACCTGAAACCAACCAAACAAAGAGAGGAGTTTGTTTTAACGGTTGGAGTTGTCGTGATCGACAGACGCCGACCTATGCCAATCAGACTTGAACATCCATTTCCATCGAGCTGACACACACACACACACACACACACACACACACACATACAGTAGCCACACACTGAAGAGAACACACTTGTCCATAGTATTTTAATGGCTGCACCTTGGGATTTTCCATTTACCTCTGATGATATTAGGTACATAGTGAAAGGATATCTTGATAAATGTAGACGAAGGGAGAAACGTTTTCTTTGTAACATGCCCGGGATTAAGTGGTAGCGTTCTTTCTTGCAGCGTCACACTGCCATTTAAGCGTCCGGCTGAGATCTTTAAAAGGCAACGTACTGTAGTGCATTATGAGACAATGAAATCGTATTCCTAGAATGTTGATGAAAAAATTAAAAATACCGATACCTAAAATATAATCAATTATGATGAGACCAATCTGTGTGGCGATTCTGGGAGGAAGCAAGTGAGAATTAGAAGGGGAACAAAACATCTTAAAAAGATCTTAGATTCTTCTAAGAGTAGATTCGTAGTAATGATGGCTGCCACTTGGGACGTAAAATTATTACCTCCCTATGTGGTCTACACATCGGAGCATTTATGGGACACTTGGCAAGAAGGAGGTCCCAAAAAAACCTACTATAACCGCAGTAAAAGCGGATAGTTTGATCTGTCTACGTTTCAAGACTGGTGTGTTACTGTTGCTCTGCCTTACCTGAAGTCAGTGGAGGGGGTGGAAGTTATGATAGGAGGCAACATTTCAAGTCACATATCGCTTCGGGTAAAAAACGATGACTGTGAGAAGAATGAAATCTCTTATTTTGTTGCCATCAAACACTAGTCATGTTTTACAGTCATTACATGTAGGTTAATTCAGACCTTTAAAAGCTACTTGGCGGGCAGTACCTACGCACTGGAAGAAGAGCTCCCTAGGACTAATATCGAAAGATGCTCTCCCGTCACTTTTGAAGGAAACGCTTGAAAAGTATCACCAACTGAAGAATACAATATAAGAAGTGCATTCCGTGCAATGGGATTAATTCCATTTGACCTTGAAAGTCCTCAAAAAACTGTCTCATGGACACAATCCTCAAAACAATTATTTAGAAGCCTGGTCATCGAGCTTTGAATGTATGCTTCAGAATGTTCGATATGGAATTAAAAACAACACAAGTGTCCAACGAAAGTGAAAATCAGATGTTGCCCCAGGAAAGTAGGCATCTGTATGACTAAAAGAGGTAATACTGACTCAGTGTCTGAATTGTTTGTGAATAATGATGCAAAATCCACTGGAGACGAAAACAGCAGAGCACAGTAAGCAGTTCTGGAAGTGGAGCCTTTTGTTCTTATGCAAATGGAAATGCTCGTATGGCATTGTTGGCTGTTAGGCCCCATTCGACGGAGTTCAGCCGCCGTATTGCAAGTCCTTTTTGTTCTTATGAATCATTGAATCATCTACACATGATTGGGGAGAAACAGCGAAATAGACAGTTTGCTGGAATCGCAACAGACGTGGGCGCAAAAGAAGTGGAAGTCAAGTTTCTGAGTCCATATCAAGGCAGCAAAATCTGTGTTTATTTTTTCTTCCATTACAGACGAATCTACCCTAGACAAAAGCCAAATTGTAAGAGTGTTGCCGACTCCAAGAGAAGAAAAGGGGAACATATTATAGATTATTGTTATGAAAGAGGAAGCCGCCTTGTAGAATTTTGCACAGAGCATAACTTAATCATAGCCAACACTTGGTTCAAGAATCATAAAGGAAGGTTATATACCTGGAAGAATCCTGGAGATACTAAAAGGTATCAGATAGATTATATAATGGTAAGACAGAGATTTAGGAACCAGGTTTTAAATTGTAAGACATTTCCTGGGGCAGATGTGGATTCTGACCATAATCTATTGGTTATGAACTGCAGATTGAAACTGAAGAAACTGCAAAAAGGTGAGAATTTAAGGAGATGGGACCTGGATAAACTGAAAGAACCAGAGGTTGTAGAGAGTTTCAGGGAGAGCATAAGGGAACAATTGACAGGAATGGGGGAAAGAAATACAGTAGAAGAAGAATGGGTAGCTCTGAGGGATGAAGTAGTGAAGGCAGCAGAGGATCAAGTAGGTAAAAAGACGAGGGCTAATAGAAATCCTTGGGTAACAGAAGAAATATTGAATTTAATTGATGAAAGGAGAAAATATAAAAATGCTGTAAATGAAGCAGGCAAAAAGGAATACAAACGTCTCAAAAATGATATCGACAGGAAGTGCAAAATGGCTAATCAGGGATGGCTAGAGGACAAATGTAAGGATGTAGAGCCTTGTCTCACTAGGGGTAAGATAGATATTGCCTACAGGAAAATTAAAGAGACCTTTGGAGAGAAGAGAACCACTTGTATGAATATCAAGAGCTCAGATGGCAACCCAGTTCTAAGCAAAGAAGGGAAGGCAGAAAGGTGGAAGGAGTATATTGAGGGTTTATACAAGGGCGATGTACTTGAGGACAATATTATGGAAATGGAAGAGGATGTAGATGAAGACGAAATGGGGGATAAGATACTGCGTGAAGAGTTTGACAGAGCACTGAAAGACCTGAGTCGAAACAAGGCCCCGGGAGTAGACAACATTCCATTTGAACTACTGATGGCCTCGGGAGAGCCAGTAATGACAAAACTCTACCATCTGGTGAGCACGATGTATGAGACAGGCGAAATACCCTCAGACTTCAAGAAGAATATAATAATTCCAATCCCAAAGAAAGCAGGTGTTGACAGATGTGAAAATTACCGAACTATCAGTTTAATAAGTCACAGCTGCAAAATACTAACACGAATTCTTTACAGACGAATGGAAAAACTGGTAGAAGCCGACCTCGGGGAAGATCAGTTTGGATTCCGCAGAAATGTTGGAACACGTGAGGCAATACTGACCTTACGACTTATCTTAGAAGAAAGATTAAGAGAAGGCAAACCTACGTTTCTAGCATTTGTAGACTTAGAGAAAGCTTTTGACAATGTTAACTGGAATACTCTCTTTCAAATTCTGAAGGTGGCAGGGGTAAAATACAGGGAGCGAAAGGCTATTTACAGTTTGTACAGAAACCAGATGGCAGTTATAAGAGTCGAGGGGCATGAAAGGGAAGCAGTGGTTGGGAAAGGAGTAAGACAGGGTTGTAGCCTCTCCCCGATGTTATTCAATCTGTATATTGAGCAAGCAGTAAAGGAAACAAAAGAAAAATTCGGAGTAGGTATTAAAATTCATGGAGAAGAAGTAAAAACTTTGAGGTTCGCCGATGACATTGTAATTCTGTCAGAGACAGCAAAGGACTTGGAAGAGCAGTTGAACGGAATGGGCAGTGTCTTGAAAGGAGGATATAAGATGAACATCAATAAAAGCAAAACGAGGATAATGGAATGTAGTCAAATTAAGTCGGGTGATGCTGAGGGAATTAGATTAGGAAATGAGACACTTAAAGTAGTAAAGGAGTTTTGCTATTTAGGGAGTAAAATAACCGATGATGGTCGAAGTAGAGAGGATATAAAATGTAGACTGGCACTGGAAAGGAAAGCGTTTCTCAAGAAGAGGAATTTGTTAACATCGAGTATAGATTTAAGAGTCAGGAAGTCATTTCTGAAAGTATTTGTATGGAGTGTAGCCATGTATGGAAGTGAAACATGGACAATAACTAGTTTGGACAAGAAGAGAATGGATGCTTTCGAAATGTGGTGCTACAGAAGAATGCTGAAGATAAGGTGGGTAGATTCATGTAACTAATGAGGAGGTATTGAATAGGATTGGGGAGAAGAGAAGTTTGTGGCACAACTTGACTAGAAGAAGGGATCGGTTGGTAGGACTTGTTTTGAGGCATCAGGGGATCACAAATTTAGCATTGGAGGGCAGTGTGGAGGGTAAAAATCGTAGAGGGAGACCAAGAGATGAATACACTAAGCAGATTCAGAAGGATGTAGGTTGCAGTAGATACTGGGAGATGAAGAAGCTTGCACAGGATAGAGTAGCATGGAGAGCTGCATCAAACCAGTCTCAGGACTGAAGACCACAACAACAACAACAACAACATTGCTGTATGAGTAGGTTATCTTTATTAATCAAATATTTTGTAAATACGTATGTGAAGGTTTTATAAATATGTGTCAAATGTTTACTGAAGATTTGTAGAATATTTTGTATCCATTTACCAAAAAATGTTTTCTAAACATGTAAAACATGTTTCTAATTATGTGTATTTTTTAAAAAGATAGTCACGAAATTACCCCATTAGAGGGTAATATGGGCCTTTGCGCCGAAATTCAGCGAAAGTCCGAAATTACCACACCAAAGGTGTAACACCACACATTTTTATTCGTTAGATTCTGACTAATTAAAAATTATGCTTGACTGAAGTTCCTCGATCGTATTATTCTGCAATGTCATCCAAACTATCTCGCACTTGAAAATTCCTGGCGGATTAAAACTGTGTGCCGGAACGAGACTCGAACTCGTTATCTTTGCCTATCAGGGGCAGGTACTCTACCCAAGAACTACGCATGACCCGTCTTGACAGCTCTGCTTCCACCAGTTCCTCTTCTCCTATCTTCCAAACCTCACAGAAGCTCTCCTGCGTACCTTACAAGACTAGCACTTCTGGAAGATAGGTTGGTTCAGAGACATGGCTTAGCCACAGAGTCGGAATGTTTCCAGAATGAAATTTTCACTGCTTCCTGACCGAAACTCGAACTCGGGAATTTTGCCTTTTGCCGGCAAGTGCTCTACCAACTGTACAACCCAAGCACGACTAACGACTCGTCCTCAAAGCTCTACTTCCACCGGAAGTTTGGAAGGTAGGAGACGAGGCACTGGTGGAAGTACAGCTGTGAAAACGAGTCGTGAGTCGTGCAAGGGTACCTCAGTTCGTAGAGCACTTGCCCACGAAAGGCAAAGGTCCCGAGATCGGGTGTCGGTCTGACACACAGTTTCAATCTACCAAGAAATTTAATATCAGCGCACACTCTGTAGAGAGAAAATTTCATTCTGGTAACAGCGAGTTGATTATGCGTTTCGTGGATTACAAGAAACCTTTGGACTAACCTCATAGCGACGGATGCGCCATGACGCTTGCTATACGTGATCCAGCAACTGTACTTTCCGGACACAGAGATAGAAAGAATCAATAACGCCCTCTCAGATATCTTTTCTACTAACATAGGCGTGAGACAAGGTAGCATTCCCTTTTCTCTCTTGTTCAATACATATAGCGAGCCGTTATGACCGATGTTCTTGAAGACTGCCATGATGGCACTGTTATACAAGACACCCGGATAGTTGCAAGAGACGATCATCAACTGGAAACTGTTATGCGAAGTTTCGCCTAAAGGAGAAGTGAATATGATCTTTAAATCAACAATCAACAGGCCAAAGAGATGATGGTTGATCGCCCTAATGACAAATGACGTGACATCACAAATTTTCTGCCTACGACATCAGTCGCTTCTAGTACTTAGGATCTATCGTCGTTGGTAACTGAAACTGCGAGCCTGTGGTCCATAGGAGAGTTTCGACTGCGAGAAACACTGCGGCAAAAATGCTCGCGTGTGAAAGGACACCTCCTTCATTGTCCAGAGAAAGCTCATCCTCATCCAAACTGTAAATGTTCTTTGTCGCTAACTACAGAGCAGAAATTTGAACGATGAAGACAGCGGATTGTCGAAGGACTGATGCTATGGAAATGTGGTGCTATAGAAGGTTACTTGGAGTACAGTGGACAGCAAATGGAACTAATGAATCGATCCTGAGGCAGCTCGGCATCAGATCAAGACTATCGACACCTGTCAACCAAAATCAGTTGAAATATTTTGGTCATACTGCCAGAAGGCAACAGCCAATAGAAAGAACAATGAGACATGGAAAAGTCGACGGCCGATAACCTGGAGGGCGCGCATCATTACGGTGAATAGACCAGATTAAGAGCTTGACCGGGAAGGGCTTGTAGCAAGCTAGTCATCATGACTAAGGCAGAGCTACACGGAGGCAGGTCGTCAATGGATTTACCACGTGATGGCACTACACCCTTTCGCAGGATTAGACCAAAGAGAGATTATGGTGCACAGACGTCATCTCCAAACTCGTGTAATGGTAGGTAGAGCCGCTTTCTCTCGCTTTTATTCATAACCACCGGTCGGCCTAGTATCACTTAGCTCGACTCTTGTGTCTTTCAATAAAGCGATGCAGCAAAGTAACTAAAAAAAATGTTCAAATATGTGTGAAATCTTATGGAACTTAACTGCTAAGGTCATCAGTCCCTAAACTTACACACTACTTGACCTAAACTATCCTAAGGACAAACACAACCACTCATGCCCGAGGGAGGACTCGAACCTCCGCCGGGACCAGCCGCCCAGTCCATGACTGCAGCGCCTGAGACCGCTCGGCTAATCCCGCGCGGAAACTAACTCATACTACTAGTGTTACCTGATGATGATGGCAAGGTACAGTCTTGAAATATGTTTCATGAACGACGTTATATATGATGGTTGAAAGACGGTCCAGCACAAACCTATATAGAATTTGAATGAATCGGTGATGCTGCTGCTATTTCCAACATCTGTCTTGCAGTGAATCCTTTCCCTTCTCGTTGCAGACATTTTAGAGGAACTCACCCTTGACGAGTTTCCAGTCGCCGACCCTCACTGCAGCGTAGCCGTCGTCGTCGTTACGGTTGAGCAGGATCTCCGTGCGTGGCGACTCGTCACCGCTCACTAAGGCACCCCACATGTCCACACCATCCAGGTCCGTTGGGAGACTCGAGACGTTCGCACCTAAAACAAGAGAAGCCTTATGGATAGCTGTGCGGAGAGATGTTAAATTATAACGTTCACCGTCAGGTTGTAGGTATTTTCCACACATACCATCCAGAATCTCACCTTACGCCAGTTGGGCGGACGGCAGCCTCTGACCGAATAACATCTTTGTTGAATAATATGGACTGCGACAGATATTTGTAAGTATTTCCGCTGTCTCTGCTTTGTTATATGTATTAAAATTCAACAAAACAAAATATATTATGTTCTTATTCTTCTGTATCTCGCTTTCTATAAAAAGAACATTGTTTCGTTACTGTAACTCGCTATAAAATTCATCGTATCCTCCTTATTTCATAATTATTGAAAAGGGTACTGAAAATTAAATAGTTATCAATACTGAGGTTACAGTACGCAATGTTTGTTCAACATCAAAATTTTGCAGTGGACTTTTGTTAACAGTAAAACACCAATAAGTACCACGATTAACACGAGAATATGAGAATTGAGACATGGTAAAAATAGCTGTCTTGAAGAGCGTGCTGCAGCGCGTAGTGTGAAGCAGTCGCCTCCGTTTCTGGCGGTGGCGCCGCTGTGGCAGTCGCAGCTTTGGTGTCTCCCTCTGGTGGGAAAGGGGAAAAGTTGCCTGTTCACGTGCTTTTAAGGGGCGGTATGAGCTCGCCAGTCGGTCAGTCTGGGTCAGTCTCTCGTCCCCAGTTTGCTAGTCTGTCTCTCGTCCTCATTTGTTAGGCAGTTAGTGTCTGTCTGTCATTCGGATCAATCTTTCAAGGCGGCAAAATGAATGTCTTTCCACTCCGCCAGTAAGAGAACTCAGCGAGTGGTCGCCCGGTCGGGGTTTAGTTCCTGCATCTGCGTGTGCCCTTTAGGCTGCCAGTCTGCTCGAGTTTGCTCAGGCAATGGTCATTGGCGGTCGGATCGATCGGTTGGTCGGTCTCGCACTGAGACACACGATGATTTGTCCGTCTTGAGCGTCGGCGCATGTGAGGTCGCCACATGAGTCCAGAGGGCCGCGGCGTATAGCGATGGGTAGTGGCTTCGTGGTCGACACGAGAGCAACAGGAGTCAACCCACGACATCAATCTGGCCGGTGATACGGGAGATCGGCGCGCCTTCCTGCGTCTGTTGAAGCGGCTGGCATCGGACTGTTCGGGAGAGCGATATGGGGGTTCTGCGCCAGGTCTTCTCCAGAAATCGCAGTTTATTTGAAGTTATTGGTGATATGTTGTTTGATGAACTCTTGTTAAATTCTGCTTGTTTTCGTGGTGAGGTCACCAGACGTTTTGCTTCGTGGTCGTCCCACCATTCTTCTCCGTTTGACCACCCGCGCGAAGGTGGTTGTTTATAAATTGGGTGATCCGTTTTTCCCTAGTGGAGCAGGGGCGGTTAGAGCAATCTGCGGTTCGGGTTTTTCGGTAATCTCCCCATCAATCTACCGTATGTTAGTAACTGCCTCTGTCATGATTGTCAGATTTGGTGTGTTAACGTATTTATTGCTTGGTGTGTAACGGCCTAATACCTGAAATATGTTTTGATCTTTGGAAACTTTGATATGATTGCCTATGATCTGTGTACTGTATACCATCTTAACTATTGTTTGGCCAACCTTGTAGAATTTTATATAAGATTGTATTTCATGGGCTTTTATTTAAAAGATCATTTTAGTATATAAAGTTCCCACCATTTTAAGGTAAAATCAAGTTGCTCCTTCGGTGGCAAGGTTAATATTTTAATTGTTTGTGTTTGGTACCATTTCCGTCCCTCCTAGTTTGTGTGCTTGTGTAAATTGTTAAAACTCTTACTTTAAAGTTATCTTGTGTGTTGCAGATTTGCCGCAGTGTAGTCTTTCAGAGGCTGTTGTTAGCTGTCGTAACTAGAGCCGTGTCAAAAGGGAGCGGCAAGGTTCTCTGCCCAAAAGCTCATTCAGTCAAAACTTGTTTCTTCCTGCCTGTAACTTTGATATTTAGAGGGTGCTTTCTGATTATAATTCTAAATCTGTTTAATTTTAAAAAATGCCTTTAGGCACTATTAAAGTGAATAAAATTTCCATTTGTTAAAAGGAATTTGCTTTTGATTTCATCAGTTACTCCCTGGCAACAACTCTCATGCTTACATAGTGTAATTACATGTGTTAATGTTCTTGATGGATCGCTAGTAAATGAAATAAATTCTTAAGAATATTCTTTGAAAACAAAACGCGATTATTATCAGGGAAAACAAGTTTATACTATAATGTTTTCCGGACCAGAACTACGCACAGCAGGATTTCTTTTATGTCATGAAGGTAAATTATGTTTTTGCACTGTTAATAATATATCATCCGCAGCCCGCATCAACCTGTAAAACACATCATAAAATCTGCTGCTCTGCTCAGCATTCCCGAATGCTGAAAGAAATAATTTTAGTTCTCTATTACCTGCCCGCCTCTTTGCGGTATGATAGGTTTCATTTAATGCAGTTTGAATGCGCCGCGGCGGCGGCTCGTTCGTTCGTAGCGCAGCTCTGCACCACGACTAATATTTAAAAAGCTGAAAATGTCTTAAAAGGATGGGACATAATATCAGGCGAGCTTATTACAAATCATAATGCAAGTTTTCACTAAGTAACTCTATTCAAAACATTTAGACAGATTAAATTCTTACACACTTTTACAAATGAATACCTAATGGCGTCCTTCTCTCAATCTTGACAAAATAATGCTACACAAGCGTACAATATAGCGTCACAGGCTCTTCCTACCCACGTAATTCCGAGGAGACGACAGAGACATTAATGTTCGGTCACTACTATTTATAGGTTGACATATTCTCATCTTTGTTTGGTATTTAATAAGTATCATCTGTGGCGGTTTCAGTACTCGCCGACAAACATATTATCTTAAAAAAATCGGTACACAATTCTAAACAAGTATAAAACATGACACATAATGGTTTTTCTTTATTACATGAGGTTCACACAATCATTGTCCACGCAGAAATAAAATTACATGTATCCAGTTCAATATTTTTTTTCTTTTTTACCACACACAATATGTGTTTTGCCAGGGGACGTTACAGTATGTTCAAAGAGGAAGGCAGGAACCTCTTATGAGAAGACCTTAGAGAGCTGGGGAGACTTTGTAATATGGAGACTAATTCCATACAGGACAAACCTGAAGTGTTGTGCTTACACTTCAACAATAAACAAGCATATATAAGACCCCAAGCATACTTCAACAATTACTTAATTCGCTGTAATGGTTTCATAAACTGTTTAGCGATAACAGCGGATCAAACGCTACCTTTTAAAATGTATTTCGGAAACACCACAGCAAAAGTCAACATCGGGAACAACATAATCCATAAACTTTGAGGTATCCCTTAGGGGGAAGGGACTGTCACAACGATCGTCAGAACATCACCATTCAGTCCTGTGTACTCGGTCGCCAAATACTGCGCCTACAGTCTGGTTAAACAGCAACCACATAAAGAAGATTGACAGCAAACAGGGTGAGAGCATGAGAATAATTAGCGGCTGTATAAAAAGTACTATGTGTCATATCGTTGATGCGATACGCTCGCTAATTTGATATTAAAATACAAGAGTAATGGTAACAAAACACGTCACACTATTCACAGATCACTGAAACTAAATTTAGGAAAACAGAACCGAGACCCATAAGTACGTTTCAGAAACGATGCCACCTAAAGATCCACCAGGAAAAGAAGAGTGTGGCTGTAAGATAGGGATGCTCATAAAACTATGCCGAAATATGTATGAAAATAAAACACTCTCGATCAATCCAATTTTCGTAGGATGTGTCACCATGACAAGTTGAGGAATGTTTTGTAGCATTATATCGATTATGATTAATATAAACAGCTGAAGGCTTTCGAAAAGAAAGGGAATAAATCTCTGCATGTAAAAGGATTCTTTTAAAAAGCAGTAACTAGGACGACCAATTGGGACTAAACCGGGATTAGTACGGCAAGAGGGAACCAAAGGATCATTATAAAATACAAGTGATAATAAAGTGTCAGAGGGAACACGTAGAATAGAAACACACGAATTAGCTGGGTGAAAAGGAATGATATATGGCAGAAGTAAATGTAACACAGCCGGAAATGTGAACCACACTAAATTACTGGAAGACGATAAATGAAATAAAGGAATTCCAAGAGAAAATGAGTAAAGAAAGTGCAAAGTCGGGAGATATCAAAAGTTTTTGTTTTGTTTTTAACTGTCTGTCGTCTAGTTTCACTGTTTTGTACACTGTAGTATTTACCTTTCCTTTTTTCCTCTCTACCTCATTTCGGTCATCTTAAAAATTCCAGCATGCTGCAGACGTATCCAACTAACCTGTTCCTTCTAATAATATAGGTCTTTCATAAACTTCTTTCCTCATGTAGCCCACTCAGTACTTCTTCCTTTAGTTGTTAATCACATGTTGTTATTCACATGTTACGGTAGATTGTTGGTACAATTATTTTTATCGAAACGTTCTGCAACGAGTCAGTTTAAAAGTATTCATACACTAGTAGTTTTAACATACATGAATACTGCAGGAAGTGCGGCTATTTTTGTTGTAACGTATCGCTGTTGTACTCCTTGTCGCTGGCTTCTGGGACTTTAGAAGCTGAGGTCGCCTTTACTCTGAGAGACTATTGGCTTGTTGCATGATGACAACTGTGACCCAGCACAGGTAGTCACGCGCAGTCTTGATGTGTGCATCTAGAGTTGTTGTTGTTCTCCGGCATGGAGCGGTCGCACGGGGCCGCCTCACGTATAAATTAGTTTGAAGAATTTGTTAGACAGCACAATTAATAGTTTAATGTGCTCCGTCGGAGAAATGTGTTTAAGTAATTCACTTACATCTCGAAAAGATGCGTGTGATTAATTATGAGACTTAAGGTGGAAACAGTACCGCGTTGGTAAATCAGTAATTTTCTTAGCGAAAAATGTTGGTAATAGAACGTAAATGAAAAAGCTTCCATGATCTGTGATTACATGTACAACTAGTCGCAAGTTAGCAATGTTTACTTAAGAATGACTGCTTCACTGAAAACAAGAGACTGGTTGAGCTTAGGCATTGTTAGAAAATGTAATGTGTCCTCTTTCCTGCAGCATGGGTAATTATTATAAAGTTATTCCTACCAGCAAAATGCTGCCCTGAGAAACAATATATCATGTTACCAATACGGAAGAAAACATGTAATCGTGAAACTAGCAACACAGTGGAAATATTCGGAGGCTTTTCTTGTGACATAAAATGATTTGTAACTTCAGGCCAAGCAGTCGTCGTTGGAAAGCAGCGAAACTGGTGACGCCAAACAGTGTTATCGCTAATCACTAATGCAAAAAGCTAGTTCTGCATTACAGTAGTAATCGCAATCAGACTGCGCTAAAAGTTCCAAGTAGTGAAATGAAAACACGATTGCGTCCTTACACTAAGATGACAGAAGTCGTGACATACCTCCAAATCTACATCTACATGATTACTCTGCAATTCACATTTAAGTACTTGGCAGAGGGTTCATCGAACCACAATCATACTATCTCTCTAACATTCCACTCCCGAACAGCGCGCGGGAAAAACGCACACCTAAACCTTTCTGTTCGAGCTCTGATTTCTCTTATTTTATTCTGATGATCATTCCTACCTATGTAGGTTGGGCTCAACAAAATATTTTCGCATTTGGAAGAGAAAGTTGGTGACTGAAATTTCGTAAATAGATCTCGCCGCGACGAAAAACGTCTTTGCTTTAATGACTTCCATCGCAACTCGAGTATCATATCTGCCACACTATATCCCCTATTACGTGATAATACAAAACGAGCTGCCCTTTTTTGCACCCTTTCGATGTCCTCCGTCAATCCCACCTGGTAAGGATGCCACACCGCGCAGCAATATTCTAACAGAGGACGAACGAGTGTAGTGTAAGCTGTCTCTTTAGTGGACTTGTTGCATCTTCTAAGTGTCCTGCCAATGAAACGCAACCTTCCCCACAATATTATCTACGTGGTCTTTCCAACTGAAGTTGTTCGTAATTTTAACACCTAGGCACTTAGTTGAATTGACAGCCTTGAGAATTGTACTATTTATCGAGCAATCGAATTCCAACGGATTTCTTTCGGAACTCATGTGGATCACCTCACACTTTTCCTTATTTAGCGTCAACTGCCACCTGCCACACCATACAGCAATCTTTTCTAAATCGCTTTGAAACTGATACTGGTCTTCGGATGACCTAACTAGACGGTAAATTACAGCATCATCTGCGAACAACCCAAGAGAACTGCTCAGATTGTCACCCAGGTCATTTATATAGCAGAGGTCCCAGGACGCTTCCCTGGGGAACACCTGATATCACTTCAGTTTTACTCGATGATTTGCTGTCTCTTACTACGAACTGCGACCTTCCTGACAGGAAATCACGGATCGAGTCGCACAACTGAGACGACACCCCATAGGCCCCCAGCTTGATTAGATGTCGCTTGTAAGGAACTGTGTCAAAAGCTTTCCGTAAATCTAGAAATACGGAATCAATTTGAGATCCCCTGTCTTCTTTTACACGGCGCAATGCTGTAGTTCAATTTGGCATGGAATCAACAAGTCGCTGAAAATCCTCTGCGGAACTTACTGTGCCATGGTGTCTCTATAGCTCTCTATTACTGCGGAAGTCTGGCCAGTGCAGGATATTGTCCACGAACAGACCTCTAGATTACGTCCCGTAAATATTCGAAGTGACATATGTCTGGCGATATTGGTGACGAAGTCACTCGCTTGAACTGCCAGCAATGTTCTTGAAAACCAATCATGAACAACCGTGTCCCAGTGACGCGACCGTTGTTTGGGAATTTGAAGTCGATGAAATGGCTGAAAATGGTTTCGAAGTAGCGACACATAATTTTCTGTCAACAACCGGTTCGTTTGGACCACAGGATGAAGTCCATCCCACGTAAACACAGGCCACACCATTGTGGAGCCAACACCAACTTGCACAGTGACCCGTTGACAACTGGAATCCATCGCTCCGTGGGGTCTGCGCCAAACTCGAACCCTACCGTCATCTCCTTGAAACTCAACTCATCGGACCAAGTCATAGCTTTTCCAGGTGTCTAGGGTAATAGAGATACGGTCGCGAGCCCAGGGGAACCGCTATAGGCGTGTCGTGGTGTCAGCAGAGGTACTAGCGTCGGTTGTCTATTACCAGATCCCGATAACGAGAAATTTCGCAGCATAGTCCTAACGGATACGTTCGTCGTACGTCCCGTGCTGATTTCTGCGGTTATTTCGCGCAGTGTTGCTTGTCTGTCAGCACTGACAACTCTACGCAGACGCAACTGCTCTCGATCGTTAAGTGAATGCTGTCGTCCACTAGGTTCTCTGCGGTGAGAGGTACGGTGAGAGGTAACGCCCGCAGTTTATTATTCCCGACACACTCTTGACAAGGCGAATGTCGTTAACGATTTCCAAAGTGTAATGTGGCATGTGCCTTTCTACAATTACCATTCCGCCTTCAGAGTCGCTTAATTCCCGTCGTCCGACCATAATCTCAAATGGCAACTGCGCCAATGCACTATCCTTTTCTACCTTGTTTTCGGTATACTACCGCCATCTGTATATGTGCATATCGGTATCCCATGAGTTTTGTCAGCTCAGTGTATGAGAGTGTTGCGTCAACGGACAGCTTACAACTAATTTCCAGCCCAATAATTAACCAAAACAAACTTCTTTAGTAGAGGAATACAGGGTTCCTAGCTATGCTTCTAAAATGAAGAGGAGATGATTTAAACTGAATTATTATTCAACATGAGGCACAAGTTACAGTAATGATACGGCCTTCAAATAGTGTGCTTCAAATAAGAAAAAAGAAGGAATACCAGATCAGCTGGTGTAACACTCACAAAAAAAAAAAAAAAATGGAAAGTGTCTAGCGTAAACAGTGAATATACAAAGATATAGTTGATTTTCTCAGGCATTATCTTATCTCTAATATCTAGATCTCACTTTCAGCCAGGTGGGGGCGGAGGGGGGTTATGTGTGCTTGAAATAAAATATTTTGGAACAGGAAGCCTGTCACAACCTAAGATCAAATGAAAAATTTAATACGTGAAAAGTATAAGACACACGTCTTAGGCACATCATCAGTTTTATTTGGTAAATAAGCCTATTCCCAATATAAAGTTCTCATACTTTAGAGTCTCAATCAAGAATATACCGAGAAGGAAAGACAGTCAGGAGCTTTACAACCCGTTATTTGTCAGTCCCATTCAGGCCACTACAATCACACTCGAAAAACAGTTTTCTAATATACGAAGACTTATATCGAATAAGGCAGAAGGAACAGTTAACATTCCATTAGAACTTCTAAAATCACTGGGGGAAGTGGCAACATTACCAGTATTGACGACGGTGTGTAGATTATGTGAGTCTGGCGATATACTATCTAACTTCCGAAAAACATTTACACAATTCCGGATATTTCAAGAGCCGAAAAGTGCGAGAATTGCCGCACAGTCAGCTTAACAGCTCATACATCCCAGTTGCTGACACGAATAGTATACAGATGAATGCAAAAGAAAATTCAGGTGTGTTGGACGACGATCAGTTTGGCTTTAGGAAAGGTGAAGGCAACGGGGGGGCAAATCTGACGTTGCGACTGATAATGGAACAAAGACTAAAGAAAACTCAAGACACCTTCATAGGATTTGTCGACCTGTAAAAGTGCAAATGGTGCAAATGGCTCTGAGCACTATGGGACTTAACATCTGAGGTCATCAGTCCCCTAGACTTAGAACTACTTAAACCTAACTAACCTAAAGACAGCACACACATCCATGCCCGAGGCAGGATTCGAACTTGCGACCGTAGCAGCAGCGCGGTTCCGGACTAAAGAGCCTAGAACCGCTCGGCCACAACGGCCGGCTTGTAAAAAGTTTTCGACATCGTGGAATGGTGTAAGATGTTCGAAACTCTGAGGAAACTAGTGGTAAACTATGGGAAACCCGGGTAACACACAATATGTACAAGAGTCGTGAGGGAATGCAATATGTACAAGAGGCAAGAGGGAACATTAAGAGTGGAAGACTAAGAACGACGTGTTCGGATTAGAAAGTGTGTAATACAGGGATGAAGTCGTCCGCCCCTATTCTTGAAACTGCGCCTGTACAGTGATGGGCCAAAATACACTACTGGAAATGGAAAAAAGAACACATTGACACCGGTGTGTCAGACCCACCATACTTGCTCCGGACACTGCGAGAGGGCTGTACAAGCAATGATCACACGCACGGCACAGCGGACACACCAGGAACCGCGGTGTTGGCCGTCGAATGGCTCTAGCTGCGCAGCATTTGTGCACCGCCGCCGTCAGTGTCAGCCAGTTTGCCGTGGCATACGGAGCTCCATCGCAGTCTTTAACACTGGTAGCATGCCGCAACAGCGTGGACGTGAACCGTATGTGCAGTTGACGGACTTTGAGCGAGGGCGTATAGTGGGCATGCGGGAGGCCGGGTGGACGTACCGCCGAATTGCTCAACACGTGGGGCGTGAGGTCTCCACAGTACATCGATGTTGTCGCCAGTGGTCGGCGGAAGGTGCACGTGCCCGTCGACCTGGGACCGGACCACAGCGACGCACGGATGCACGCCAAGACCGTAGGATCCTACGCAGTGCCGTAGGGGACCGCACCGCCACTTCCCAGCAAATTAGGGACACTGTTGCTCCTGGGGTATCGGCGAGGACCATTCGCAACGGTCTCCATGAAGCTGGGCTACGGTCCCGCACACCGTTAGGCCGTCTTCCGCTCACGCCCCAACATCGTGCAGCCCGCCTCCAGTGGTGTCGCGACAGGCGTGAATGGAGGGACGAATGGAGACGTGTCGTCTTCAGCGATGAGAGTCGCTTCTGCCTTGGTGCCAATGATGGTCGTATGCGTGTTTGGCGCCGTGCAGGTGAGCGCCACAATCAGGACTGCATACGACCGAGGCACACAGGGCCAACACGCGGCATCATGGTGTGGGGAGCGATCTCCTACACTGGCCATACACCACTGGTGATCGTCGAGGGGACACTGAATAGTGCACGGTACATCCAAACCGTCATCGAACCCATCGTTCTACCAGACCGGCAAGGGAACTTGCTGTTCCAACAGGACAATGCACGTCCGCATGTATCCCGTGCCACCCAACGTGATCTAGAAGGTGTAAGTCAACTACCCTGGCCAGCAAGATCTCCGGATCTGTCCCCCATTGAGCATGTTTGGGACTGGATGAAGCGTCGTCTCACGCGGTCTGCACGTCCAGCACGAACGCTGGTCCAACTGAGGCGCCAGGTGGAAATGGCATGGCAAGCCGTTCCACAGGACTACATCCAGCATCTCTACGATCGTCTCCATGGGAGAATAGCAGCCTGCATTGCTGCGAAAGGTGGATATACACTGTACTAGTGCCGACATTGTGCATGCTCTGTTGCCTGTGTCTATGTGCCTGTGGTTCTGTCAGTGTGATCATGTGATGTATCTGACCCCAGGAATGTGTCAATAAAGTTTCCCCTTCCTGGGACAATGAATTCACGCTGTTCTTATTTCAATTTCCAGGAGTGTATTATGATCACCTCCTTAACAGCTTGTTTGTGGTCTATAGAACGACATACGTCACAGATTTTGTGTATCACGGACACTACAGTTCTCTGGTAGGTTTGTGCAGGAGTGTGGCATTGAGGTACAGGTCACGCAATTCACTTAAATAAGCGGCCGCTGATTTGTGTAGCCGGTGATGGTGCCCGATAGCGACCCAGATGGGTTCTATAGGATTTACGTCAGGCGAATTTGGTCGCCGAGACATCAACGTGATTTCACAATAATGCCCCGCAAATTACTGCAGTTGGCTCCGAGACACGGGCAATTATACTGCTGAATGATGGCATCGCCGTTGGGGAAGAATGGTTCGCAGCTGTCAGCATGTGCAGGAGAGCGTCTCCCATATCATAACACTGCTCCCATCTGCCTGCATCCACGTCGCGGTACACGTCTCAAGCCGCCGTTCATTTCGTTGGCATTTATGAAACGACCGTAGACCTAGTGCAGTAAAAATGTGATTCACCCGAACAGCTGAACCGTTTCCATTGATCGACGGTCGAATCCCGATGTTCCCGGGCCCACTGGAGTCGTAACTGATGATGTCGTTGGGTCCACATGTGAACACGTACGTGTGGCCTGCTGCGGATCTACATGTTCAACAATGTAAGATGAACGGGTGCTCCGAAATACTTGCGCATGCAAGAGTATTGTGCTCTTTCGGCAGAGATGGATGACATCGGGAATTAACTGAGGCTTTTTGCAGATGATGCTGTGGTGTATGGAGAGGTTGTAACAATGGAAAATTGTACTGAAATGCAGGAGGATCTGCAGCGAATTGACGCATGGTGCAGGGAAAGGCAATTGAATCTCAATGTAGACAAGTGTAATGTGCTGCGAATACCCAGAAAGATAGATCCTTTATCATTTAGCTACTAAATAGCAGGTCAGGAACTGGAAGCAGTTAATACCATAAATTATCTGGGAGTACGCATTAGGAGTGATTTAAAATGGAATGATCATATAATGTTGATCGTCGGTAAAGCAGATACCAGACTGAGATTCATTGGAAGAATCCTAAGGAAATGCAATCCGAAAACAAAGGAAGTAGGTTACAGTACGCTTGTTCGCCCACTGCTTGAATACTGCTCAGCAGTGTGGGATCCGTACCAGATAGGGTTGATAGAAGATATAGAGAAGATTGAACGGAGAGCAGCGCGCTTCGTTAAAGGGTCATTTAGTAATCGCGAAAGTGTTACGGAGATAATAGATGAACTCCAGTGGAAGACTCTGCAGGAGAGACGCTTAGTAGCTCGGTACGGGCTTTTGTCAAAGTATCGAGAACATACCTTCACCGAAGAGTCAAGCAGTATATTGCTCCCTCCTACGTATATCTCGCGAAGAGACCATGAGGATAAAATCAGAGAGATTAGAGCCCACACAGAGGCATACCGACAATCCTTCTTTCCACGAACAATACGAGACTGGAATAGAAGGGAGAACCGATAGAGGTACTGAAGGTACCCTCCGGCACACACCGTCAGGTGGCTTGCGGAGTATGGATGTAGATGTAGATGCTACAGCTCGCCATCTATCCTACTTTACAGAGCAGACAATCCCCGAGCCCACTTTGTGTAAAGATGTAAAACAGTTTAGCTACCAGTGGCAGCTCCAATGTCCTTCTACCTCTTTCCGTAGATGCTCACGACAGGGGCACGTGAACATTCGACCAGCTTCGCCATCTTCGAGATACTCGTTCACAGGCTCTCCTTAATAATGACCTATCCTTTGTCAAAACCGCTTACGTCAATGTCGCTTATGGATTTACCAGTTTGCAGCCCGTATCTCCACTAGGGTGATCCCCGTCCGTGTCTGGTCCACTTGCGTACTTTCCTTATCGTGCCATGTGGCCGCAATGCCACCAGTTGGCATCCAACATCGCGGTGGACAGTGGTCAGTGTACACCGAAGAATCCATATTTGCAGACTACGTACGACCCTTCACGACGATCATGTTTCTTGGCGCCACTTGCATTTTTCAACAAGTCACAAGGCCGGGAGTGTGATGGAGTCACTGTGATGAAGACAGTGGCGATTTCCAATTGATGTACTGGCCCTCAACTCGACAGATTCTAACCCGATGGAACACATCTGGGATGCGATTGAACGTGGTATCAGAGCTCGTTGTCTCCCTCCCCGGAATTGAGGAGAATTGGGGACTTGAGGGTGCAGGTGTGGCGTCTGGCGAACTGACGAGGCCTCATTACTTCCGTGCACGACGTGTCGCCACTGTTACCCGTGCCAAAGGTGGACACACCGGCTGTTAGGTAGGCGGTCGTAATTGATTGATGACTTGCTCCAGAATGTTTTTCTGCAGGGCATTACAGTAAAAGTAGCTGAACTTGTCTGATCATCGTGAAACGTCCCCTTAGAGAAATTAATGAATTACCGTGCTGATAAGCATCTTATGTTATCTGATTTTCAAACAGCTGAGCAAAACTGAACGTACTCAGAAATTCACTAAAGTGACACACAATATTTTTAGCACAACGCAATCTGATTTTCAGTAATCCCTACAAAAGAATGGACCTGACTAAGAATAACCTATACCTTTCTTACCTCACAAAAATCTTCGTTACTCGAACTACTACAATACAGCGAGCGCCACTACTGCCAGCTGAATAAAAGATTCAAACTACTGAAGGGACTAACTGCTGATAGGCTTAGTTAGCAAATGAAAGATTTGGATAAAGAAAAAACAATGTATTTACCTCAATAGTGCTCAAAAGCCATAATATATATATATATATATCAGTTCATGGCATCCAGTCTTACAAATTTACTGTCTCTGATGGACACACGTCCAGATCATCCGCTCTCAAAACTCCGCCATTTCTCTTCCCACATCCACCACTGCTGGTGGCTCACCTCCAACTGCGCAACGCTACGCGCTGTGAACATCCAGCTGCCCAACACTACAATAGCAAACAACAATGCAAACCAGCCACATACTGTACACAGCACAGCCAGTGATTTTCATACAGAGCGCTACGTGGCGTTACCAATATAAAAACCTAAACAGCCTACTTACAATCGTTGTAACACTTTTTAAAGTTCGACGAAAATTTGGGAGCTTTGTACTCTGTTTTCAGTCCTCTATACATGTACTAGATCAGTTGTTGGTATGACTAGTTGTTTTATTGAACTGTGTACAGTGATTTTTCTTAAAACGGCGAGACCGTTTCAGAAGGGAACATAATAACTCTTTCAAAAATATCATTAACAGTTCACTCCGTTGCCTTCTCCTTAAAGGTATTTGTTAAGACACTTGTATTATCTGCAAAAAGTACCGAACCTTATATACAGTGTTTGACTATTACTGGTACAAACAAAAGTGTCGTGTGGAGGACAATGAAAGAAGCAAGTAATCCTAATAAAAATTCATCCGGAAACCAAAGGTTTCCCTGATAACGAGCATTAAGTATGCTCAAGGGCAGCCATGCCAATGTTCTATCACTTCCTGGTAACAGTTTCAATGGTTGCTATGTCTCCACACAGATTTTCTAGTTTTCCACATCATGTTTCGAAGGTTTGGCTGAGTCTTTGACATTCCCCTGTGAATGTCAGTATGATCAGCATCGTTTGCACTGGCCAGTAGTCAGACTGCTCCCCATGGGATCAGGGGCAGAGGTGGCCCTCGCAAACATGAAACGTGAGTTCTGTATCTCAGAAATTATAGAAGGGTGTTCAACTGAATATAAAATGAAACCTCGATCCATGTTGACTATTACAAAGTTCTTTGCCGATATATATGAATAAAAAAGTATGACAGAATCAGTTCTGTAGAGCAATGCAGAGAAAAGAAAAGAGAAAATTGTTAACACGGAACAGGACAAATGTAACCCTTGCCAAACGTTTGATAACGCAGGTGTATGGCACAAGAATTAAATCTTCACATGATTTTTGGAAAGGTAAAAACCCTGGTGGTAGAGCAGTGGCTGCCCGCATCCACCAGCAGAGTCAAGGAACCACACATGCAACTAATGTTTCCGGTCCATTCGTAAGGACCCTGCAGATGCTCGCGGAAGAATTGGATCCCACGATGTAGCCCCAACTAACAGTGTGCCGATGTATGTAAGTGTATCCTCGTTCCCTTCCCGCCAGTACTGCGATCTCTCGGCATATTTAGTCCTGAGATGTGTGAAGGGAAGTGGGCGCCGTTATCTGCCGGAGACTGCGGCACATCTGCTGATGTCTCTGAGTGACGGTTTTCTTCCGTCTCTAGAACCTCCGACTGCTATCTACCATTCCTCAACCGGATGACAAGTGCCCTCTCTAATGCCTGGAAGACAATTGTTCTCTTTAGTGCTTCACTCGGAAATGTCCTCTCGCTTTTGTCGACGACAGGAGTTACCTCTCCATCAAAAACTGAGTAATTTTTGACCTTATCTCGTGCATGCAGTACTTTTGCACCAATGCCAACATCCATTTAAAATGGCTCCTGACGATATATTTTTAGGAAAGTCAACAATCTTGTCTCGACGTAAAAGGTTTGCAACATTAACCAGTTGTTACATACCTAAGCTTGCAGATCTTGAACATATCTGAGTATCTCTTCCACTCTTCAATAGGTTTGATGCTTTAGGCAGTGCGGTCACATCCACGGATGCACTTCTTGAAAACTGACGACTCCACTTCCCCTACTGTGCTGCTTTTCTGCATTAGCTAATGAGAACGCCTGTTACAACTTTTAGGTTAAAGTCATCAGCCTGGCTTAAAGTGGTGCCTGAGGGTTGCGCCAGTATGTCACAAACAGAAAAGTATTTTCTTTCACAAGTAGAACAACGACGTTTCATGGTATGCTAAGATATTTGTCTATTACTGACTGTCACTCGCATACTGTTCTTGGAAGGCGAGTTCTCAGCGCAAAACTAAATTACTTTGAAGTTTGTTGTGAGGGGATGCCTCTGCTTGTAAAAGCAGCGATATTTTTCTGGGAGCATGTGCTCCACACGCCATGTTAACTGTTTCTGTGAAAGCAAGTCTGGACGCATGCCACGCAGAGCGAAAAAGCGTTCCCCTGACAGTAGTGGGGAAGACGTCCAAATTGTGCTTCTAGCGGTTGCTGTGGCATGCACTGACGTCTGAAAAGGCAGCCCGCAGCACCCACGGGAGCGGGGGGTGAGGAGGGGGGTGGGGAAGGGGGAAGAGGTCCTATCGTTGTGTTACTGGCTAGTTCGTGCGGCTTGGCTCGCCATGCACTCAACAGAGCTATGAATAAAATTACTTGCAAAATTTCCAACAATACAGAAAAGAAAGTAATGTAGGGGTAAATGGGTCACTCATAGTAGTCAGTGACATTTTTCATTACGATCATTAAGCATTTTACTAAGTGAGAGTAATAATTACAAATACAATTATGCTTACTACATGACACATGCCACACTCGCAATAGATTGCGATGTATCAATGCATTAGTATGTTAATGTCAATGCACGGGAGGCGGCACGATGGTATCACGAAGCATATCTTCAAAGAAGATAGCCATACAGCACAAGATTCGCTAGGACCAATGAGCGCCTGCCCAATCTGGTATCATTTAAACCAATCATGAATCTTGGTGATAGACCTAGCGTCAATACCCAGAATGGAGGAGCATGTATTACAAACAATGTATGGATGGCAGAAACAAATACCAGATGTATTGGTGCAGCAGAAAGCGTTCTGCCCTCCAACAGTTGGTGGACATTGTACGACAGACTGTCGTACCTATTTCAGGTACAAAACGTGCAAGCCCTGACCGCATCTGAATTTCCATGCCTGTCTGTCTTCTACCGACGGATCCTTACACAATGCGGCAACGAGCCACAAATCCTGATTCACAAGTAATTAACGGATGAAGCTTGCCTTACCCAAGACGGTAATACGCACTTCCACAGGACACACGTTTACGCTTATGAGAATTGAAATGCTACGATTGAGACCGCTCATCAATGGATATTTCCCATTAACCTTTGCGCAGGTGTCACTGACGATCGACTGACTAGAGCACTTTTCCTACCGGTCTAACTTACTGATCTCGTTCATCTTTATTTCCTGTTACACATTCTTATCGACTATTTGTATGATATGCCTGACGGTAAAAATATGTGTTTGTTTGTTTGTGTGTGTGTGTGGTACATACATCACGGTGCATGGGCACACTTTCATATGGCTTTTCGGGAATTTGTACCGCGAATATTGGACAACATGTGTACCGGTAGTGGCTCGCCAATACCATGGACTTCCAGGTTGCCTAACTTGAACCACTAATTACTTGTGATATGAAAACTTTGGTGTACCGCTGCTGTGTCGATGAACTCCAGGAACTCATTGCTGATGTTTTTAAGTCCATTACGAACATTTTGAACATGTGCAAGCGTCAGCAAGGAGACGCTGCCTCCATAGAACGGTTCCACGTGCAACGCTTGTCCTAATGTGTTTGTGTTTAAGAACGTATCTGCAGTTTGGACATTCTGGAACTCTATTGTGGGTTCATCATGTCGTAACACATCGTGCCGAAGAAAGCGTTGGTTTCCAGACCAGTTTTTATTGGGATTATTTACTTGTTTAATTGTTCTCTACTTGCCCGTTTATATTATACCTACAGTAGTCAAAAACCTTGCACAATCAATTATGCTCACGCAGAAAGAATGAAAGAATACAGACCTGAAGGTCAAAAGTGTCTGCAGAAGTTACTGAAGCTGAATTATTCAAAAGGGCAGACTGTTCCACACTAAATGCCGAGTGATCTCTTAAGTAATCTATGGGGACAGTATTTTTTGATCAAGTAATTTCGTAAAATAGTTTATCAGGCTCGATCCACTAAGGAGATAGTAGACTGCCAAACAGCTTACCTCTTCTCCATCGTCACTCACCTGAGGCGCGACACTGGACAGACGTAAATACAGTCCGTTTATCAGAAAACAGTACTAGTCTATCTTCGTTCCGTTACCTTGCCTCAGTCAATTGTTTCTTGTGGATTGGTAACATAGATAACTGTTACTGATAACTTACGTGTAGAACAAGGATGCTTCCTTACTAACAAATGTCTCATACCACTCTTCAGCCACTGTCTGCGAAAAAATACATTTACTCTTCTGTATATTATTAATCTGCTTTTCCTATCATATTCGTCATACACTGTGCTACATTGGGTAACGCTTGGCGAGAAATCAGAAGGAAGTTGGGGTAGTGTTACTCCAGCACATTATTAGCAAGCATCACATCACCCTCTTGTTCGATTTCGAAGATCATTAAAAACCTACATCGGAATGGGTAAATTTGTGAACAACTCTGAAGCCCAACTAAAATTCAGTACTTTCGTACTGCTCTGTTAATTTTAGCTAGTTTTAAGCACAATAATGATGATGAACGATACTACTTGGTGATCAAAACGTCAGTATAAATTTGAAAACTGAATAAATCACGGAATGATGTAGATAGAGGGGTAAAAATTGACACACATGCTTGGAATGACATAGGGCTTTATTAGAACCTAAAAAATACAAAAGTTCAAAAAATGTCCGACAGATGGCGCTTCATCTGATCAGAATAGCAATAATTAGCATAACAAAGTAAGACAAAGCAAAGATGATGTTCTTTACAGGAAATGCTCAATATATGTCCACCATAATTCCCCAACAATAGCTGTAGTCGAGGAATAATGTTGTGAACAGCACTGTAAAGCATGTCCGGAGTTATGGTGATGCATTGGCGTGGAATGTTGTCTTTCAGCATCCCTAGAGATGACGGTTGATCACGATACACTTGCGACTTCAGGTAACCCCTAAGCCAATAATCGCACGGACTGAGGTCTGTGGACCTGGGAGGCCAAGCATGACGAAAGTGGCGGCTGAGCACACGATCATCACCAAACTACGCGCGCAAGAGATCTTTCACGGGTCTTGCAATATGGTGGGGTGGTTCCAATAAACCCCATGTCATTCCAAGCATGTGTGTCAATTTTTACCTCTCTATCTACATTATTTCGTGGTTTATTTATTTTTCAAACTTATACTGACTTTTTGATCACCCAGTATATCTCGAGTAATAAAAGAACGGTATATATGTTATGAAAAGATTACATTTACGATTTCACCTGAATCACATAAATTACTGGTGACTTGTTTAGATCATATATAATAATAATCTTCAGATCTAGGAATAAAATGAAGTAAGTACCTGTTCATACAGTTGACAGATACTTGTTCTTTGCTTTTACATTTTTAGATGGTTACTATACCAACACTACATACCAGTCACTTATGATGATAAATGTCAGTAAACCATGACCGTCGTTACTGTAGCAAATGAAAAACCTCATCTCAGTCACTCATCATCATCATCATCATCATCACCATCCAACGTTGTTCGATGAGTCCACAAACAAAGCATTTTCTCCAGTTACTGTAAAACTTCTCTCCCTCTTGGATTCTGTCCCAGGTATGCCCTTTCTGTTCGACGTCAGATTTCACCCAGTCCCTCTGCCTGAGTCTCTGTCTTTCTCTTCATCTATCTCTCAGTTTCAAAACTAATCTTGTTAACATGTTACCACCCACCGCTCACAAATGTTCACACTATCTCATCTACAACAAGCCTATTTTGTCTTGTAGTCTTACAACTTCAACCTGTTTTAGGATTTCCTCATTCCTGATTCTATCCCTCCGTGCATTGTCGACCATGCTACGAGCAAATGTCATCTTGGCCGCCTATATACTACTGCCTTTACTTATTATGGTTCATGTTTCAAAATCATTTGTCAAAATGAGCATGTTATGTGTAACATAGATGAATATCTCACATTTAATAGTATATTCTTGTTCCATTTTATGCGTTTACCTATTTGTTAGAAGATACTATGATTTTCAATGTTGTGGGTGGTTGTCTCTGGAACCCATTTATCGGAGACAACGATGCCAAGATATTTGCTGTGAATCTATCTATCTATATCCGAATCCCGCTCCAGCTACTGCCGGGTCTGGGTGCTGACGAGTCCTCTCCATTTGGCTCGGTCCTCCCACCACTTTTCTTCCTCCACTTGCTGCCAGGTCACACCTCTCCTTTCAACTGATATTCTCACTCCCATTTTCCACCGTGTTCTTGGGCGCCCTCTAGGTCGTTTCCCATCCATCTTTAGTTCTTCCATAATTTTGGGGAGTCTCTGCCCATGCATCCTCTTAACATGCCCATACCATCTTAATCTCTTTCTTTCAATTTCTTCTCTCATACTTTCTTGTTTGAGGTCCTTTCTAATCTCTACATTCCTTACTCTGTCCATTCTTGTTTTTCCCTTAACGGCTCTGAGAAATTTCATTTCCCCTGCTTGCAGTCTGCTCCAGTCCCTTTCTTTCATTGTCCATGTTTCTCCACCATAGGTGACAATAGGGAAGTAATAATTCTTATACATCAGGAGTTTTGCTCTTTCTGAAACTTCATTATTCCAAATCAGATGTTTTATTGTTTGGTAGAAATTGCCTCCCTTCTGTAACCTCCTGTTAATTTCTTTAGTTATTCTTCCATCCCTAGATATTTCACTCCCTAAATAAGTGAAACTTTCTACCACTTTGAGGGGTTCTCCATTCAAGGTAATATTTCCATTGATTCCTTTCTCTCTTCCAAATACCATTACTTCACTCTTATCTTTATTTATTCTTAATCCATACCTTTTCATTATTTCCTTCCACACATCAAGCTGTAACTGTACATCTACCTCTTTATCACCCCATATTACCATATCATCTGCAAAAATCATCTTTTTGTCTTTTTCTTTTACTATATCTTTAACTGCCCTATTCATTCCCTCCATCACAACATTAAAAAGCGCAGGAGATAGAATACTTCCTTGCTTAAGTCCTTGTCTTATTTTGAAGTATTCAGAGTTCCCCAATGGTGTTCTAATTCTACAATTCTACAATTGGATTCTGTGAATCTGAGAACTAATAAACTTAATAACTATAAAGTGATACGTGGCACAATAGACACACCACTGAGAGACATGACAGGGAGGAATAGAAAGCTAAAATTTTACAAAGTAATGGATACAACTAATCTAAGATATTGATACGAATCTTTAGTCTCAAATAAGAAAAAGAAATAAGATTACAGTTGGCTGAAATTAAATTTTGGAGACCAATTGAAGGACGTATCCATACAGATCATTGCAAAACAATATTATAAGAGAAGGACTTAATATACACTGTATAAACGAACAAATAAAACACATATGTTTAGTATTTTAAACATAGCTGCGTAACAGCAACGGTTCCACGTAATCAGATGAAAAACAGCCGACCAGTTGCAAAGGATAAAGTAATCTTTACCTAGGTTTCAATAGGTTTAAACCTATCTTCTTCAGAAGACGGCAGTATTACATTAACATGGCATGATACGTCGTTGCAATTTTTCAAACATCTCCATAGCTCCATCAGTTCAAATACAATATAGCGCTAAGAGTAGGGTTCGTCAAATAAATAAAATTAAGTACATGGAGGCCGGAGCGCGTATAAGCAAGTTGCTTATACGCGCTCCGACCTCCATGTACTTAATTTTATTTATTTGACGAACCCTACTCTTAGGGCTATATTGTATTTGAACTAATGGAGCTATGGAGATGTATAAGCAAGTTGCTTATACGCGCTCCGACCTCCATGTACTTAATTTTATTTATTTGACGAACCCTACTCTTAGGGCTACATTGTATTTGAACTAATGGAGCTATGGAGATGTTTGTAAAAATTGCAACGACGTATCATGCCATGTTAATGTAATACTGCCGTCTTCTGAAGAAGATAGGTTTAAACCTATTGAAACCTAGGTAAAGATTACTTTATCCTTTGCAACTGGTCGGCTGTTTTTCATCTGATTACATATGTATAGATTGAAGCAGCATATCAATACAAAGGGGGAACACATTAATGAAACAAGTAATCAGTCATAAGCGATTGGAAAGTGAAGTATAGGACGACAAAAGAAGAGGTGGCCTCTGTGAAGACGGGAACAGGCTGTAGTCTTCCTTCAAGAAATGAAAAAGAAGGGGATGATGTTTAACGTTGACGCTACCAGTTTGGTACACCCAGTGTATACTAACTTAAGATACGCAAGTAGCAACAGCATGTACGAAAACTGTCATGCGGATCATACTGCGTGCTTTTGCAACGGCAGTCTTTGACTAAAACAGCAAATGTTGGTAATTTAGGCAGCAATTTTAGCTTCCGCACTCAGCTCCCCACTATATCAACCTTGATGCACTGCAATTTAATTGTCCATCAGACGTATGAAGTGTGTACATTATCAGTTTCGATAAGTATTAAACAGCAGCATTAAGGGGAGCTGGAGGTGCCTATGCTGCCCATGTTAAAATCACTAAGTTTGAGGAATATTTATGAATAAACTACCAAATAGAAAAATTTGAATTTTTTTTACATATAGAGTGGTTTAGTATTGCAGTTATGACAGAGGGATTTTGGAGTATCTTTTCTAGTTTCCTTCCAATTTTTTTTTATTAAAGACCCAAATTTTTTTTTACAAATAATTGCTTTATAATTAAACTGAAATGAAACTACTGAACATATTGCCATAGGGCTGTGTTACAATGTAAGTTTGACCACTAGGAGTGCTGTATAAAAATTTCATCTCTCTAGCTTGGGTGGATTTTGAGAAAATGTTCCTTATATTCGAAAAATTCTAATTTACGGGAAATGGCTATCAAAGTTTCTCAATACATTCCTGCACTATAGGATGGATTATCAGGGTCTTCTTCTTCACCCTCCAAAAGCTTCCTCTTCTGTCTTCTTTTCTGGCCTGTTGTTCCATCATACTTCATACGCCTTTCTCTTCTTTCTGCTCCTCTTATCCTTTCTCTGTCAGTATTTCTTAGTGCTCGTGCAGTGTTCACTCCAGCTGTAAATCCTAATGCCTTCAGAACTTCACACTTCACACTGTTTCCTTGGCTGTAGGTTGCTATTGCATCATAAATACCAAAGTGCAGTGTTTTTATGCTTACAAACATCCTTTTAGGAATCACTTTCCAAATCAAATTATTTACGCTCTCATTAGGATTCTGTGTCTTTCCATGTAGACATTTTTGTAACAATTCTAGCTGTGCTAAGTCATGAAAAATTGTTTTTATTGCATTTATCACAGCTGCTGGCAAACCATGTTTGTGATCATAGTCCTTTTTAGCATTATATTTGCACCAGGAATCTTTTGGGCACAGGCTGTGTTGAGTGTATTCATTGGAAGAGGCAGTATGAAGGAACAATTCCCACACTGCTTTTCGCATGTCACTAACATTACTACTATTTTGCCTTATAGCATACCCATAGTATCTCTGTAGACGTTCAATCACCTCATCAGTAAGCCTGCCTCTCCCTCCTATTGTCTTTCCATCTCTGAGCTTACTTGAACCCAAAGTTTGAATGAGCCTTCGAAGCCGTGCACCCATACGCTTTTGCACATGCCCAATGCATTCCCACTTTACAACTACAAATTCATTTCCATATGGTTTCAGTTCCTCTATAGTCTCGAAACCTTTGGAGCCACCATCCCCAAGGTAGTATTTGTACCTAACGTTGTATCTGGGAACTGAATGTTCAAAAATTTGTTTCACTCCATCCACTTCCATTGCTCCACTTGATCCACTAAAATTTGCCTCAAAGGTTCCACTGTGCTCTCCTTTGATTTTATTTTTGCACCTATAATATTTTGATAATATTGCAATATCTATCACTTTTGGACTATCACCACAAGTAGCAGTTACAACCCCATTCAGGGATTTATGACCCCTCTTTTGCCAGGAACCATCTAATGCCACTACCAAATCCCTGGAACCGTTCATTTCTACAGATTCCTCCACTGCTTCCTTCGTGGTTTTCAAAGCCACACTTCAACAGAGGATCCTACCAGTTCACAGTAGTACCCAAATTTGCTTGGAGGCGATGGCAAGTTCATAATACCACAAAACAGTTTACGAGCAGCAGACCCTTTTCCAATGGATCGATGGCCATACATAAGTTGAACATTCACATCAAACACTCTAGATCGTACATTTTCACCAAAGAGACTGGCATGTGAATTGTAGAAAGTCACTTGATACTTGCAACATGCACAGATTATCTTCATCTCACAAGCTAAACCAAAGTGCTTTGTTATCTCTAGTCCCACTCCTACACTTGAACACATTTTGCACAGAACACTTTCTTTCAGCACAGAAGATAATAATCCAATCTTCAGTACTTCGTTAATATCATCACTGTCACATATTCACGAAATCTGTCACTTCCACCAGTCAGCTTCTTGCTAGAAGATGTCACAGGGCTATGGCCGGCCATGTGTTGCTTAGCAGAAGAACGCACTGTTTCAGTAATTGTAGTATCGCAAATTGGTATTAGTGTTAATTTTCTTTTCCCTACGTTCTTCCTCTTCTTGTATACACGGCTACTAAAACGTGGCATCGTAACCAGAACAACGCTTTACACAAGAACTAAAATACTACCAACAACAGGCGCAACACTGAACTAATTCGAAACGGTAAACAGCAAAGAGACGATGTTCCGCGCTCTTAGCGCTTCATTTGTCACAGAAAACAATGTAGCCAACCCTTTCACACTCGCTGTATGCGTAACATAAGGCGCTGTATGCGTAACAGCCGATAAAATCCCAAGCAGTTCGCCAGGAAGTCACAAGAGGGTGTTAGATGCATTCAGCGGCCGCCCATTTCCTCTGCAGGCGTCGGGGAAAATGGTAATAACTACACTTCTAGGGCGAGTAGAACAATAATTGAAAGTTTACATTAAAGAGGAATGTTGCAATTAATTTTCGGTAGCCAAAAAATCGTAAATTTTTGGATTTGACCACCTCCGGCTCCCCTTAAGGGAGAAGAAGTAGTGACAGAGAGAATGAACGCATCGTCAGAATCTTTATGTCCATTGTTTGACGTCAAACTAAATGAACAAGTAAAGGACGGCGGTGATTCTAACTTAAACTGAGATGACGAAAGTCATGGGATACCTCTTAAAATTTTGTAGGACTCGATTTCGCTGGGGTAGTGCTGCAGCTCGCCATGCACTCAACAAGTCGTTGAAAGTCCTCTGCGGAAATAATGAATAATGAGCCACGCAGCCTCTATAGCCGTCCATAACTGCAGAAGTGTTGCCGCTGCAGGAGTTTGTGCACGAACTGAAATCTCGATTATGTTGCATAAATTTTTGATGGAGTTCATGTCGGGCAATCTGTGAGGATAAATTATTTCCTCGAATGCCCAGAATTTTTTTCAAACTAATCGCGGGAAAATACTGACCCAGTCATATGGCGCATTGTTATGCTTAAAAGTTCCGTGGTTTTATAGCTGCAAATCGTCTCCAAGTAGCAGCACATAAACATTTCCAGTTATTGACTGGTTCTGTTGGACCTGAGGATCCAATCCATTCCATGTAAATACGGCCCTCACCATTACTGTGCCACCACCAGCTTGCGCAGTGCATTGTTGACAAATTGGATCCACGGGTTCGTTGAGTCTGCGCCAAAATCGAGCCCTACCGTCACCTCTGAACCTGAAACCTGAACTGAAACCTGGACTCATTTTAGCAGGCCGCGGTACTCTAGTCGTCAGGAGTCCAACCACTATGATCACAAGCGCTGGAGAGGCGCTACAAGCGACGTTGTGCTCTTAGCAAAGGAACTCGCGTCGGTAGTCAGCTGCCAGAGCCGATTAACTCCAAATTTCGCCCTATTGTACTAAAGGATTCGTTCGCAGTACGTCCCTCATCGATTTCGGCTGTTATTTCAAGCAGTGCTGCATGTCTGTTAGCACTGACATCTCTACGCTACTCCCAGTCATTAAGTGAAGCCCGTCGGCCACTGTGTGAGAGGTGACGTCTGAAGTGTGGTATTCTCAGCACACTCATGACATTATGGATGTCGGACTACTGAATTCCACAACGATTTCCGGAATGGGATGTCCCATGCGTCAAATTATACATCTACATCTACATCTACATTTATACTCCGCAAGCCACCCAACGGTGTGTGGCGGAGGGCACTTTACGTGCCACTCTCATTGCCTCCCTTTCCTTTTCCAGTCGCGTATGGTTCGCGGGAAGAACGACTGTCTGAAAGCCTCTGTGGGCGCTCTAATCTCCCTAATTTTACATTCGTGATCTCCTCGGGAGGTATAAATAGGGGGAAGCAATATATTCGATACCTCATCCAGAAACGCACCCTCTCGAAACCTGGCGAGCAAGCTACACCGCGATGCAGAGCGCCTCTCTTGCAGAGGCTGCCACTTGAGTTTGTTAAACATCTCCGTAACGCTATCACGGTTACCAAATAACCCTGTGACGAAACGCGCCGCTCTTCTTTGGATCTTCTCTATCTCCTCCGTCAACCCGATCTGGTACGGATCCCACACTGATGAGCAATACTCAAGTATAGGTCGAACGAGTGTTTTGTAAGCCACCTCCTTTCTTGATGGACTACATTTTCTAAGGACTCTCCCAATGAATCTCAACCTGGTACCCGCCTTACCAACAATTAATTTTATATGATCATTCCACTTCAAATCGTTCCGCACGCATAGTCACAGATATTTTACAGAAGTAACTGCTACCAGTGTTTGTTCCGCTATCATATAATCATACAATAAAGGATCCTTCTTTCTACGTATTCTCAATACATTACATTTGTCTATGTTAAGGGTCAGTTGCCACTCCCTGCACCAAGTGCCTATCCGCTGCAGATCTTCCTGCATTTCGCTACAATTTTCTAATGCGGCAACTTCTCTGTATACTACAGCATCATCCGCGAAAAGCCGCATGGAACTTCCGACACTATCTACTAGGTCATTTATATATATTGTGAAAAGCAATGGTCCCATAACACTCCCCTGTGGCACGCCAGAGGTTACTTTAACGTCTGTAGACGTCTCTCCGTTGATAACAACATGCTGTGTTCTGTTTGCTAAAAACTCTTCAATCCAGCCACACAGCTGGTCCGATATTCCGTAGGCTCTTACTTTGTTTATCAGGCGACAGTGCGGAACTGTATCGAACGCCTTCCGGAAGTCAAGAAAGATAGCATCTACCTGGGAGCCTGTATCTAATATTTTCTGGGTCTCATGAACAAATAGAGCGAGTTGGGTCTCACACGATCGCTGTTTCCGGAATCCATGTTGATTCCTACATAGTAGATTCTGAGTTTCCAAAAACGACGATACTCTAGCAAAAAACATGTTCTAAAATTCTACAACAGATCGACGTCAGAGATATAGGTCTATAGTTTTGCGCATCTGCTCGACGACCCTTCTTGAAGACTGGTACTACCTGTGCACTTTTCCAATCATTTGGAACCTTCCGTTCCTCTAGAGACTTGCGGTACACGGCTGTTAGAAGGGGGGCAAGTTCTTTCGCATACTCTGTGTAGAATCGTATTGGTATCCGTCTGATCCAGTGGAATTTCCTTTGTTGAGTAATTTTAGTTGCTTTTCTATTCCTTGGACACTTATTTCGATGTCAGCCATTTTTTCGTTTGTGCGAGGATTTAGAGAAGGAACTGCAGTGCGGTCTTCCTCTGTGAAACAGCTTTGGAAAAAGGTGTTTAGTATTTCAGCTTTAAGCTTGTGATCCTCTGTTTCAATGCCATCATCATCCCGGAGTGTCTGGATATGCTGTTTCGAGCCACTTACTGATTTAACGTAAGACCAGAGCTTCCTAGGATTTTCTGTCAAGTCGGTACATAGAATTTTACTTTCGAATTCACTAAACGCTTCACGCATAGCCCTCCTTACGCTAACTTTGACATCGTTTAGATTCTGTTTGTCTGAGAGGTTTTGGCTGCGTTTAAACTTGCAGTGAAGCTCTCTTTGCTTTCGCAGTAGTTTCCTAACATTGTTGTTGTACCACGGTGGGTTTTTCCCGTCCATCACAGTTTTACTCAGCACGTACCTGTCTTAAACGCATTTTACGATTGCCTTGAACTTTTTCCATAAACATTCAACATTGTCAGTGTCAGAACAGAAATTTTCGTTTTGATCTGTTAGGTAGTCTGAAATCTGCCTTCTATTACTCTTGCTAAACAGATAAACCTTCCGCCCTTTTTTTATATTCCTATTAACTTCCATATTAAGGGATGCTGCAACGGCCTTATGGTCACTGATTCCCTGTTCTGCACTCACAGAGTCGAAAAGTTCGGGTCTGTTTGTTACCAGTAGGTCCAAGATGTTATCTCCACGAGTCGGTTCTCTGTTTAATTGCTCGAGGTAATTTTCGGATAGTGCACTCAGTATAATGTCACTCGATGCTCTGTCCCTACCACCCGTCCTAAACATCTGAGTCTGCGCCAGAATCGCGCCCTACCGTCAGCTCTGAACCTGAAACCTGAACTGAAACCTGGACTCATTTGACCAGGCCGCGGTACTCTACTCGTCTGGAGTCCAACCACTATGATCACAAGCGCTGGAGAGGCGCTACAAGCGACGTTGTGCTCTTAGCAAAGGAACTCGCGTCGGTAGTCAGCTGCCAGAGCCGATAAACTCCAAATTTCGCCGTATTGTACTAAAGGATTCGTTCGCAGTACGTCCCACATGGATTTCGGCTGTTATTTCAAGCAGTGCTGCTTGTCTGTTAGCACTGACATCTCTACGCTACTCCCAGTCATTAAGTGAAGCCCGTCGGCCACTGTGTGAGAGGTGACGTCTGAAGTGTGGTATTCTCACACACTCATGACGTTATGGATGTCGGACTACTGAATTCCACAACGATTTCCGGAACGGGATGTCCCATGCGTTAAATTCTAACTACCATTCCGCGTTCAAAGTCTGTTAATGCCCTCGTGTGGCCATAATCACGTCAATAAACGTCGGTGTACACGAAATCAGTTAATGATGGTGAATAAAATTTGAAAAACTTGAATAGTGACTGACAGTCAGAAATCAATCGTCATCTAAAGAAAGAGTTTGTATTTTCACTCACCAGCAGCTGAATACAATGTGGGTAACCAGTCAACGATATGCATCATCTGGTTGGACACCCTGGGAGCGCTGCTGAGTAGGGGACTCCACACCACAGCGGCACCGCGAACTCCTCCCTCCCACAGTGTCTGTTTCAGCTGAAAGCAACACACACCTTTAGAACGCTGTACACATCAGCGAGTGGTAAAACTCTATGATAACGAATATAAAACAGGCGAGCTTATAACAATAACTCAGTAACACAATGTATGTGTTGTTTAGTTAACAGTCAGTTGATAGCGAAACGCAAAAACAAGAATCGAGAAATTTCTCTCTTGGAAAGTAGAACTAGGGAAAAATAGCACTGGTGAGTGAAGCACCTCAACGACGACTTTGAGTCCAAGGGAGGACTTGCACAGTCTCGATGGGTGTATTGTTAAGGGCGACCAATACTTTAACAGGGAGCAATTTTCATGTAAGGTTTTGAAAATACACGACCTTTGATCTGAAACATTTAGGACGTCGTGGTGTTACACCGAAAATGAATGGCTTTAGATCAAGCAGTATGAGGAAAAATATTTATTTATCTGTCTTACTTTACACTTCACAACAATTTCTCTGTGTGGTGAAGTTTGGAAGCACGCTTAATTTAAAGTTCCGTTATCTGGGACATCGTTTGTCTAACGACACACAAACTTTTGCCGGCTCTTTCCACAGCCATAGAAAAATCGTCTTGTAGGGGCCGGCCGCGGTGGCCGTGCGGTTCTAGGCGCTTCAGTCCGGAACCGCGCGACTGCTACGGTCGCAGGTTCGAATCCCGCCTCGGGGATGGATGAGTGTGACGTCCTTAGGTTAGTTAGATTTAAGTGATTCTGAGTTCTAGGGGACTGATGACCTCAGATGTTAAGTTCAAAAAAAAATGGTTCACATGGCACTGATCACTATGGGACTTAACTACTGAGGTCATCAGTCCCCTAGAACTTAGAACTACTTAAACCTAACTAACCTAAGGACATCACACATATCCATGCCCGAGACAGGATTCGAACCTGCGACCGTAGCGGTCACGCGGTTCCAAACTGACGCGCTTAGAACCGCACGGTCACACCGGCCGGCTCAGATGTTAAGTCCCGTAGTGCTCAGAGCCATTTGAACCACATCTTGTAATGTAAAGTGTATGTGGGGAAATACCCAGCAATGATATACAGTATCTTGTCGTTTAGTCACATCAACAATATTAAGAGCTATTCGGCATAACACAAAGATCGGAATACGTCTAGCAAAAAGATGCAGGATGTAGGTTGCAAGAGCTACCCTGAGAGGAAATGATTGGCACAGGAGAGCAGTTCGTAGCGCGCCACGTAAAACCAGTCACAAGACTGATGTCCGTAATCTTCATTTAAGAGAAATTTTGGGAATATTGCTGAGATCATTGTGAACATTCATATGCTTATGTGCTGAGAGTGTAGTTTCTGAAAAAATGTAACAAACGAAGTTCAGTATAAAATTTTCATACCATACGGCTCTTTCATTACATTTCAGTTGTATATTCTGGCTCGCTAAGCTATTCTCTGTCACATGGACACTTTTCCTTTCAGAGACTCTTCCTTATTCTGAATTCCTTAATGACGAATTTCGCAGATCTTCCTACTAAGGCAATTTGGAACAATGCACCACAGTCAACGATGATGTCAGGATACTCCCCGCTGGTTGCCTAAACTATATATTACACTCCTGGAAATTGAAATAAGAACACCGTGAAATCATTGTCCCAGGAAGGGGAACCTTTATTGACACATTCCTGGGGTCAGATACATCACATGATCACACTGACAGAACCACAGGCACATAGCCACAGGCAACAGAGCATGCACAATGTCGGCACTAGTACAGTGTATATCCACCTTTCGCAGCAATGCAGGCTGCTATTCTCCCATGGAGACGATCGGAGAGATGCTGGATGTAGTCCTGTGGAACGGCTTGCCATGCCATTTCCACCTGGCGCCTCAGTTGGACCAGCGTTCGTGCTGGACGTGCAGACCGCGTGAGACGACGCTTCATCCAGTCCCAAACATGCTCAATGGGGGACAGATCCGGAGATCTTGCTGGCCAGGGTAGTTGACTTACACCTTCTAGAGCACGTTGGGTGGCACGGGATACATGCGGACGTGCATTGTCCTGTTGGAACAGCAAGTTCCCTTGCCGGTCTAGGAATGGTAGAACGATGGGTTCGATGACGGTTTGGATGTACCGTGCACTATTCAGTGTTCCCTCGACGATCACCAGTGGTGTACGGCCAGTGTAGGAGATCGCTCCCCACACCATGATGCCGGGTGTTGGCCATGTGTGCCTCGGTCGTAAGCAGTCCTGATTGTGGCGCTCACCTGCACGGCGCCAAACACGCATACGACCATCATTGGCACCAAGGCAGAAGCGACGCTCATCGCTGAAGACGACACGTCTCCATTCGTCCCTCCATTCACGCCAGTCGCGACACCACTGGAGGCGGGCTGCACGATGTTGGGGCGTGAGCGGGAAGACGGCCTAACGGTGTGCGGGACCGTAGCCCAGCTTCATGGAGACGGTTGCGAATGGTCCTCGCCGATACCCCAGGAGCAACAGTGTCCCTAATTTGCTGGGAAGTGGGGGTGCGGTCCCCTACGGCACTGCGTAGGATCCTACGGTCTTGGCGTGCATCCGTGCGTCGCTGCGGTCCGGTCCCAGGTCGACGGGCACGTGCACCTTCCGCCGACGACTGGCGACAACATCGATGACCTGTGGAGACCTCACGCCCCACGTGTTGAGCAATTCGGCGGTACGTCCACCCGGCCTCCCGCATGCCCACTATACGCCCTCGCTCAAAGTCCGTCAACTGCACACACGGTTCACGTCCACGCTGTCGCGGCATGCTACCAGTGTTAAAGACTGCGATGGAGCTCCGTATGCCACGGCAAACTGGCTGACACTGACGGCGGCGGTGCACAAATGCTGCGCAGCTAGCGCCATTCGACGGCCAACACCGCGGTTCCTGGTGTGTCCGCTGTGCCGTGCGTGTGATCATTGCTTGTACAGCCCTCTCGCAGTGTCCGGAGCAAGTATGGTGGGTCTGACACACCGGTGTCAATGTGTTCTTTTTTCCATTTCCAGGAGTGTATTTCAGAAACACTGATACTATTAGAGACTCATGACACGATTTTATTCTCTGTAGAAAACGATTGTTAGAATGCATGCTACACAATTCAGTATGATCTTACGTGATATATATATATATATATATATATATATATATATATATATATATATATATGTGTGTGTGTGTGTGTGTGTGTGTGTATACACACATATAGGGTGGTCCATTGACAGTGACTGGGCCAAATATCTCACGAAATACGCATCAAATGAAACAGGTAGTGTTCAGCCACATGTGAACCGTCAACCACGACCTGAAACAAATGATGATGGTGTTCTAGCTGCTGTCGCGGCTAATCCGCACGTCAGTAGCAGACAAATTGCGCGAGAATCGGGATTCTCAAAAACGTCGGTGTTGAGAATGCTACATCAACATCGATTGCACCCGTACCATATTTCTACGCACAAGGAACTGCATGGCGATGACTTTGAACATCGTGTACAGTTCTGCCCCTGGGCACAAGAGAAATTACGGACGATGACAGATTTTTTGCATGCGTTCTATTTAGCGACGAAGCGTCATTCACCAACAGCGGTAACGTAAACCGGCCTTATATTCAGTATTGGGCAACGGAAAATCCACGATGGCTGCAACAAGTGGAACATCATCGATCTTGGCGGGTTAATGTGTGATGCGGCATTGTGGGAGGAAGGATAATTGACACCATTTTATCGATGGCAATCTAAATGGTGCAATGTATGCTGGTTTCCTACGTAATGTTCTACCGGTGTTACTACAAGATGTTTCACTGCATGACAGAATGCCGATGTACTTCCAACATGATGGATGTCCGGCACATAGCTCGCGTGCGGTTGAAGCTGTATTGAATAGCATATTTCAAAACAGGTGGATTGGTCGTCGAAGCATCATACCATGGACCATACGTTCACCGGTTCTGACGTCCCCGGATTTCTTTCTGTGGGGAAACTTGAAGGATATTTGCTATCGTGATTCACCGACAACGCCTGACATGCGTCAGCACATTTTCAATGCATGTGCCAACTTTACGGAAGGCGAACTACTCGCTGTTAAGAGGAATGTCGTTACACGTATGCGAAATGCACTGAGGTTGACAGACATCATTTTGAGCATTTATTGCTGTTATATCCTAGCCACTAATGCCAACCGAGCCCGCTGCCAAAAGGTTGGCAGCATCAAAGTCCGGATGCCGTCCGCATAAGCAGCGCCAGCGATACAGGAAATCGCCGCAAGTCTGCGCGCGCCACCGCTGGCTTCTGGCTTCTTAAGCGCTGGAGTCGCGAGCGCTAGGACCCATCCCGCCTGGATCTCCGCGCCCCCTACCTTTTATAAATCCCTCCAAATCCTTGAACGCCATGCTCTCCGCCTTGCCTATCGCATCCGTCTCCCCTCCCCCACGCGGATCCTGTATGATCTCATCCCCTTCCCCCACCTCCTCCTTTTCCTTGAAAGGATACGGATCCTGTACACCTCCCGTAAACTTGATCCTCCTCACCCGCTCGTGTCCCCGATCCTCTCCCACCCTCGCCCGCTGCCGCGCCTGTATTCCCACATCCCACCTGGTCTCCATCTCTCCACCCTCCTTACCCTCTCCCAAGGTGGCTTCCGCCAGCTCCCCCTCCCTGATGATGTCCTCCTCCCCTGCATATACCCCTCCTATCCACTTTGATCCTCCCCCCCCACCTCCTGTGTCCTTTCCTTTAGGCACCCTCCCTCCCCCCCTTTCCCTTCCCTTCTCTTTCCTTTCCCCCCTCCCTCCTACCCTCTCCTCCGGGCTTCCCCTCCCCCTTCCTCCCTCCCCCTCACTCCTTTGCCCATGGCATCTCTGCTCTCCCCTCTCCCATCTCCCCTTCCTCCTCCTTCACCTCCACTCTTGGCAGGTCCCCGGACTCGTACACGCTGAGTGAACATTCGCGCGCCGGAGGTCATCGCCATCAGTGTATCGTGTGTGCCGTCGTGTTTAGTGTTCAGTTTCGTCGTCACACTCCATTGTTCACCAGTGCCATTGTCTTCTTCAGTGTTCGTGCGTCGTGACAACAGTTTGTTGTGAATTATCGTCGAGTGTGAACGGCTCCGTGTTTGTCTTTATGTGTCTCCTTTTTATTAAACACCGTAATGTCACATTTGTGTATTCCTTCTGTTCTTTCTTATCTCCTCTACGGCTGAAGAGCGGCGTACCATGCTGCTGACAGCCTGCCTGTTTTGTACAGGTTTTAAAATAACAATAAAGAAAAGAAAAGAGCGCTAGGACAGTTCTGTATTCGCCGCTCAGTGGTTTACTCGCCACCGATTTGTGTACTTGCTAGTCAGTTGTGTGTTCATCGCAGCAGAGTTGTTGTTTGTCGTCAGCCGACGCTGACCTAGCCGCTCCGACTCGAACTAGACAGATTTCTGTAGACACGGAGTTCACTACTGTTTTTCTGTATCTTCGTTAATAAAGATAAGTACCAACTTTATTTAATCAGAGTGTTTGGGTTTTCATCTTTCTGTTTACTGTTCCAGCGGACCGGTCGGCCCGCTATTAAAAGTGTGGCGGTGACTTCGTAAGCCGTTTCTACAGCGAAGTGTTTGTCGCTACGAACGCCGCCGCAAAAATTGCATTAATGTAGTATTTACAGGGAATCACGCTGTAACAGCAGGCGTTCTCAGAAATGATAGGTTCACAAAGGTTCATGTATCACATTTTAACAACCGAAATAAATAGAATAAATAGAACTCGTGCAAAAAATCTGTCTTCGGCCCGTAGCTTCTCTTGTGGCCAGTGGCAGAACTGTACTCGACGTTCAAAGTCGTCGCCATGCAATTTGTGGTGCATAGAAATACGGTACCGGTGCAATCAATGTTGATGTAGCATTCTCAACACCAACGTTTTTGAAATTCCCGATTCTCGTGCCATTTGTCTGCTACTGATGTGCGGATTAGCCGCGACAGCAGCTAAAACACCTACTTGGGCATCATTATTTGTTTCAGGTCGTGGTTGACGTTTCACATGTGGCTGAACACTTCCTGTTTCCTTAAATAACGTAACTATCCGGCGAACGGTCCGGACACATGGATGATGTCGTCCACGATACCGAGCAGCACACGTAGTACACGCCCGTTGGGCATTTTGATCACAATAGCCATACATCAACACGATATCGACCTTTTCCGCAATTGGTAAACGGTCCATTTTAAAAGGGCAAATGTATCACGATGCAAATGCCGTCCGCACTGGCAGAATGTTACGTAATACCACGTACTTACACGTTTGTGACTATTACAGCGCCATCTATTACAAAGCGAAAAAAGCGGTCCAAATGAAACATTCATATTTCAAGTGTCGTTCTATGTAGTTTTTTCGTTTGATACTTTTTTCGTGGGGATAATATCACATATCAGTACATTATTGGAGGAAAGACAATACAATCTAGAGACATGACGTCAAGACGAAACTACCAGTTCTCCTTTATGGGAACAATACTGTGTAGCAACAGGCATCTTGGAAAAAACTTCAGGGAAGTTTTGGTGAACATTTCTGGGAAATTTGCTTTTAAGCTATGTTTTAAAAGTACATAATGGATTGTTTGTATTTAGCAATGTGGATGACATACATATATTAAATGTTAGAGATAAATAAGTGTTATATTAAAGCAGAAGGAACGTATTTGTAGCGAGAACTATGACTTGGGGAGAGGTGCCGCTTTGCTGTGTGACATGTACACACAATAAACCCTTTATTTCTCCAAACATCTGAAATCCCCAAGTCAAGTGGTGTGTACCGAGTTCCCAATTAGAATGTACAGTTATTCCTCAGAATATCGAAACATCCTCTTTTCAAAATGAAGCATTAGCATACTTAATAAATTCCCAAATTTTGGAATAGTACTTTGGCCTTGTAAATGCTTCAACTACAACTTCAATAAGCTCCAATTTTCACACCAGAAGTTGGCCTGGGCCCTTCGCAGATGATGGTAAACACCACAGTTTAAGATCAAGGAATACACTGCCAAGCACTTTCGAAACACTCTGTCCAAACAATGGACAATACAAATACGAATAGCCCACAATAGGGCACACAAATGATCATTTACTGTCAAAGAGGGAGTGCTAAAGTATGAGGTATGTAAATGAAGATATGCTCAGCTATTCAGCAAGACAATAAGCTACTCACAGAATCTGCTTTCCTCTAATGAAGAGAGCACAGCACACCCGAACACAGATATCAAATTTTCAAGTGGATGGCCCTAAGTGCATAAAGTACAAATTGCATATCTAACTACCTACTACTAGAAGAACACTTTCTTGTAAACTGCTCCTCAGTTACATTACTCTGTGAAACAAACACGCCACACTGGTTAACAGAAATTACACAACAGGACAATCAAAAAATGCTTGATGGCTACCAGTCCAGCTGGTGAAATCCGAACATCGGCATTTCACAACATGCCAGCTGCTCCACATGTGCTGTACCATCACAGGCGATTTTCACCTTCCACTTGCTGTTCACTGAGAGACCTCCATAAATTTAGAACACCTGTCACACTGTCCACCTCCAGCCACAATATACGTGGCACTATTGTTATAAACTGATTGTTCTATAGCAACAGAGAAATGCACATGGCTCACCATATTACCAGTACTGTGGTATGGGTGTCAGTGTGCATACAATGGTACTGCTGCGAAATATAGTGATACACATTAGCTTACATTATAACACTACTCCCCAATACAATCAATAGTCCTGTCATGGGAAAGCCATGGAGTATACACATAATAATTGTGCCTACTTTCCACAACTTTCATATAATGTTAACACATTTACAGGATTTGACTGTGATGTATGGCTAATGAATATGGAAATCAGATTATTAGTTCTTTCCCTAAGAGTTACCTACTGTTAGAAAGAAATGCAACAGACATGCAAAAAAAAAACTTAAACATTCTTAAAGAGTAATTCACACTTTTCAATTTATTAAGACACTTTGCTTACACCTTTCTCTTAACAAACGATCTGGCAAAAGCCAATGGCAGGGTGTGGTCACCTTATATTCGCATTTAGTATTTTTATGCAATCCTCTTCGGTGTTACTAAGCCACGCAAGCAATTTTCTTTTTATAACTCTTTGTACATTACTAAATTTCATTTATAACTGAAATAATTTTGTCTTTACTCTGCTCAAAACTTAAACTTGCAAAAATTTTTTATTTCTGCATTTTTAGAGAACCTTATTTAGTCACTTTACTTATTACCACAAAGAGAGTAAGAATATTAAAATCGTTAGATCTGTCTGAAAACATCTACTTCAGTACTTAGAGAAATATCACTTCATCACTTCTACTACGTAAATCATATAGTACTTTTAACTGTTAAATGAATGGTCCACGCTTCTATAATTCTAGTTATACAGTACAAAACCTGTTGGCTATAGTCGCTGGGTGTGATGGATAATAACGGCGGCTTCACTACCCATGGTATGACATACAAGTTTCTTGAAGTATGGGCTAATTAATTCTTCTTGACGACATGACATTGCCCAGCCATAATAATTCAGCAGTCGTCATCTGAGGCTATCATGAAACGATTTCCAGGCAAGGCATCGCCTGCTCCATCCTAGTGTTGCCACTTGCACTGCTACCTACAGAGTGTGTTTTCTCGTTCCCACTCGCTCTATAGGTAGCGATCGAAAAACCCAAGCCACCTTTTGTGCCTCCTGCAGTCATGTCTGTACAGTAAAAAAGCACTCTATCTGTTACATAATACCTATCATACATGTTGTTCCTTAGTGTGTACTATTTTAAACAAATGACCCCTTGCACAAATATATTAAATTGCATACATAAAAATATTCAGTTACATTAATCCATGACAAAATATTAGTTGGTATATTAGGCATTTCACATATTTTTTTACATAAGTTAAAAATATACATTAGCAAAGCACTCTAACATCACATATATCACACTTTCCATAAAGTCTTTGCATAGTTGCATTATGACAAACAATAAAAGCAAATTTTTTATACATCAAATGACTTATTGAATAATACATACCATATCATATGCACCTGTCCCAGTTATGTTCCCTTACAACTAAGGGTAATAGAAATATAGAAAAAAAGATTTGCTTATCACTTCATCTACTTTCAGGCTTTGTCATCATGAAAACATTTTCTGACACACAAATTATGCAGACATTATACACTGATAATCCATTACAAAGTTTATCATAAAATCAAACTTCATCTAGTAATCGATTTTTACATAAATCACACAAAATATTACATGTGGTTGAAAAAACTTGCTGCCTCCATTATGGGTCCAATGGCAGGCTTTTTGTTTCCTCTGAACCATATGGCTGCCTCTTAATAACATTATAAGGAGTCCATTGGAGACTTTACTTCATTACACTCTGTATATGTTTATTGGCAACCTGTAGTTTGACATAATTGGGCAGTCATTTGGTGTTAAAATTATATGTTCACTATGCCCATTAGCCCTCTAAGTGACACAGTTGTTTCATTTATTCCATCATATATATATATATATATATATATATATATATATATATATATATATATATATATATACAGAGGAACATTCGAACCTGAAACTTGACAGGTATTTGTATAGGCATAACGATATCAAATGCAATATACAGATATGCCATGTTCAATAGTTGAAATTTTTACTATTTTCTATGTATTTCCTTAGATCAACTATGTTTCTGAGTTCCAGTTGTTTTCTGGACTTAGGAAACCCCAGGAAATATGCATTTGGGTGTGCTATTCCTTGAATTTTAAAAGGACCACAATAAACACATTTAAAATTGGATATCTCATGGTTTACCTCACTATATTTTAGTGAGCTTTCATATAGCCCATATATATCCTCAATATTAAATTTTGTGAATTTTAATTTTTCATCATGCCTTTCGGCTCCTACATCTGCTTTTCTTTTACTTAGCTCCCTTAGCAATTCATTTTTTCTTACTTAATCTGTCTACTTGTTGGGTGGGTATTCTGATATTTCCCTATTAAATCCTGACTTTTGTAACGTAGCATAAATTTTTCAGTGGTGACGCCAGTGGATTCATGTTGTAATTAATTCATGATTACTTCACATTTTGGAATAAATTTGCCCCAAGTTCTATGATTTTTGCGACAATAAGTCCTACATAATCTTCCTGACTCTCGCATATAGCGCTACACAAGATTACTAGATGGGTGGTAAGCTGAAATGTGTGTTACTTTGTCCATAACTTCTAACCATAATTTAATAATAAACTGTGAGCCATTGTCAGATAGCACTCTTTTTGGTATTCCTATTTCATTAAAGTACCCTAGTATTTTATTGAATATTGCTTTGTCTGTAACTTTTCTGAAAGGATGAAGTTTAATAAATTTCGAAAAACATCTCAAATTACTGGTATGTATGTGAAATTTCCAGTAGTTATAGTAGGGGCCCATACAGTACCTCGAAGTTATCTTCTGGTTTGAGCTTCTGTATATCCCCTTTTGGTAATGATAGTCCCTTTAGCACTTTGACAAACACAAGATTTTAATCGTTCTGTAACATTCTTCAGTGCATTCCTCTCAAGTGCTAACTTATCATGGCACTTTTTCATTCTACAATTTCCAATGGAAAGAATTGTGATGGCCAACAAATCTGCCATTCTTCACTACTATTTCCTTTCCTAATACATAGTAAATCCTTAAAAATATTTACTAATTTGTTATCTGTGGATAGTTATCACTATAAAATTTGACCTTCACTCATTTCCACACTTCGTCCTCATTTTGAAATCTTTGATATGTTTTAATGTAGTAGTTGGTTTTTTACTACTAGCTACTTTTTCAGATATATGAATTTAAGTGTTCCTTCATCATTGTTTTCCAGATTATCTTATCTTTGTCTTCAGGTAGCCACGAAAGTGCTTCTGCAACATGATTTTGGTGTCCTTTAACATCAAGTATCTCATAGTGATATTGCAGTAGATGTAGAGCCCAACAAGATAACCTCTGATTCGATAGTCTACAATCCTTCAAAAATGTAACGGCTTTTTGTCTGTATGTGTTACAATTTTGTGTCCCCATAAATAATTATGACATTATTTCAATCCCCAAATTATGGCTAACGCTTCTTTTTCCTTAATAATGTAGGATCGTTTATATTTTGTTAATGTTCTGCTTGCAAAAGCAATTGTTTTGTGAACAATGTCCCTTGCGTGTTCTATTCCCTGAAAGATTTCTACTGCTGCACCATAGTTACTACTATCTGCACTCATATGAAACGGTAATGATAAATCAAGATGGCGTAAAATGCTGTTTGTGCACAATTCCCTTTTAATCCTTCAAAATACCTTTGGCATTCAGGGGTCCAAACACTGCAGTGTTCTTTTGTGAGAAGGTGTTTAAAGCTTGACTATTAAAAGCTCGCCCCTTTATGAATTTTTTAAGGAATTCGTGTAAACTCGAAATAACCTTAAACTCTTCCCAATTCTTTGGAGGGGGACAGCTTTCACTAGCTTTTAGTTTCTCAGGGCCTTTCTCTGCTTCCTCTATTGTGATAATATGTCCTAAAATTTCAATTTCTTTTAACACCAGTCACATTTCTTAAGTTTCAGAGTCCTTCCTCCTTTCCGCAATTCAATGAATAACTGCTCCAGTAGTTAACAGTGGTATTTCCATTGTTGTGCAGCTATTAATAAATCATCTACATTAAATGTGAAAGCTAGTACTTGATTCTCTTCTTAACACCCAACGTAACCCATGTATGAATACAAAAATTGATGTGTGTAAGCCAAAAGGAACTACTTTGTCGTGATAACATTTTCTAGCGAAAAAGAAAGTTGTATACTGCCTCGATCACCATCGAAGGCGATTTGTCAAGAACCGGCCGTCGTGTCCAGCTTCATAAATATTTCGTTTGATTAAATGCTTGCATCATTTCGTCTTATGATACAGGACGATCTATTTCTCTCATAACTATCATATTGAAAGTTCTGGCATCAATTACCACTCTTACTCCACCGTCGTTCTTACCTACAATAATAAGTCGATTTTTATACCCGCTGTTACTATGCTGTACGACTGCCTGTTCAAGCATTTTGTCAATTTCGGCTTGAAAGGCCTTATTTTTCCGCTGCAGGTACCGGATGTGGGTAAACGAAAAACAGTTTATGTGGCAGTAGTTCCATATGCTATTCGAAATTTTTCATTTTGCCAGAAGTTTCTGAAACATGCTATAATTTCGTTCTAGTATTTGTAGCAACTCATTTTCCTACATTGGGCGAAAATATGGTATCTCAATGATCATTTTCCGAAATTCTTCTAAAATTAGATCTTAACTTTTGATGTATGTGATAAACTTCAAATAATTCTGATAATCCTCCATTATCTCCATCTGTTGCCATCAAAATAGACTCAAATTCCGGTTCAGTGCTTCGTCTGTTCCTTCAGAGTGTATGTTTACGGTTTCTTCCTCATTCGTAATGCTATTTAATTTGCACTGTTGATTATTACTTGTTGCTTCCACAGCCAATCTATGCCCATAATTATTTCGTTGCTACTTTATGAGATCACAAGGAAATCACAAATAAGACCACGAACTTTTATTAAAAATTCTATTAAAACATGCGTCTTTATTGGTTTACTTTTACTTATACTCGCCCCTACAGTTTTGATTGCTTGTACAGATATTACAACTGTACCAGGTTTGTCTGTTATGTAGTTGTAAAAAGATTGAGATAAAGCACTAATATGAGAGTCAATGTCCAGTAACGCATAAATTTTCCAGCCATAAACCGCCGTCGGATTTATGGTTTATTTAGTTACCTTCACCTCCACATCCTCTTGTTCTTCCCACAGTAACTTCTGATATGCCACTGCACCTTCTCATGAAAGGGAGTTCATTTCTTTACAATCAGTGTCAGGCGGTTCTTTCTTCTTTCTGATCGCAAGTTCTTTCACGATCTTCAGTCGTTATTTGTTATTAATCATTTCGTCTGGTGGTTCCTTTTTCTTTGGCTCCGTTATGTCTTGTGGGACCTAAATTGAAATTATTCCTTCTTCACATGTCTCGTGATCTAGTGTTTTTCATTCTTCTTGAACAACTTCTTCTTCGTGTCCGATATCTAGTTTCGGCAACTTTTCGCTCTAATTATTCTCGTTTCCTGTCATTTTTGTTTCTATAACACAGAGGATTTTAGTAAGCATTTTTTCTTCTGATTCTGAATCATCTGGTCGAATGATAATTTCGTTTTCATTTAAGTCAGCTTCTTGAGCATCACTGTATCGTTCCAAACGAAAGCCATTTTTATTTTGTTTGAGAGTTCTAGTTCACTCCTAGTCTCATAGTTCATGCACTTCTGAATTCGATCCATAGTAACGAGTTGCTCTGGCTTATCTTCATTAGCAGTCCGATTATTTTCCTCAAGTCGTAGTGCGTCTTCATCTGCATTGTCTTCCTCATCTTTTTTGACATCATCAGCTTGCTTTCAATATACGCTGTAATCTTTGTTGATTTCTAACAGTCGCACATATTCATTTCCCTTTAAGTCAGGCTTGTGAATGACAGAAACAATTTTTGCAGTTTCTTTGCCACGGAATGACTCTTCAGCAGCATGTAAATTTTCTATCTGTCATTCCGCGTCTACTCATGACCAATTAATTTACGCTAACGACAGCTAAAAGCGTCCTTTGCGCAGTGCTTTCGGGTTCATTTACATTTGCAACTTGCGATCTCTGCGCGGCTCCATTAAATAAATCTTTCTCCTGGCCATTGCCTCTGAACTTGTTATAGCGAGTGAATCGCCGTCTACTCGTTCAGTTACAGCATCTGCCGATTGCGGTGCCAGTTCAGTGACGTCAATCTGAGTCTGCACTGCAACAGAAGTTACTCTTTTCCTACGGATGCTCGCCACAGCTGCTCCTGAGTTCACTAAACGCGCCTGTTCCTAACCGACTGTGATTCACCCTCTTTACCATGTGTCGCGGCAGGCCTATTACCCAGTGTCGCATCCATACAGTATAACGCTGTATCAATGCTTCAGAATTCTTCCCGTGTTTGGTCCTACTGTATCTTGTTCCCTAGTCAGTCAGACTCATAAAATTCATGGTTATTAGTTTCCCTCTATATCGGAATTATTTCGCGGCCAGTTACCTCTTCCGCGATTTTTAGAGGAAAATCATCCTCTACCTCCTCCTCTCGGAACTGTATTAACCAGATATTGGTTATCATTCTGCTCGACATTGTTATTTCGTCTGTTCCTACTGTTGTAATTCTGATGGAAATTGTAATTTTCTCCCCAGCGGTCTTGGCCAATTTCTTTTTATGAAAACAAAGTAAAAGTTCAGTGCTTACTATCCACATACCTCTTCTGATAATTTCTTCCTGAGTTCCCATATAATATCGGAATTATTTCTATGGTTACTAAAGTGAGTAAACTTACTGAACCATGACTAACAAAATTCTTCTCTAGTGATTAAGCCTCTGCTTTCGGACATACTAACCATTGTAAATTCAAGCGAATGACTGTTTTGCATTTGTTCAGTCCAATATTCGTCCAAGAACTTTTATGTAAATTCACCGAAAGTCTCGCTTCAGTGCTTAGGCTAAACTTCCATCGTTTAGCATCTCTAGCTATGCCAGGATATAAAGTTTCAAGTTATTTATAAAGCCCGCAAGGGATAGTCCACTGCGTTTTCGATAAGGGTCGAATTTTTCTTTGTCCACAAGTACCTTGTTGTATGCTGTCCTGTATACAGTATAAGTACTGTTACACTTGATCTTTCTTTCTATGTCGCTAAGTTTCTCCTATGCACTGTAACAATTACTACAACATTTGTCTTCACAATCTTCTACTTTTTTCTATAGAACTTTCTCAGCCTCGTGAACAGTAATTGTCATTTGAGACATGTGTCCCTTTAATTAAATCATTACTTTATTTACCTAGGAAACCTCTTCCTCAACCCTCGAGTCCACCAAAGTTTCGAACTGTTCTCCTATTTTCTCTATTTCAGTTTCAAAGCTACCATTACTGTCAATAATTTCTGCCTGAGTTCCATTTGAATGTCTTGTATCTTTTATCTTATTGACTTCCTTAGTTAGGGAACCTATTTTGTTGTTTACTTTTTCTAGCAACTGGTTATTTTCTTCATTTTTTCACTCACTCTTTTAGTAACCGTAGCCTGTTCCTGACTAGTTTCACTTTGTTTCGCAAGTTTTCATTTATTCGTTTAGTGTTTTTAGGCTGTGTTTGCATTTGTTCACTCATAATGTTAGTATTTTTGTTTTGTACTTGCATTTGATCACTCAAACATGTGGCGTTTTTGTTTTGTACTATTATGTGTGTATTCACACTGTGTAGCAATGCTTATAAATCTATCAATTGTTGCCTATTTAGCTCAATGTTATTTCTCCTTTGTCTTTCTGCTCTCAATTTACTTTTCCCTACTTAATTTGAGATGGGTGTAACAGCATAAAAGTTTCATCCGCAATATCCACGTTCTGTAAGTGATTTTGTAATAGGAAAACTGATTCCCATGTGTCTTGTTCATTATCTCTGGTTACACAAGTATTCTCACTTTTTTTCTGTTTTACTTCCCTGTACTTTCCTTTGTCTATTTTCAGTAATTGTTTAATGCACAGATATTACTATTTTTGCTACTCTATCTTTCTCCTAACTTCTATAACAAATTCGTGACCCTGAGAACTTCGTACTTTTTCAACGAAACCTACGTATATGTGCAACAATACTAAGTTACTTCTGGAGTACATAATTTTGCAAAAAAAGTCCTGTCACAAGGTGCAATTTATAACACTGTGCGCCACTAGAACAAATAGTCCTGTCACGATCGCCACGTATTATGTTATACCCCAGCAGAACACATAGTTGTGTCACAGAAAAAGCTACGTATATCATTATTATTATAGGAATTGTGCATGTCCTATACAAGTCATAAACGTGCCTACTTTTCACAAGCGCCGCATTGTTACCCGCGTTACAGGATTTGACTGTGATGCAAGGCTGACGGATATGAAAATCAGACTATAAGAGTTTTCTAGCTGTTAAAAAGAAACGCAGTAAAAATGGAATAATACTGAATCCAGGACCTTTCTGTACCAGGCCCATTAAGTGTTTTGCCTATCTAGGCAAACAAATGGTTAAGTTGCAGAAAAGAAATTTATTACCATGTCTGAATTTTATAGCAGGCAGATGAAAACTGTAGCAGTTACAAATAACACAGTGGTGGATTAGGTTTTGCAACAACGTAAACACGTGGAAGTGCTTCCAAACATTCTCATACATGGAAGTTTCAAGAGACCTTGTGTTGTGGTTGGCAGGAGAGCCAACACCGTGTTACTAGAGGAGGCCGAAGGGCACGCGTTTTAGCTCACGCAGGCTGGCGTGAGTTCTGGAACAGGACAAGAAAATTGGAATTTTAGAAAAAACTGACGTAGCTGGTGGAATACTTAACTTTAATCCATTAATGGTGAACGTCGGTATTGACAGTACATGATTCACAATATCAATAGCAACTGAGAATGGCGCCTTACTAGGTCGTAGCAAATGACGTAGCTGAAGGCTATGCTAACTATCGTCTCGGCAAAATGAAAGCGTATTTTGTCAGTGAACCATCGCTAGCAAAGTCGGCTGTACAACTGGGGCGAGTGCTAGGAAGCCTCTCTAGACTTGCCGTGTGGCGGCGCTCGGTCTGCAATCAGTCATAGTGGCGACATGCGGGTCCGACGTATACTAACGGACCGCGGCCGATTTAAAGGCTACCACCTAGCAAGTGTGGTGTCTGTTGGTGACACCACGCCTTGGAGTTGTGTTTAATGGCATACCATATGGTAACACTGGCCTACAGGGGCTGGAGACTGTAGAACACTTTGAGTAGCGAAGGGCTGCAAAGTTTATGTAAGCACTTCCACGAAGAAGAGACATACTAAACTAAACTAAACTCCCTCCGAACAGGCCTTGGACGTCCATCGGTACCGAGCAACCACCGTGTCATCTTTAGCTCATAGGCATGACTGGATGCGGGTGTGAAGGAGCACGCCATTGTCCAGGCCATTGCCAGGTTTCGTGACCGGAGCTGCTACTTCCGAATAAAATAGCTCCGGAACCGGCCTCACAAGTGCTGAGTTCATCCTGTTTTCGAACAGAGCGCGGAAGACCGGATGGTCATCCAACAGCTAGCCAAGCGCGGCAAAGCTAAACTTAAGTGACATGACGGGAACCGGTGTTACCACTACGACAAGGCCGTTGGCCATGAAAAGATACATTTAGATGGATAATGTGTAGGAAGCCGCGGTCACCCTCTGTAAATTGAAATAAGCAGTTAGCAGTGTTATCTATCGATAATAAGCGATGTGCGGTATTTGTAGAACACGATAAAGCAGTCTGGCGAACATATACAGACCACAACATGAGGCATGGACTACGTCAAAGTGGAGAGGCTTGTTAGTTCTTTTATGTGGTTGAGGAGTACTACAGACAATGAATATCGTCGTATAAATTTCTTGATTGCGGCTGTTACAGAAACAATAAAGCCAGTGTATAGGGAACTTGCAGATTCCCTTGGTGTACGTTTATGTGTCTGAATGTAAAACCATAATGATAGGTTCGAGAGCAGTGAAATGGTACTGGAGTCTGTAGACTTTCTTAGTGCTTCCCAAATTTCATTATTATGACCACCGTGATTCATTACCTGCAGCGGCACTGTATTTGCGGCAGCCAGTTGCCTCCCTTGTGTGTGTATGTGTGTGTGTGTGTGTGTGTGTGTGTGTCGCCACTGCTTCTGTCAACGACGTCCTCCACGCGCGTATCTAAAGGCAGAAGCAGCAGAGGTACAGCTGATGTCTCCATTCCAACAGTGGCAGTGAATCGCTGTAAAGGTGGTGTGGTCGGTTCACTATGTCCCAGAGCTCTGTAGGCCTCGCACTGGCTCAGCGTCTCGTTTCTCATGGCAGGCTGCCCTGATGCGAGGTCGAACTGCAGACATCATACAATTCCAGATGGCGCACCAAATGTCACAGCTCTATAGTGGTAGTACTAACACACGAATATATTAGTGTAAAACAGACTATGTATTTATACTTTCAAGGGCTGTGCTTTCTCGGGCTTCGTTACTCCTTGTGGCACATATACTAAACTATTCTGTAGTTGCTGGTGTAGAAACGCTCCCACCGTCATCCACTTTGGTGCTGAGGGCCAACTACGTACGTATTAAGATCGTCGCGTAATCTTAGCCGCTATGTTAAAAGTTGACCTATATAGGAACATCTATTTCAATATAGAATCCTGATGTGCAGTACATCACTCTATAAAAAAACGGCTATAGCCTGTGGATGTATATATTTAGAAAGATTTTTTCCTAATACCGTGTCATTTGCGTCTGTTTAACTCTAACACAATATAAAGTATAGAGGATATCCAAAATGAAATCTACTTATCTCACATGGATTAACAGTATATTTGTGTGGAACAGAGGCAGTTTATGGTGTTCTTTCTTTAAGACCCACAGAATAACAGTATTTGTATCGTCAATATTTTGTTTAAAGTATTATCCACACCTTGCTTGCACATCAGAAACATCCCATTCTTGTTCGAGTACCAGTTCATGTGTATACTTTTGATAGCGTTATCCTCAATAGCTTCACTAAAAGGGGTAATTTCGTTATTAGGCTCAGCGTTGGTCTATTCAGTACACTGCGTGTTTCTCTTGTGAGCTGTGGGGGAACAATATGCACCATTTCCAGTCCATCAAATGTTGCTACAGTAAAAACACACATTGTGTTTAATATCATGGGGTGAATGTGTTCGCTAAGTGATGGTATGATATTATTTCCAGTTGAACGAGTGGAGTAAAGGGCTTCGCAGCAACAAACACATTTTTAAGAAATGTTTCGATATTCTGTTGCATGAGAGATTCCACCCACTCAGCACAAAGGGCGGTTACCCAATTTCTTCACGCAGAAGGGAATCATGCCTCACAAATTCACCACAGGATGAAAGAGCAGTACAGAGAGCAGTGTGTCATATGGTGCAAAACAATCAGATGGAGTCAGCTTTATGAGGTGGGATGTGGGAACATGTATGCAATGCTACAACGTGGGCAAGCACACAATATCGTCAACTGTGCCTCAATTCCGGTCGATCGTATTACCACCTCGTGGGGCACTGCTGCCGAAATTTCGATAAGCAGAGGGGCCGTTCATCATGTAATCCATGAGAAGCTTCCTTATGGCAAGGTTTGTGCAAACTTTCTGCCCAAGCATCTCCCAGAGAATCAAAAGACGGCAGGCTGCTAATCTGTCTGATCCATCTGTAGAGACAGGTGGAGAAATGAACGGTTCTCATTGCTCAGATTGAGGTACGTGATGAAACATAGTGTCACCAGATCGACCCTGCCTCCAATAGAATAAGTATAGGGTGGCGGCATGCAAGCTTCGCTTGTACAAAAAAAAAACCCGCTCTTGCTTGGAGAGCGAAAGATATATGCTGTGTCTCTTTTACGACGAAGGACATCTACTTTTCGATTTGGTGCAACAATTAATGCTGAGCAGTATTGAAGTATTTTGCTGAAACTCAAACAGGCTAACAAGAAGAAGTGCGGAGCAAGCTTTACACCTCACATGAACTTCTGAGCTTTGGCCTTCCTTTCACATGTGTCAACACCTCGCCGTTTGAAACGTCACGAAGTTCCAGGGTAACGTCAGAGGGCGCCACGCTTTTAAACCACTGCAAAGGAAGGTAGCAGGCACCTATTAGAGAAACTAAATTTTGGGTCGCCAGGAAAATGACGAAGTTTCAAAAAGTGATCCTATAATTCTTTTTCACTGTGTTTTTTACAGACTCTCTGTTCATAAGTGATACTAGACATGGCAATGTTAATGCGCAGTTGATAGTGGCTGATAAACTGATTAGGATGATTCTGATACTGTATGATGTATAGTAGCACTTCGTATCTGCTTCAAAATGACTTCACAGTAATAACTGGCCATTAGTGCGGTAAATCAACGATTAATTTCACAGCCTACAGTGGACAATGTTTCCTTTTAGCAAATATGTAGACTCTGTAGACCTGCACACAAATAAGGTCAGCACAATTTACATATACCTATTCTAAGGTTAATTTTATTCCTGTGGCAGACTGTATCCTTCCGTTATGAAACGAAGACTCCAACTGAACAAGATGGATGCCATGAGAGCTGTAATATTTTAGTTTGTTGACGGCAGTGTTGTGGTCCCCTAAATCAAATCCTTTGGCAAAGTCACAAAATATAGCATTGGGGACAGTGTTTCCCGTTTAACCCTTACAGGACACTATTTAAAATATGGTGTATGGCCTTTTCTGTAGAAAATGCTTTAGGACAATCATACTGAAAGACAGTTAAAAGCTCTGTGCAGGAAAAGAATGTTTAAGCATTCTTTCACATTCCAGTTTCAGATAAACTTTTTAACAATTGGCAAGTGACAGATGTGTCCAGTTTTGTAAACGTAATGGATTATTAAGTACGCAGGCACCAGGAACATTGCGGCGAGTAGGAAACATCTGCGACGCTCACGAATTTCATTCAGAACAGTATTTACTTGTGCGTGCATGTTATCTGATAAAATGTCCAGATATTTCTGACAGTTAATTGTCAGTAAACAACGGCTACCAACACAACATACGCCACCGATGTATTTCTATTGAATTATCTGCGCTTTTTTTGCGTGCTACCGGCCAAGAGCTAATAGACTGCTTCACGTGGAAGCTCATTTTTAATTAATATCATAAAATTTTAGATACTAAATGTAGTTTCTAATGTAAGTTAACAAACACTTCTGGCAACGAAAAACCTTGCTTCAAATTAACTGTCCCTTTCTACAGCGACCATTTTACGTGTGTTTACTTTTTCGCTTTCTTCGTGGGTCCAACTTTTCGTCTTTGGCTTCTCTTTCAGACATTAGGTTCTGCTTTACTAGCGGAACCACCACGTATTCGCAGTCACGTAATGGGTTTCTTGGAAGATGGCTGCCATGAACTATACCTCCAATGTTTGACATAACACCATATCTGACCTTAAATTTCAACAATTTTTTAGAAAAGTCTTTTGAAAGAAATGAGGCATTTCAGTCCAAGCACGAGGTCAAAATACCTCAATTTTGAAAAGTAGTTATACTTTAAAGATGTCTTATTACTAGTCATTAATTAGAGCATTCATAAAATCACGCCACTAATACTCGTAATACATTGATGATGATGTCCCATACTCCAAGGAGCGTAGCGGACGATGCAGGAGAGCCTCACCGGCGACTAGGCGCGGAGGTGGTTTGCCATTGTCTTCCTCCGACCGTAATGGGGATGAACGAAGATGACACAACAACACCCAGTCATCTAGAGGCAGGGAAAATCCCTGACCCCGCCGGGAATCGAACCTGGGACCCCTTACGCATGAAGCGAGAACGTTACCGCAAGAACCACGAGCTGCGAACCGTAATACATTACCTAGACCAATTTCAAATTTGTTTTTGTAATCCTCCGTTGGATACACGGCATAACCACATTGTGTTTCATTTTTATTCATTTTACTAGTGAATTTGGTTTCGTTGTGTTCGTGATCCCTGTTCTATGTCGGTACAGACAATATAATATAAAGACGATCTGAAAGCGAACAAAGTCGACGATTTCTTAAGGACTCCAAATGTAATATGAATGCACTGAATTATCCATATAATTACCCATGAGCATAAAATTAACAGTACATTAAATTAGATTTGATTCATCCGACACTTCGAAATTGTGGAGTATGCCTTGTCTGACACCTGGGAATCACGTCGCGAGCCACCAAAATAAAAGGAGGAGCAGTTTGAGATGTGAGCGGGCAGTTGTGCTAACAGTATGTTCACGGTATCGGAGGGTGTAGAGAGCGACGCTATGACAGTCCCAAATAGTCGTATATTCAAAATTTTTTGTATAGGTCATGCCTATTGTGATGGTGGAAACACTGAAGCGGGCAGATACCTCAGTGGATCTCACTTGTTTATGTATACAAGTCAAACAGTCTAACACTGGGCAAAGTCTAAAGTATTATATCCAGTCTAAACTATGATTTCACTTATAAAAAAATATGAGTGCAAGATAGATTCATCCACAGCAATACTGGATTAGGAGTTTTTACATTCTTCTTAATATTATTATTATTGCTTTTCAAATAAACGTATGCAACCGTTATGAACTGCTGGATCCACAGACTTAACTGGTAACTTGAAAGACAAAACTTATTTTTAAGATCAGGACTAATATATGCTGTGTTCATAACGGTAACACTAATCATATATACACATCGGTTAAACCGGCTCGTTCCACATCATTTAGACAAAAGAGTCGTTCAAGTAATCTATGAAACATATAACAAGCTATGTACCAGGTCAACCGCTTTTTGGAGGGTTTCGTGAGAACTTTCTTCTAAAACAATAATAGTGCTACGAGTCTACCGTCGCGGCGAGTGTGATGTTAGAGGGGTACTCACCCCTCTCAGAGGGTAGTTGGAACTCCAGTTGGGCTCGTGACCTGTTGTCGGAGCTCCGTTGTCCGAAGCGAACACTATGATGGAGTTGTTGAGCATCCCACGCTCTTCAAGGGCGGCCACAACGCGCCCCACCGACTCGTCCATTTTCCACAGCACACCTGGCGATGCAGTAAACTTTCAGTAAGAAATGCTTCTATTGGAAGTGACATGCCACCGTTTTCCATAAACCTGAGTAGCTACATACTCTTCCTAATACCAACCAATATCTAGTGTGTAATGTATACAAGAGTGTATCATGGCATATCTTATAGTCATAGCTATGCTAAAGCAGCAAGTCACATCAAACGTTAAAAAAAAAAAAAAAAAAAAAAAAAAAAAAAAAAAAAAAAACAAGAAATAACTTGCTAACAAAGCCCTTATATTTATACTACTCCAAAACTCATGTCATAGTAAATTCAACTCAAACCCAGCAGAAGCATTAAGCAAACGTTTTTCACTCTCTTTTGTCTTGATAACATTCAGTTACTAGTCCGCTTCCGTCATTACGTCTTGAATTTGCACTCCTTTTGAGTACAACAAATTTTGGACGCTTCCATTTGCAACTGTCACAAAATTAATTAAGTAACTTGCATAGTATGTAAGTGTATTATGTGGCTAGTTGTATGGAACATGGAAGTGGATCTTGCCTGCGACACACTTAACTCGCCATCAAACCTCTACATAAAACAGAATTTTGTTTCTTGTTTGAGGACAGGGCAGACACAATTTCGGTTACGAAAATAATGTAGACCACTGAGGCTCCAGCCATACGGGTACAGTTTCTTTAGTAAAATTATCACATACTTTACACTAATATCATTACATTTTATTCAAAGAACTAGTCATTTGGACAGAAAACGCGTGTGTGTATTCCCGAGGTCATCGGTCCGTAGACTTACACACTACTTAAACTAACTGAAACTAACTTATGCTAAGAACAACACACTCACACCCATGCCCGACGGAGCAAACGAATTTCGTGCGGAAGGGGCCGCCCAGTCAGTGACATGGCGCCTTTAACTGCGCGGCCGCTCCACGCGGCATTTGCACAGATGGAACAAAATTAAAGAACGGGCCATGCATTTGAATCACCACGTACTTTCGAAACATAGATTCTGAGAAAATATGTAACATAGATTCAACAGAATCAACACTAACTGGCCTTGATGGGTTTGTAAACGTGCTAAAATGTGACTGTCATGCACCCAACCATTGTTTCTCACTCAGAGCAACACTTCATTACCAGTAGCAACTGTTTGTATACCAAAGAGCAAACATTTAAACGGAGCAGCTGCCTACAGATTTTATAACTGTAGAGGGGAACTGTGTACTGGAGGCGGAATCAAGGAAGAAGATTCCATAAGAAATGAAACAATTCACTGAAAATCTAGGAGGATTTTATCAGATCCCTTAAAATGACAATAAGAATAAGGAGGCAGAGTGGGTGGTGGGGCATATCATGTGTCTACGTCTTTGTTTGTGTGTGTGTGTGTGTGTGTGTGTGTGTGTGTGTGGGTGGGTGGGTAGATGGATGTGTGGGTGGGTATGTGGGTGGTACTGTGCATGTAATACTCTTTAATGTTTTATTTTTATTGTACTCTATGAATTAGGTTGAATATTGGTCTTCTGCTATTCCCCTTTCTGTCATTAAAAATATTTTCATTTTTATTTATGGTCTTCTGTTGAAACAGTCATTCTGTAGAGTGAGAATTCCATTTGTTTTGCAAAACTGTTTAGAGAAGATATCTCAATGGTGCGAAAAATTGCAATTGACCCTAAATACTGAAAAGAGTGAGATCATTCACATAAGTGCTGAAAAGAATCCGTTACTCTTCGGTTACACGACAAATCAGTCCAATCTAAACGCCGTAAAATCAACTGAATACGTAGTAATTACAATTACGAACAATTTAAACTGGAAAGAATACATATAAATTGTTGGGGGCGATGGGAGGGGGGGAGGCAAACAAACGATTGAATTTTATTGGCAAAACAATTATAAAATGTAAGGAACCTAATACAGAGACTGCCTACACTATGCTTATCTGTCCTTTTTTGGAGTACTGCGGCGCTGTCGGGAATCCTTACCAGGCAGCAGTAACGTACTACATCAATAAGGTTCAAGCAAGAGCAGCATGTTTTGTATTATCGCGAAATACGGGAGAGAGTGTCACGGATATGCAAGAGGATTTGGTATGACACCATTAAAGCAAAGCCATTTCTCGTTGCAGCGGAATCTTCTCATGACATTCCAGTCAGCACCTTTCTCTCCGAATGAAAACATATTTCGTTGATGCCGATCAACATAGTGAGGAACAATCATAATAAAATAAGGGAAATCTGAGCTCGCGCGGGAAGCTATAAGTGTTCTTTTTTTTTTTCGCGCGCTGTCCAGTAGTGGAATGATATAGAATTATTGTGAAGGTGGTTCGACGAACGCACTGCCGCGAACTTAAGTGTGCTTTCCAGAGTGTCCATGTAGATACAGATGTAGATGAAGATATTATGGCACAAGAATGCCATGTCTATATCCCATCATGATGGTGGTTTTCTTTTACTATATTTTCTGAAACTCGAGTGCATTCAGCCATTATTCAATGTCCCTATTTGCTCTTTATACTTGTTATTGAAATTTCTCACTGTCATCCTCATACATTTAGAGTTGCAACGGTTACATGTTAATACATGTAACATAAATAAAAAAATTACACACACACACACATACACACACACACACACGCACACACTGAGGACCCAACCACCCACTCTCCCCCGATCAGCAATCCAATACACGACTCCACACTACCACTCTACTACTCCAATAACCCTAGAGTCAGCTCTAAGGCATGTGATCAGTGTGCAGTGTGCTACAGTATAAACTAGGTGCAAAGAATTGCTTATTGAAAGAAACCTCTACTATGCGAATTTAGCAAATACAGAACAGGTAATGGGTGAATGAATAGGATATGCAATGAATATCAGAACAAACTCATCTATGTAGCTGAAAAAAATAAATGGCTGGACTTGCTACAAATCTCATATATACACTCCTGGAAATTGAAATAAGACCACCGTGAATTAATTGTCCCAGGAAGGGGAAACTTTATTGACACATTCCTGGGGTCAGACACATCACATGATCACACTGACAGAACCACAGGCACATAGACACAGGAAACAGAGCATGCACAATGTCGGCACTAGTACAGTGTATATCCACCGTTCGCAGCAATGCAGGCTGCTATTCTCCCATGGGGACGATCGTAGTGATGCTGGATGTAGTCCTGTGGAACGGCTTGCCATGCCATTTCCACCTGGCGCCTCAGTTGGACCAGCGTTCGTGCTGGACGTGCAGACTGCGTGAGACGACGCTTCATCCAGTCCCAAACATGCTCAATGGGGGACAGATCCGGAGATCTTGCTGGCCAGGGTAGTTGACTTACACCTTCTAGAGCACGTTGGGTGGCACGGGATACATGCGGACGTGCATTGTCCTGTTGGAACAGCAAGTTCCCTTGCCGGTCTAGGAATGGTAGAACGATGGGTTCGATGACGGTTTGGATGTACCGTGCACTATTCAGTGTCCCCTCGACGATCACCAGTGGTGTACGGCCAGTGTAGGAGATCGCTCCCCACACCATGATGCCTGGTGTTGGCCCTGTGTGCCTCGGTCGTATGCAGTCCTGATTGTGGCGCTCACCTGCACGGCGCCAAACACGCATACGACCATCATTGGCACCAAGGCAGAAGCGACTCTCATCGCTGAAGACGACACGTCTCCATTCGTCCCTCCATTCACGCCTGTCGCGACACCGCTGGAGGCGGGCTGCACGATGTTGGGGCGTGAGCGGAAGACGGCCTAACGTTGTGCGGGACCGTAGCCCAGCTTCATGGAGACGGTTGCGAATGGTCCTCGCTGATACCCCAGGAGCAACAGTGTCCCTAATTTGCGGGGAAGTGGCGGTGCGGTCCTCTACGGCACTGCGTAGGATCCTACGGTCTTGGCGTGCATCCGTGCGTCGCTGCGGTCCGGTCCCAGGTCGACGGGCACGTGCACCTTCCGCCGACCACTGGCGACAACATCGATGTACTGTGGAGACCTCACGCCCCACGTGTTGAGCAATTCGGCGGTACGTCCACCCGGCCTCCCGCATGCCCACTATACGCCCTCGCTCAAAGTCCGTCAACTGCACATACGGTTCACGTCCACGCTGTCGCGACATGCTACCAGTGTTAAAGACTGCGATGGAGCTCCGTATGCCACGGCAAACTGGCTGACACTGACGGCGGCGGTGCACAAATGCTGCGCAGCTAGCGCCATTCGACGGTCAACACCGCGGTTCCTGGTGTGTCCGCTGTGCCGTGCGTGTGATCATTGCTTGTACAGCCCTCTCGCAGTGTCCGGAGCAAGTATGGTGGGTCTGGCACACAGGTGTCAATGTGTTCTTTTTTCCATTTCCAGGAGTGTATATACATGTAAGAGACCAGGGAACACACATAGCATCGACAGGCCTTACATGTGTGGTACACACAAATAAATTAAGTTTCTAAAGATCTGATTTCTATAAAATAAAATACAACTGAAGTTAGCATCTGTGAAAAATATCTGCAAATATTAACAGTATTGTTACTGCCAGTCTTCCACGTCCACTGTAGGCCTACAACACATTTAAGAAAGTCCTTATCCATCACCAAGGACGAGAAATAATTTGAAATTTAACAAAAACTATACATTTTATTCCAAAATACATTAATGTAAAGAAAAGTAATGACTGTCAAGTGGCACAAAAAGTTAAGTTAACAGCATAGAAGTCAAGGTTACATAACGAAATTAAGTATCAGTATACAAAAATTCTTGAAGTAAACTAGAAACTGTAGAGTTTGTACAATCAGATAACAATTTACTGGAACAACATTGTGGTCTCATGGCGCAAGACATATAAAGCAGAAGAGATGGCTACAATAATTTCAACAGAACAGCAAAATACACAAAAGACGAAAATAACTGCAGTCATGAGAAAACAACTACAGGAGAACACTCGCACGCGCACACACACACACACACACACACACACACACACACATAAGCACGCACGTACACTGGCCAATATACAGATTTAACCACATAATCATAAATCTCACAGACATATAACTAACTGGATTAGGAACAAGTTTCATAAGAAAACACTTTAAATACAACATTAACCAGAGTGGACTAACAAATGGATCATTAGGGATATACAATAGAAACAGAATATATTCCATCAAGAGACAAAAATATGTAACAATGACATAAATGCTGAACTAGTCAGAGAATTAATGCCAAAGAAAGTAAATAACTTCATCAGAAATAAGGATTCACATAGAAACATAGAAAAGACACCAATGGAATACTAAAAATTAAGTCAACAAAGAAAAAAACCTCAGGAAATGGGGCAATAGCTGCAAAAGCCTAAAAAGACACTGTAGTGCTAGTGGATGAACAGGAATACATGAATAAAGGAAATACCTGTAACAGAAAAATAATATCGAAAAACTAAAATCTTATCCAAACAACAATTTTAAATAAAACTGAAAAACTCATTAAAAATGCGAAAACCACAAAAATAAAAGAAAAAATTACTACAAACATACCCAGCAGCACCAGTGCTCAGACAGCAGCCCAGAATACATAAAGAAAATACTCCGACAAGATAAGTTACTAATTGCCCTACCTATATCATTGCAAAGTTTGCATGAAAGAGCTCCACTAAAAATTCTAAACCATTGAACAAAAGAAATGTATAATAGTCCTTAGAATCAATCCAAATAATAGAAGGTACACACACCCTGCCAATGGGCAAACCGATATCATTAATAATTGTGAAAAACACACACACTTCAATCCCCTTGATGGCATAAGTAACTTTGCAAAAGAATGTCTGACAGGAAAATCAGAAATTCCTAACATCACTGTAGACAAACGTATACGGATCATAAAAGTGATCATCAAGTAAAACTGTCTTCGTTGAAATATTTCAAAAGCCAAGATCGCTTAAATAATGTTTACTGCACAACCGGTTTCAGCACACTAAGAGTACCATCATCGGATCTGAATGTTTCGTTGTGTCCAAATGGTTTATAAATGTTGATCTACATTCAGATCCGATGATGGCACCATCAGTTTGTTAAAACCAGTTATCCAGTAAACAGTATTTAAGCGATCTGGGCTTTTTGACTATTTCTACAACAGTGTGAACGCCCTACTATGCACTACGTGTCCACTGCAGAACTATTTACATTTAAAGTCATTCTATTTGCAAAATTAACACCTGCCATTCGGAAGTCCGGCCTCATTCATACTAGCAAACAACTTAATTATTTTGATACGCTTCACAGTTGAAGCAGAAGAACATATAATCAGTTTACGCAGAAAGATATATAATATACACTGCATTGTTCACTTCACTGTCAGAACAGAAGGAGAAGAGGCAGTACACTACCTTGACCTCAAAATCACAAAATCTATCCACAGACACAGTCTCAACATTTCCAGAAAGGAAACAGCTACAGACATGATAATTCACTACAAATGGAACAACACACAGTCTTAAAAAAAGAGAAAAATGCTATCAGGTGTATCATTCACGGAGTGTGCAGAATACCTCTTAGAAGAACCTGGGTGAACTGAACATCATCATCGATGCAGGACTAAACAGTGGATACAGCAGCAACAAAGTACACAAATTGTATGATATGATTAAAAGGAAAATATAAACAGAAAATAAGGAAACGGTAAATAGTCGAAATACACGAAGGGGTATAGGTTAAAAATAGGAAAAAACTGATTAAGAAATTTTCGAAACATTTACAAACAACTTTTCTCATTCGTGTATCACATGCACATCTATATACCATATGTATTTAAAAAATTTAGTCTATGTCAGTCAGAATGTACATTAGAATGTCGTGCAAAAATTTGAAGTTAACTGGTCAAAATCTTCGAGCATTTTGCTAACATCGTTTCCCCTTTACATATTATATATACATTTATGTAATCTATGTTCCAAATATAGTTAAGAAATATGTAGCCTGTGTCCATACAAATGTATATTAGGGTCCCATGTAACACTTTGAACGAAATTGGTCATGAACCTTTCGAGATCTTTATATATATATATATATATATATATATATAATATGCCTGCTGAAAAGAACACAAGAGCAGCTGGAACGCCAAATTGGTGATTATCAAGCAGGCTTCCGCCCCGGTCGCTCATGCATAGAACAAATATTTAATTTAAAGACAATATTAAAACACAAAGCAATTAGAAATGCCCCCATAATTTGTACATTTGAAGATTTTAAGAAAGCCTATGACTCAATTGACCGGCAATCTTTGTTTAACATTTTAGAGGAACTTGCACTTGACTCCAAAACACTAAGGCTTATCAAAGAATCACTGACAGACACTGTATCTAAAGTTAAATTCAGGGCAGAAATCTCTGAACCTTTTCTCATAAAAAATGGAGTACGTCAAGGTGATGGGCTATCTCCACTTCTGTTTAATATAGTCCTGGATAAAGTCATTAAGGAATGGGAAAAAGAATTAAAAAATCAATCCTACTGGAAACCAATCCATCTTGGTAGAACCAAAGACAACGTGGAGGTATCTTGTTTAGCATTCGTGGACGGCATGGCCATACTTGCAGATGATGAAGAAATCGCCACCAAACAAATAGAGATCCTTAAGGAATGCGCGGATAAAGTAGGTTTACAAATTTCGTTTCAAAAGACAGAATTTTTCTGTACGAAATTCCATATACACAGTTTGAACACAAAATATGGAAAAATAAATAGAGTAAAACATTTTAAATACCTAGGTGAAATTTTGGAGCCAACCGGAGGAGAGAAAGTTGCACAGAAGATCAGACAACAGAAAATGAAGAGAGCATATGGTATGACACATGAAATATACAATAAAAAATGCATCTCCTCGAACACAAAAATCAGACACTACTGCGCAGTAATTAAGCCAGCAGCACTATATGCTAGTGAAACGCTCACACTCCACACAAAATGTGACTTAGAAAAAATACTAAAAGAAGAACGCAAAATTATGAGAAAGATTTTAGGTTCAAAATTAACAGAAGAAGGATACCGGATACAATCAAGAAGAACCACAGAAACTATATCAAACCTGGCAGCAGACATAAGAAGGCGAATATTAAAATTTTATGGACATGTCACTAGACTTCCCCCCACACGACTCACCAACAGAATTCTCACTTACATAGAAAAAGTCAAATCAACAACACCATGGATTAGCCAAGTAAAATTAGATTTACAAAAAGCAAATATTGAACTTAAAGATGTCAAAGATAGAAAAACTTTTAGAAATAAGGTGGAAAAGTGGATGTATTGTCGGAGAAGGAAGCACTAAAGAGACCAGGAACAAAATGGACAGAACAAAGAAAAAGAAAACATGGAGAACGAATGAAAGAAGTATGGAAGAAACGACGTCAGAAAGCTTTGCGTGATCCTTCTGGGTCCATTCGCGATAAGTAAGTAAGTAAGTATATATATAATATAATTATCAGAATATTTTATAAAATCTTGAAGTAATTTCATTAATAACTTGTGGAGATATTTATTAATAACCTTTTCCACTTACAAACTGTTAATGAAGCAATTTAGTCCCTTTATTCCCCAAACCAATAAACCTTTCCCATTTATATAGTGCATATACACCATATATATTTAAAAATTTGTAGTCCACATCTGTCCAAATGTTTGTTAGAGTATAATATAAAAATCTGAGGTAAATGATTCGACAACGTTTCGAGAGTTTTGATAACAACTTCAAACTACAACTTGTCTTTGTATAGTACTTTAGATTAGATAGGATAATTACCACAATGTTTTATAAACAGTCTGAAATTTAACATGACCCTTCATTACATACAACATTCTACTTTCCACCGGTGTGCTAATGTCATAGTCCCACTGCGTTTTTTTTTTTTTTCGCTTTGCAGGTAACATTTGGTTGACTTTATTGGAATTTTCCAGAACAATGAGTGACATTCGATATTTTCGTACCACTAATCACACTGCTATGGGGTCCACGTCACAAAAAGTGTTACTAATCTGTCTATAGACCCCAAAAACCTTGGAATCGACACTAACACTGTTTATTTTAAATTATTTTTACATGTCATTGTCACCACTTCTGTCAGTTGGTACCTGTATACAGTCAAATTATTCTTTCTCTGGAGATAGTATGTGATTTATATAGACAATTTGTTTCAAATTCTTTCAGGTGTTGAAAGGTTTTGCTTAAATATTATCATTCTCCTAGACAAATGCCCAGGGATAGTGAAGACAGGTCCTTCTTACACCTACAGTAATTATCTTAAGTTATACATATAGCAACTGGGTTGTAATTGTCCCAAGTATTCCAAATTTAGATATACAGAGTGGGAAAAATAAAACTAGTCTGAATGAGGTTTACAATAACAACGACACATGACTATCGCCTGTTAATGAACAACATGGAGATTGCTGTAAATTGGCCACGTTTGATGTCAATTCGGTGTTGTGCCCAATAGATTTCTCAGAGTCGTATGATACAACCTAAGCCTCGAATTTGACCCACAAATAAAAATCACGGGGAGACAGATCAGGCGACTGATGTGGCAGGAAATTGCACTGCCTCCACTGACTGTTCATTATACACCAAACTCCTTGGGAAATCGTGACATTGTTGTAAAGGTGGTGTGTGCCGTTGTTCATCTTGCTGAAATTATCCATACAGTCATCTTCTGTGAGTTATCAGAATCAGTTTGGTGAAAGAATGGAGTTACTATGTGGGTACCAGACACAGTGCACGAAACATCAGTCTAGAGGTTACTGAGTTGAGTCTTCAGGGTACTGATGGCGATATTCTGAAGCACAATGATGCATTTTCTGTGAGTTCACATATCGTGACGGGCTGAACAATGCTTAATCTGAAGGAATAAGTAACTGTGGAGTCAAAAGAACTGGTTCCATTTCTGTCAGAAAGAGATATATGTATTGAAATTATGGTTTCTCATGCATAGTTGTCCTGTTCAGTACATGTGTCAGTTGCAAGACAGTCTCATAAATACTTTTCCAGGACAACTATCGATTGTATATACTACTAAATAAATGTGGAACTCCCAGATGCGATCGTCAGACGTCAGTGTTACTTAGTAGATGTACACACCATCGGAGGATACGTAAACGATTACGTATATGATGAGTAAATTGAAACCGAGTGAGGTGGCGCAGTGGTTATCACACTGGACTCGCATTTGGGAGGACGACGGTTCAATCCCACGCCCGGCCATCCAGATTTAGATTTTCTGTGAAATACCTAAATCGCTCCAGGCAAATGCTGGGATGGTTCCTCTGAAAGGCCACGGCCAACTTCCTTCCCTGTCCTTCCCTAATCCAATGAGACCGATGACCTCGCTGTTTGGTCTCTTCCCCCAAACAACCCAACCCTACGAACAACAACAACAGTAAATTGGAAGGACGCCAGAGTGAAGTACTCTTGTTCATGTTTAGTGTTGTTTCGAAATGTGGTGGGGTATATAAGAGGCGTGAATGGCGTCCGATGATTGTCAATCTCTGTCAAGGATGTAGAGATGCCATGGAATCGTGTGAGACAGCGTTACCAGCGCGTGAGAGAGTTTGAAAGCAACCTCATAACAGCTTTCCATTTGTTCAATTGCTCGAATTGCGCAGTGTCCATGCAATTCAGATATTCGGATGTGCAAATGGCCAAATGTGAATAAGTAAAGCATTTCCTGAAACGCTCTGTATCATTCTTCATTGGAACAGAAAAAGAAATTAGCAGTACTTGTACAACCTACCGTCCACCATGCACCATAGTTTGGCTTGAGGAATACATAAGTTGATATAAATGTATATTACTGTGCCGGCGTAAGCTTTCGCCAGCACACCAGGCGGCAAAGAGGTTGTGAGAAGATCGATAGTAGGCGCAAGCAAGGCGCCTGTCAGGAGAGAGGCCAAAGACTCGCAGGCAACGTGCCGCCAACGCACTCTCGACCGCCAGTATTTAGATCGCAGCCTCGGACCAGAGGGTCCAGTCGGTCATCCAGTGAGTCAACAAGTCGAGTCGTGAGTCGCAGCCCAATGGGAGTCGCAGACGCAGTTAGCTCAGCGTCTAACTCATTCAGTACCTAGCGACCAGAGCAGCGTACATAGCGGGACTGTGTGCTTCACCAGATGTGAAGCTAATGTGGACTATTACGGAACAGCCTGTACCACGACAACTAGCTTAAGTAGCTGTTAATATATGCCTACAGTTGTAGAAAGAAGATACTGCCCACTAACAATATCTTCTCCTGGTTTCCCCTGCCTACAGTGAGAACGAGACGACACAAAAATTACCTCCTAATGGCGGCTTGCCGTTAACACCACAACTCAAGTGGCTGCATTTGGCACTGTGGCCTGACTGGAAAGCATGGGCTGCTCATCAATGGCGTTGCATTGTGTTCAGAGTTGAATCACAATTCTGCAACACCCTGAATGATCATCGTGTCGGCGAGTACAGCGGCGACCTTCAGTCTTTCACCATTTTGGGGAGAGAGGTTGGTGTTGCTCCTGACGTCATGGTATTAGGATCCACGAGGTATTAGTTGAGGTTAATGCTGTTAGTATCTAATGGAACTCTGACGCTGCAACGTTACATTATGGACATCATTGCTCTCACGTGGTAGTATCGTGATGCTGGTTTCCAACAGGATAATACACGTCCACACATTTCACATGTCTCTAAGAAAACCTGTGGGCCCGATGTTGAAGTAGTCCTGTGGCTAACAGAATTTCCAGAACGTGTGTACCACCGGCTCAGACGTCAACTCCGTCTTTGTGTCCAGGATACCAAGGATTAGCTGCGGGGGAGGATGCAACCACTTCATCAGACGTTTCCCAATCAAATTAGTGGACACATGCACGTCGGAGGGGATTCAACTTCACACTGATAACTGGGCTACCATTGCCAAGTCTATTGGTAAATGTGAGTGGATTCTGTAGTCACCGAAAGATCACGTAAACCCCCAAACCGTGAGGTTTCATTTTTTTCAGGTCTCCCATGCTGGTTGCTTCGCACTTTTGGTGAGGCAGTGTATATAATTGTACTTACAAGAGATGTTTTAATTTTAAAAAACGGTAACTCTCGTAATACATTGAGTAATGAAAATCCGATTACGATTATTTCGTTATCCCCTGAACGAACGGAATCATTCGAAGTATTACACAATAGCATCTTAATAATTTTTCTACAAATTTTTATTTTAGCACTTTTTAATCCCTTCCACCAACTTTCAACGCGATTTCTTCAATATACGTAGTATGAACGCGATGTGCATGGTAGCTGACGCGGCACTTCCTCGGGGTTGCCATTACATTTGGATACACTGAACTGTCCGTAAAACTGGCTATCACAGTGACTTAAAAATACATGAATCGTAATTAGATTCATACGATACTTTGACGTTCTGAGGAATGGCTTCTTTGACGCTATGGAAATGACGTCATAATTCCACGAGAATAAAGGAAAAAGAAGACGAGAATAAAAGAAAAAAAAGCGAAGGGGATTAGGATTTACGTCCCGTCGACATCATGGTCATTAGAAATAGAGCACAAACTCGGAATTTCTGAATGTTAATGAAGGAAATCTGCAGTGCCCGCTGAAAAGACTTGTTCCGGAATTTGCATGCAGAGAGTTAGAGAAACTACGGAAAGTTTCAATTTTGGCCACCACCTGTAAATCTGGGGCTGTGAGTCTAAGAAAGACGTATAGAAATGTCTTCATACGTAATGGATTAGGAACGGTACGCGGACAAAATGGTCAGACAAGTGAGAAAGGCATAATGATGTTATTACACTACTAGCCATTGAAACTGCTACACCAAGAAGAAATGCAGATGATAAACGGGTATTCATTGGACACATATTATACTAGAACTGACATGGGACTACATTTTCACGCAATTGGGGTGCTTAGATCCTAAGAAATCAGTACCCAGAACAACCACCTCTGGCCGTAATAACGGCCTTGATACGCCTGGGCATTTAGTGAAACAGAGCTTGGATGGCGTGTACAGGTACTGCTGCCCATACAGCTGCAACACGATACCACAGTTAATCAAGAGTAGTGACTGGCGTATTGTAACGAGCCAGCTGCTCAGCCACCATTGACCAGACGTTTTCAATTGGTGAGAGATCTAGGGAATGTGCTGGCCAAGGCAGCAGTCGAACATTTTCTGTGTTCAGAAAGGCCCGTTAAGGAACTGCAACGTGCGGTCTTGCGTTATCCTGCTGAAATGCAAGGTTTCGCTGGGATCGAATGAAGGGTAGAGCCACGGGTCGTAACACATCTGAAATGTAACGTCCACTGTTCAAAGTGCCATCAGTGCGAACAAGAGGTGACTGAGACGTGTAACCAATGGCACCCCACACCATCACGGCGGGTGATACGCTGGTATGGCGATGACGAATTCACGCTTCCAATGTGCGTTCACCGCGATGTCGCCAAATACGGATGCGACCATCATGATGCTGTAAACAGAACCTGGATTCCGAAAACATGAAGTTTTGCCATTCGTGCACCCAGGTTCGTCGTCAAGTACACCATCGCAGGCGCTCCTGTCTGTGATGCAGCGTCAAGGGTAACCGCAGCCATGGCCTCCGAACTGATAGTCCATGCTGCAGCAACCGTTGTCGAACTGATCGTGCAGATGGTTGTTGTCTTGCAAACGTCCCCATCTGTTGACTCAGGGATCGAGACGTGGCTGCAAGATCCGTTACAGCCATGCGGATAAGATACCTGTCATCTGGACTGCTTGTGATACGAGGCAGTTGGGATCCAGCACGGCGTTCCGTATTACCCTCCCGAAACCACCGATTCCATATTGTGCCAACAGTCACTGGATCCCGACCAAAGCGAGCAGCAATGTCGCGATACGTTAAACCGCAATCGCGATAGGCTACAATCCGACCTTTATCAAAGTCGGAAACGTGATGGTAGGCATTTCTCCTCTTTACACGAGGCATTACGACGACATTTCACCAGGCAACGCCGGTCAATTGCTGTTTGTGTATGAGAAAGCGGTTGGAAACCTTCCTCAGGTCAGCACGTTGTAGGTGTAGCCACCAGCGTTAGCCTTGTGAGAATGCTCTGAAAAGGTAATCATTGGCATATCACAGCATCTTCTTCCTGTCGGTTAAATTTCTCGTCTGTAGCACGTCATCTTCGTGGTGTAGCAATTTTAATGGCCTGTAGTGTATTGACCGCCGATTGTTGAGTATGCGCACCAGAGACATCGACTAGATGCTGCATCCGTAAAACGACGTGTTCAACAGATGTTCGGAGCAGGTTGGGTGTAATCTGGGCAACAGGTTCCTGAATATTGGCCTTCGGATCAGGTGGAGGCCAAACGTGTTCCTAGTAAACGCTTTCTTTTAGATATATCCAAGGGGCAAGTGTCTAATGGATTCAAATACGGTGACCCTGCAGGACATGCATCTGGCAACCTCTGGAGATGACACTTTCGTCGAAGGTTGCACTAACCACATCTTTCACTGGGCGAGCAACATGAGATGTTAACCCATTTTGCATGAAAACAGTGGTTTCCACACAGTTGCACTCTTCCACATCAAGATTGACATGTACAAGATGTCCAGTCCTTAAGGGTCTTCGGAAAGGCTCAAAATCATGAAAAGTTCAATTTTTACTTTTTTGCGTTTTCTGTATCTGCAGACTATTACCCTTTAATAGATAGATAATTTATTCAATTTCGAAGACTACAACTATTTTTAATTTTTTTTTTGAAATGTGTTCTACATGGGCGTGACCCACTGTGGTGCTGTTAAACTGCTGTCAAGTGGTGTTATTATTAACGTCCGTGTTCATCAGGTACATTTTAGTGATGTGAGATAAAGTATGTGTTGTGGCTAACCTGTGATGGTTCAATATATATCGCTGGTGTCATTGTCGATTGTTTCATGTTTATTTACTCTGTCGTTATCTCGAAAATATTCGTAATTAATTCTGTTTCTTGAGTCTCTGTTTTGTTGAAGTATAATACTGAGTAAAAGTAAAGTTATTAGAAATCCTCTGAAGGCTTTTAAGAAAAGGAGAATTGTTGGAAAGCCAAAGGTATGTGTTATTACTGTTAATAATAACATTCTAACATGGTACGAGCGATGCTTGCTTTAGACAAGGATGCCTTCGGGCTGCAGACAGGGCTGTAAAGAGTCTAGAAATACAAGCAAGAGTAAACAGGAGGAGGAACAAGAGGAAGCTGGAGGAGGAGTTTGCAGATGATGAAGATAATCCATCCTACGGACCTGGACTGCACTAAAAAGTTAATCCAATCTTTGTCGCTCGATTCCCAAAACTTTTATTTTCTCATACTAATTACATGTTTTCTAAGGATCTTCCAAACATATTTGTTTCAAACTTTCAGTAAATGTTACACAGTACCTTCTGCATAATTTAACACAGCCTTTTTCCAAAAAACTGTATATTTTTGAATATATAAATAAAAAATTGCAAAAAAATGTTGTGAATTTTCATTACAATTGAAAAAAAATCATCTTTAATAACTGAACTAAAATTTTGTAAAATCCCTGTGTTAAGTTGTAGCCCATATTCCAATAAATAATCTGTAAAAAGTTCAACTTCCTACCTCAAATACTTTGTGAGGAAAGATGTAATTTATAAGCGTTATGTTAACATTGCAAGTATAGGGCGTTCCGGAGCCCCTTAAATATAGACTGCACACCGACAAGCGCAGCCCGGCGGAACAGCACCAAAAATAAACTGACCCGCGCGCCAGTGTTAAGAGCGGATAGCGCCACACCACATGAAGTCAGAGTTCAGCGTCCCCGGTCAAAGCTGACTTAACCAGCCGCCCACCGTCGGTCTCCCCGAGTTCGGTCGCAGACTTCGAGAGTGTCAGTATTAATAGTAAGACGATACTTAGCCTGCGTTCTACGAGTAGTAATAGAGAGTAATGTAACTGCATATAGGAGGTATATTAAGCACAGGAAGCCCCCCCATAACCAGAACTTATATTTCCATTCTTTTTAGAAACAAAGAGTTATATTAACTTTAATGTGTCTTTTACAGATGATTTTGGTTTCCTGTCACCGGTCATCGCAACATCTCTCCTTCCTTCTTCCTTGTTTGTGCCGTCCTGATACCCACTGTAGCCGACACAACACAAGAAAGAACAATAACATGCAGACGCTACGGTGAACCTGACAGGCTGTCAGAGTGTACTCTCTTTAAAAACAAAGGACCGAAAATAAAGTTCTTGTGAAGCCACACCACACAGTAGCTTCGTGCATAACACGCGATTTAACCCCAGATTCTTCAGTTTCGTGTATTCACTGTAAACTGTAGTGTAAAATGTCACTCCACAGAATACTGCCTGGTCACATCTTCGATCCGTGCCAGAAACCTAAGAACAAACTCAGAATGTTGCTGCGGGTCATGACGTTTAACCTGCTGCACAATTTGGATTTTTGTACATGTACATGCTGCATGCTCAGTTACAGCAACAGCAATCTCATCAATAAGTTCCACCTGGGTACAATGCCTTCCTCTTTCACGTACCATAGCAAGCTCACCCGTGTTTTCGACTTCCATTATCGTCTTGTTTAAACCATTTAACACATCGGTCCTCGCCCTAGACATTTCAGTCGTCGATACCCTCTCAATGCAGCACTGTAATTTCTGCCGTTAGCATCAGTTTCACTAAAAGCGCACGGTCTCTCTGCTCGATAGCTACAGGTAGTGTTCACTCACCTTATGGCTTGTAGTCTACATCTACATCTACATGGATACTCTGCAAATCACATTCAAGTGCCTAGCAGAGGGTTCATCGAACCATCTTCACAATTCTCTATTTTTAGTCTCGTATAGAGCGCCGAAGGAACCAACACCTTTATCTTTTCCTACAAGCTCTGATTTCCATTATTTTATCGTGGTGATCGTTTCTTCCTATGTAGGTCGGTGTCAACAAAATATTTTCGCATTCGGAGGAGAAAGTTGGTGATTCGAATTTCCTGAGAAGATTCCGTCGCAACGGAAAACACCTTTCTTTTAATGATGTCCAGCACAGATCCTGTACCATTTCTGTGACACTCTCTCCCATATTTCGCTATAATACAAAACGTGCTGCCCTTCTCTGAAATTTGTCGATGTACTCCGTCTGTCCTGTCTGGCAAGGATCCCACACCACGCAGCAGTATTCTAAAACAGGACGGACAAGCGTAGTGTAGGCAGTCTCCTTAGTAGATCTGTTACATTTTCTAAGTGTCTTGCCAATAAAACGCAGTCTTTGTTTAGCCTTCCCCACAACATTTTGTACGTGTTCCTTCCAATTTAAGTTGTCCGTAATTGTAATAACTAGATATTTTGTTGAATTTATGGCTTTTAGATTTGATTGGTTTATCGTGCAAGCGAAGTTTAACGAATTCCTATTAGCACGGATGTGGATGACCTCACACTTTTCGTTATTTAGTGTCAACTGCCAATTTTCGCACCATTCAGATACCTTTTCTAAATCCTTTTGCAATTTGGTTTGATCTTCTGATGACTTTATTAGTTAATAAACGACAGCATCATCTGTAAACAACTTAAGACGGCTGCTCTGATTGTCTCCCAAATCGTTTATACAGTTAACGGACAGCAAAGGGCCTATAACACTACCTTGGGGAACGCCAGAATTCACTTCTGTTTTACTCGATAACTTCGGTCAATTACTACGAATTGTGACCTCTCTGACAGGAAATCACAAATCCAGTCACATAACTGCGTCGATATTCCATAAGCACGCAATTTCACTACGAGCTGCTTGTGTGGTACAGTGTCAAAATCCTTCCAGAAATCCAGAAATACGGAATCGATCTGAAATCCCTTGTCAATAGCGCTCAACATTTCATGTGAATAAAGAGCTAGTTGTGTTTCACAGGAACTATGTTTTCTGAACCTGGAGAGTGCTGAGTAAGGGGAAGTGAGGCCAACACGCTAAGTTACACTGCAATACTCTGCGGGAGTAATAACAAAAAACTACCACCGAGTGTAAAAAACGTCCACCTGCTCCATATAAATAGTGGAGTGCAGGCAGCAACAGACAGAAGCCATTAGGAAGCAGTTCAGATCTGAGGACGGACGTGGTTCGTGTCCGAATGTTCAATATTTGTAGGTGACGATCCCAGAAGTATGTTCCAGCTCGCAGGAGTCATCCGTTCGCCGCCAGATGTCAACTTCAGCTCTGGAGGTCGGCCCGAGTTCGGTCGGCACCATGGCTGGCTAACTACAGCGATAACTTCCAGCAGGACCGGCCGCAGTGCAATCTTGGTCACAGGTGCCGCCGGGGACTGACGCCGGGACTTCACGACAACCAGGTCCCACGGTGCGTGGTCCGTCCATGGCTGGACCTCGCGGACATTGCGACTGACGTCGGCAGCTGACCTCACGCACTGGGGCGCCGAGTGGCGACGAGTTCATCTCAACCACAGGGCATCCTGGCTTCAGCGGAGCACTGGTGGCCTGAGGCTCCCGAGTGCGATCAGCGGCGCGCGTTGTCGGAGAATCTACACACTAGCAGCCAGGCGGAGGGATCCGCAGGGCTGGGCATCGACGACGAGGGAGAAATTGTAAAGAACAACAAAGAACTGTAAAACTCCACGCCGTCTCAGACTTTGGCGCAGCCACTGTGTCTGCTGCTAACAAGTGGTGCAGAAGTCGTAACAGTATCTAGGTGCCACGATCTATTTTGGCGATGTCTTCCTATTAACGACGACATACGATACGCAGTTAGGTATGAACTGTTAAATCCAGTCAATGTCCCGTTTCGATAATCCTTAGGCATGTGTCCTATACGCTAACCATCGTGCTTATCTGTATTGAAATATTCCGGCAGTCAACAAATAGGGCTCCGCAACAACAGCTGGATGTAATGATTAACAACAGATTATATACTTTCTTAGAGTCGAAACATGTGGAATCTGGTTCGATTCCGACAAATGAGGTAGAAAGTAAGTTAAAGTTGTGATGCTCTGGAACAAAATATTTTCCTTAATTATATGCCAGAAATGCATGAAATTCATTTTAGGTTGCATTCATTTGTTTCGTGACCCACCGGAAGCGCGTAAGCATTTTAGCTTTCATTTCTTGGGAACCTCTGCGGCCATTTTTGGGACGGATTTGCTTTTCCTTCTGTCTCTCGAAGTCCAAAAGTGTAGTTTTGTGCCTAATATTCGATGGTGTTAAACAGGTTTCTTCATCTTCACAACATAATGTGACTTTTTTGCCATCACGTCCCAGCTCTTCCTCTGGTCAGTACCATTAGACAGCCATTCTACACCCCTACATAGCGCAGCTCCCTCTGAAACCTCGACGACGTCTTTACAAGTAGATACTGTGTGTCTGCTATACATTCTTTCAGTTGTGTATCATTTTAAGCTTTGAAGATGCAATTGACAATTCAAGGTCAACTGTCGTCCTCAAAATCTAATAACCCAACCTTCAGTTAGTACATGAAATGTATTCGCAATTCCGAATATGGACTACCATAAGTTGTATAATGGAATGACGACAGTGAAAATTTTGCCAGACCGGGTCTCAAACCTGGATTTCCTGCTTATCGCGAGTGGTCGCCTTATCATTTTGCTATCCAGACCCAAACTTTCGTATATCTTCAGTCCTTCTTCTACGGCCTGCACTCGTACGTCCATTATGTATGTTTCCGTATATGGGAGACATTTTACGTGAAAGTCGATTGCCCGGTGTCGGCGGAAAAAAATACGATACTGCAGTGCCAGTATTATTCTGAATTACGGCGTAATATTCCTTCGGACATGCAGTCATGGGGCATGACGTTGTACTTTATTATTTCTTTACTGCTAACTGTTTTCACGTCACATTTCACCGATTGTATGCACATATACCGCTGAAGGTAAGTGGAATATTATATTATTTTGCAATACGTAGTTCAGAAAATATGATGTCATAAACAGTGAGACTCCTGAAAACTTGCAGCACGATCCATGAGGTTTAAATTTATTACGTCTTTGCTACTATCTCTATACACAATAAATTTTGCAGACAGTATTCACATATGTCGATGAATATGCCTACAACATTATAGTATTGTACGACACCTACACTGCTGAACAAAAGCTTAGTATGCTATCGTAAAATGTAGTACGTCATACTAGAGGTCTCGTGCTTTATTCACTTACAGACCATATACTGGACCCTGTTTACTACTGCCATGCTCTGTACCCGTTTCCAGTCATGTACAGAGCGATCGTAAAATGTAGTACGTCATACTAGAGGTCTCATGCTTTATTCACTTACAGACCATACACTGGACCCTGTTTACTACTACCATGCTCTGTACCCGTTTCCAGTCATGTACAGAGCGGGCCAAATATCTCACGAAATAAGCATCAAACGAAAAAATTACGAAGAACGAAACTCGTTTAGCTTCTAAGGGAAAACCAGATGTCAATATGGTTGGCCGGCTAGATGGCGCTGCCATAGGTCAAAAGGACATCAACTGCGTTTTTTAAAAGAATAGGAACACCCATTTTTTATTACATATTCGTGTAGTACGTAAAGAAATACGAAAGTTTTAGTTGGGCCACTTTTTTATCTTTGTGACAGATGGCGCAGTAATAGTCACAAACGTATGTGTGGTATAACATAACATTCTGCCAGTGAGGACGGTATTTGCATCGTGACACATTTCCCCTTTTAAAATGGACCGTTTACCAACTGCGGAAAAGGTCGATATCGTGTTGATGTATGGCTATTGTGATCAACATGCCCAACGGGCGTGTACTACGTGTGCTGCTCAGTATCGTGGACGACATCATCCATGTGTCCGGACCGTTCGCCGGATAGTTACGTTATTTAAGGAAACAGGAAGTGTTCAGCCACATGTGAAACGTCAACCACGACCTGATACAAATGATGATGCCCATGTAGGTGCTTTAGCTGCTGTCGCGGCTAATCCGCACATCAGTAGCATACAAATGGCGCGAGAATCGGGAATCTCAAAAACGTTGGTGTTGAGAATGCTACATCAACATCGATAGCACCAGTACCATATATCTATGCACCAGAAATTGCATGGCGACGACTTTGAACTTCGAGTACAGTTCTCCCACTGGCTACAAGAGAAGCTGCGGGCCGAAGATAGATTTTTTGCACGCGTTCTATTTAGCGTCGTTCACCAACAGCAGTAACGGAAACCGGCATAATGTGCACCACTGGGAAACGGAAAATCCACGATGGCTGCGACAAGTGGAATATCAGCGACATTGGCGGGTTAATGTATGGTGCGGCATTATGGGAGGAAGGATAATTGGCCACCATTTTATCGATGGCAATCTAAATGGTGCAATGTACGCTGATTTCCTACGTAATGTTGTACCGATGTTACTGCAAGATGTTTCACTGCATGACAGAATGGCGATGTACTTCCAACGTGATGGATGTCCGGCACATAGCTAGCGTGCGGTTGAAGCGGTCTTGTATAGCATATTTCATGACAGGTGGATTGGTCGTCGAAGCACCATACCGTGGCCCGCACGTTCACCGGATCCGACGTCCCCGGATTTCTTTCTGTGGGGAAGTTTGAAGGATATTTGCTGTCGTGATCCACCGACAGCGCCATCTACCACAAAGCGAAAAAAGTGGTCCAACTAAAACATTTATGTTTCTTTACGTACTACACTATTATGTAATAAAAGTGGGGGTTCCTATTAAAAAAAAAAGCAGTTGATATCCGTTTCACCTATGGCTGCGCCATCAAGTTGGCCAACCACAGCGCCATCTGGTTTCCCCCTTCAAGTTAGACAAGTTTCGTTCTTTGTAGTTTTTTCGTTTGTCGCTTATTTCAGGAGATATTGGCCCGCTCACGACCAATGGACCACCCTGTATACATACCCCTGCTGCAGCAGAACATTGCGAGCAGTCCATTATCAATAAGAGCTTCGTTCAGTTTGTGTTCAGCGCTGCATTAACGTGCCACGTAGAGGCATATAACACTTTGACGGAGCCAGGACAGTGGCTTTACTTTCAACAGGTCACAAACAGCAAGATGTAGCGGATAGGTTACATGTCACGCAAAGTGGTGTCTCTAAGGTGTCAAGATATTACAGAGAGATGGAAAATGTGAATGACAGAACTCGCAGTTGTCGTCCTCGTACGACAACACCAATGCAGGATCATTTCCTTTCCTCCAACTGTCGATTCTCTGGCACCAAACATCAGCTTCCAGAAATACTGTAAATGACTTCTCCCATGCAACGGGGATTCGTATCTCAGACTAAACAGCGCGCTGAAGATTCCATCAAGATAGCGTTGGTTCCAGATGAGAAATGACAAGTTTTGCACCGAACCAACGGAATCGACCCAATTAAAGGAGCTGGGCTCTTGCACGTCAACAGTGGACCATTGTAGACTAGATTAATGTCATGTTTACTGATGAGACCAGGATTGGTTGGCGACTGGACGCTAGACGTGTTACGGTAAGGCGAAGCGCTGGACGACACAAGGTTCAGGAAGTCGATCCGTTTGCAGATGGAAGTGTAATGTTCGGGGCAACAATAGTGATTTGACGGCGGACCACCCTAATTCCCATCGACGGCAATTTGGCCCGTCACCGATACGTCCAAGATATACTACAAACGATTATAACGCCATGTAGATGTGAAGTCGGTGACAACTTTATTCTAGTCGTTGACAATGCAAGCTCACAAGCGTACTCTAGCACTGTCTCGGTATCTTCGAAGATACAACATCAACCGAATGCCTTGGCCAGCACAGTTCCCAGACATGAATGCAACTGAGCAGGCAACGGACCAGTTGAAGGTGGCTTCTGCACAGCGTCCGAATCCACCGGAGACTCTTCAGGACCTCACTGAAGCTGCCATTGAGACGTGGCGCCTCATAGCCCAAGGAAAACTTGATGGTCTCATCCAGAGCATGCGCCGCAGAGTGGAAGAAATCCGTGTGCGGGGACACATTCACTACTAACGACCAATAATCATCATAATGAGTATATTATTTTCATAGTTTGTGTTTTCAATATGTACTATTAGGACGGAGGCCGCTTTATTTTGTAATGATCTTTGTAACTAACCAAAATTGTTTATGTTTTCGGATGGAATTATGTTTATTTTCTTAATGAGCTACAGTACAAACCTCAATGGGTGTACTATATGATATCACTGTAGTAAACACTATGATATTTCAAGCTTTTGTTGACGTTGTAAGTAGGATGTTTATGCGTTTCTATGTTGGCAGCGCTATGTAGTGCTCTGCATTAATAACTCTGACAGGGCTGTGCGCACTCTGTAAGAGACTCTGTGGCTGGTCAGACTCAGCAGTTGGAAGTTAACAGTCAGCGGCGTTGGAAGTTGGAGATGAACTGCAATCAGTTATGGAAGTTGGGAGTGAGTAGTTAGCATTGATGGAGGTTACAGGTTTGACTTGGAGACGGAATTTTATCAATGATTATATAATTTTTGGGACTGGATGTCATGGTCGATTATATAATTTTTGAACCTGTTGCCACATTCAACATCTAAATGTACATCTACATTTATACACAGCAAACCACGCAGCGGTGTGTGGCGGAGGGCACTTTACGTGCCACTGCATTACCTCCCTTTCCTGATCTTGTCGCGTATAGTTCGCGGGAAGAACGACTGCCGGAAAGCCTGCGTGCGCGCTCGAATCTCTCTAATTTTACATTCGTGATCTCCTCGGGAGTTATAAGTAGGGGGAAGCAATATATTCGATACCTCGTCCAGAAACGCTCCCTCTCGAAGCCTGAACAGCAAGCTACACCGCGATGCAGAGTGCCTCTCTTGCAGAGTCTGCCACTTGAGTTTGCTAAACATCTCCGTAACGGCCGTGCGGTTCTAGGCGCTTCAGTTTGAAACAGCGTGACCGTTACGGTCGCAGGTTCGAATGCTGCCTCGGGCATGGATGTGTGTGATGTTCTTAGGTTATTTAGGTTTAAGTAGTTCTAAGTTCTAGGGGACTTATGACCACAAATGTTGAGTCCCCGAGTGGTCCAAGGCGCTGCAGTCACGGACTGTGCGGCTGGTCCCGGCGGAGGTTCGAGTCCTCCCTCGGGCATGGGTGTGTGTGTTTGTCCTTAGGATAATTTAGGTGAAGTAGTGTGTAAGCTTTGGGAGTGATGACCTTAGCAGTTAAGTCCCTTAAGATTCACACACATTTGAACATTTTTTTTGTTAGGTCCCATAGTGCTCAGAGCCATTTGAACCATCTCCGTAACGCTATCAGGCTTACCAAATAACCCTGTGACGAAACGCGCCGCTCTTCTTTGGATCTTCTCTATCTCCTCTGTCAACCCGACCTGGTACGGATCCCACACTGATGAGCAATACTCAAGTATAGGTCGAACGAGTGTTTTGTAAGACACCTCCTTTGTTGATGGACTACATTTCCTAAGAACTCTCCCAGTGAATCTCAACCTGGCACCCACCTTACCAACAATTAATTTTATATGATCATTCCACTTCAATCGTTCCGTAAGCATACTCTCAGATATTTTACAGAAGTAACATTCGTAAGATAAACTCATGTAACAAAATCTTTCCTTTGCTAACCACATACCTATTAGTAGTTACAGCCTTCTGTAGTTAGAATATTTTATTTAGCTCGCAGTATTGGTGCTTGTGGCATTACTGTAGTTCCTGTAATTTTTGTGGGGTAAGTGACTTGTGATATGTATAGGCTATTTTCAGGATTTCTTCTTATTCAGGGCCATTCTTTCGAGTTACTTGTAAAGCAGTCAGATCGCGTCGTCCTTGAATATTGTGAGTGATTAATGAATAGGAGAACTTTGAGTTGTATTTGCCAAGAATAATTCTGTAGGTCAGATATGAAACGATAAAGTAGCAAGGAGACAGTACGTTCAGTTCCACTCAGCAGTTTCTGAATTAAATTATGAAATTTCAGCTTCTCAGTCATTTCAATTCAAATGGTTCAAATGGCTCTGAGCACTATGGGACTTAACATCTAAGGTCGTAAGTCCCGTAGAACTTAGAACTACTTAAACCTAACCAACCTAAGGACATCACGCACATCCATGCCCGAGGCAGGATTCGAACGTGCGACCGTAGTGGTCGCGCGGTCCCAGACTGTAGCGCCTAGAACCGCTCGGCCATCCCGGCCGGCACCTATTTCAGTGCATGTAAAAAATTTCAAAAAGAAGTTTCAAGGTATGTAGTCCAGGAAATACGACAAGTATGATATCATAAACAGTGAGATGCATGAATAACTGCCGCAGCGTTCATGACGATCAAATTTATTACTTCATTGCTACTGACTCCATTCGCAATACATTTTGCAAATAGTATCCACATATGCCGCTGAATGTAGTTACAAAATTGCCTAATTGTACATGACATAGTTCAGGAGATATTACGTCATAAACTTTAAGCACTGGGCCAGACGCTACGCGGCACGGACGTGGAGGCTAGTTATAAATTATTACTTGGACAGTACCGTGTTGCCGTCCGCGGTGGCCGTGCGGTTCTAGGCGCTCCAGTCCGGAGCCGCGCTGCTGCTACGGTCGCAGGTTCGAATCCTGCCTCGGGCATGGGTGTGTGTGATGTCCTTAGGTTAGTTAGGTTTCAGTAGTTCTAAGTTCTAGGGGACTGATGACCACAGCAGTTGGGTCCCATAGTGCTCAGAGCCATTTGAACCATTTGAAGTACCATATTTCTCGGTTAGTTAGATGACAAACTAACTGATCCGTGTGTCGGCTCTCAACATATATCGCGCTTTTAAGATTGTTCTGAGTCCTTCCATTCCATCGTTAATTGATTCTTTTATATTTATCTTTATACTGCGTATGATTCTGTAGAGATTCCCCTCTGGCGGCGTGTCTGGTCTTACTGATCTTCGAGTTGTTGCTTCTTGTTAGCCTTGTGTAAGAGAGTAAGATCTTTGGGAGATGGCCGGTTGGTTCCCTAGCGGTGACGAGTCGGTCGGTCGGGAAGGAGAGAGTGTCGGACGATTAGACCGCGGCGTGGCGTGGTGGTGGAGAGTTGGCTGTTGTTCCGAGAAGCCGCGTGGTCTGTCCTGGCGGTGCGAAACGTGTGGGGCGAGTTGACGGGACAAGGACGTAAGCTCTTGCTGTGAGCACCCGGGGGCCACGGCTGTGGTTCCGAGTCACTACTTGGTGGGAGCGGCCACGGATGTCGGGAAATTTAGCGTCTGGAGGCGGGAATGATGGACTAGTAACTCTCCTAACCTGAGGAGTGGTATTTCGCCTCCGTGGGTGCAGAGAAGACGAGGGCTACGGTGACAGAGCGCGTGGCTGCGTGACTGTGCCCAGTTGGGTACGCTGGCGACGTGGACACGGTCGGGTGTGAGGAGCCTTCTCTGTTTCTCTGATTAACTGCCAGTTAAGATGGTTAAAGGTTTAGATGCTAACTGAAGAATTTTGGTTTGTGTAACCAGCGTCTTTTCTGCCTTGTGGCCTCCTGCGTTCGGGTTTCCAGTCCCTGTCGCCGGTGTATTTATAGACAGTGATCTTTTCCGCTTCTTATTAGTACTGCCCGGTATAAAGTGTATTTTCGGGCAGGGATTATTGTTTTAGATTACATATTTTCTGACTTGTGGCCTCATGCGTTCGGACTTCCTGTCCCTGTCGCCGGTGTAATTATAGACAGTGATCTTTTGACTTCTTATTAATACTGCCTGGGAGGAAGTGTATTTTTGGGCAGGGATTATGGTTCCTGATTTGATTCTGTGGTGTCACCGCCAGACACCACACTTGCTAGGTGGTAGCCTTTAAATCGGCCGCGGTCCGTTAGTATACGTCGGACCCGTGTGTCGCCAATATCAGTGATTGCAGACCGAGCGCCGCCACACGGCAGGTCTAGAGAGACTTCCTAGCACTCGCCCCAGTTGTACAACCGACTTTGCTAGCGATGGTTCACTGACAAAATACGCTCTCATTTGCCGAGACGATAGTTAGCATAGCCTTCAGCTACGTCATTTGCTACGACCTAGCAAGGCGCCATTACCCGTTACTATTGATGCTGTAAAACACGTACCGTCAAGAGCAATGTTCACCAATTATAGATTAAAGTTAAGTATTCCAGCAGCTACTTATTATTTTTGCTAGTCTCATTTCCCTGTCCTGTTCCAGACCTCACGCCAGCCTGCGTGAGCTTAAACGCGTGCCTTTCGGCTTCCTCCTAGTGGATTGGCTGTCTTGCCAGTCCACAACAGATTCCTCCGTGAGGTCTATGTGATTGCTGAATGTGAGGCGTTGTGGGTCTGTTAGTCCGCGGCAAGCCTGAACATCCTTCGGGAGACAATTGTGGCCGCCCTTACACGCGGTCGGTTAATTATTTCTGTCGCAGGACATTTTGGTGGCAGGACATGGTATTAAAGTTGTTAGTTATTGTAAAATGTTAAATGGTTTTATTTTACTCTGATTGTTTCTGGCCACTGTTTAAAAGGGTTAAGTTTGCGTTTGATTGGTGGGTTTTTTAACATTACGTGGCTTTAAAATTGTTAGTTATTGTACAGGGTGAATGACTGTATTTTTACTTTGATTGTTTTAATCTACTTCGCATCAATTTCAAAATGCTAGTTCTGCCTCCCTGTTAGCGAGCCCTTGTAATTGAATATCTTGTTGTGCCAAAATTTAAAAGAAGTGGCTCCGTACATATTCGGTAGCGAAACTGTATGCAAATTGGTGTTTTTCATTCATTACTTGGAAAATTTTAATTTTGTTATTAAATGCTTTATCAAAGTCTGTTTTAAGTAAAATTGCTTGGCTATTAACGGTAAAGTAATTTTTTTTTTAAATTTCATTACTTGGAAAAGTTTGATTTGTTATCAAATGTTTCAGCAAAACCGGTTTTAAGTAAAATAGCTTGGCCGTTAACTGTAAAGTAAATTGTTTTGAAAAGGCACTCATGCCTGCTAGCTTTTTTGTATCTGTTCCTGGACAAGTGGTAAAGAAATGACCTTTAATGGTTGAAGTAATCAATAAAGAAATAGTAAACTGCAACTCGACAGTAACCAATTGATTTTGGCCCCGTTTCCCAACTGGGGGTTTTCCCTGATTAATCGTAACACCCTCGTCTCACTAACCAACAACGAAAAGGAAAATTAACTGTGAGCCAATGCCTTGAATTTGTGGTGGCATTACAAAATATTCATTTACAGTCGTGTAGTTACAGGTATTAGTTTTCTAATTGCGACCATCACTTCTTTTCCGTAAGAACATGGATAATTTTAAACGGACTGTCGTGTGTTTTTATAGTTCATGTGTACACTAAACTTACCCGATTTCTTACAATTACTTTATGGTCGTGTCTGTGGTGTGAAATCTGTATTACGTATTTATCAGATATTGCTGTCGTGTCCTACCTGCAAGTATGCGCCTGTTGGGATCCGAGATGTATCCAAATCTGTTGATGACTTCCTGGGGGGCGTCCAGCAACTTGGCGTCGGTCCCCGCGTGGCAGGCGAGGTGGGCCAAGTAGAGGAAGAGCGGCCTCCCAGTGTCGTGGTCAGCTATCAGCCTCTCCGCCTCCTCCGTGAACACGTCCGTCACGTAGCGACCAGAGTACTCCCACGACGTCGTCATGTTCTCTCGCATGTCGTAGCCGCCACCCTCACCCTGCACACACACACACACACCGATCCGATCTCCTTTCTTCATTTCTAACGCATCACATCGTCCCATTGTTTCACAAGAAAGCGCTACAATGGCAGTAAGGAACTGTACAACTGTTCTAGACGCTCAAAAAGCAGCGAGCCAGAGGCTGTAAAGTGAAGGGGTCGTAATGCCGTTGCTTACGGAAGAAGGCGTGATCCCTGCAACAGCGCCGTGATCCCTATAACAGCGCTGAAGCCCCAGAGTTGCCGCTAGACACGGGCGCACACCTACGTGACGACAGAGTGAGTACGTGTACTCTTCGTCCGTCCACTGTACTCAGTAGTGTTGAAAACAGAGGAAAAGTGTACTGAATGGCCGTTGCAATTCCGACGCTCAGTTGGTCCTCTGGGACAGTGGCAGGCACTGTAAGATGTCGGTCTTAAATAATTCATTATTTGAGGAACTTCGGGTGCCCGCCCTCCTTCCGCTCTGAGTAAACACAGCACACCCCACTGCTCTTAGTTTAAGGGGACCACACCGTGGTTCAGGTAGCAAAAAATCGATTTTCGGTTTCATCATATTTCGGTAGATTAAGGTTTTATTTAAGTTATCTGAAAAGTATTTTTTTCGAGCATTTAAAGAGCATTTTCCTACCACGTGCGTTCATGTGCCACGTCCACTTTTCCGTCACCCACTTCCTGCATATACTTTGGATCTTTATATCCCCTACATTCCACACTAGGGACATTTTTTTACTCCACAGTCTGTTGGCTATCCCTGGAATGCAACGGTCCTTTTGTTTCTGCTATTAATAAACAAGATGCTTTCAAACACGCGGTTGGTTTTGTTCAAGTGTGATTGAAAACTTGCAGTTATACTATGGGGAGGCAGTAACGAGAAATACAGAAAATCTGGAGGCAATGAAGAGAGATGGTTGGGCCATATTCTTCTATAAGTCCTCTACGGATGATAAGCCATGTCATGGATTGTGTCTATCAGGAGAAAATTCGTGGTGCAAATACAATAGGGCTCAGGCAAATGGAGAATCTTATTCTCATCAGCATTTTCTTCCTGCTGTTGTTATTACAGCAATTAAACCTATTTTCAGAGACTTCGCTCATCCTGAGCTTCTAAGGAAATGTCTGCATGGGCAAACACAGAACCCAAATGAATGTTTTAACAGCATAAATTGGAACCGCCTTCCTAAAACTGTAAAACTGTATTTGTAGGCACGCATACAATGAAACTAGGAGTTCATGTAGCTGTTATTACTTTCATTTGTGTTAATACTGGAAAGTGCTGGGTACTGAAAAATCTGGGAGTTAATCCTGGTGAAAATATGATCACTGGGCTGCAACATTGTGATAAAATGAGGATAGCCGAAGCAGACAGGTCTGCATCTAATACGGCCAAGAAGGCAAGACAAACCTCCAGGAAGGTGAAAAAGAAGCTGGAAGACCTGACAGAGGCCAAAGAAGCGCTATCATATGCAGCAAGACAGTTAAATTAACTGTAAATAACAAATTTCAGAAGTTTTTTCTTTAAAGTCAATTTCCCTCAAACTAAAGTTTTCAGTACATATTACCCATTACATCAGAAACTATCATAGATAAATTAATGAAATTTTCAGAGACTGCATAACACAAAAAGCCACCTCTGGTATTACATTCCTTAATATTCCATTAGAAAGTTCAGAAAAAATATTTTCTGCAGAAGAAACTTAATATTTTTTGTAGCGTCTTTGATTCATAAACAAAACGTCTTCGGTCCCGGGTTCGATCCCCGCCACTGCCTAAATTTTGATAAATAATCAGCATTGGTGGCCGAAGACTTCCGGCATAAGAAGTCAGCCTCATTCTGCCAACGGCATTGTCAAAGAGGGCGGAGGAGCGGATAGAGGTTCAAAGCACTCTCTTGTCCTGGGGTGGGAAAATTGCCCCTAAAGGCGTAAGAATCAGCAATGATCAACGACATGAGGATGCAGAAGGCAATGGAAACCACTGCATTAAAGACACGTAACGTGTATCCACAGGACATGTGGCCTGTAATTGAAGAAGTGTCGTGATGATCTCTCCATTGGCAAAAGATTCCGGAATAGTCCCCAATTCGGATCTCCGGGAGGGGACTGCCAAGGGGGAGGTTACCATGGGAAAAACATTGAATAATCTACGACAGGATAACGTTCTACGAGTCGGGGCGTGGAATGTCAGAAGCTTGAACGTGGTAGGGAAACTAGAAAATCTGAAAAGGGAAATGCAAAGGCTCAATCTAGATATAGTAGGGGTCAGTGAAGTGAAGTGTAAGGAAGACAAGGATTTCTGGTCAGATGAGTATCGGGTAATAACAACAGCAGCAAAAGATGGTATAAAAGGTGTAGGATTCGTTATGAATAGGAAGGCAGGGCAGAGGGTGTGTTACTGTGAACAGTTCAGTGACTGGGTTATTCTAATCAGAATCGACAGCAGAACAACACCGACAACGATAGTTCAGGTATACATGCCGACGTCGCAAGCTGAAGATGAACAGATAGAGAAATTGTATGAGGATATTGAAAGGGTGATGCAGTATGTAAAGGGGGACGAAAATCTAATAGTCATGAGCGACTGGAATGCAGTTGTAGGGGAAGGAGTAGAAGAAAAGGTTACAAGAGAATATGGGCTTGGGACAAGGAATGAAAGAGGAGCACGACTAATTGAGTTCTGTAACAAGTTTCAGCTAGTAATAGCGAATACCCTGTTCAAGAATCACAAGAGGAAGAGGTATACTTGGAAAAGGCGGGGAGATACGGTAAGATTCCAATTAGATTACATCATGGTCAGACAGAGATTCCGAAATCAGATACTGGATTGTAAGGCGTACCCAGGAGCAGATATAGACTCAGATCATAATATAGTAGTGTTGAAGAGTAGGCTGAAGTTCAAGACATTAGTCAGGAAGAATCAATACGCAAAACAGTGGGATACGGAAGTACTAAGGAATGACGAGATACGTTTGAAGTTCTCTAACGCTATAGATACAGCAATAAGGATTAGCGCAGTAGGCAGTACAGTTGAAGAGGAATGGACATCTCTAAAAAGGGCCATCACAAAAGTTGGGAAGGACAACATAGGTACAAAGAAGGTAGCTGCGAAGAAACCATGGGTAACAGAAGAAATACTTCAGTTGATTGATGAAAGGAGGAAGTATAAACATGTTCCGGGAAAATCAGGAACACAGAAATACAAGTCGCTGAGGAATGAAATAAATAGGAAGTGGAGTGAAGCTAAGACGAAATGGCTGCAGGAAAAATGTGAAGACATCGATAAAGATATGATTGTCAGAAGGACAGACTCAGCATAGAGGAAAGTCAAAACAACCTTTGGTGACATTAAAAGCAACGGTGGTAACAATAAGAGTGCAACGGGAATTCCACTGTTAAATGCAGAGGAGAGAGCAGATAAGTGGAAAGAATACATTTAAAGCCTCGATGAAGGTGAAGATGTGATAGAAGAAGAAACAGGAGTCGATTTAGAAGAGATAGGGGATCCAGTATTAGAATCGGAATTTTAAAGAGCTTTGGAGCACTTACGATCTAATAAGGCAGAAGGGATAGATAACATTCCATCAGAATTTCTAAAATCATTGGGGGAAGTGGCAACAAAACGACAATTCACGTTGGTGTGTAGAATATATGAGTCTGGTGATACGCCATCTGACTTTCGGAAAAGCATCATCCACACAATTCCGAAGACGGCAAGAGCTGACAAGTGCGAGAATTATCGCACAATCAGCCTAACAGCTCATGCATCGAAGCTGCTTACAAGAATAATATACAGAAGAATGGAAAAGAAAATTGAGAATGCGCTAGGTGACGATCCGTTTGGCTATAGGACAAGTAAAATGACGAGAGAGGCAATTTTGACGTTACGGCTAATAATGGAAGCAAGGCTAAAGAAAAATCAAGACACTTTCATAGGATTTGTCGACCTGGAAAAAGCGTTCGACAATGTAAAATGGTGCAAGCTGTTCGAGATTCTGAAAAAAGTAGGGGTAAGCTATAGGGAGAGACGGGTCATATACAATATGTACAGCAACCAAGAGGGAATAATAAGAGTGGACGATCAAGAACGAAGTGCTCGTATTGAGAAGGGTGTAAGACAAGGCTGTAGCCTTTCGCCCATACTCTCCAATCTGTACACCGAGGAAGCAATGATGGAAATAAAAGAAAGGATCAGGAGTGGAATTAAAATAAAAGGTGAAAGGATATCAGTGATACGATTCGCTGATGACAGTGCTATCCTGAGTGAAAGTGAAGAAGAATTAAATGATCTGCTGAACTGAATGAACAGTCTAATGAGTACACAGTATGGTTTGAGAGTAAATCGGAGAAAGGCGAAGGTAATGAGAAGCAGTAGAAATGAGAACAGCGAGAAACTTAACATCAGGATTGATGGTCACGAAGTCAATGAAGTTAAGGAATTCTGCTACCTAGGCGAAGCAAGGAGAACATCAAAAGCAGACTCGCTATGGCAAAAAAGGCATTTCTAGCCAAAAGAAGTCTACTAATATCAAATACCGGCCTTAATTTGAGGAAGAAATTTCTGAGGTTGTACGTCTGGAGTACAGCATCGTATGGTAGTGAAACATGGACAGTGGGAAAACCGGAACAGAAGAGAATTGAAGCATTTGAGATGTGGTGCTATAGACGAATGTTTAAAATTAGGTGGACTGATATGATAAGGAATGAGGAGGTTCTACGCAGAATCGGAGAGGAAAGTGTGGAAAACACTGATGAAGAGAAGGGACAGGATGATAGGACATCTGCTAAGACATGAGGGAATGACTTCCATGGTACTAGAGGGAGCTGTAGAGGGCAAAAACTGTAGAGGAAGACAGAGATTGGAATACGTCAAGCAAATGATTGAGGACGTAATTTGCAAGTGCTACTCTGAGATGAAGAGGTTAGCACAGGAAAGGAATTTGTGGGGGGCTGCATCAAACCAGTCAGTAGACCGACGACAAAAAAAAAAAAAAAGAAAAAAAACCTGAAAACTGTAAAATGGATAGATTTTTGTACAGTAGATCCTATTAGCATCACTTAACATACAGTAAAAAATTAAGGTTCTGTATAAAATAGTTTTTTCAGTGGGTCAAATACTTGCCTAAATTAACATGGGTTAGATAGGCAGGGTGTGGCCTTCTTAAAGCCGCTACTTCTGTGTCTTCAGAACGGCTGAGTGCAATGAACAGTGGAGCCATGCAAGTGCTGCTCTTGTCGTCACGTGGGTGTGGGCTCGTGCCCTCTAGCGACGGGTATGGAGCAATGGCGTTACGATCCGATCTCACTGTGCATTCGTTGTTAAGAAGAACGGTGAGATCTTACTACGGACGTGGACGCATGTGCTCGTACACCAATTATGTAATTTCCGTACAGGGGAGGACATTTTAATTGGGAGGCGCTGCCTGGTATCGGAGTATTAAAAACATGCATGAATATCCGAAGAAACACAGCGGAGTTCTTAACAAAACAGGCGCTGCGTCATATTTACCCGACGATACCAGGTAGCGCCTTCCAGTAGAAATGTCCTCCACTGTAGTGGAATTACGTAACGTGCTTACGAGTAAAGGGTTTGGGTGCGGCTGTGGGTCGTACACGGATAGCCAAAGCGGTCAAGACAGACGCTCACGTAAAACGCGGAATCCGGTTTCGAGGCCCGGTCCGGCATAAATCTTTACTGCCGTCATACCCTTACACTGCTGACGGCTGACTCATACTCGCTACTGCGAATGCGGCTTGACACGCCCGCAAAATCCCCCTGGCAGAACAGGCAACAGGATTGTGGGAAGGGCCAAGGGTTGAGGTCAGTTTCTGCTTCTAATTGTCATTTGATGTAATTTAATAACCTTTACAATTAAAGCGGCACATAGCCGAATCTTTACCAAATGCAGCTCTTTCACGGCTGAAGGCCTCCAACAAGAAATCTTACAGAGATAAGACTCCAGTTAAGGGGCTCCGGAACGCCCTACACTTGCAATGTTAAAATAACGCTTATAAATTACATCATTCCTCACAAAGTATTTGAGGTAGGAAGTTGAACTTTTTACAGATTATTTATTGGAATATGGGCTACAACTTAACACAGGGATTTTACAAAATTTTAGTTCAGTTATTAAAGATGATTTTTTTTTCAATTGTAATGAAAATTCACAACATTTTTTTGCAATTTTTTATTTATATATTCAAAAATATACAGTTTTTTGGAAAAAGGCTGTGTTAAATTATGCAGAAGGTACTGTGTAACATTTACTAAAAGTTTGAAACAAATATGTTTGGAAGATCCTTAGAAAACATGTAATTAGTATGAGAAAATAAAAGTTTTGGGAAACGAGCGACAAAGATTGGATTAACTTTTTAGTGCATTCCAGGTCCATAGGATGGATTATCTTCATCCTCTGCAAACTCCTCCTCCAGCTTCCTCTTGTTCCTCCTCCTGTTTACTCTTGCTTGTATTTCTAGACTCTTTACAGCCCTGTCTGCAGCCCGAAGGCGTTCCTTGTCTAAAGCAAGCATCGCTCGTACCATGTTAGAACCTATCTTCATTCCCATATTTCTAAATACCTTGCACCTTACAATGTTGCCATCACTGAAAGTCGCAACAGCATCATACACACCAAAGTGAAGTGTTTCTATTCCAACAAATACAGTCTTGGGGAATCTCGACCATATAACACTATTTACGCTTTCATTGGGGTTTTGAGTTTTTCCGTGAATACACTTTTTCAACAGTTCAGGTGCTCCTAAGTCTCTGAAAATAGGTTAGCCACAACACATACTTTATCTCACATCACTAAAATGTACCTGATGAACACGGACGTTAATAATAACACCATTTGACAGCAGTTTAACAGCGCCACAGTGGGTCACGCCCATGTAAAACACATTTTAAAAAAAATTAAAAATAGTTGTAGTCTTCGGAATTGAATAAATTATATATCCATTAAAAGGTAATGGTCTGCAGATTCAGAAAACGCAAAAAAGTAAAAGTTGAACTTTTCATGATTTTGAGCCTTTCCGGAGCCCCTTAAGGTAACAATAAAATAATTCAAAAGGAACATAAGAAAGGTGCAATACAAATGTCTGAGGGCCAGAATTAAATTTCAAAATTTTGAAAATATATTACCATAACCTTTAAAGGCAGAAGGCCGCATTGCTTAAGCTTTAAAGATAAATTTAAAAATTAATCTTGCTAAATTTTAAGAAAACAAACCAATAACCGTAAGCCTAAAATTTAAAATAGCTGACAACAGATAATAAAACACCGACGGCACTCAGAAGGCCTCCATGGAGGTCGGTCTGAACTCGTTCACTTAGGTGAGACAGGTGGTAAGCCCAACTATACTTGATCCGTCGGAACCCTACCAGAGGACAGCTACGGACCGACCGACACAAAGACTTGCTTGCCATCAATCGGTACATGAGAATTCAAACACAAAACCTCCGCAACAGCAAACCACCGAAACGAACCACAACAGGAATGGACGTGGCTTGGGTAGTTGAAGCTACTACTCAGCTTCTGAAGTCCTGGGTCGGTGAACCACGAAGCTCGTAGCGATCGGACAGCTCCACACACACTCCGACACTGCGCAGGGACCGGCAGCGGACCCAGCCGACTGCACCGCGTGGAGATAACTTCCCTCATCCGCAGCAACCGATCTGCTGGACCGTCCGCGACTGCTGCTCCGTCGCGACTGCACTGCTGGTGCGTCACCCACTCACTTCCAGACACACGACCGCGGAAGTATTGGCTCGAACCCACTCATGCAGAGGGAACACGCCCACTGGCTAAACGACATGCCTGCACCGGGAAAGGTCCGGACCGAGTTCCACAAGATGGTAATGAAGTGGCCCAGAAGACGTCCGACCTCTCAGAGCCAATACACCGGCGACATTTAAAATAACTCGTCAATCAAATTCGCACTAACCACATACACAAACCGACAAACACTTGCACGAAGACCTGAACAATGCCCAACGGTAACTAAGCACGCACGAAGACAAATTGGGAGTCGATGCACGCTCACACACACATACACACACAAACCCACACAGTCGACTCATTAACGATCGGCGAGCCAAAACGCGTCGTCCTGTAGGACGACCGACCGACGATCCACCAAGACCGTGGCCCGGCTCAAGTGATGCGTGGCGCCAATGGTCGGGCGGAGCCATGTCGACGCACCTCACTGCTGATCCAACACGACTGCACTAGTGCCGCATTGCAACTCCCGACTGGCAGGTACGGGCTGCGCTCAAGACGCGATTCAGCTGACTGGCAGACCCGAACTCGCGACCCTAACTGGCGATCAAAACTCACTTACGACAGACAACGATCGGGAAGTAATAGTAATCGATCAAAGATACTATGAGAGGGGATTTATCGATACGCAGTGCTAACGCCGCTCACGGTCAGACACAGCAGCAACTCGGTGAAAATAGTAATTTAGATTAACGAATTGAGGTGGAAGTACGTTAAAAACGAGATGTAAAATACAGGGTGTTTCAAAAAGAATACCACAACTTTAGGAATTTAAAACTCTGCAACGACAAAAGGCAGAGCTAAGCACTATCTGTAGGCGAATTAAGGGAGCTATAAAGTTTCACTTAGTTGTACATTTGTTCGCTTGAGGCGCTGTTGACTAGGCGTCAGCGTCAGTTGATGCTAAGATGGCGTCCGCTCAACAGAAAGCTTTTTGTGTTATTGAGTACGGCAGAAGTGAATCGACGACAGTTGTTCAGCGTGCATTTCGAACGAAGTATGGTGTTAAACCTCCTGATAGGTGGTGTATTAAACGTTGGTATAAACAGTTTACAGAGAATGGGTGTTTGTGCAAAGGGAAAAGTTCTGGACGGCCAAGAACGAGTGATGAAAATGTAGCACGCATCCAGCAAGCATTTGTTCGCAGCCCAGGAAAATCGACTCGCAGAGCTAGCAGAGAGCTGCAAATTCCACAATCAACTGTATGGAGAGTCCTACGAAAAAGGTTAGTTATGAAACCTTATCGTCTGAAATTGGTTCAAGCACTGTCTGCAGCTGATAAGGTTAAAAGAATCGATTTCTGTGATTTTATCCTTGCTCAAATGGAAACAGATGAATCTTTCGTTTCAAAGATTGTGTTTAGTGATGAAGCAACTTTCCACACTAACGGGAAAGTCAACCGTCACAATGTCTGTATATGGGGCACTGAGAATCCGCTGGAAACAACTCAGTATGAACGTGACTCGCCTAAGGTGAACGTTTTCTGTGCCATTTCAGCCAATAAAGTTTTTGGTCCCTTTTTCTTCGAAGGTGCTACTGTAACTGGACTACAGTATCTGGACATGTTAGAGAATTGGCTGTTCCCTCAGCTCGAACAAGAAGCACAACAATTCATATTTCAGCAGGATGGAGCGCCACTACATTGGCACTTATCTGTCCGTAACTACCTGAACGTCAACTACCCGAGGCGATGTATCGGTCGCCAGGCAGTATCTGGAGATGTTAGAGAATTGGCTGTTCCCTCAGCTCGAACAAGAAGCACAACAATTCATATTTCAGCAGGATGGAGAGCCACCACATTGGCACTTATCTGTCTGTAACTACCTGAACGTCAACTACCCGAGGCGATGGATCGGCTGCCAGGCAGCCCGTGACAGAGCACATCACTGGCCTCCAAGAAGCCCTGATCTTACCCCCTGCGATTTTTTCTTATGGGGGTATGTTAAGGATATGGTGTATCGGCCACCTCTCCCAGCCACTATTGATGATTTGAAACGAGAAATAACAGCAGCTATCCAAACTGTTACGCCTGATATGCTACAGAGAGTGTGGAACGAGTTGGAGTATCGGGTTGATATTGCTCGAGTGTCTGGAGGGGGCCATATTGAAGGGCCATATTGAACATCTCTGAACTTGTTTTTGAGTGAAAAAAAACTTTTTAAATACTCTTTGTAATGATGTATAACAGAAGGTTATATTACTTTTCTTTCATTAAATACACATTTTTAAAATTGTGGTATTCTTTTTGAATCACCCTGTACATCATGGCAGGAACACGAGCCACGCACGGCTCGCAGCTCATGCATTTTTTTGCATTAAGGTCCTTCCAAAGACTTTGATTTTACAACCTTCGAGTCATTCCTTTTTGAATGACCGTATTACTTTTAAATTGCGTGGAGACTTCAACTATTCAGGAAAGCTTGGATATTACTGATACAAGTAACGTACCCCACCCCCGCTGAAAGAATTACGAAGTGAATGAATGTTCCTACACACTCTCGAAAATACACATTCACTTAATGTGAGAAAGTGGTTATTACTCACGAATGATAAAGCTGAAAATGAATGTATCTGCTGTAACGAACGTATTTAACTCCACTAGAGCTACAGTTAGCTGCACAAACACCATTGTTATGTTCATTATTGGCTACATGCTTTTGACGCCCAACTTCATATGTGGTGGTTTACATAAGAGAGGTATTCAATAACTACTGTAACACATTTTTTCTAGACAAATATAGGTTGAAAAAAATTAGGAATTTGTTGAGGGACATCATCCAATATTCCCGCTTCAGTCCCTACATTTTAATGAAGTTTCGATAGGTGGCGGCGCTATGTGTGACCTTGAAAATGCCTTCTCTGAAAGCGGTGCGTTCCAATGAGACACCTGTCATTGTGTTTCTTTTGAAGGAAAACCAGAGCGTCGCAGATATTTACAGTCGATTCCAAAATATTTGATTCCAGGGTCATTGAGAACGGGGTAGGTCGTGAAGTTGGACCATTTTTCCTCTACGTGGCTAAGCACTCTTCCATAAGGGAGTAAGGCGTCAATCGACAAGGCAGACGGAACCTCGAACGGAAGTATGCTTATTAATCCCAACCCTGCTTATAAATAGTTACCTCTCCAACGCGACTGTCAGAGTGACGGAATCTGAGTCCATGTTTAGTATTCCGGATGATTCTGTCACACACTCCACCGTTAATCAGTTTGATGTGGACTACACTGCTCACTATGGAGAGGTGTATTCCAGTAAGTTCGTTGTAGTCAAGTTCAACTTCGTCTCGTAGGAACCTTTCAGTTTCGTAGGATTTCGGACTCGCATATTCATTCGAGAAACAAATCTTGAGAGCCGACTTTCGGTATGCATGTGCCATTCTGCATCGAGTCTTCCAGACGTACGAGTACGCCAGATAGGTAAACAATCGCGCCCGCCCGAACTTCCAAGGCAGGGACGTAAACAGTCGTCCGTACCGCAGCATGGCCGAAAGCAGACTGTGTTCTGAGCTACCCAGGCACGACACAAGCCCTGTCCCCACAGCTTCAATTCTGCCACTACCTCGTCTCCTACCTTCCAGATTTCACATTCGCTCTTCTGCGAACGATGAAGAACTAGCACTCCTGGAAGAAAGGATATTGCGGAGACACGGCTTAGCCACAGCCTGGCGGATGTTTCCAGAAGAAGATTTTCACTCTGTAGCGGAGTGTGCGCTGATATGACACTTCCTGACAGATTAAAACTGTGTGCCGGGCCGAGACTCGAACCCGGGATCTTTTCCTTTCGCGGGCAAGTGCTCTACCATCTGAGCTACCCGAGCACGACTTACGACCCATCCCCACAGCTACCTCGTTTGGGCACACAGTTCTAATGCGACAGAAAGTTTCATATCAGCGCACACACCGCTGCTAGTTCTGCAAACGTTCGCTGAAGAGCTTCAGTGAAGTTCGGAAGGTAGGAGACGAGGTACTGGCAGAATTGAAGCTGTGGGGACGGGTCGTGAGTCGTGCTAGGGTAGCTCAGATTGTAGAGCACATGCCCGCGAAAGGCAAAGGTCCCGAGTTTGAGTCTCGGTCCGGAACGGAGTTTCAGTCTGCCGGGAAATTTCACAGTCGCAGATTGACGCTCACCCTATCCGTCAAATCATTTACGCATAAAGAGAATGAGAGTGGTGCTCTCACACTTTCCTGGTGTGCTCCGAACGATACCCTTGTCGTCGACAAACATTCGCCGTCTAGAGCCACTTACTGGGTTCTGATTCTTAATATAAGTACTCCAGCCTCCCTAACCTCTGAGATCCTATTCCGTAACCTCGGACATTCTTTAACAATCTGCACTGTCGTATTTTACTTTCGAGAATTCTAGAAACATGCAATCCCTCTGTTATCCTTCATCCATGGTTCGTGCAATAAAACGGCAAGCTAAAACTTCGCGCGAGCGATACTCTCAGAATCCGTGTTGACCCGTGCATAGAACTTCTCTTTCTAAAGGAAATTTATTGTTCTCGAACTCTGAATATGCTTAAGAATTCTTTGGAAATCTTTCTTTAAATGTATGGGTCTGTAATTTTGAAGGTACGTATTTATGTGAATCACTGTAAAGTTGCAGTAAAATCTTACATAGTATTGCTCTATGAAGTCGTAATAGCCGACGTGACCGCTCCAGTAGCCGAGGTGGGAGTCGAAGCCGCGGAACGTGGGCGTCAGCTCCTTCCTGTGGAAGCCCAGGTGCCACTTGCCCACGACCCTGGTCACGTAGCCCAGCTCCTTCAGGTACTGCGGCAGGATCTTGCCCTCCGGCAGCCCTCGCGGTTCCCCCGGCAGCAGCGGCGCTCCTTGCATTCCTGCAGGCAGAACAACAGCAATACTGCACCCAAACTTGAAACGTTCTAGTTTGCAAGAATCTCCGGCTGAAACTGATGTGTCTTAAAGAGCACATTTAATCTAGAAGCTTCGATGGCATACATGTAAGTCAGGAGGGAGACCCAGCTTGCATAGCCCTTCCTCCAACGTGACCAGTGGCACTTTTGCTTCGTAACAGTTCGTGCTGTATACTGTCTTCAGCAGTCGGTGACACCCAGCATGCAGCTGACTGCTGTAAGCCGTGTTGGATCACCGTCAGCTGATAATAAGAAGTTTAGGAGGATTGGAGGGGGAAAATCTAAGGAAATTTCATTATTAGTCGTAATATTGTACTGGATGATATCTCTTCGGTTTACTACTTCGAATATAACACTCAACCTCCACCATCGTTATCGGGAGTAAAAACCACAGAGGGCCTGGGCTTGCACTGTGTCCTGCTTATACAGACTGTCCTAGGAAGAACGGTCCATATTGCAGCATAAGACAGGAAAGCTCATTAAAACAAAAAAATTTCGTACTGACATATGCCCAATTCTGAATGCCTTCTGGAATAGAGCACGTTTAATATAGGCTGTTACTCCGATGGAAAAAATCGCAAAACCAAATAATAATTAATGTATAGTGATGAGATTTCGGTAGTATCATTGTCTAGGTAATACATTTCACTCATTACCATTGCAAGATCATAGATAACGCAAGTCTGAGATATATCATTGCAGATGTCGAATGCTAGTACACTACTGGACATTAAAACTGGTACACCAAGAATAAATGCAGATGATAAACGGGTATTCATTGGACAAATATATTATACTAAAACTGACATGTGATAACATTTTCACGCAATCTCGGTGCATAGATCCTGAGAAATCAGTACCCAGAACAACCACCTATGGCCGTAATAACGGCCTTTATACACCTGGGCATTGAGTCAAACAGAGCTTGGATGGCGTGTACAGGTACAGCTGCGCATGCAGCTTCAACGCGATACCACAGTTCATCAAGAGTAGTGACTGGCGTATTGTGACGAACCAGTTCCTCAGCCACCATTGACCAGAAGTTTTCAGTTGGTGAGAGATCTAGAGAATGTGCTGGCCAGGGCAGCAGTCGAACATTTTCTGTATCCAGAAAGGCCAGTACAGGACCTGCAACATGCGGTCATGCATTATCCTGCTGAAATGGAGGGTTTCGCAGGGATCGAATGAAGGGTAGAGCCACGGGTCGTAACACATCTGAAATGTAACGTCCACTGTTCAAAGCTCCGTCAAAGCGAACAAGAGGTGACCGAAACGAGTAACCAATGGCACCCCATACCATCACGCTGGGTGATACGCCAGTATGGCGATGACGAATACACGCTTCCAATGTGCGTTCACCGTGATGTACCCAAACACGGATGCGACCATCATGTTGCTGTAAACAAAACCTGGATTCATCCGAAAAAATTACATTCTGCCATTCCTGCACCCAGGTACATCGTTGGGTCCACCATCTCAGGCGCTCATGTCTGTGATGCAGCGTCAAGGGTAACCGCACCCATGGTCTCCGAGCTGATAGTCCATGCTGTTGCAAACGTCGTCGAACTGTTCGTGCAGATGGTTGTTCTCTCGCAAACGTCCCCATTTGTTGACTCAGGGATCGAGACGTGGCTGCACGATTCGTTGCATCCATGCGGATAAGATGGCTGTCATCTCGACTGCGAGTGATACGAGGCCGTTGGGATAAAGCACGGCGTTCGGTATTACCCTCCTGAAGCCACCGATTCCATATTCTGCTAACAGTCATTGGATCTCAACCAACGCGAGCAGCAATGTCGCGATACGATAAACCGCAATCGAGATACGCTACCATCCGACATTTATCAAAGTCGGAAACGTGATGGTACGCATTTCTCCTCCTTACACGAGGCATCACAACACCGTTTCACCAGGAAACGCCGGTCAACTGCTGTTTGTGTATGAGAAATCGGTTGGACACTTTCCTCATGTCAGCACGTTGCAGGTGTCGCTACCGGCGCCAAACTTGTGTGAATGCTCTGAAAAGCTAATCATTTGCATATCACAACATCTTCCTCCTTTCAGTTAAATTTCGCGTCTGTAGCACGTCATCTTCGTGGTGTATCAATTTTAATGGCCAGTAGTGTACATTAAAAACCGCTGAAACAGCCAGGACGTTCAATGCATGCAAGCAAAAGTGGTACAGGCGCCGGTTGTCATCCCTGTTGCACTTGGTCCTTGAGTACAGGGATGTTAATGCTATTTGTGGATGATGCTGGAATTGTCGTCCGATGGTGTTCCATTTGTGCTCGATTGGAGACAGATCTGGTGATCAACCAAGCCGAGGAAACTTGTTAACACTCTGTACAGCACTTTGGGTTAGAACATCTGTATCATGGCGGGCGTTATCCTGCTGGAAAACACTACCTGGATGTTATTCTTGTTGCAGCACAATTGGCAGGACAGGATCACCAGATTGTCGTATAAATTTGCAATTAGGGTGCGTGGGATAATCACTAGAGCAGGGGCGGGCAAACGTTGCACGCGGCTCGCGAGCGCACAGCGCTGCACGTGTGCTGCTCGCGTGCTGCTCGCGTGCTGCTCGCGTGCAATCGTCGAATGGGGCAGTGGCGACAGGCGTCAGGTTGCGGCTGTGTAGTACAAGGCTAAGCCGCGGACGTTGATGCGAAGCGACCACAACGTAGTGAACGTTGTATTTCAAGAACCGGAAAATGCAGAGTGAATCAAGGAAACGGATACGTGGACATTTGCTATCTTTTAAAACGTAATGGGAGAATCATTCTTTCTTTGTGCAAAGACGTGAAAATTCGAAATGTTTAATATATGGCAGTATTCTCGCTAGTCAGCGGAAGTTTAGTATTGAAGGCCATTATAATAAATTTCACAAGGACGAGTACAATTTATTGCCGGATTCTGAGCGGATGGGGAAATTGACTGAGGTTAAGAAGAGCGACCTGACGATATTATTAGATGCATCTGTCCTAGTTGCCGTTGTCACGAGAGATCTGCGACTTTCTCTCGCCATGTCTCTCATGTAACTGTTTTAACATTTTATGGAGCACTGTTTTCAATTTTTCAGGACGACAACAATAATAGCCCAGCGGTACGTGCAAGCTATAAAATTGCGCTTAATATAGTGAGAGCTGGAAAACCATTTGCTGGATTAATAAGCCTCGGTTAAGAGCAAACATAAGTGATGAAAAGTTACGTAACTGTTTGCGTTTGTCTGTATGCAGAAATTTTGTTCCAGATGTTAAATGTATTGTAAACTCCACCTGTGACAATTAAATAAAACGTATCGTAGTTAATAGGTACTCTTTCAAACCATTATTTATTTCAAGCACTCCTGCTAACCTTATTCCATCATTCAATAAAGCAAGCTAGAAAAACAAAATGCATTACTGAGGAAGGAGTGGATAGAAGGTATGGTGGGGAGGGGAGGTAAGCGGGTGACCAACTTGCCCCTGTGTGCACGCAGAACACCTGTTAACTGCACGCGTGCAAGTGCACCGCACACGTGCAGGATTCCTGCCCGCCCCTGCACTAGAGTAATCCTGCTGTAATACGAAATTGCTCCTTAGGCCATGACTCCAGCTGTAGGTCCAGTGTGTCTAGCACAGAGACAGGTTGGTTGTAGGCTCTCAGCTAGCCTCCTAATCAACACACGGCCATCACTGGCACCGATGTAGAACCAGACTTTGAGCACAAAACACTACACTCCTCCATTCTGCCCTCCAATCAGCTCGCGCTTGACCACTGAGGTCGCAAGTGGCGGTGTTTTGGGGCCAGTGGAATGCACGCTAGAGGGCGTCTGGCTCCGAGCTGTCCTTGATTTAACCGTTTGGTCTGTCTGATGCCAGCTGCTGCCCAAACTGCAGCTGCAGATCCAGTACAATGCGATAGAGTCATATGCCCAACATGTTGGTCTTCCCTCTTGGAAATGCCACTTCTCCGTCTAGAGCCCGGTCATCTTGCGATCGTATATGCTGCCAGCAATCATGTACAACTGCCACATTCCTGTCAAGTCATTCCTGTGCGTTACAGCGTGTATTTAACGGAAACCAGATTTGCTTGCTCGTAGCGGCGCCAATAGCGTCGCTCTTATGAGACTTGTGCCAAATTTGAATGGACAGCATTTTGCACATGAGGAAACACGTCTACCAACTTTTGTTTACGTCGTACAACTTCTTCTTAGCTCTCATGTATTCTAATTCCAGCATAGATAATTAAACCTACAATCATTCAGAGAATAGTTTTGAAAATCAGTTATCAGTCCTCATTACCTGTGACGTATGTACAACCACGCAAACGAACACTATTTACTTTACTCCTCCGGAAGATGCTGGTTTAGAGCCCGCGACACCCCGTTTTAACAATCGTAAATATGTAGGATAAACAATGGAATGCGTCTTAGCATAACAGTATGATCGGAGTGACCACCAACAGCAAATGCTTTTTTTACCAATGATGATTGTTCACACTGCTAACAAAAACCTTCATATAAAGGCCATTATGAAATTTCCTGGCACGTGATCTACTGGCCAAACTTTCTAAATTTGATTGGGCTTGTAATCCAATTTCACTATTATGTGTGTCGTGTGACGTTGATGCCCAATAGCTATGGGGTGCGGCATGTGTCAAGCAACGACAAGTAACATGCATAGTGCTACTTTGCAAACCAAAACGCGAACTTAGGGTTGCATATTTATCAGAGCATCAGCTGCGATTACAAAATATGCAGGATGCCACTCCCAGACCCGACGACCATATGGCAGAAAGTGATAATGCTACTCTAGAATGGAGGGTTGTCATAATCTATAGATGACATCAATATCGGTTTAAGTAGAATTAAGTCGTGTATACTGATAAAACAGTAGGCAAATTCAGCAATTATGAACCCCCTGTAGTAGTAGTAAATGTCTAAGAATACATTGTCTTATTTGAGCACACACCAATAGCACAAGTTTCTGTGATCAATTACCTTGTTAAATAATTAAAATTATAGTCAGATACATGATATTTGTTATGGGTTTCAGTGTGCATGATGTTATTCAACACAAGAAAGAGCTTAATAATGCAAGAAACTCATGTTAATGTTATGTGTGTTGACATTTGGAGGAATAAGTGCACTTTGTAGGTATTCTGGCTGTGTTTAGACTGTGTGTCACACATGGGCGGTAAAAAATAACAAGCTGCTCCTGGTAATGTAAGCAATAAGAACTTACATCCATTTTTACATAAGGAAAAACGCCAAAAAGACAAAATAGCAACTGAAAGAGGTAGGGAAATAGTAGACAATGTGAAAACCTACGGTAAAATCCGAATTTTACATAGTCGTACAGGATATCTGTATTTATACGAATGAAGTAGTCTAAATTTTTTGTGCCATAACCACTGGATCAAAGCATCTGGCGATCTCTTGGATACTTTTGTAAAAAGCTACAAGTTTGTACCAAGGAAGAGAACGAATAGAATCGCTGCATTGTCTGCTCCCAGTATGACTAAGCGATCTGCACTAAGTGTTGAGAGAGAATTTGCAGACCCACCGCAAAGAAAGTGTGTGGCATTTGTTATTCATGCATTGGGAGAGACGAGGAGACACATACATTTAGAAAAAAAAAATTATACAGGTGAAGTAATCTGTATAGAAAGGAAGTAGGTCCTTAACGCAACGCGTAAGTATGACAGAGGGTATGACATCGTACACAGCAGAATCACGTTGTTCTACACAGACCTGGAAACAAGACGAAATTATCATCCTCCCAGAAGTTATGTTAACGTGAGGATGCAGTATTATTTTATATATTCTTTCAGAATATATCTCAATTTCAAGTAATTTTGAATCGTAAAAATACTTGGATCCAGTGTGATGCATGATTCTCGAACCAAAAAGTGACACACGTGGATTACGTATTAGCTTCACTATAGATGAAATCACGAGGCGCCAGCATACAGAGGATAAAAGGTGTTCTGTACACAGAATGGACAGCATAAATTTTATCTGCGGGAGTTATATTAGTACCTAATACTGCTGATCGATATAATGCCGGCCGGTGTGGCCGTGCGGTTCTAAGCGCGTCAGTTTGGAACCGCGTGACCGCTACGGTCGCAGGTTCGAATCCTGCCTCGGGCATGGATGTGTGTGATGTCCTTAGGTTAGTTAGGTTTAAGTAGTTCTAAGTTCTAGGGGACTGATGACCTCAGTAGTTAAGTCCCATAGTGCTCAGAGCCATTTGATCAGTATAACTCGAATTCTTAAAACCATTTATTCTACTCGTACATTTAACAAGCTTTTCGATCTTATAAGGTATATCAGTGCCTGTGTTGTGCAGAAGTACAATGCAATATTCCTTAAGACATTGAAACGTCCAGGTTCGTATCCTGACAGGGTCGCCATATGAAACGTCCCCTTAGAAAAATTTATATATGACTGTGCTTAAACTGACACACAATATTTTTAGCGCAACGCAATCTGACTTTCAAAAATCCCTACAAAAGAATCGCCCTGACTAACATTAACCTATACCTTTCACAAATCACTTACCTCACAAAAATCTTCATTACTCGAACTACTGCAATATAGCGAGCGCCACTACTGCCAGCTAAATAAAAGATTCAAACTACGGAAGGCACTAACTACTGATAGGCATAGTTAGCAAATGAAAGATTTTTGTAGAGAACAAACAATGTATTTCCCTTAATAGTCATAATATATATAGCAGTTCATGACATCCAGTCTAACAAATTTCAAAACTCCGCCATCTCTCTCCCCACATCCACCACTGCTGGCGGCTCACCTCCAACTGCGCAACGCTACGCGCTGTTCACATCCAGCTGCCGCTGCCCAACACTTCAATGGCAGACAACAATGCAAACTAGCCACAGACTGCACACAGCACAGCCAGTGATTTTCATACAGAGCGCTACGTAACGTTGCCAATAAGAAAACATAAACAGCCTACTTACATAAAGAAAACATAAACAGCCTACTTACAACATGCATACATGTCCAAGAGGACAGCGCTTAGCCTTTCTAAACAACACAGGCACTGCTATATACTGCCAACATAGGGCAACCCACTTTCAATTTCCATATCTCTCCTGTATGGGAATATACGTAACGAGTACAGGATGCAGACACAGGGTTGTTGACATGGAAATTTGGGATTGTCCGTGATCTGTGTTTGGATGGCCTAATGGCAAGGCGACCACTAACGATAATCGCGAAATCAAGGATTGAGTCGCGGTCCGGAACAAACCTTTACTGTCGTCATTCCATTGTACAAGTTGCTACAGGACTTCTTATTGGCTGTACGCCGGTTCTTTATACATTTTTAGTTTATATTGTTACTATTGAACCAGTGTGACCATCTACTCGCATTACCTTAGAGAATTATACTCGACTTTGCGTCCTGGCTGCTAATATACCAGACCCATAGGAAATGGTATCTATATTGTGACCCTTATTTGATTAACTTGGTAAAAAAATTAATTATCTTAGAAATGTGCGCAACGGAAACTGGTGCGAGTTTCTCTAAGATAACACGTGATGTGGTGGTTGAACTTAAAGCCGTCACTCTAGCAGCTGGTAGCTTATTTAAATTTAAAATGCAGATTATTTCTATCTTTCATTAAATTTAGAAGATCGAACTGAAAAGACTTGCCAGGTTTAATTGAACTGAATAAGATATATCCTATCCATTTCATTTATCAGGTGACTGGGGGAATATTTATTAATTGCAATGCGGACTCTCATTTAATACATTTATTTTGTACTCTGATGAAAATATTTTTGAGCACCAAACATTACAATTTCTCCTCAGTTAGAAAACTTATGTTTGAATGAGCGTTAAACCTCTCATGGTTAGAACAATTACAAAAGGAAAGCACTGCACGAATAATTTCATCATGGTCTCGACAAAAAGATAAAAAAATACACAAGTGGGCTACACCGTCTTCAGCGGGATAATCGTCATTCATTCCTTAAAACTCACGTATCATCATGCATGAATTACACTGTACCACAGTTTAGGCGTTGGACCACAAAGATTCTACCACATTTGCAAGGCACTGTACCGCTCAAATTACTATACTGTCGCTATCAGCAGGCAAAACTACTCTCTTTCAATTAGATGTTGGAGCTATCAAAGCATATACACAATTTCACAACATGGGACTGTTAACTCTATGTCTTTTGATGGCTTGAGCATTCTTTGCTATATTAATTTTGCTACATTAATTTAACACAATTTTGTTAGCTCACAGCTGGCGTAATGCTGTATGAAGAAGACTACTAGAAATTTAAGGTAAGCCACAGTTGAAGGTGGAAAACCTCAACCAAAGTAAGGATTCTGGGCAAAGTGCTACTAAAATTTTTATAGGTTTTTACAACAATAATTTATACGCCGCTGTCTGTTTCAATTGAAAGCACTATGCAATGAACACGGTTAACTTCAGTTTTAGCATGGCAAGGGGGGGGTGGGGGATCTGTTGTTCTATTCCTGATACTGGCCACGTGGTCGAACATCAACTACAGTAACTTGCTAAACATACACACACTTTTCGATCAAAAATTCATATTAAGGCATGCAAAATCACTTTTAAAATGTATCAGCAAAAAAACGTGCAAGCAGAAAAGAAGTTATCAGGCAGATGCAAGGTACTGGTTATGCGCTGGATTCACTTTCCAACTCCAAGAAAGCAAGAAAGAATTGTAATTTATTCTGGTTTAATCACCGAATGCTGTTAGTTGAAGTGGTTAATTTGCTTTGAATGCTGAAAATTTCACTGTAGCAACGACCATTAGGCTCTAAGGCATGTGCTACGCTGAGGGCGCAAACACGTGATCGATCATATGAGATCGAAGAAACTACCTCAAATTCATAAAATGTTTAGGTAAAAGGACAGTAGCACACTAATAACGGTTAACTATGTCACTGAAAACAACTGTGAGCAAACTGATACTCGATATTGACCACCTTATAGGACTTTGTACTATTGGCGCCAATATGAATTGCGAACTAAACTCACAAAGAAAAGTACCAAAAACAATTAAATTTCGCGACAGGAATTTCTCGATCTAACATTTGATACGCAATCTGCACTCTTTGAGTTAAAAGTGAAGCATATAACTCGGGAAATAGCTACATGAACTGATGGTTCATGCTGCATGCTTACTACCACACAGAAAAATTTTAGGAACACATTTCCGAGAAAACTTTTGCAAATTAATTAAAACCGTAACCAGTACCGATGACGATAATTATGTTGAATGCGTCACGAAGTTACGAAATTTTTTCTTGTTATGACTCCTTAAAATTAAGATACATCGACGCTACATTTTATTCTGCGTGTGTAAGTGTTTTAGATGACCGTGATGTTAATGGAACATTCGGTAATGGCATGATGGAAAAGCATGCCTTGATACTCTGGCTAAAATGAAGATAATAAGGATCCATAGTCGGATACATAAAAAAACTATGCAGAATATGGCTACAGTTGTAGTTATTTTAACATGGAAATCGATTACACACACACACACACACACACACACATTAATACTTTCTATTGGAGGAGTAGCAAGTTACTTTACCGGACGACTGCAAGCAATAGGTCAGCCATATTGTTGGAATTACCATAGAATGAAAAACATAGTTTATTATGCCCTCATAGCTATGTCTGGCAGATACATAGCCTTCCCTAATTGGGTACAGTTCCACCACGGAGATCTAATGCGATTGTGGTGTTGCGAATAAATACGTACTATTGCCCTTCGAACCTAGAATTAGATATCACTTGCATAACATATTTAGGATCTTCATGGTGTTTCACGAAATTTTAGGGGATACGTTCATCAGTCTGAGACACATCTGGTTGGACTAATTAGATGTGGACAGTAATTATCGCGAGAACTTTTTGTAGCTCCTCCATAAACCTTTATTTTACTCCCAGCCCACCCAAAACAAGTTGATCAGGAGAGGAACGCATTGCTCAATACGAGCTCTAATTTCTCTTATCCTACGCGAAATACGGACTGGGTGTGACTATCACTATTCAACAGTGTTTTCACGAAGAAAGATGTTTTCCATGTCAAGTAGAAGTAATACCACCTTACCGCTGAGTACGTAACCAAAACGTATATTTAATGACCACATCACGATGGTCAACATTACTCAATGTATACTTG